>NC_045602.1:126850146-127481813 GCF_009762305.2 Zalophus californianus
ATTTCATTTCAGCATTCCTGACTGCTGAAATATAATACATCTGTGGATTCCCCTTTGATTCAAAATTAACATCTTACTGGTTCCTTTATGTATTTATTTATTAAAATACTTTATTTATTTGAGAGAGAGAACACAAGGAGGGGGAGGGAGAGGGGCAGGGGCAGAGGGACAAGCAGACTCCACACTGAGTGTGGAGCCTGACATGGGGCTCCATCTCATGACACTGAGGCCATGACTGGAGCCGAAATCAAGAGTCTGACGCTTAACTGACTGAGCCACCCAGGCGTCCTCTCTTTGTTCATTTGGCTGGCCCAGCGTCTATTGTGCCCTCCCCTGGTAATGACACCCCAGTTTTCTGTTGGGGAGCTAGCCTTTCTCCACTCTTAGTCCGTGTGGTTTGGGAAGGCTCTTCTCATCCTCGGGATCCAGGAGTGCGCGTGAGACACAGACCTGATCAATGAAAGCATCATCTCTCAGGCCGAAGTGATTGGTTCAGAGTGATTCAGGCTGAGCCAATGGGAGCCCTTCTCAGAAGTTTTCTTGGAACTTTTGTCAAAGGGATTGCCTCCTTGCATTGGGGTTGCAAGGCTGGTGGGAAGGAAGCAGAAGCAGCATGTGGAGAAAGCTGCAGGAGGGTGAAACCAGCATGGAGAAAAAAACCTAAGAGGTTAGAGAGTGGTGACTGACAGCCATGAGCCCCTTGCTTCAACTATGCCTCGTATCTCCCCAGCTTTTTGTTTAAGCTTGTTTTGGTTGGGCTTTTATTACTTATGAATGAGACTCCTGACTAATAGAAACCTCGAGTCATTATGGCAAAATGCTCTAACTGCTTCTAAGATATGATCAGTTTACCTAGATTACCTCCATAATTATTTTGTCACTGCTTAGTGATTGATAGCCTGGAGCCAGCCTTTGGAATCAGAGAGAACTGAGTTCAAATTAGATGTCCACTACTTACAGCGCACCTGGGTGGCTCAGTTGGTTGAGCGTCTTCCTTCGGCTCGGGTCATGATCCCAGGGTCCTGGGATAGAGCCCCGCATCGGGCTCTCTGCTCAGTGGGGAGTCTGCTTCTCCTTACTCTCCCTCTGTTCTCTCTCTCTCAAATAAATAAATAAATAAATAAAATCTTTAAAAATATATAAATACATCTCCACTACTTACTATATGGGTGAGCTTGGGGAAGTGTGATCAAGCAGACAGAACTGTTCATTTAGTATCTCTAGGCTCAGTGTGAAGTCACGAGCAAGACAAAATGTTGCCATGCCTGTAGTCTAGCAGGGGAGTTAACTTTTTCTGAATCTCAATTTCCTCAGCTGTCAAATGGGTACAAACATAGTACCTGATTTTCCATATTGCTGTATGAAATATTGCTATCTTGTTAGTATTATTTCGCGCAGTAGGCACGATCAAGAATCCTCATAGATTTAGACTCCCTTTCTGTAAGCCGGAGCTTGCTTCTTTTATTTATACACCATATTTATTGATCAACCTCTCTGTGCCTGTCAACCCGGAGCAAAGGGGGTGCATGTTCAAACCCCAGCTCTCCCACTGTTCCGTCTTGGGCAAGTGGCTCAAGACTCTGAGGCTTAATTTCCGGAAAGACAGGTGATAAAGCCTACGTCAAAGTGAAAATAAAAGGAGAGAAACATAAGCAAAAGGAGAATTAAAAACATACGGAGCAGGTTAAAGAGGAGAAGGACAAACAAATTACAAGCACGTCGGAGGTATTTCATGGCTGTTTGTCCCACCCGTCTCTCGCTGGAACACAGACCAGAACCACGCTTTGTGTTTGCGATTGTTCTTCCTCTACTACTTGGCTGAGTTGAACTCATGCTGCTTCCTTTCTCCTTAAATATCCTTTCCTCTGGACAGGATGTTCCTGAAGGAGGTCACGAGGCAGAACATCCCTGCTAACTTTAGTTTGCTATTTCCAGCCTCAATTTGTTCCTGGACAAATCCATCACGGACAGAGAGTATCCTCCTCAGATTGGACATTGCTTGCACGATGCACCAGGGTTTTGTGGGACTTAAAAGCTTAGTTTCACTAACATCTGAGCCTTAAAAACTTGGTGTGCATCTGGGGGGGAGTGCCTCATCTCATCTAAAGAGCTCTACTGTGCAGAAGTTCGGGCATGGTGAATGTATTTTCTGCATTCCTTTTTTATGCACATAGGGGGAAAAAAACCACAATAACAAAAACCACACACA
Source organism: Zalophus californianus (assembly GCF_009762305.2). NCBI lineage: Eukaryota > Metazoa > Chordata > Mammalia > Carnivora > Otariidae > Zalophus > Zalophus californianus. The sequence continues at coordinate 126,852,356 of NC_045602.1, forward strand.
CACACACACACACACACACACACACACGCACGCGCGCGCTCCTCAGAATGGTCCCTCCAGGGGACTGAGAAGCTCGGGTATTTAGACACTGACTCCTATATCCCATCCGCTGAGGATGACCCCTGGTGGTATCAGATCCTTGGCGCTTTTCCTGGGCTCTCTGCAGCCTGTCCTGGGGAGACCCTGGTATATGGGGGGTGGTGGGGTGGGCGAGAACATATCAGCACCCTCTGCCAGGGTGGTAGCTGACCTTGGAGGTAAGTCAAGGGGATTTGGGATGGGGCGCCAGGAGCATCAGCCACAAAGAGAATACATATATTGGCTTGTGGAACTGGGAATACAGGGAAAGGCGGGTTTCAGGCAGTGCTGAATCAGGGAGCTCAGATGATGCCAATAGGACCTGGCTTCTCATCAGCCTTTAGTTCTTCTGGCACAGTGTTGGCTTTATTCTCCACAGTGGCTCCTGGCAGATCCAGGCATCATCCTCCCTCTCCGGGAACCCCAGTGGAACAGAATGTTTCTTTTCTAATACCCGAGCTGACTCTCCTGGCCTGACTCAAGCCCGGCCCTCCTCTAGGTCCAGGAGGTTCTCTGATGAACAAGCCCTGAGTCACACACAGTAGTGTGCTGATAAATGTCTAACAACTGGCTTTTCGGGAAAGTAAAAGCTTTGATTTGTGGTGTTTGCCAGTTTCTGCGGTGTGAATACTCCCACGGCAGCCCAATTCGAGTTACCAACGTGATGTCACCCGGCTTATCAAACTCCAGTCTCGTCGCCAGCTCTTGTGAGCCTGCTGGAGCCAGCTCAAGCACACTGCTGGCTCTCGTGCCTACCCTGGGCCACACCCTGCACTTTCCACATGGACGACAGGGGGAAAGCAGTGGTCCCTTAAAGGAAAATCAGGGAGATGTTAGGAGGGTAAGAATGAAGAGATGCTGGAGTGGCTAAAGCAGCAGGTGTCCATCAATCCCACTAGGTCCCTTCGCACTGACAACCTTAATGCTGACTTAGAAATGACCTTGACATCTTATAATAATAAGTGATCGGGGCACCCGGCTGGGTGACTCTTGATCTCGAGCCTCACCTTGGTTGTAGACATCACTGAACCATAAAATCTTAAAGGGGCGCCTGGGTGGCTCAGTTGGTTAAGTGTCCGACTCTTGATTTCGGCTCAGGTTGTGATTTTGGGGTCATGGAGGGGATGGAGCCCCCGTCAGGCTCCTCGCTCGATGGGGAGTCCGCTGAAGGTTCTCTCTCTGTCCCTCTGTCCCTCCTCATCCTCTCTCTCTAAAATAAAATAAATCTTTTAAAAAAATCATTTTTTAAAAGATTTTATTTATGGGGCGCCTGGGTGGCTCAGTCATTAAGTCTGTGCCTAAAAATCTTTTAAAAAGATTTTATTAATTTATTTGACAGAGAGAGACACAGCGAGAGAGGGAACATAAGCAGGGGGAGTGGGAGAGGGAGAAGCAGACTCCCCGCTGAGCAGGGAGCCCGCTGAGCAGGGAGCCCGATGCGGGGCTCGATCCCAGGACCCTGGGATCATGACCTGAGCTGAAGGCAGACGCTTAACAGATTGAACAACCCAGGCGCCCGTTAAAAAAAAAAAAACTTAAACAAAAATACCATTGATTCTCACGTTCATGGGTCTGCAGGTCTCAGCTGGGCTCAGCGGGCCTATTCTGCTCCAGGCGGCAGGGGCACTGGGCTGAGTCTGCTCCGCATGTTCCTCCTCCTCTGCGGACCAGTGGCTACTTGAGACATGTTCTTCTCAAGACACCCACAAGAGTTCCAGAGGCCAAAAGCACATGAAAGTCCCTGTTCACAGGACATTTGCTAACATTCCATTGGCCAAAGCAAGTCACATGGCCAAGCTGCTGCTGTGGGCCTGGGAAGTGCATTCCATCCACAGTGGGAGGCCTTGCAAAGTTACTTGGCATTCACAGGTTTGTGAAAAGCTACTATTATTTGTGTTATTCTGCAAATATCTCTGATCACTTAAAGCCTTATGGACATTCGTCCAGGTCAGTAGGCATGGTTCTAACTGGCTCATTTAATATTTGCATAAAATTCCATAGTATAAGCATACTGTAATTTATCAACCATTCTAGTAATGAACTAATGATGAATGTTTATGTTACATCAAGTATTTTGCCTTTTTTTGCTTTTTGCTTCAAACATTGTGCAATGAACATCCTGGTACATATATTTGTATATGTTGTTTTTTTTTTTCTATAGAAAGGGTTGACAAACCAAGTTCGACAGATCAAATCCAGCCCCAGCACATATTTTTGTAAATAAAGTTTTATTGGAACATTGCCAAATGCATTCATTTACATAATATCCATAGCTGCTTTCCCAGTACCCTGACAGAGCTGACTCATTGACACAGAGACTGGATGGCCCACAAAGCATAAAATATTTACTCTTTACAAAGAAAGTTTGCTGATCTCTGTTCTATAAGGTAGAATCCCACTATAGAAATGCTGGTTAACAGGAAAACGGTATGAGTTTAAAAAAAATTTTTTTTAAGGTTTTATTTATTTATTTGACAGAGAGGGAGGGAGGGAGTATAAGCAGGCAAAGTGGCAGGCAGAATGGCAGCCAGAGGGCGAGGGAGAAGCAGGCTTCCCACCGAGCAGGGAGTCCAATGCGGGGTTCGATCCCAGGACCCCAGGACCATGACCTGAGCCAAAGGCAGATGCCCAACTGACTGAGCCACCCAGGTGCCCCATGAGTTTTTAAAATTTTAATAGATACTGACATAATTATTTTTCAGCACTTAGAATATTCATTCTTCATTAATTTTAAAAGTAATACATGCTTATTGTAAAAATAAAATGAATTACAGAAGTGTATACAGAAGAAAGCCCATTCCTCCACTGCAATCATTCTTACCAGTTTGGTGTAGTAGGTCCGATCAATACAACCAAGGCAGACACATAAACAGTGTCCTCCTTCCTCCCTTCCTTCCTTTATTTAAAGATTTTATTTACTTATTTGAGAGTGTGCTCAAGAGAGAGCAAGAGCACGACTGGGGGGAGGGGCCGAGGCAGAGGGAGGAGCAGACTCCCCGCTGGGCAGGGAGCCCGATGCGGGTCTCGATCCCAGGACCCTGGGATCACGACCTGAGCAGAAGGCAGATGCTTAACGACTGAGCCACCCAGGCGCCCCTCCTTCCTTTTTTAAAACAAGAATGGGGATTGGTTTATTCCTATAGCTACGAGCCCTGAAATACTTCTCTATTATTCTGCCCTCTTTCTGATGGCTCATATCCAAAGAGGTGACTGCGAGTATTTGGACACAAAAATCCCGGCAGCCAATGCCCTTACAGTAGAATTTCAATGCAACACATTGAGACTTAGACTATTTGTTGTCTCTGAGAGGCTAATAACCACAGGTTTTTGATGCCCTTTGTCCCCGAAGAGCCATTTTCGTATGACTCTTGTGCCTTAGACCATTCAGTGGCTTCCCAGTTCACTGAGTTAAAAATTCAAACGTTTAGTGTGGACTGCAAGGCCCTCCATGCCCTGGCCCTCAGCCACTCTTCTCCTGCCCATTCTCCCCTTGGGCTCTGTGCCTTCTTGCATTTCCTCAAAGTTGCACCAAGCCCTCTCCGGTCTTATCCTGGGTTAGTCAGAAACTTTTGGTTACGAGAGACAGAAACCCGATTCACATTGGCCTGTATCTAAAGGAGCACATTGACTTGTGAACCTGAAAAGTTCAGGAATGGAGTAAGGAGTGGATGGTTCTAGTCTCCACTGGTTGCCTCTGGTCTCTGCTGTCTTTTTTTTTTTTTAAAGATTTTTATTTATTTATTTGACACAGAGAGGGAGAGCAGCAGAGGGCGAGGGAGAAGCTGACTCTCTGGACTCCCTGCTGAGCAGAAAACCCAATGTGGGGACTTGATCCCAGGACTCCAGGATCATGACCCCAGCGGAAGGCAGACACTTAACCAACTGAGCCACCCAGGCGCCCCTAGTCTCTGCTGTCGTATCTTCATTCTCCGTCTCTCCCAATGGGAAGGGAAGTTGTCTCTAATCTTGCGTCTTAATTCGCTACCCGACTAGAAGGAGTATTCTCACTTCCTCCCAACTGGCTCTAGAAAAGGCCGTGTGGATAACACTCCCTGAATCAGCTGAGGTCAGGTGACCATCCCCAAACCAATTGCTGTGACCAGTCATGCAGGATGCACACTGATTAGGCAACCCTGGGTCTCGTGCCTCCCATCTCCCCCCCCACCCCCTCCCAACACAGGAGACAGAATCCGCCCCACATGAAACTCAAGTAGGGCAGTCAGGGAGTTCCTCAAATGGAAACCAAGGTGCTGTTACCAGAAGAAGGAAAACTGGCTGCTGGTAAGCTAAACAACCGTTGTCCGTGGCCGGCCCTTCACACTTATTGTTCCCTCTGCCTGCGACTCCCTTCCCCCACTTTTCACCCTGACAGTTTTGATAGAAGAGACAAAAGATTGAAAATGGCACACATGTCTATGAACATAAGAGACTGGCAAGAGTAGTGGTTTTCAAAATGGGTTTTTTTTTTTTTTAAATCAGCTGCGGCACCTGGGCGTTTGTTGGAAATGCAAATTCTCGGGCCCCACCCTTGATCTATGGCTGGGCCCAGCATCTGTGTTTTCACAAGGCCTCCAGGTGATGCTGCTGAACGTTTAAGTTTGAGGAGCACTGGGTGAGAATATTAATGTTCACACACAGCGGAAAGTTATTGGGTACTCCAGTTGCAGTAACCCTATTTCTAGAGGCTTAGACTTTGAAGAAGAACAAGTTGCTCATTAGTTACAAGAGCTGCGATCATTTTTCTGGTGCCAAACTTAATCATTCAGATTGTTTTATGCCGCGGCTCCTGTGGCTTCCGTGGCTCAGCAGGTGGGCTCTCGTAGCACCCGCTCAACACTCCACTCTTCTCTCTTGCCTAGAGGCCAGAGCTAAAGATGGGATTTTCCAGCCCCTTTCCCTTTGAAGCTACGTGAGAGGAAGCCTGTGGAGGAGATACTGGAGAAGATTTGATTCCCTTTCCGAAACATTAACAGGGACAAATGCAACGAGCAAGGCCTGTTACTTACCACCAAATGCATTCCTTTCTTTTTTTAATTTAAATTTTTGTTTATTTATTTGAGAGAGAGAGCAGAGTGAGAGAGAGCAGAGCGAGGGAGAGAACACAAACTGGGAGGAGGAACAGAGGGAGAGGGAGAAGCAGACTCCCTGCTGAGCAGGGAGCCTGACTTGGGGCTCGATCCCAGGGCACTGGGATCATGACCTGAGCCAAAGGCAGATGCTTAGCTGACTGAGCCACCCAGGCGCCCCAGTCAAATGCATTCCTAATACATGTACACAGTGTTTTGGGGCCTATAGACTCTTCAGATCTTGATTGAGATTCTAAGAATAAAAAAGGCAAATATATTGACTCCAAAATACGAAAAGAAAAACATAAAATAAAAATTAATATGAGTATAAGACATAATGTTTTATAGTAACATTATTAATTGTGAAATTCAGTCTTCATAAAAATGCCCCTAAATATGGAAAGTAATACGTCGGTTAGATTATCTCACTTTGCAAAAATGCAAGTGATGTATGTGTGGCGATTGCTTAGAAGCCTTGGCCCATAGCAAATTCGATGAATAATAATCTAATAACTTAAATTACAAAACTAATGTCAAGGTTTTCTATAACAAAAAATGACACTAATGAAGGATATGGGTACATTAGAAAATCTCTTGTAAGACACGAGGTGGGACTTTTTTCGTTGTCAAACAGTAAATATTCTTTTTGGGATCATTGTAGGGCATCGCTGGAGTCTGATAAGCCAAATAAATATCCAAGCCAATTAAGTATCCAAGCTCCTAAGATGAGAAAACTGCCAAAATGAGCTTTAGGAGCAGGTGAATGGAGCCATTGCCTTTTTTATTTGAAACGTTGACCCTCCAGGGTAGATACTGTGAATTGTCTCATAGTGATTCACTCCTTCCTCTAGGTTATTATGTTTTTGTTATTTTGCATTGCCTGTCACTTGTAGCAGAATGAATCATGACTGATTGATAGATTTGTTTGATTTTTAAATTATATGCATGTGAACAAAATATTATCGATAGTGGTGGTGGTTACACATCTGGATACAATTGCCCACAGTCATAAAATTGTACACTTAAAATGGGGTGAATTATATGGTGTATAAATTACATCTCAAAGAAAGCAGGGCAGAAAAAGAAAAAAAAAGAACATTTGAAAAATGTAAAGAAAAAATATCTATGTGTATTAGAATTCTCCAAAGAAACAGAATCAGTAGGAGATGTGTGTGTGTGTGTATTACTATATGATAGTATATGTATTTAATCTCTTTATATGAGGAATTGGCTCACACAATATTGGAGGTTGGCAAACACGAAATCTGCATAGCCAATGTACTCGTTCAAGTCCGAAGGCCAGCAGGCTGTGGTAGACTCAGGAGAAGGTGATGTCCTAGCTCAAAGGCCATCAGGCTGGAGCATTCTCTCTTATTCAGGAGCGAGTCAATCTTACTTTACCCAGACCGTCAACTGATTATATACGGCCCACCACATTGTGTGCTTTACTCAATCTACTGATTTAAATGTTAATCATATCTAAAAACATGCTCACAGAAACACACAGAATAATACAGACACATGGGCACCCCGTGGCCAGTCAAGTTGACACACAAAATTAACCGTCACGCCATGTATGTATTACATTAGTACAAAAGGCAAACAAAAGAGGAAGCTCTTTGCATGATATGCCTGTAAGCTTACTTTTCTTTTGTCACTGAAAACGTTATCCTTGTGTATGGAAAGTATTCAAACTGTAACAAAATGTTATATGATTAAAAATAAAAGTCCTAGGGGCACCTGGCTGGGTCAGTTAGTGGAGCGTGCGACTCTTAATCTCAAGGTTGTGAGTTTGAGCCCCGCACTGGGTGTAGAGATCACAAAAAATAAAATCTTTAAAAAAAGAAATAAAATAAAAATATAAATAAATCAATAAATAAAAGTCCTAGACCCTCTGGCCAGAGTCATTCACCATTCCTGATTTCTTGTTTTTGAAATATATTTTTGAAATGTATTATGCTTGTAGAAGCATAACTCTGTGTGTGTGTTTGTGTGTTTTGGGGGGTATTAAACCAATGTGTAAAAATAATTGGTCCTAGAACAAGGTACTCCATAGCCCAACATCCAGAGCCTAGCCTGGAGGACATAGACAATAGAGTTCCTTGCCAAGTGTAGAAAGCCTTCTCCTTCCTTCTCCGATAACACGGTCATGCATGAGGCTGGGAGCCCTTGTGGGAAAGGGAGACATGATTTAGAACAGCAGGCTTTGAACCAGGGTGCTGGTGCCCCTCGGGAGCCCAAAGAGAGTTTAAGGGAATCAGTTTATAGCTCCTCTGCTTCCTTTTATACCTTTCTTGCCAGATTTTCTTTCCCATTGCCCTCTGCCCAGTACCCTGTCTGTCCCTTTACAAAGGAGAGTCACACCTCTCCCCTTTCTTTTTTTTTTTTTCTTTTTTTAAAGATTTTATTTTTAGGGATGCCTTGCTGGCTCATCGTAGAGAATGGGACTCTTGATCTCGGGGCCGTGAGTTCGAGCCCTACACTGGGCGTAGAGATTACTTAAATACATTTAAAAAGTATATATTTGAAGATTTTATTGGCAGAGAGGACCAAGTAAAATTTCTGTTCCATTGTTCACGGCTTTTTAAAAACAGATGATGGTGGAAAACAAACTATTATGGTATTGATATTCTGTAGGGAAAATTTCAGAGTGAAGAAACTATTTTAAGATGTCAGTATTTATGATGTGCAAACATTACATACTTTCAGCTACTTCAACAATGTGATTTAAGAAAAAATGTGTGAGTATCCACGCAGTAGTTTGAAAATGCCTTGAGGGGCACCTGGGTGGCTCAGTCAGTTAAGCGTCTGCCTTCGGCTCAGGTCGTGATCCCAGGGGCGTGGGATTGAGCCCAGCATCGGGCTCCCTGCTCCGCGGAGAGTTTGCTTCTCCCTTTTTTCCTCCCTCTGCCCTTCCTCTTGGCACGCTCTCTCTCTCTCTCAAATAAATAAATAGAATCTTTAAAAAAAAAAAAAAAAAGAAAAGAAAAGGCCTTGAGAAAATAAGTGACCAAAAAGTTGAAGACAATTAAGAAGGAGAGAGGGAGCCTGGTGGCTCAGTTTTCTGGCTTAGTGCATTGTGATGGGGGAAGAGAAAATCAGAGGGCTGAAGGCCCGGAGGGGAAAGAGTGTGCAATGGAGGGGAACGCTAGGGAGGAGGGCCTCAGCCCACACCTGATTCTGACTAAGGGCGGGAGAGGGAGGCTGTAAGGGGCCCTGCTGATGAAAGACAGCACAGGGGCATGGACAGGCAGGGAGCAGGCCCAGTGAGCACTCCCAGGACATTCCTGCACGCTACCTGCCATGGGGTAGATGATGGCTAGGCTTGAGGTGACCCTGCAGTGAGGCGAATGGGCAAGGCTTGGCTGGGCCTGGGTGGAGGTTGCCGCAGAAGCTTACACGGAAGTCTTCAGAGCTGGGCCAAGGTGGAACCCAGCCCACAGCATACACATGGGCGGCAGATGCCAGGAGAGAGCCTTGGGATGGGACCCAACCAGGTACCCCTTGGAGGATATCCACCCATCCCAAGCTAAAGACCAGCTTACATGCAGGGTCAATACAGTTATGCAGGCTGTGCACTGCACAAAAGCACCAGGCTGAAGAGGGCTATAATTCAGCTTTTGCTCTGGTTCAAAAGGAACTTTTTTCTAATTTGCCTTTCAGAGGGGAATCTTTAAAAATTACATAAAGAGGGCGCCTGGGTGGCTCAGTTGGTTCAGCAACTGCCTTCAGCTCAGGTCATGATCCTGGAGTCCTGGGATCGAGTCCCGCATCGGGCTCCCTGCTCAGCAGGGAGTCTGCTTCTCCCTCTGACCCTCCCCTCTCTCATGTGCTCTCTCTCTCTCTCTCTCATTCTTGCTCTCTCAAATAAATAAATAAATAAAATCTTTAAAAAAATTACATAAAGACCCCCCCCCCCATAGGCTGGGGCAGATGGCCTACAAAAATGTGTATAAATGCAACATTCTTTAGTTTCCTTTCATAGTGGGAGCTCGCTATGGGCTGCAGTCTATAAGCAAGTTTCAGCCTGTAGACAGGTATGGTTTGGCCCATGCGGTATATTGATGCATAGAAAAATGTCACATAGGGGCGCCTGGGTGGCTCAGTCGTTAAGCATCTGCCTTCGGCTCAGGTCATGATCCCAGGGTCCTAGGATTGAGCCCCGCATCGGGCTCCCTGCTCGGCAGAAGCCTGCTTCTTCCTCTCCCACTCCCCCTGCTTGTGTTCCCTCTCTCACTATGTCTCTCTCTGTCAAATAAATAAATAAAATCTTAAAAAAAAAAAGAAAAATGTCACATAAAAATCCAGATTTCCTGTTTCCCTTGAAAAATAAGACCCTGGAATGATAGCTCTTCATTTCCACATGGCAACCAAATGCTGCTGCCGGTGGATGGAGTCCATGGTCTCCATTTTTCCCCAGTCCCCACCATTCCCTATTGTATCCAGCTAGCTGGGTTCACTCCTTTGCTTTACCTTCTTGACCCCTATAAAGAGCATTTGGTTTGTGATCACTACTATACCATGCTATGCCTTGCTTTCTTCATTCAATCATCTCTCTCAGAGATAGTTCTATACGCAGAGTTGCCTCATCTTTTAAATGGCTATAGTGACCCTTTGTACGTCCCTTTGTATCTCTTACTTAGATCATCCCCTATTAATGAACATTTAGGTTGTATCCAACTTTTCGCTACCACAAACAGTGCTGTAGTGAATGTAGTGAATATCCTTGTTCATGCTTCAGACAGATGATAGCATGCCAGAACCGGTTTGTACCTGCTCCAGAGAGCCAACTGTTCAAAATTCAGGAATCTTTTTTTTTTTAATTTTATTTATTTATTTGAGAGAGAAAGAGTGCACGTGTGCACGCACATGAGAGAGAGAGAGAAAGAGAGAGAGTGTGCACAAGCAGGGGGAGGGGCAGAGGGAGAAGCAGGCTTCCCGCTGAGCAGGGAGCCTGATGCGGGGCTTGATCCCAGGACCCTGGGACCATGACCTGAGCCGAAGGCAGATGCTTAAAGACTGAGCCACCCAGGCGCCCCTAAAGATTTGATTTTATTTTTTATTTTTTTCCAAAGATTTATTTATTTATTTTAGAGAGAGAGCATGTGCACACACAAGTGGGAGGAGGGGCAGAGGAAGAGGGAGAGAAGCAGACTCCCCACTGAGCGCAGAGCAGGACTCGGGGCTCAATCCCAAGACCCCGAGACTGTGACCTGAGCCAAAACCAAGAGTCGGTCACTCAATGGACTGAGCCACACAGGCGCCTCTAAAGTTTTTATTCTTAAGCAATCTCTATACTCAACATGGGGCTCAAACTTACAACCCTGAGATCAAGAGTTGCATGCTCCACAGACTGAGCCAGCCAGGCGCCCTCAAAATTCAGGAATCTTAAGAGCCAGTTGTTAAAATGTAGGTTGCTTGAAAGCAGCTCTGGTGGAAATATTTCCACCACGGGAGCTGGCAAATGCTACAAATCAGGATGTTTTCCCTCTCCTGGAAAGCCCTTCACGAGCACATCATTGCCAAAGGGGAGGCTGAAGCGTTCCAAAGGTCAGGGGTCAGAGAGAACGGCCAATTAGCACCAAGAAGTCAGAACAGGCTTTGGCCTGAGAGGAGGACCTGACAGGTCAGGGAAGGAATTGAGATCTGGACAGCTGATTGACTTTTTCCCAAAACTATGGACCCTCTGAAGTAAAACCAGGGCTCTATGAGGGTGGGGATTTTTTTTTTTAAGATTTTATTTATTTGACAGAGAGTGGGAGAGAGAGCGACAGCACAAGCAGGGGGAGCAGCAGAGGGAGAGGGAGAAGGAGGTTCTCCACCGAGCAGGGACGTGGGGCTCGATCCCAGGACCCTGGGATCATGACCTGAGCTGAAGGCAGACGCTTAACTGACTGAGCCACCCAGGCGCCCTGAGCGTGGGGATTCTTAATCATATAAGGTGCTCGCCAATCTTGGTTTAATACCCAAACATGCTGGTCACTAGGACAAGTACTATTGCCTAGAGCCGAGGTCAGAGATTATTACACAAGCTCCAAGGTTCCTCCCCTGTTTGTGGTGGTGATCAAATCAGAAAATGAATGCAAATATTTGGGAAAGCGTAAAATAGCCTCCCAAAATATTAGGCGAGTGTTAGAAAATGCCCGCGTGATGATTTCCGCTTACAATAATCACCCCCCCCCCCCAAGGAAAAATCAAATCCTGCAGTCCCGGCCCAGTAGCAGGGCAACATCCAATGCTTCATCCCAGCATGGCCTTATTGGCCATCATTTCATGCCCCCAGGAAAGGAAAGATACAGGATTAGGAAAAACAAAAGGTCCCCACCATTATCGATGACCGTATTTGTGGAAGTTGAAAAGATGGTTTGTCCTCATAGGATTGTGAACTCGGTTCCCTTCTTTTCTTTTTTTTTTAATTCTTTTTTTAAAAATATTTTATTTATTTATTCATGAGAGACAGAGGGAGAGAGAGAGAAGCAGAGGGAGAAGCAGGCTCCCAAGGAGCAGGGAGCCCGATGCGGGACTCGATCCCAGGACCCTGGGATCATGACCTGAGCCGAAGGCAGACGCCTAACCATCCGAGCCACCCAGGCGCCCTCTTTTTTTTTTTTTTTTTAAGATTTTTCTATATTTATTTGACAGAGAGAGACACAGCGAGAGAGAGCACACACAAGCAGGGGGAAGTGGGAGAGGGAGAAGCAGGCTTCCCGCTGAGCGGGGAGCCCGATGTGGGGCTTGATCCCAGGACCCTGGGATCATGACCTGAGCTGAAGGCAGACGCTTAACCGACTGAGCCACCCAGGGGCCCCTGTGAACTCAGTTATTTTCACAGCAGGACTAATCAACCACATTTGGGGGTAATGCACACTGGACAGGAAAATGTAGAAAGCAGAATGTTTCTGATCTGTGACTCTTTTTTCTCATGAGATCTCGGTGACTTTCCAACCAGGTCCTGGCAACTCCCCCCCCCCCCCCCGGGTCCTGCGGACATCCAGACAGGACAAAAAATCTGCCCCCCATTTCTTCCCAGATTCCTTCCTCAAGACCCCCCTCCCCCGCCCCAGCCCCTGCACTGGTCCGTGCTAACAGCTCTTTCTTGATGTGTGACTTGTCCCCATGCAGTAGGGACTCGACAGCAGGCCCGTGCTGGGGGAGAAAACAGGTATCAATTTCGGCAGCCCCATCTAGGTTTCCCCTAAGCTGGGGTTCCCAGATGTGAATTCAAGGTGGCTTAGAATGTCCCCCCACATGATGAGACGGAGGCAGGGGTAGTCCCTGACGAAGGTGGCCACTCAAGACAGACGGCTTTGCTGTCGGTGGAACGAGCACTGTGTGCAGTTGCTGTGTGCCACACTCGGGCCTTCGCTTCCTTCCTGTCAGCCACAGGGGAGCATGCGGCTGCGAGGGACACCCCAACTCCATTACCCTGCAGAAATCAGGTTAAAGTGCTTAGCTAGAGGGGACCATTATGCTGAGGGGTGAAATGATTTCCCGGCAGTCCCCTCTGCTCCTGCCCTGGTCTCTCCTCCCTCTCCACCGTGGAAGCTCCGCCCACTCAGACTAAATGCTCCACCCAGAGGCCGGAAATACGAATTCTCTGTGTTCAGCACAGACCTGGGCCCCGGCCTGCTGTTGAGACTTCTACCTCATCACCTCTAGGCCTGAAGCCTGAGCACTGATGGTCAACCCCACGAGGCTCGTGACGCTGTGGGGTTTTTGTTTTGTTTTGTTTTTTCATAATTTGAGAGCCTCAAAAAATGGGAGTGGCTTGAGCTTCTCTCACCTTCCTTGAGGCCCTATCTGGTTTTTAGCTGGGAAGGTCTGGCCTAATTCCCACTCCACAGCCTTGCTCCATCCCCAGGTGTCAGCCCCTCAGTGAGGTGGAGGTGGGACCTTTGGAAAGATGGGCTCTTGTGTTGGGCTCCTCCAGAAGCCAGCCAGAGACAAAGATTCTGGTGCAATAGTTAATTTGGGTGGTGGTCCCAGGAGGTCAGCAGTAGTGAGGCAGGAAAGGGAAGAAAGCCACCCTGGTGAGTTAAGGAACAGGCAACCTCCTGAGGAAGTGGGGTGCAAACCCTCTGGAGGCGTCTGGGAGGGTCCAAGGCATCTAGAACACATCTCAGACTTATCCCATCTGAGGGCTGAGCCTTGTTGCTGAGGGCTGCTCGTGGGACAGCTCCCCAGCACCTCTGCCTGCCCTGCATGAGGTCCAGAGAATGTTCCCAAGTGGGGAATTACAGGAACATGCAGTAGAAACCCCCAAATCTTGGTGGCTCATGCGTCAGTCCATCTCTAGTTTTTAGGGGGGTCTCTGGAAATTGCAGTCACTCATGGGCCCCAAGTCATGAAGCAGCCGCCATCTTGAGTACTGCTGACAACCCAACTAGAGAAAAAGAATGCTGTCTGGAGAGTCCCAAATCTGCAATAAAATGTTCCAGCTAAAAGTGACACATCTCTTCCGCTCACGACTCATTGGCCAGAATTACTCACACGGCCCCACCCAGCTGCAGGGGGAGAGGAAGTACCTTCTGGCTTGAGCCTGGATGGCACAGAGCTGGGTGCGCTGAGTCCCACGACTTCCCACTGGCTCCAGCCATTACAGGATGACGTGCAAGCCCACAAACATTTCACACGTAAGACTTCCCAAGACCCAGCTCCTCTCGATTTCCAGTCTCAAAATAATCAGATGAATTGGCTATATTGGGGCTGCATTCCTGCCTCGAAACTCCTGGTTGAGCTGAGAAGTGACCATCTCCTACAAATGGAGTCATGCTTCCCCTCCCCCCCCCGTCCCCATGGGGCCCATTTTACTCCTTTATGTTTATTATTTTGGTGTCTGTCTTCCTCTCTAGAGGAGTCAGGGACCATGTTTGCTTTATACTCCTAAAATTTCCTAAAACTTTCTACCACTCCCCTGCTCACTTCCATTCCTACACCCACACTGTTTCCTTGCTGTTCCTCTAGCACCCCAGGCTTGCACACACCCCAGCGTCTTTGCAATGTGCTCCTTTCTGTCTGCTGAAAACACTCTCCCTCCAGAGCGCCTGTGGTTCCCATACTTTCGGACTTGGTGCTGATGTACATCCTTGGAAGTCAAGTGTTAAAAATGGCGGAGCCAAAGGGGTGCTTGGCTGGCTCAGTCAGTGGAGCATGTGACTTTTGATTGTGGGGTCATGAGTTCGAGCCCCACATTGGGTGTAGAGATGACTTAAAAATTAAAAAAGATGGTGGAAGGCGCCTGAGTGGCTCCTTGGTTAAGCGTCTGCCTTTGGCTCAGGTCATGATCCCGGGGTCTTGGGATTGAGTCCCGTATCGAGCTCCCTGCTCAGTGGGGAGCCTGCTTCTCCCTCTCCTCCCTGCTCATGCTCTCTCTCGCTATCTCGCTAAATAAAAAAAATCCCAAGATTTTATTTTATTTTTTTAAAGAAATCTCTACATCCAGGGGCACCTTGGTGGCTCAGTTGGTTAAGTATTTGCCTTCGGCTCAGGTCATGATCTTGGGGTTCTGGGATGGAGCCGCATGTCAGCCTCCCCACTCAGAGGAGAGCCTGCTTGTCCCTCTTCCTCTGCCCCTCCCCCAACTTGAGTGCCCTCTCTCTCTAATAAATACATAACATTGTTTAAAAAAAAAAAAAGCGATGCCTGGGTGGCTCAGTCGGTTAAGCATCTGCCTTCGGCTCAGGTCATGATCCCGGGGTCCTGGGATGGAGTCCTGCATTGGGCTCCTGGCTCAGCAGGGAGCCTGCTTCTCCCTCTGCCTGCCACTCCCCCTGCTTGTGCGTGTGCTCTCTCTCTCTCTCTGACAAATAAATAAAATCTTAAAAAAAAAAAAGAAATTTCTACATCCAACATGGGGCTTGAACCCACAACCCTGAGATCAAGAGTCCCATGCCCCACTGACTGAGCCAGTCAGGCACCCTGAGACTGAACTATTTTTTTAAAGTCAGAGCCTGGTGAAAAATGTAATACATTATAAGAAGAAAGCAACAGCCCTAGACCTACGTTGATCCCTTTGGATATAACAGCATGGAGAGTCTAGCTCAGCACTCTCTGCTTCCAAATAACACCCTCACGGAGTTAACATTCTCCTGTCGGAGCAATGGCTAACATTCTTCACATTCTTAACAGTGCATTCTTGGCCACTAGGGCTTCTGATTTGAAAGCCTTGCCCTAAACTTGTTTCAATCTATCTTTGATTCAGAAAGGCTCCAATTATTTCCATAGCAGCTGTGTTAATTAATAATGGTGATCAGACAATAAAAGAGGAAATTAGTAAACCCTTCTCTGGCCACTTTCATCAAAGGGAAGAATGCTAACAGGCACTGATTGCTTGACTCGGAGATCTTACCTCTTTGGGGCTTTCAACCCACACTCACACCCTGAAACATCACCCCAAGACTGCAACTGCATGTCTGTTCTTCCTTGTGTGAGGAGGCCCATACATGCTCAGGGTTCTCGACTGAACTCCTCCTAGAAAATAGAGCCTTCAAACTGCAGTTTGGGCTGGTAAAAAAAAAACCTACCACTTTGCCCATAGACTTCATAGCTACACGATCATGTAATGTGTATTGTTGTGTTATTTTTTTCGTACTGTTTTGTCATGTTTTATAGTATATTTTATTTGTTTGTTATCTACCTTATAAGAATGAAAACACCCTGGGGTCAGGGGTCTGGTATTGTTTCCTTATATATCCTCAGTATCTACGTGAGTGTACCGCAAGTATTCATAATAAGTTTTTGGAATGAATAAATGAGTGATCTGTTTAGTATCCCAAAATCAAAGTATTTAAAGAAAAAAAAAATCTGAATTCAAGGGGCGCATACTGAAGCAGCTAGACACAAAAGATGGCTTCCAATTCCATGAGCACAAGGTGGCCGTCAAAACTCCAGCAGTTAGGATTCTTTAGTTATGTTCAAAGAGGGAGAGAGAGAGCTCCTCTTCCAGATGTCCCAGGAAATCGAGCCTCTTGCTAGCTTAACTCGAGCCCTGTGCCCATCATGGTAGGAGATTGGGTCCCATGGATTAATCTGGGTCTACGCCTCATGCCCGTTCCTAGAGCTGGGTGCACGCAGATTTCCGTAAGATACGTGGGCTGTGCAGGGGAAGTGTGGTGACCAGAATGACAATTCAAGCATTTTCCAAAGAAAACGGAACAGAGATATGATCTATTTTCTATGGTTAAATGATTACATTTAAGTAAAAAAGAAAAACAAAACACCACACACACCACACAAAACACCACACGCTATTTTCTACAGTTGCATATGTAGCCATGTAAATACATACAAAGAATTTTGGAAGCTTCCACTGCAAACTTACAGTAGTGATTACTTCTGGGGAGGGTCCCAAGGTTGGGAATTGTACTCAAAGGGCTATTTTATTTTATTTTTTTACTTTATTATTATTTTTTTTAATCAGGGCTATTTCGAATGTACCTAGAAAAATGATCCTCAATCACAGGCAGTTCTGCCCTCTGACGCTAGTCAATGTCTCCAGATATTTTTGGTTGTCACGAGGGGGCGGGGGAGGGGGAAAGTGCTCCTGGCATCTAGTGGGAGGAGGCCAGGGATCCTGCTAAACACACAGAGCACAGAGCTGTCTTCAGGAGCGAGAGTCATCTAGCGTAAACTGTCAATAGTGCCGGGGACGTTGAGGAACCCTGGTCTATCTGTCTATCTAGAACATTATGCTTTTTACAAGAAGATGGGATCCAAGTTTTACTTGCATAGTTACAAGTTGATTTTTTTAAAAAGATTTTATTTATTTATTCATGAGAGAGAGAGAGAGAAGCGGAGGGAAGAGCAGGCTCCCAAGGAGCAGGAAGCCCGATGTGGGACTCAATCCCAGGACCCTGGGATCATGACCTGAGCCGAAGGCAGACGCTTAACCAACTGAGCCACCCAGGTGCCCACGTTGATTTTTTTTTTTAAAGGATGTTGTGGATACTGTGATATGCCGTCCGCATACCCCTTCAGAACCAGTTAGTTACTTATTCCCCCAGCTGCCGGGAGTTTTGGCTGCTGATGACTCACAGTTCTAGTGAATTCTTCAGAAATTGCCCTTAGCTAAAAAGGAAGCTGCTCTAAGATGATGAGTCCTCTTCAAGGGTAGACTTTATCCTTGGAAACCTCAGCACTTTTGACACTGTGGGACAATACTTCTTTGTTGTGGGGGCCGTCCTGTGCGCTGTGGGATGTTTAGCAGCATCTCGGGCCTCTTCCCACTAAACACCCAGAAGCACCCCTCCTCCAGCAGCAACTACCAAAATTTCTCCAGACATTGCCAAGTGTTCTCTGGGGGCCAGATCGCCACCCCCCCACCGCACCCTGCATTAAGAACATTGCCGGATCCAATGCCTGGTTGATGCAGGGGTACAAAGGCCCCGCTCCCAGCCTCCCTTCCAGAACATGTCTGAGGGCTATCCCCGCCTTATGGCCCCACAGGGGTTTGGCTGAGGCTTTCACTGCAATTGCCCCTTCATTCGATTTCTCCCTCGGTACCCCCTGCTCCCGTCACCCCTTCACAGGTGTCGTTCGCAAGAACTCTTCCCAGTAGATGGTCTACCTGCAAATCTCCCTCCCAGAATCTGTTCCCTGGGGCTGAACAGGTCTCTGGGACTTTTCAAAATCAAGGTAGCAGAGGGCTGAAGTGACTTCTGGAAGGAACCACCGCAGGTAAAAAGTGGAGCTAAGACTGCAACCTGTCTCCTTATTCCAGAAATGGTGCTCAGAAGCATTCAACTTCACGACCTTCATCTCCACATTGGGCTCTGCAGACACCACAGGGAGCCTGAGTTTCCCATCCCCACTCCTACCCCATGTGTGTTTCTATAATTGAAGGAGCAGAAGAAAAATGCATAGAATGTGAAACCTGATGGCATTACCTTCAATTCTTTTTCTTTATTGCTCCTAAGCTACATACCGTATAGACACACTTGTCTGCAAGCTTTCAACCAGTTGACGGGCAGCGAGTCCAAACATGTAGACATTTCAACTACAAGTAATTAACACAACCGCTTACAGGCCTCTGTTCAGAAAATGTTTTCCTTTGGATAAAAATATGGATGGGAGATAAAAAGGCCCATAGAAACATCATGGTTGGGACAAGGTTGTTGCTCAGTGGGAGGTCCATTTCTAACAATATGGGACGGTTAGGGAAGTTAGAAGGCCATGGTCTGGTGTGAGAGCTCTTACCATAGCAATAATTAATAATAATAATAATATACATTATTTTAATCATTATATGATATATACTAACAATAAGCATTAATTGAGCCATTGCTAAATGTCAGGCACAACATGTTTTATATACACATGTTTTTCTTAAAGATTTTATTTACTTATTTGAGACAGTGAGAGAGAGAGCCCGATGGGCAGGGAGGAACAGGGGAGAGGGAGAAGCAGACTTCCCGCTGAGCAGGGAGCCCAATGCCGGAATTGATCCCAGGACCCTGGGATCATGACCTGAGCCAAAGGCAGACGCTTAACTGACTGAGCCACCCAGGTGCCCCTATACATATTTCTGTATTATATTTTCATATATTGTTAAATATGTTATATACTGTTTTATATTAGTATGTATTTTGCATATTATATAACACTTATATAATGACATATAAGTATCATATGTGGTATGTCATATCATATATCATGTATCAACGAGAGAGATAGTATTATTGTCTTGCCCACTGACTGATGAGGAATCTGAAGCATAGGGAAGTTTAGTAACTTGCTCAAAGTCCACAACTAGTAACTGGCTGAGCCACTCCAGCCTGCACGACTGCTCTTAATTTTCAAAAGCTGTGGTTCCAACTTGGAGCACATTCATTCAGTTGAATTCATTTATTAGAAAGAGGGGAAAAAAGTGTCTTCTTCCCTTCCTCCTAGCATATAGTAGGTCCTCAAAAAATAAGAAAAGTAAATAATTGGGTGGTCTTTGTCTTAAACTTTTATCTGTTTAAACTGGTCAACCAGGTTCAATTAAGGAACCCGTATAAATGCTGAAAATGCGTTGCTGTTCACTGAGCCTTTTTATTTGGTAAGATCTTATTTATTCATTTGAGAGAGAGAGCGAGACAGAGAGAGCACAAGCAGGGGGAGAGGCAGAAGCAGACTTCCTGCTGAGCTGGGAGCCCAATGTGGGGCTTGATCCCAGGACCTGGAGATCATGACCTGAACCAAAGGGAGACATTTAACCATCTGAGCCACCCAGGCACCCCGAACCTTTTTCTTTTTAAGATTTATTTATTTATGAGAGAGAGAGAGAGACCACAAGCAGGAGGGGCAGAGGGAGAGGGAGAGAGAGTCTCAAGTAGACTCTGGGCTCTGTGCAGAGCCCAATGCAGGATCTCACGACCCTGAGATCACAAACTGATCCGAAACCAAGAGTCGGGCACTCAACTGACCGAGCTGAATAAGATACTGAATAAGATACTTCTGTGTTCTTACAGTGAACAGTAGGTTCACTGTAAGTGATGCCTACTGTTCACTGTATCTTATGTTTGGTGATATATTTTCAAGCATTGAAACTGGCAACTTTCTTGGAACACACAAGTATCTTATTCAGCTAGTGATCCTTCAAGTGTCCCACTTTTTTCCAGTCATGCGTTATATGCAAAAAAGCAGGGGAGTTGATCCATTACTCAGTGTTTCACACATTCTGCACAGCACATCTCGAAGGAGTGTTGCAAGAACTGGAACTGACTTTGTCACTGTCTCTGTGCTCAGAAACTCTGACTTGGGTTTTATATTGGTTTGTTTTTGCTTTGCCACTGACGGGCAGGATCTGATCAGGTTGAACTTCCTGTATAATAATTCACAGAAAAGTTATTTATGGTTTCTTAATCTTCCTGATCTAAAGTAGCAACTTAGGGTAAAGAAAGAGTGTGTGGAGGAAGTGGAGCATAGGAAAAAAAAAAAAAAAAAGGAGAAAGAGAAAAGAAATAAAAACCCAGGGTGATGGCCAGAGTAGATGTCCTTTATGGGAAGAAAGTGTTCAAAATCACAGGCTGAATAGTATATCGTATTTGGTGTCATATATTTTAAAATCTAACAGAGGAAGTTAAAAAACAAAACAACACTTAGTTCTTTTTTTTAAATATTTTATTTATTTATTTGGCAGAGAGAGAGAGACACAGGGAGAGCGGGAACACAGCAGGGGGAGAGAGAGAGAGAGGAGAGAAGCAGGCTTCCCGCGGAGCAGGGAGCCCGACGCGGGGCTCGATCCCGGGACTCCGGGATCGTGACCTGAGCCGAAGACAGACGCTCAACGACTGAGCCACCCAGGCGCCCCACAACACTTAGTTCTGAGATTGAAAACTTCCTCTCTCCCTTTTAGGTTTATTCAAGAAGTTTAGCAGAGTGGCCTGGAGTCCGATTGCCTGGGTCCAAATCCTACTTCCGCCGCTTCCTAGTTTACCTGAATTAATACGTATAAAGGGCTTAGACAAGTGCCCGGCTCTTAGTAAACACTTATAAATGTCAAATAATAATAATGTGGTTAGAATAATAAATAGAAATAATTTTAGCTATCATTGCTTTAGAGGGACACTCCTTTTCCTCACATTTCAATTCAATTCATCACGTATAGGCTTAATTCTTTCTAGGCGCCCAAAGTTGTGTTCCGTGGGATAAAACTCAGTTGTGGCTAACATCAGGCTACATACTATGCTTGGGGTTGAATCTCCTGGAACTGCCATTTTTATGTGAGTTGCATGTTGGGCTGGGAGAGCAAGCAGGCCTGGGGAATGAAGACTGAATGATCAGATGAGCCCATGGTATCTAAATAGTGATGAGTCTGATTAACATGGTTTGTTTGCAAATAAAACATGAGCAGATTCCAAATGTACTACTGTACTGGGTTGAATAGTGTCCCTCAAAAATTCATGTCCACCTGGAACCTGAGAATGGGACTTATTTGGAAATAGGTTGTTTGCAAATGTTAGCAAGTTAAAACAAGATCATACTGGATGGGGCGTCTGGGTGGCTCAGTTGGTTAAGCGTCTGCCTTCGGCTCAGGTCATGATCCCAGGGTCCTGAGATAGAGTCCCACATCGGGCTCCCTGCTCGGCGGGGAGCCTGCTTCTCCTTCTGCCTGCAGCTCCCTCTCCTTGTTCTCTCTCTCTCTCTCTGACAAATAAATACATTTTAAAAAAATCTTAAAAAAAAAGGTCATACTGGATGAACGTAGGCCCTAAGTACAATATGACTGGTGTTTGTAAGAAGAGAAAAATTTGGGCAGAGAGGCCCAGACACACAGTGGAAAAGGCCATGTGAAGATGGAGACAGAGATTAGAGGGATGCATCTACAAGCCAAGGAACAGTAAGGATTCCCAGCACCAACCAGAAGCTACTGGTGGCTAGGAAGTATTCATCCTTGGAGTCTTTGAAGGGAGCACAACCCTCTTGACACCATGATTTCCATCTTCTGGCCTCCAGAGCTGTGAAAGGATACATTTCTGTTGTTTAAAACCATCAAGTTGGGCGCCTGGGTGGCTCAGTCGGTTAAGCGACTGCCTTCGGCTCAGGTCATGGTCCTGGAGTCCCGGGATCGAGTCCCACATCGGGCTCCTTGCTCAGCAGGGAGTCTGCTTCTCCCTCTGACCCTCTTCCCTCTCGTGCTCTCTCTCTCTCAAATAAATAAAATCTTAAAAAAAATAAAAAAAATAAAACCATCAAGTTTGTGGTAATTTGTCATTGCAGTCCTAGAAAACTCACTCATAACAAGAGAAATGAAAATTAAAATTATACTGACATGCCATTTTTAACCTGCCAGTTTGATAAAGATCAAAAGGTCTGATAGAGATGGATTGGGGACTTTTTTTTTCCTTTTGAACTTTTTGCATACTGAAAACTAAATTAAAATTAAAATTTAAAAAAGTGAGGGGCGCCTGGGTGGCTCAGTTGGTTGAGTGGCTGCCTTCGGCTCAGGTCATGATCCCGGGGTCCTGGGATCGAGCCCTGCATCGGGCTCCCTGCTCCGCGGGAAGCCTGCTTCTCCCTCTCCCACTCCCCCTGCTTGTGTTCCTGCTCTCACTGTCTCTCTCTCCGTCAAATAAATAAATAAAATCTTTTAAAAAAAAATTTTAAAAAGTGAACATATTGAGGGGCGCCTGGGTGGCTCAGTCGTTAAGCGTCTGCCTTCAGCTTGGGTCATGGTCCCAGGGTCCTGGGATTGAGCCCTGCATTGGGCTCCCTGCTCAGTGGAGAGTCTGCTTCTCCCTCTCCCAC
Source organism: Zalophus californianus (assembly GCF_009762305.2). NCBI lineage: Eukaryota > Metazoa > Chordata > Mammalia > Carnivora > Otariidae > Zalophus > Zalophus californianus. The sequence goes on from NC_045602.1 coordinate 126,874,729, forward strand.
TCCCCCTGCTTGTGTTCCCTCTCTCGCTGTGTCTCTCTCTGTCAAATAAATAAAATCTTTAAAAAAATAATAATAATAGATAAATAAATAAAATAAAAAAGTGAACATATTGGGACGCCTGGCTGGCTTAGTTGGTAGAGCAGCGGTAGAGCATGTGACTCTTGATCTTGGGGTTGTGAGTTCAAGCCCCACATTTGGAGTAGAGCTTACTTAAAAAATAAATTAAAAAAAGTTTTAAAAATCAAAAAGTTGGGGCACCTGGGGCCTCAGTCAGTTAAGTGCCTGACTCTTAATTTTGACTCAGGTCTTGATCTCAGGATCACGACTTCATGCCCCACATTGGGCTCCATGCCCAGCATGGAGCCTACTTTAAAAAAATAAATAATTAGGGGCGCCTGGGTGGCTCAGTTGGTTAGGCAACTGCCTTTGGCTCAGGTCATGGTCCTGGAGTCCCGGGATCGAGTCCCACATCGGGCTCCCTGCTCAGCGGGGAGTCGGCTTCTCCCTCTGACCCTCTTCCCTCTCGTGCTCTCTGTCTCTCATTCTCTCTCTCTCTCAAATAAATAAATAAAATCTTTAAAAAAATAAAATAAATAAATAATTAAATAATTAAAAAGAAGGAAGGACAGAAGGAAGAAAAGAAAAAAGTGGACAAATTCCTTTTACTAACACATATTTTTTGCACAGCCAGGGAGCAAAGGATGGGTTTTTATTTTTATTTTATTTATTTATTTATAAAATTTATTTATTTATTTATTTGACAGAGAGAGAGAGACAGCGAGAGAGGGAACACAAGCAGAGGGAGTGGGAGAGGGAGAAGCAGGCTTCCCACAGAGCAGGGAGGCTGATGCTGGTCTCGATCCCAGGACCCTGGGATCATGACCTGAGCCAAAGACAGACATTTAACAACTGAACCACCCAGGGGCCCCGGGTTTTTATTTTTAAATGGTTTGAAAAAAAACAAAAGAATAATTTTTTGACACATGAAATTATATACAATTCAAGTTTCAAGGTCCACCAGTAATGTGAATTGAAAGTCAGCCCCGCTCATTCATTCGTGTTTAGGGCCTACAATGGCAGTGCTGAGATACTGAGGTAGAGGAGTCACAAAGCCTAAAATATTTATCCGGTCTTTTTTTTTTTTTTTTTTTTTTAAGATTTTACTTATTTATTTGACAGAGAGAGAGAAAAAGCAGGAACGCAAGCAGGGGGAGTGGGAGAGGGAGAAGCAGGCTTCCCGCCGAGCAGGGAGCCCGATGCGGGGCTCGATCCCAGGACCCTGGGAATCATGACCTGAGCTGAAGGCAGATGCCCAACGACAGAGCCACCCAGGTGCCCCTTTATCTGGCCCTTTATGTAAAATTTTTACATTCTTGTTCTAGATTATTATTATTATTATTATTTTAAAAGATTTTATTTATTGGTACACCTGGGTGGCTCAGTCGGTTAAGTGTTGCCTGTAGCTCAGGTCATGATCCTGGGGTGTCTCTCTATCAGATAAAATTTTTTTTTTTTTAAATGTCATCAGTTATAATAGCAAGCCTGGGTTTTTTTTTTAAATTTTATTTATTTATTTGACACAGAGAGAGCACAAGTAGGCAGAGAGGCAGGCAGAGAGAGGGAGAAGCAGGCTCTCCGCTGAGCAGGGAGCCAGACGTGGGGCTCGATCCCAGCACCCCGGGACCATGACCCGAGCCGAAGGCAGACGCTCAATGACTGAGCCACCCAGGCGCCCCTCAGATAAAATATTTTTAAAAAGATTTTATTTATTTATGAGAGGGAGAGAGAGAGAGAGAGAGAGAGTGTGCACGTGCGCGCATACACAAGCGGGGTAGGGGCAGAGGGAGAGAGAGAAGCAGACTCCCTACTGAGCAGGAAGCCCGATGCGGGGCTTGATCCCAGGATCCTGAGATCATGACCTGAACCAAAGTCAGACGCTTAACCCACTGAGCCACTCAGGCACCCTCCTGTTCTAGATTAAAGAACAAAATAATCGTTTGTATGCTTATAGAGATAGAAGGGTCTATTTAATATTGAATGGCCATCCCATGAGGACTTTTTATTATTATCATTTTTTTTAAGTAAATCCTACATCCAATGTGGGGCTTGAACTCATGACCTGGAGATTAAGAGTCACATGCTCTACTGGCTGAGCTGGCGAGGTGCCCCCCATGAGGACTTTTCGTTTTTTAGAACTTTTAAAAATTAAACAGCTCATGAAAAACTCAAAAGTAAACTGGGAATTTTCTTGTTCTTTCTTAAAGAACATTAGAAAAGCCAGGGCTTTTGTAAACTTAAATAAGACCTTTATCCCACCTGTCTGGGCCTCCCTGCTCTCTAAGCCAGTGAGGCCATTGGAATGAGAATGGATCCCAACCCCCTTTCCCTTATCTTATTGAAAATTCAAAGTATTTGATGTTAACAAAAAAACCACTCTTCCCCCTAAGCGGCCTGAGGTGACCTCTGAAAAATGGTTCGCTATTCGCTTGACCCAGAAAACCCTACGAAATCATGTAAATCAAGAGGTTCAAATCTTCGTGTTCACTTTAAGAACACACGTGAAACTGCCCAGGCCATCAAGGGTATGCATATCTGAAAAGCCACCAAGTATCTGAAAGACGTCACTTTACAGAAGCAGTGTGTGCCATTCCGTCGCCACGATGGTGGAGTTGGTAGGTGTGCCTAGGCCAAACAGTGGGGCTGGACACAGGGTCGGTGGCCCAAGAAGAGCGCTGAATTTTTACTGCACATGCTTAAAAATGCAGAGAGTAATGCTGAACTTAAGGGTTTAGATGTTGATTCTCTGGTCATTGAGCACATCCAGGTGAACAAAGCCCCCAAGATGCGGCATAGAACGTACAGGGCTCATGCTCGGATTAACCCATACATGAGCTCTCCCTGCCACATTGAGATGATCCTTACTGAAAAAGAGCAGATTGTTCCTAAACCAGAAGAGGAGGTTGCACAGAAGAAAAAGATATCCCAGAAGAAACTGAAGAAACAAAAACTTATGGCCGGGGAGTAAATTCTGCAGAATAAATGCAAATAAAAATAAAAAGGGGAAAAAAAAAAAACCCAAATGACCTAGAACTACATTTAAGTTTTACTAAAGCTAAATCAAAGCTTTCTGTTTTTGTTGTTTTGGTGGGAAGAGCAGTTTATCACCAATAAAACAAGTATAAAGGGATACCTGAACCCTTGAAAGTTCAGTTCTTGGTTTATGAAAGAAAACAGACCCACGTAAAAAGTTAGGTCATAATAGGATGGTCAATAGCTGTATTTTTGAAACTTTTGGACAACGATCCACAGTAAAATAGAAATTCTATTTTTTTTAAAGATTTTATTTATTTATTTGAGAGAGAGAATGAGATAGAGCATGAAAGGAGGGAGGGTCATAGGGAGAAGCAGACTCCCTGCTGAGCAGGAAGCCCGATTCGGGACTCGAATCCCGTCCCGAAGGCAGTCGCTTAACCAACTGAGCCACCCAGATGCCCTAAATAGAAATTCTATACTATGACCCAGCATACAGGTGTTCACACACATACTGAAATAAAAGCATTGGTTTTAATATATGTCTTTTAGTGCATTCTGGTACTTTCTACATTATTCCATCATTTAAAAAAATTACTGTATTGTATTTATTTATTTATTTAAAGATTTTATTTATTTAAGTCATCTTTACACCCAACATGGGGCTCAAACTCACAACCCTGAGATCAGGAGTCACACACTCCACAGACTGAGCCAGCCAGGCATCCACCCACCCCCCATTATTTTCTAATCCATTTTGGTCTAGTCTAGTCTGCTTATAAATAAAATATTAGTCATAACCCAGAAATTGACTTTATAACATACTAATGGATTGAAGCCTGACGTTTGAAAAACAGTGGTCTATATTCTTTAGGATCATGGTCAAGCAGAATGGTCCCAGGAAATTGTTTAAATTAAATATGATGGGGCACCTGGGTGGCTCAGTTGGTTAAGCGACTGCCTTCGGCTCAGGTCATGATCCTGGAGTTCCTGAATCGAGTCCCGCATCAGGCTCCCTGCTCAGCAAGGAGCCTGCTTCTCCCTCTGGCCCTCCCCCCTCTCATGTACTCTCTCTCTCTCTCTCTCTCTCATTCTCGCTCTCTCAAATAAACAAATAAATCTTTAAAAACAATAAATTAAATATGATACAAGCAAACAGTATGGCCATATAATCATTAAAATAAATGTGGTGAAGGTCTATGTACTGATGCAGAAAGTTGTGCCCAGAATATATTTGCAAGTTTAAAAAATGGGTTGTAACCAGCACAGCATTGGGCAGGACCTATAGCTGCAGGTGACAACAAACACACACACCCCTATCCCACCTTTTTTAAAAAAGATTTTATTTTTAAGTAATCTACACACCCAACATGGGGCTTGAACTCACAACTCCAAGATCAGGAGTCGCATGCCCCCGCAACTTTCCCATGGCTTCAGCAAAAAGGAGATAATTGGCAATGCTTGACCCACAATTCCCTCTCCTAGAGTTGGACTCCTATAAGGACTGAAGGTGGGTGAAAGATACTTTACACAGGAAAAATATGGGTAGTATTATCCAGAGAAGAGGGGTGCTACCTAAGGCACAGTAAAGGAACACCTGGCTCACTCAGTCATTAGAGCATACGGCTCTTGATCTCAGGATTGTGAGTTCAAGCCCCATACTGGATGGAGAGTTTGCTTAATGAACAAAACAAACGAACAGACAAAAAAGCACAGTAGAAATATGCACAATATGAGCTAACTGATGTTTAAGATGATCTAGGCAAAAATATAGGGAGGGATAAGTACACAGCGATTTGCTAACAGTAGATCTCTACAGGGCAGAGTTGCCAGAAGAATGTTCACCTTTTACTTTATTCCCTTCTGTATCATTTGCACTTTTTACCACAAATGTCTTGCCAAAATATTTTAAAAAGCAAAAAAAAATATTCTCATCTTAAGAAAAAAATTCGAAATATCTAGAAAAGGCCAATCCGCAAAGATTGAAAGTGGATTAGTGGTTGCCTGGGGCTGGGGTGGGACTGGGGATTAAAGATAAACAGCTGAGAGGTTTTCCTGAAGTGAAAAAACTGCATTATATTGAAATAGTGCTAAAAATCATCGAATTGTACACTTAAAAGGGGTGAATTTTATGACCTGTAAGTTATACTTCAATAAAACTGTCTTAAAAAAGGGGGGGGGGTGCCTGGGTGGCTCAGTTGGTTGGGCGTCTGCCTTCGGCTCAGGTCATGATCCCAGGGTCCTGGGATCGAGTCCCGCATCGGGCTCCCTGCTCGGCAGGGAGTCTGCTTCTCCCTCTTGTGCTCTCATGCTCTCTCTCTCAAATAAATAAAATCTTATTTTAAAAAAAGGGGGAAAAAAGAGGAGAGGAACCCAGAGGAAAGAGGTGGATGAAGACTCAGAGTCCAACCAATCCATCCAAAAACTTTGGATGCAGTTTTTTGAAAAACTGTATACCTTCGCCTGGCTCCAATCTTCCAACCGTCCCCAGTCTCCGTGATTTCTCAAAGATTACTGACTGCATGTTCTTGATCACATCTGCAAATTGTCTCAGTCCTTGGGAATGTAATTCATCAGGTTTTTAAAACTTTCTGACAAGGTGAATAAGGTAGAGAAGGCCCAGAGCTGAACGCTTTCCCGGGGCCTCCTGAACCTCTCCCCTTTGTGTGTGATTCTCCTCTGATTACTTCTCCTTTTGTCTGTGTTTACATTTTGTGATTTCTTAAAAGTGAGTTCCTAGGCAACACAGAGAGCTGGGGTGGTTGTGGTGCCCTGCGAACTAGGACTTGGGGACCGGCCTGCTGGTGCGGCCCCGCCACAGTTTGCTGTTCCACAGCAGTAGACATTCCTACAGTAGTCTATCTAGCAACCTTTCCTCTTTCTGGAAATTGTGCCCCGAGTTTCTGGGGGGATTTCCTCTCCCCCACTTGACCTCTCTGGTTCCAGTGGGGCTGACCCCCACCCTTGGGCTCTAAGAATAAGCAAGTGACTCAACTCTGCTGGGACAACAGCATGGCTCATCTCAGGCCCCGGTGATCGGCTCAGAGATGGGCATGTGACCCAGGGCCGTCCAGTGAGAGTCGGTTCTGGGATGTTTACTAGAAATACTGGAAAAGAAGTGCTTTTTTTTTCACCATGATGTGACGGGATATAAGGTTGTATCTGCTATGGGCCACCGTATGGGGAAGGCCTATCAAAGAATGAAACTGTGCGGCGGTGGTGGTAGAGTGGTGAGGTTAGCTGCCTTCCAAGAATGAAGCCAACACACAGGAAATGGCCCAGGAGATGAACAAGGAGAGAGTCTTGACTCACTGTCTGGATCCATTCATACCTGAACTTGCTGCTATCTGTGACCTTTGCAGTCAGGTGAGCCTGTGAATTCTTACAGTTTGATTTGGGTTTTCTTTTTTTAAGATTTTATTTATTTATTTGAGAGAGAGAGCGTGCACAAGGGGGGGGAGGGGCAGGAGAGGAGAAGCAGACTCCCTGCTGAGCAGGGAGCCCCATGAGGAGGGGCTCAATCCCAGTCACTTGCTGTTGAGAATTCTGATTAATATAGTGTCCTTGGCTGAGCTAGTTCATCTGTTGTCTCCATTTCCTTATCTGGGAAAAAAAAAGGACTGATAATGAGATGTGGGAATCAAATGAAACAATTTATTGAAAACCAACAGAGAAGGATATAAAGATGACACCAACTTACACTACTGCTAACAGTGTTTGAGAATACCCGCTCACTTCCCACCATCTTTTTTTGTTTTTGTCTTTTTTCATACATTTTTAAAAGACTTTATTTATTTATTTGACAGAGAGACAGAGAGAGGGAACACAAGCAGGGGGAGTGGGAGAGGGAGAAGCAGGCTTCCCGCCGAGCAGGGAGCCCGATGCAGGGCTCGATCCCAGGACCCTGGGACCATGACCCGAGCCAAAGGCAGACGCCTAACGACTGACCCACCCAGGCTCCCCAGGATTCCAATTTCTATTCTAGTATACTGCCGCTGGGAATAAAAGTTAAATTTCCCAGCCTCCCTTGCAGTTAGGTATAGTCACATGACTAAGCTCCAGCCAATGAGATGTGAGTGGAAGTGGGGGGAGCTTCCAGAAGGGAAAGGGTATGCTCTCCCCTTTCTCTCCCTGCTTCTGCTGCCTGGGATGCAGATAGGACAGATGGCGCTCCAGCCAATACTGTGAGTCATGTGACTTTAAAAATGGCGAGCTAGAGAAAGCCGGCAAACAGACGGAAATCAGGTCCCTGAGGAAAATGGACCCACCATACCAGCTCTCACCAGCTGACCTACAGACTTCTTTTTTTTTTTTTTAAGATTTTATTTATTTATTTGACAGGGAGAGAGACAGCGAGAGAGGGAACACAAGCAGGGGGAGTGAGAGAGGGAGAAGAAGGTTTCCTGCTGAGCAGGGAGCCCGATGTGGGGCTTGAACCTAGGACCCTGGGATCATGACCTGAGCCGAAGGCAGACACTTAACGACTGAGCCACCCAGGCGCCCCTCTCATTTATTTCTTAACTCCAGGCTCAGGCTGCCTCTTCTCTGTGGTTGTAAGACGGCTGCCAGCCACTCTTGGCTTCTATGTCATGTCAGCAACCTCAGCGGAGAGCTCACCACTTTCCTGGATGATCCAACACAAGGGGATTGTCAAGGGAGACTGCCAAGGGAGCAAGAACACAAGCCACAGCCTGGAGGAACACATTTGCAAAAGACATACAGTAGTCACCCCTTATCCACAAGGGATACGTTCCAAGACTGCCAGTGGACACCTCAAACGACGAACAGTACCGAACCCTATATATACCATGTTTTTTCCTATACATACATGTGATAAAGTTTAATTTATAAATTAGGTACAGTAAGGGATGAGCAACAATAACTAATAATAATATAGGGCAATTATAGCAACACCCCATAATAAAAGTTAGGTGAATGTGGTCTGTCTCTCAAAATATCTTATTGTATTGTACTCATCCTGCTTGTAGTGATGTGAGATAATAAGATGTCTACGTGATGAGATGAAGTGAGGTGAATGACATAGCCCTTGTGATATGGTGTTAGGCTACTATTGACTTTCTAAGAATGTATCAGAAGGAGGATCATCTGCTCCGGGACTGAGGTTGACCTTAGGTACTGAAACGAGGGAAAGATGAACAGCAGATAAAGTGGGAGTACTGTATCTAGTAAAAGACTATTATCCAAAATATACAAAGAACTCTTAAAAACGCAACAGTAAGAAAACTAACAACCAGATTTAAAAAACAGGCAAAAGACCTGAACAGACACCTCCCCAAAGGAGATATACAGATGGCAAATACATGAAAAGATGCTTTACATCATATGTCATCAGGGAAATACAAACTAAATCCGTTAGTAAATACCACTAAACAGCATCTAGAATGGCTAAAGTCAAAAACACTGACAACACCAAATGCTGACAAGGAAGTAGAGCAATAGGAACTCTCATTCATTGCTGGCAGGAGTGCAAAACCGGTATAACCACTTTGGAAGACAGTTGACAATTTCTCACAAAACTAAGAATACTCTTGGGGAGCCTGGGTGGCTCAGTTGGTTAAGCATTCGACTCTTAGTTTTAGCTCAGGTCATGGTCTCAGGGTTGTGTGATCAAACCCCATGTCAGGCTCTGTGCTCAGCAGAGGTGGCTTGAGATTCTCTCCCTCTCCATCCCCCTTTGCCTCTCTCCTTATGGACACACGTGCTCTCTCTCTATCTCTGACATAAATAAAATCTTTAAAAAACCAACCAAACAAAAAAAAAAAACCTAGGCATACTCTTACCATACAATCCAACAATGTACTCCTTGGTTAAATCCAAATTAGTTGAAAATTTACATCTACACAAAGCCCTGCACATGAATATTTATAGCAGATTTATTCCTAATTGCCCAAACTTGGAAGGTTTCTTTCAGTAGGTGAATATGGTATATCCATACAGTGGAATATTATTCAGAGCTAAAATGAAATGACTTATCAAGCCAGGAAAAGACATGGAGGAATCTTAAATGCATATTACTAAGTGAAAGAAGCCAATCTGAAAAGGCTATTTGCTGCATGATTCCAACTATACGACATTGTGGAAAAGCTAAAACATTCTGGAGACAGTAAAAAGATCAGTGGTTGCCAGAGGTTGGGGGAAAAAGGGATGAACAGGTAGAGTACCAGGGATTTTCAGGGCAGTGAAACAATGCTGTATGATACTATAATGGTGGATACATGTGAGTATATATTTGTCCAACCCTACAGAATCTGCCACACCAAGAGTGAACTCTAATGTTAACTATGGACTTTGGTTGATAATTTATTTATTTATTTTTAAAGATTTTATTTATTTATTTATTTATTTATTTATTTGAGAGAGAGAATGAGAGAGAGAGCATGAGAGGGGGAGGGTTAGAGGGAGAAGCAGACTCCCCGCTGAGCAGGGAGCCCGATGCAGGACTCGATCCCGGGATTCCAGGATCATGACCTGAGCCGAAGGCAGTCGCTTAACCAACTGAGCCACCCAGGTGCCCTGGACTTTGGTTGATAATGATGTATCAGTGTGGGTTCATTGATCATACAAATGTACCATTCTGGTGAGGGATGTTGATAGCAAGGAAAATATGTGCAGTGGGGGAGGAGGGTTAATCTGGGAACTCTGCTTTCTACTCAGTTTTACTGTGAATCCAAAACTGCTCTAAAAAACTGAGATCTATTAAATAAATAAATAAATAAATAAATAAATAAATAAATAAATAAAGGGTTTGGCCCTGACTGGATCAGATTGGGTCACATGTCTCTATCTGATCAACTGAGCATGCTGATGGATTAGGCACAGGTGCATGTCCCTGTCTGGAACCTGGAGTGGAATCAGCCCTCCAAAAGCACATGGAATGGGGATGGGGAGGGAGAGCACTTTAGAAAGAAAATAAGAAATAAGGGTTTGTTTCCTGAGAAGAGGAAAATGGATATTGGAAGGGAAAATCAATAGATATTGACTACCCAAGCAAAGAAGAGAATCAAATCTTAGACAGAGCAGCAAGTCCAGAGGCCCGGAGGCGGTAAAGAGATGGAACTTGTGGGCAGACTGAGCGACGCATTCTCTTTTAGGTGTCTAATTAACTCACTTTCAAGTTACAACTTTTTAAATTTATTGGGCACCAAATATGGGCCAGATCCTATGCTTGGAGCTAAAGAGACTTTTGTGAATAATAACTCAGTGGACAAGTCCACTGATTTTCAAAGGCTTACTTAATGTTTATTCAATGAACATTTAGAAGACCGAGTACATTTCATCACTCCAAAATTAAATTACATATGGCCTAATTAGAATGTCCACAATCCTTCTCAATCACTGCATTTTCAGAGAATTCAAGGATTCAGAGGAAGCCAGAGCAGTCACATGACTCACCATGCCCTCCCCGCCCCAAGACTCCCAGGACACATGGCTAAGTTTTGACCTTGACTAACTATAGTGACCACTTAAAGGGAAGAAAGGGCCCACCAAGAGTTGCCCATGGTTACTCTTGAATAGATGGACCCCAAACTATGTGCATCAATTTGGAGATTTTGTAATTGTTCAAAAGAGTGGGACAAGAAGCCTAAATTAATGAATTTTTACATAGTCTTCAAAAAAAGCTTTTTACATAGCCTTTTAAAGCCAACAACACCAATGCTCTCTCTCTCTTTTTCCCCCAGCTCTAATATAATTCATGAAACAAAATACAAACTTCTTTTATTCTGAATTTTAGTCTCTGGACACTTTGAAGTGGTTTTGTTAGTTTTTTAGATTTTTCTGCACTAATACTGAATTGCTCCATTGCTGTTTCTTTTTATCAAAAGAAGATAACATCAATTTCTTTGTTCCCTCCACCCCACATTGTTCCTGTTTCTATTATTAAAGAGATGTTTACCTGACTCCGATAAAGACATGCTACATCATTAGCTCTTTCGGTTAATCTGCAGTTATTAAGCACTTAGTATATGTACTTGGTACCATGGAAAACATTAAAGAAATGGACACTACAGGCTGTCCATTAAGGAATCAAGATTCAGTCTGTGTGATTTTAAGCTAGTTACTTAACATCTCTGAGCTTCTGTTTCCTGAACGATCAAATAAGGATGAAACATCACTCTTGCAAAGATCTTACTTACTCATTTGTTCAACAAATATAGTTCAAGCTTCTGCTCTGTGCTCCACACTTCTCCAGGAAGTAGGGACACAGGACAGGGCTAAGAACTGTAGAGGGTTTTTGGTGGGGATGGGAGCTGGCCTATAAGCAGGAAGCATTTGTATGTGAGCATTTCTGGTGTATTACCCAAAAAGAGCTCAGAAGAAAAGAACATGCATCTTACTTAAGGCCAGTGTATTAGGTTGTCTATTGCTATGTAACAAATTGCTTCAAAAGTTAGCAGCTTAAAACAATACACTTTATCTCATAGTTTCTGTGGGTTAGGGATTCAGGAGGGTTTGGCTGGGTGGTTCTCATCAGGGTCTCTCATCTGGCCGCCAGCCTGTCACTGGGGCTGCAGTCACCTGAAGGCTCACTTAGGCCTGGAGGATTTTTCTCAGCTTACTCAAACGTGGTTGTGGTAGGAAGTTTCCATCCCTTGCCACATGGGCCTCTCCGTAGGGCTGTTCATGACATGGCTTTGCTGGCTTCCCCCGCAAAACAAGTGACTTAAAAAAGAGAAAGAGAGAGAGCAGCTAAGACAGAAGCTTCAGTGTCTTTTATAACCTGATCATCACTTCTGGAGAATTCTCCTGTTTGTCCAGACTGCCCTGGTACAAGGAGGGGGTGGGGGCCACACAAGGGTGTGATGGCCAGGAGGCAAAGATTCATTGGGTGCCATTTTGGCGTCTGGCTACCAAAGTGCCCACAGTTTTTTGTGATTCTTTTTCTCATTTAAAAAAATTTTTAGGGCGCCTGGGTGACTCAGTCGGTTGAGCATCTGCCTTCGGCTCAGGTCATGATCCCAGGGTCCTGGGATCGAGCCCGGTATCAGCCTCCCTGCTCAGCGGGGAGCCTGCTTCTCCCTCTGCCACTCCCTCCCACTCATGCACGCTTTCTCTCTCTCACTTTCTCTCACAAAAATAAATAAATAAAAATACTTCTTAAAAAAATAATTTTTTAAAAAATATTTTATTTATTTGAGAGAGAGAGTGAGAGAGAGAGAGAGTACATGAGAGGGGGGAGGGTCAGAGGGAGAAGCGGACTCCCCGCCGAGCAGGGAGCCCGATGCGGGACTCGATCCCGGGACTCGAGGATCATGACCCGAGCCGAAGGCAATCGCCCAACCAACTGAGCCACCCAGGCGCCCAATAATTTTTTTTTTTTAAAGTAGTTTCCACACCTAACATGGAGCTTAAACTCACAACCCTGAGATGGAGTTGTGTGCTCTACCAACTGAGCCATCCAGGCGCCCCTCTTTTCTCGTTTTTATTTTTTTTAAAGATTTTATTTTTTTATTTATTTGAGAGAGAGAGAGAATGAGAGAGAGAACATGAGAGGGGGGAGGGTCAGAGGGAGAAGCAGATTCCCCACTGAGCAGCGAGCCCGATGTGGGGCTCGATCCTGGGACTCCAGGATCATGACCTGAGCCGAAGGCAGTCGCTTAACCAACTGAGCCACCCAGGCGCCTCTCTCGTTTTAATTTTTTAAAGATTTTATTTTTGAGTAATCTCTATACCCAACATGGGGCTCACAACCACAAGGTCAAGAGTTGCACTCTCTACCAACTGAACCAGCCAGGTGTGCCTCTTTTCGCATTTTATTTATTTTTAAAGATTTTATTTATTTATTTGACAGAGACACAGCGAGAGAGGGAACACAAGCAGGGGGAGTGGGAGAGGGAGAAGCAGGCTTTCTGAGGAGCAGGGAGTCCGATGTAGGGCTCAATCCCAGGACCTGGGATCATGACCCCAGCCGAAGGCAAGCACTTAACGACTGAGCCACCCAGGCGCCCCTCTTTTCGCATTTTAAATCACTACTCACTTTTATACTTAATTTTGTACTCACAATTTTGTGTATGTATATATATACATGTATATTTTTGTACTCACAATTTTGTGTGTGTGTGTGTATATATATATATATATATATATATATTTTTTTTTTTTTTTTTTTTTTTTTAAGAAGCACCCACCTCTACCCCACCCCCAATAGTATATATGTCCGGTCTCAGGAAACCTAGGTCCACCTCTGGTCCTACAACAAGTCTGCTTTTCATGACATGGGGAGTGATAGAGGTTTTGCACACAGGGTCAGAATCAGGACCCAGTCCAGGGAAACTGTTTGCTCAGGACCAACCCTGCGGGTGGAAGGTGTAGATTTCAGCTCCTCCCCCCTGCCATCCCTCAACATTCCTCTGGAAGCTTAAGCTGCTGGAATTAAACCAGAGGTTTTGATGAGTGGCGAAGAGATAAAGTCTTGTTTGCACATTGTAATGGTGTATTTAAACATTTTGACAATGATCAGGTGAGCTCCTTCGCTAGTATTGACCCCACTCTTCTGTAAGTGATCCTACCGGGCAGGAGGGCCCCTTGGCCACGTGACTGGGGCACTCACAAGTCAATTGACTTGCTTGGTTTCTTTTTGCTTAAGCCACACATCTGAAGAAATGCAGTTTTTTTGTTCTTTGTTTTCTTTCTTAGTGCACTAAGAAGAACAAAGCTGGCTTTTAAATCCTATTGCATCTCAACTTTTTGAGGCTCAAGCTGTGAATTAGCAAAAACAAACAGAATAAACAAAACAAAACAAAAACCAACAACAATGAAAAAGGAAAAAAAAAAAACAACAAAAACAAAACCCAACTCTTTTGGTCCTTGCTTGAATCTCCGTGATCTGAGATAAATCAAGCCCCTCTCCCCCTCCCCGAGGTAGACACCTAATGACGTGTTGGGATTTGCTTAATAAAAGAAATGGCCACCATTTATTGAATGCCTATTTTGTGTCATGGTATCTGCATATATTATTTCATTTGCCACTCATTTAAGAGGGCATGATGATCCTCATTTTGCAGGTGAGGCTCAGAGACGCTATATGATTTGCCTAAGGTCACACAGCACATAAATGATCAGATTGGGCTTAAATGGAGGTCTGCCTGAGGGGTACCTGGAGGGCTCAGTGAGAGGAGCATGACACTTGATCTCTTGATCTTGGGGTTGTGAGCTTGAGCCCCACGTTGAGTGTAGATATTACTTAATTAATTTAAAAAAAGAAACCAAAAATGGAGGTCTGCCTGGTTTAGGAGCCCATGTTCTTTTTACTATGTTGCCCTCCCCTATCCCCAGATAAGGTCAGATTTTTCCATTATATGATTTTATAGCATCCAATAGTTTTCTGCATATACTTACTAAATTTCATTATTGTAATAGTTACCTATTGTTGTGTAACAAACTACACCAAAACATAGTTGCTTAAAACTATCATTTATTGGACTTGGCTGGTTCAGTTGGGGGAGCATGCGACTCTTGATCTCAGGGTTTTAAGTTCGAGCCCCACATTGGGTGTAGAGATTACGTAAAAATAAAATCTTAAACACACACACACACACACACACAACTAAATCATTTATTATGAGCCTTTTTTTTTTTTTTTAATAAACTCTACCCTCAGTGTGGGGCTTGAACTCACCACCCTGAGATCAAGTGTTGCATATGCTCTACTGACTAAGCCATTCGGTACCCCTCTTTCTTGTAAGTCTTTGGGTTGGTGTGGGGTCCTTCTTTCTGTGATTTACACCCGGGTTTGCTCACGCGGCTGCATTCAGCTGGAGGGTCAACTGGGACAGCCAGATGGCTGGGTCTCTCTCCTTCTGTGGTCTTTCTTTCAGGGCTTTTTCTGGCTTGGTAGACTCAGGTCAGAGCCCCAAGCCAGCGAAAATGAAAGCTGCAAGGCCTTTCAAGGTCTAGGCTTTAGAACTTGTGCAGAGTCCTTTCTACCCTGTGATACTGGTCAAAGCAAGTTCCATTAAGCTTCGTATATGTTTAAACCATGTTGACCTTTTCACGGCTATGTCCACAGTGTCCAGAACAGAGCCTGGTACATAGACTATTTGCTGATATAAATGAGATTATCACAGTGTATTTTTCTCCTAGCACAGTGTCTTTTTTTTTTTTAAGATTTTTATTTATTTATTTGAGAGAGAGAGACAGAGATAGCAAGAGGGGAGGAGAGGAGAGAAGCAGGCTCCGCATTGAGCAGGGAGCCCCATGCAGGGCTTATCCCAAGACTCCGAGATCCTGACTCGAGCTGAAGGCAGACAGTTAACCGACTGAGCCACCCAGGTGCCCCTAACACAGTGTCTTATACATCGAAGTTCCCTAAATGAGGGTTATTTATTTCCCAGGGGAGATAAATAATATAGGCGATCTTTTTTTTTTTTTAGTTTACTTATTTTTTTTAGTACTCTCTGCACCCAAAGTGGGGCTTGGACTCATAACCCTGAGATTAAGAATCACATGCTCCTCTGACTGAGCAAGCCAGGCACCCCTGTTTGTTTTTTGTTGTTTGTTTTTTAATGTAAACTCTGTCCCCAATGTGGAGCTCAAACGCACCACCCCAAGATCAAGAATCACATGCTCTTCTGAGCCAGTCAGGTGTCCCTGGATGATCTGTTATTTCTAGGGAAACCTCAGATTTCCACAGAATGACCTTCATTGTTCTCTCCAACCTGTCTCCAATCCTCTGTTGTCTGATACCCAGTAAATTGCCAGAGATGCATAAATTAATGGAGGGGCATAGAAGATAAGAATGAAACAGGTGGTCATGAAGTTCAAGTCCTGGTCCAGCCTCTCGTTAGCTGTGAGACCTTGGACAAGTCATTTAAACCCTGTGCTTTTGTTTCCTCTTTTATGAAACAGATATAATAATAGCACATATTTCTCGAGACTGATGAAAGAATTAAATGGGTTAATACTTGTGTAAAGTATTAACAAGAGGAGTTGGCATACAGTTACTGTTACATAAAAGTTTATTGTTATAATTAACCTATAGGGCCTGACGTCAGTTTCCAATGAGTCACTTTCCTAAGATACAACATAGACTTTTTTTTTTTAAAGATTTTATTTAGTCATTTGAGACAGACAGATACAGAGAGAGAGCATGAGCAGGGGGAGAGGCAGAGGGAGAGTGAGAAGCAGACTCCCCACTGAGCCAGGAGCCCAATGGGGGACTCCATCTCAGGACCTGGAGATTGTGACACGAGCCAAAGGCAGATGCTTAACCATCTGAGCCACCCAGGCGCCCCACAACATAGACTTTTGAGAGCTGTTCTGTTTCACCCAACAATCTTCAAAGAATCTCTGGAAGCCATTGAGATGAGCTCTGAACAAGAGAGAAAGCAATCTTTCCCAGTTCATGGCTGGGTAGCTTTAATTTACCAATTTCTAATTTCATAGACAGTGTTTAGATTTTTTTTTCAAAGATATTATTTATTTATTTGATAGAGAGAGACACAGTGAGAGAGGGAACACAAGCAGGGGGAGTGGGAGAGGGAGAAGCAGGCTTCCCGCCGAGCAGGGAGCCCGATGTGGGCCTCGATCCCAGGACCCTGGGACCATGACCTGAGCCGAAGGCAGACGCCCAACGACTGAGCCACCCAGGCGCCCCCAACAGTGTTTAGATTTTTAATTGTAGTTTTCTATCGGTACGAACGACGATGCCTTTGATGGGAAAGTCAACTTTACAGGCTTAAATAGAAAAGTTATATTATAGTATGGAGCTTTCCTTTATTGTATTATTATTATTTTATTAGGGAAATTTTCTAACATAATCAAAGGGAGAGAAAATAGTATAATCAGCCCCCGTATCCATCATCTGGTGGTTTGAGAAAACCTTGTCAACTATATTGTGGTCTGCCTATAAAATGGCATACTGCTGGGCGCCTGGGTGGCTCAGTCGTTAGGCGTCTGCCTTCAGCTCAGGTTATGATCCCAGAGTCCTGGGATCGAGCCCCGCATCGGGCTCCCTGCTCGGTGGGGAGCCTGCTTCTCCCTCTCCCGCTCCCCCTGCTTGTGTTCCTGCTCTTGCTCTCTCTCTCTGTCAAATAAATAAATAAAATCTTTAAAAAAAAATGGCATACTGCAAACTATAGAAAGAAAAAAGTGTATTGTTCTGGAAAAAGATGTCCAAAAATATGAAGTGAAAAAAATGAGTTGCAAAAAAAAGTCTACACATTTTGTTTCCATTTGGTATTAAAAACAATGTATTTTACCAGCACATATTTGTAACATTATTGTTTATTCTTACAGAGCCTGGAAGAGCAGGAAGGAACAGCCCCTTCCCAGAACACCCCTCAAGCTTACTGCCACCCAAGCAAGGTGGAAAACTGGGTTTTCCTCACTGATTCATTTTGCAGTGCCTACCAGGTCTGCAGGGCACGGGATCGGGAAGTCGGCTCCCTCCTCTCTGTTGTCTCCCGGACTCCAGCTCAGGCCTGGAGGGGGCCTTGCCATCTCGGGGTTCCCTGTTTGTCGTTTGAACTCATGATTCTCTTGACTGTGCTTGGAACTGTCTTAGCAGGACGCTCCAGTCTTCTGAAGTTCTTAGAGTGGAATGTTTGTAAGACACACACCTCTTTCTCTTGCTAATATGAGTGCCTCCCTGGGCCCTGCTTTCAGGCTTTATCACTGGGTGGGGGGCAGGGAAGGAAACAAGTGTGACAAGCACAGTGAGATCCCTTTTTGCCTCTTGCGGGCTTGGAGACACTGGATGCTAGTATCTCTTGAGTTGTTCACCTTGAGCCAGACACTCTGCTGAGTGCTTTATACTTAACAACAACAACAACACAACAACTCCTTTGGTGTTTGCAGCCACTCTGAGGGATGGGTCGTGTGATGGTGTCCCTTTTAGGGATGCAGAAGATGCGGAGAGTCAGAGATGTGCCCATGGTCACACTGCTAAGTATGTGATGCTTCGAACCTCAATCTCTTAATCATTATAAACCAGCTGCCTCAACATAGAGTGTTCTAGAAAGACAGCAGAAAAAGGGCTCATAATGGTTACCTCTGGGGATTGAGCCTGGGCTGGGTGGAAGGGTCAGGGAAAGGGGTGTGAGGAGGCTTTGATCTCCCACCTAATAGTGGGGCCAGGTAGGTAGGTGATAGAGCTAAGCTGTGGCTAAGATCAGAGCACAGACTCAGGAGCCGGAAGTGCCTGCCCGGCCCTGCAATTCAGGATTCTCCCTGCTCGAGTGCAGACAATGGGGATTGTAATGCCGACTTCACAGGGTTGCTGTGAGAAATCAGTGAGTTCAGATATCCCTACCACAGTTCAAACAGTGCTTTGTCACACGGTAAATACCATACAAAATTTAACTATCATTATCCTGAGCATCATTGGCATTGTTTTCATGAATATGTATTACTTTTAAAATAATGGAAACAATAAATTAGTTCTTTTAAAAGACCAACTACAGTGTCTAGTAAAGTTAGACATATGCCTCCCCTATGACCCAGTAATTCCACTCTTGGGTTAAGAGAAATGAGTGCACATGGCCACAAAAATACTTGTTCAAGAATGTTCATAACAGCTTTTTTCCATAATAGTCCACACGAAACAAGCAAGTGTTCATCGACAAGAGGACAGATACAGAAAATGTGGAAGGCATAGTGAAAAAGTAGAGTCCTCAACAATAAAAACAAATGAACTACCAATGCGTCCCATAGCCAACATGACTGAATCTGAAAAATGGTATTTAAGTGAAAGAAACCAGATACAACAAAGTTCATTCTGGGGGCACCTGGGTGGCTCAGTCGTTAAGCGTCTACCTTCGGCTCAGGTCATGATCCCAGGGTCCTGGGATCGAGTCCCACATCAGGCTCCTTGCTCAGTGGGGAGCCTGCTTCTCCCTCTCCTTCTGTCTGCTGCTTCCCCTGCTTGGGCTTTCTCTCTCTCTGTCAAATAAATAAATAAAAATCTAAAAAAAAAAAAAAAAGTTCATTCTGTATGGTTCCATTTATATAAAGTCTAAGAATAGGCAAAACTAAGGGTGACAAGGTCAGAATAGTGCTTAACTGGGTTTGGGAAGGGACAAAGGGAACCTTCTGGAGGATGGATATGTGCTGTACTCCAGAGGACAGTGCCAATGTCTGGAGACATTTCCGGCGGACACCACTGATGCAAAGAGTGAGAGCACCTGGCATCTGGTGGGTGGAGGCCAGAGATGCTGCTAAACGTCCCACAGTGCTCAGGACAGCCCCCCACAACAGAGAGTTATCGGGCCCAAAATGTCAATAGTGCTGAGACTGAGAAGTGCTGGTGTATGGTTTAAATTGCTTACACATGATCCAGGAATTTCCGCATCCTTGTGGAGACTTGCCATTATTAGAAGCAAAATCTGAGTGGCAGAGATGGCTAGTTACCCTGAGGGTAGACTTGTCACTGCAAAGCAGCTGCCCAACGAGGGACATTTCCCAGCCCCCTTTGCATCTGAGTCCAGCCATGGGATTCATTCTTGCAAATAGAATGTGAGCAAAAGCAAAAAAAACAATGTGTGTTAGCTCAGGGCCAGGCAGTTGGGAAACGTGTGCTTTGTCCACTCACTTCTCCCTGCCCGTGCCGGATGCAGACAGTGATGGAGAGCCATCAGTCAACTGGCGACACAGTGTGGGAGAACAACATGAACAGGAGATAAACTTCTGTTATGCAACCCTGAAATACTGGGATTTATTTGTTACAGCAGCTAGTGTTACTGTAATATAGTCAATAAAAAGTATAGTCTCTGAAGGGCAGATCTTCCAAGCTGATCTATGAAGGAGTAGTTAATCTCACTTGTAAATTATTTGCGAGCAGGGATCATAGGGTACACATTTTCTTAATCCCCCATGATACTAAGCACGTCTTTCCTTCTTTCTTTCTCTTTCTTTCCTCCCTCCCTCCCCCTTTCCTTCTTTCTTTCTTTCTTTCGTTCTTTTTCTTTCTTTCTTTCTTTCTTTCTTTTTCTTTCTTTCTTTCTTTCTTTCTTTCTTTCTTTCTTTCTTTCTTTCTTTCTTTCTTTCTTTCTTTCTTTCTTTCTTTCTTTCTTTCCTTTCGTTCTTTCTTTTTCTTTCTTCCTTCCTTCCTTCCTTTCTTTCTTTCTTTCTTTCTTTCTTTCTTTCTTTCTTTCTTTCTTTCTTTCTTTCTTTCTTTCTTTCTTTCTTTCTTTCTTTCTTTCTTTATTTATTTCTTTTTCTTTCTTTCTTCTTTCCTTCTTCTTTCTTTCTTCTTTCTCTTTTTTCCCCCAAAGTCATATAGCTCTATGGATTGGAAAAGAACTTAAGTGTCTTTTTGTAATCTTTCCAAGGCACTATTTATTGGACCACAAAACATCAATTCCTACACTGTCATCTCATGTGTTTTGGGGTAGGATATACCTCACTTAATGCTCCGGAGTTGGGTTCTGATTGACTTAAGTCAATTGATACATTTTCTTTTCCCTAGCATCAGTGTTTGGTTCACAGATGGGCACATAACCAAGTCAAAGCCAATAAGATATAAGATATTAGCTGAGGCTCCTGAAGGGAAAACACTTGTGTGTGTGTGTGTGTGTGTGTGTGTTTTAAGTAGGCTCCCAGAGCCTACTTAATGCAGGGCTTGAACTCACGACCCAGAGATCAAGACCTGAGCTGAAAGCAAGAGTCAGACACTTAACTGACTGAGCCACCCCGGCACCCTAAGACCTTAGTTCTTTCTGCATTCCTTCTCTGCCGCTTTCAGCATGTGAGTTTTGCTCACTTGTGGTGGCAAAATAATGCCCGCAATTCCAGACATTCAGGTCACAATGTCATGTATCTCTGTTAATGAGAAAAACCTTTCCCAGAAGCATTCAGCAGATTTTTCTTCTTGTCTTGTTGCTCCAGAAGATATCACATAACAGTGCCCAAACCGATCACTGGAAAGGGTCTGGATCAATACGACTGGCCTGTTTTTTATCTTGATTCTGTTCCTCAGGCTGAGGCTGAGACCAGGACCCATCTCCCTGGAAGTACATGGCCACAGGGAGAAGGGGAGAACCCGATCACAACCAGAATTCTGATTTAAAAAGGGAGAATTTAAAAAATAATAATAATAAAATACAAAATAAAAAATAAAAAGGGAGACTTTTTTTGAGTAGGCCAACAATAGTCTGCAGTATCTTTTGCCATTTATTACAGATATTCATATACATGTTATATCAGTGTATTGCAAGAAATAGAAAGCCCAGAAGGAAAAAAAAAAACGGAGAAATTTATCAGCATGCACATCTCAGAAGATAGGGACATTCAGCTTCAGATATGGCTGGATCCAGGCAACAATATCATCAATATTTGGTTTCTCTTTTCATCTCTTGTCTCTGCTTTCTTGAGTGCTGACTTCATTCTCAGGCAGAAGCTTACCAAATGATGACCACAGAAGCTACAGTCTTATTCCCTACTCAGCAATGAGTATCTCTTAGGCAACTGTTCCAAAAGAAGTTTTGAGAATTGAGCTTCAGTGACTTGGCTTGGATCACAACCCTATCCTTGAACCAATCACTATACCCAGGAGGAATGGGAAATTCTCATTGGCCAATCATAAATCTTGTCTCCATGGGGCACCTGGGTGGCTCAGTCAGTTAAGTGTCTGCCTTCGGCTCAGATCATGATCCCAGGGTCCTGGGATTGAGTCCCGCATCAGGCTCCCTCTGCCTCTGTCTTTCTCTCTCTCTGTCTCTCTTGAATAAATAAAATAAAATAAAATAAGTAAAGAAATAAATCTTGTCCCCACCTCTGAACCAGAAAATGAGGTCATCACCATATCCAAGCAGATTAAGAATGTGGGAAAAGGGGCACCTGGCTGGTTCTGTTGGTAGAGTGTGCAACTCTTAATCTTGGGGTTGTGAGTTCGAGCCCCACGCTGGGTGCAGAGCTTACTTTAAAAAAAAAAAAAAGAGGGGTCCCTGGGTGGCTCAGTCCTTAAGCATCTGCCTTCAGCTCCATGATCCCTGGGTCCTGGGATCGAGGCCTGCATGGGGCTCCCTGCTCGGCGGGAGGCCTGCTTCTCCCTCTCCCACTCCCCCTGCTTGTGTTCCCTCTCTCGCTGTGTCTCTGTCAAATAACCAAATAAAATCTTTAAAAAAATAAATAGATAAAAAATAAAAATAAAAAAAGAAAGAAACGTGGGAAAAGAAACCAGAATGCTACCAAATTGCACTTGGAGTGACTGGATGACCTTGAGGGCACCTCCCAGTCCCAGCATGCTTTGCGCGGAGGCTGCAGAGTTCTAAAGTTCCTCAGACTCTCTTTGGGTCCTTCCCTGAGTCCTACCTGTGGTTCAGACCTGTTCTCTGTACTTTGTCCCTTAGGCCAGGGCTTCTCAGAGACTAATGTGCCTATGAGTCATCTGGGGGGATGTTTTCAAAATGCAGAGTCTGATTCAGCAGGTATGAGTTGGAGTCTGGGGGTCTACATTACCCGGGGCCACGTTGAGTAGCGTGGAGTCTAGAGCCTCCTGTATATCATGTCACCTTTCCAGAGGAAACCACAATTGAGTTAAGGAAGAAAAGCAGATCATATAAACTTCCCTTTTTAAAGAAATTTAAATTAAAAGGCAAGTCAATTTAAATAAAAAAATATTAAGTAAATAATAGTGAGGTGGTTTGTGGCTGTGGCAAAATCCCAAAGGCCTTCTGCGAGTGAGTGACTAAACTTTGGGGAATGGTGGTAGAGCCAGAATCTCTTCTAGAATTTTTTTGTCTGAACCAAGCTGAACCAAAATTCCTTGCATGAAAACTAGTGCTAGAGAAATCTTTTTTTTTATTTTTAAGATTTTATTTATTTATTCGACAGAGAGAGACACAGCAAGAGAGGAAACACAAGCAGGGGGAGTGGGAGAGGGAGAAGCAGGCTCTCCACTGGGCAGGGAGCCCGATGCGGGGCTCGGTCCCAGGACTCTGGGACCATGACCTGAGCCGAAGGCAGACCCTTAATGACTGAGCCACCCAGACGCCCCCATGGCCTCTTTAAACCGGGTGGGGGGCTATTTTTTTTCAAAACAAGGCCTTCATTTTTGGGAGAGGAGGCATTGTGTACCCTAATTGCCGATTGCAAGAACCAAGTGGCCAGGGAGTCTGGCTTTTGAAGTCTTGCGGAACATACTTATAAAGGTTGGCAATGCTGTCAAGACCCCGGAGTGGCATCCAGAATCCACGGCCTTGAAAGATCCCAGCGTGTTTATTTACAGAACGCTCGCCTTTGCTGACCAGGCCGATGGAAACCCAGCTCGGCGCTGGACAGCCTGCATGCGTATCAGTGCGCGCGCGCGACCGTCCCTGCTCCTCCCGTTCTCAACCCGATTCCAAGGAACTGAGGCTCGTGTCACCTCGAACTTACTTTTCATTTACCCCTGGCACATAAAATGCTCATTTCAGAGGGGGTTGACAAGGCAGAGAGAGTGCAGACTAACCCCAGAGGGGAAGTTCAACCGGTTTTTTGCCACCCTTATCTGCACCAGTGGCCTCCCCAATAATCATATCTCATTTGCATTAATTCCGTGAAAAGTGAAAACTGATAAAACAAGATCGCATGTTTTGATTCACTAAAAAATCTTTATTCCACAACATGGCTGCTCAATCTGGCTAATAGTGAGGAAACGGCTAAGGCTGAATAATGGGGTCATTTTTTTTTTTTTTTTTTTTTTTTTAAGAGAACAGCCTTGCTGTGTCTTCTGTGTCTGAAGATGAAGGATAAAGGAACCCATACTAATTCTTTGGCTTGCCTCTGACCAGATAAAATCTTTGGTAGGCTGGCCTTCTCTCTCCCTGCCCGCCCCTTTCTTTCTAAACTTTATTGAATATTTCCTATGATCCTGCTACCTGTTTGGGATATAATAAAAACCCAAACAGGGGTGACTGGCTGGCTCAGTTGGTAGAGAAGGCGACTCTTAAAACCCCCACGTTGGGGGCGCCTGGATGGCTCAGTCGTTAAGCGTCTGCCTTCGCCTCAGGTCATGATCCCAGGGTCCTGGGATCGAGCCCCACATCGGGCTCCCTACTCAGTGGGAAGCCTGCTTCTCCCTCTCCCACTCCCCCTGCTTCTGTTCCCTCTCTGGCTGTGTCTCTCTCTGTCAAATAAATAAATGAAATCTTAAAAAAAAAAATTAAAAAAAAAAAGCCCCACGTTGGGCCTAGAGCTTACTTAAAAACAAAACGAAACAACAACAGAATACTCTCGGCTCAGATGGAGTTCAGTTTCTGGGCAGGAGTGACAAATTCAAATGTACACCACGAGCCAGGGATGCAGGGAATAGAACTGGGTTGTGTGAGACAATAGGTGATAACTCACTTGGCTTCAGTGTCTGGGAGTATCAGGGAATGGTGGGGACTGTGGTAAACTGGAGAGCCCATGCCCTTCTCCAGGTTCTCATACTGGCCATGCAGGAAAGGAGACCCTTTCTTCCCACACCCTCATGTTCACATTTCGAAAGAAGACAGAAACTGACAGAAATCCAGATCCTTAGTTAAAACCTACCAATATCCAAAGACTGGCAATTGATTTAGACTTTTTAAACATTGTATGGGTCAAATGGAACATATCTGTGTTCTAGATTTGACCAGTCTAAAAGAGTAACTTTCAAATATTTTTGATCTTGATTCACAGTAAGAAATACATTTTATGTCATGATGGCGCATGCACGCACACACACTCCTGAAATGTAAGTTTCCAGAATACTTTGCTGTGTGTGATGCAGTATTTTCTTCTTCTTTCTATTCTAGTCTTATCCTATCCTAACCTACTCTTTGACAAAAAAGACTGGATGGGCAAGATTAAATTGCTTTCAAGACACATTAATGGATCAGGGCACAAAGTATGGAAAACCGAGTCACAACACAAGTCGAGGTGGTGCTCAGCACTGGCTACACATGAAATCAGTTACCTGGGGAATTCCAAGAAAACACTGATGCCTGAGCCCTACCCCAACTAATTAAATCGTCTGTCTGGGCACAGGGGTCTGGGCTTTGGAAGGTTTCCTGTGCATGGGCCACTACTGAGAACCCCTGCTCTGTATTCATGATCAGGAACTCTTCCAGACTGAACTTGGAATCCAGGCATGGTATTTTCTAGCTGTGTGTCCTGAGGCAATTTGCTTCATCAGAGGCTCCCTTTGCCCAGCGCAAAATGGGGATAACTAGTACTTAGCTTGTTGAGTTGCTCAAGGATTAAATGAGATAAGATATGTAAAGAGTTTTGCATTGGGGCCTACTGTACTATATACGTGGCAGGTGCTCCATCAATAGGGACTATTGTTATGTGTGGGAAAGACAAATTTAAACAAATGAGTTATGCAGAGTCCCAGTCAGACCTTTTATTGAAAGACAGCAGGTTCTGTTCACCATTTCTACCTGCTGCCTCTGATTGCATGGGGAGGTGGTCAGGCTTTGTTGCTCTTCTTACTGGAGTTAGTAGGAAAGATGCTGGCAGAACTGAATTCATTTACACGTTACAGATGTGTGATTCTTGTTAAAATAATAACACTAGTAATAACAGTAACACAGATATCCGGTGATCAACGATCCTAGTTTCCTGGGGACTGAAGGGTTCTCCAGAAAGTGAAGATAGGTGTCCAGGTCATCCTGGTTTGCTCAAGACTTTCTGAGTGTTCACACTGCAATGCACAGGCCAAATCCAGCCCACTTTATTGTTTTTTTTAATTGAAATTTTTGTTGAGTTAATTGTGGATTCACATGCGGTTGGAAGAAATAATAGAGAGAGAAGTGCCTGGCTGGCTCAGTCAGAAGAACACGTGACTTTTAATCTCGGGTTTGTAGGGCGCCTGGGTGGCTCAGTTGGTTAAGCGACTGCCTTCGGCTCAGGTCATGATCCTGGAGTCCCAGGATCGAGTCCCACATCGGGCTCCCTGCTCGGCAGGGAGTCTGCTTCTCCCTCTGACCTTCCCCCCTCTCATGTACTCTCTCTCATTCTCTCTCTCAAATAAATAAATAAAATCTTTAAAAAAAAAATCTCGGGTTTGTAAATTCGAGCCCCACTTTGGGTATAGAGATTACTTAAAAATGAAAATCTTGAAAGAAAGAAAGAAAGAAAACGAAAGAAAGAAATACAGAGTGATCTCTTGTATAAATTTGCCCATTTCCCCTCAGTGATAACATTGTACTTGCATACACGTATACAAGTAGTATAATTATCATGTTCAGGCTATTGACATTAATACAATCCACCAATCTTAGATTTCCCCAGTTAACCTTGTACTCATTTGTGCATGTGTGTGTTTATTAGTCCTATACAATTTTTTAAAAGAGTTTTTTAGATTAATTTCTTTTTGAGAGACAGAGAGAGAGAGAGAGAGTGGGCATGGGAAGCAAGGGCAGAGGGAGAAGCAGATTCCCCACCGAGCACGGAGTCCAATACCGAGCTCCATCCCAGTCATGACGTGAGCCAAAGGCAGACGCTTAACCGACTGAGCCACCCAGGCGCCTTAGTCCTTTACAATTTTATCATCTGTGGTTATGTATCTGCTGCCATGGTCAAGATGCTGAAACAGTTTTAACACCACAGGGTGTGTGTTCGCGGTGCCCTCTTGTAAGCACACCCACCTCTCCCAGATTATACCCCAGTCTTCATCCCTTATCCTTAGCAACCACTAATCCATCCCCTATTTCTAAAATGTCATTTCAAAAATGTTATACGATTAGAACCACATAGTATACTATGGGGATTTTTTTTTTTCCTGGCTCAGCGTAATTCTCTGGAGATTCATCTAAACTGTAGTGTATATCAATAGTTTGTGCCTTTTGACGGCTGAACAGCGTTCCATGATGAGGATGTGCCTCGGCTTATTTACCTGTTGAAGCACATCTGAGCTAGTCCTTGTCTTTGGTTCCTTGTCCTGTTTTTAAAGAAAAATATAAAGTTTTATTGGCACACGGCCGTGCCCATTTGTTTACACACGGTCTATAGCCACTTTCCAGAGTTGGATAGTTGCACCACAGACCAGATGGCCCACAACATAAAATATTCACTACCTGGCCCTTTATAGGAAAAGTTTGTCAACCTCTATTCTAAGCACTTCACATATATTAATCTACTTGACTGTTATCACACCCATATGCTGTTGCTCTGATCATTACTCTCTTTTTTTTAAAGATTTTATTTATTTATTTGTCAGAGAGAGAGAGAGCACAGCAGGCGGGAGCAGCAGGCTCTCCACTGAGCAAGGAGCCTGATGAGGGACTCGATCCCAGGACCCTGGGATCATGACCTGAGCTGAAGGCATGTGTTTAACCGACTGAGCCACTCAGGTGTCCCCGTTATTCTCCTTTTACAAGGAAGTTGAAGCACGGAGAAATGAAGTCATTGCTGAAGCCCACGCTGCTGAGTCAGATTTCGAACTCGGGCCACCTGGCTCTAAGTGGCTCCCTCCCAACCCATGATGCTATGCTGCAGTCCATTAACTCAAGGCAGGGGACCGCAAAACAGGAAAGGCAGCTTCCCAGTGACTTCTCTTGGCAGGCTGAGGGGATAATAAGATGTACCCCCGGTCCCTTGCCTTCTCAGGAGAATAATGGTTAGAGCAGAGCTAAAACTTCCCACTGGTTTGAATGTAATGATTCCACATGGACTTTCTTTCCTTTTTCCAGGGCTCAACTAAGGCTCAGACCCAGGGCTTGGTCAGCTGGTTTCCACATCTCCACTGGCAAACTGGAAAATTCACACAGTCATGCCCGCTTGTCTCCCAGGGATCTTCAGATAAGTAGGTACCTGATCCCAGAGAAAACTCCCCGGACTAGGGGAGGCTAACTGGTGGCTTTTTAACAAAAATACCTTCCTTTCCTTATTTTAGACGGGAAGCCGTATGCCCAGCTGGGAAGATTTGCGTTTCCCTTTAGGGTGATCTTGATTTTCCCAGGATTGAGGTGGACAGTTTCTGGGATGCAGCATTTTACTAAAACCAGGAAGGTCTCAGGCAAACCGGGAGGAACTGGTCACCCTAGTCCCAGCCCAGATGTGGAGGGAAAGGGTAATTTTCCCAAAAGACAAAGATTACAAGAAGTAGCACGTCTGTTCTTGCAGATGCTCTTGGTTTGTTCTTTTTTTCCTAAATGACTTGAGCGCTCCACACAAACAGAGAGGTTCTTCACCTGCACCCAGTATCTATTTCTTGAGAACAGGGGCCCTAGCCTACCTAGCCCTATACAGTCATCATTGTGTTCAGGAAATGGATCATGAATGGAAAACTATTTTCTACTCTACCCCCTCCTGCTCAAATGTCCCCAACTATTCCAATCAAGTTTTTCATGGCAGCTTTTTTTTTAAATTCTCTTTCAAGACAGTGTTTTGTTTAAAAAAAAAAAAGGTTTTGTTTTGTTTTCCAGAGTCTAGGACAGTTCTACAGAATGTCCCTTAATTTGGCTTTGTCTGATTGTTTCCACAGGTTTCAGTTCAGGTTAAACTATTTTGGCAAAATACTACAAACGTGATGGTGTGCATGTCCTTTCCTGGGGAATGATTTTTAAATTTCTAACGGGTGACAGTTCAATCTTTTGGAGGAGAAAATATTGAAATCACTGAAGGGAGAAGTACGTTGGCCTAGGTCATATCTACTTCTTAGTTGGTGAGCCCAGACTAATTTTGGTTTCCGTTTCCCTCTGTGTCTATGTAGTTCCTCGGCTTTCTGTGTTCTTAAAAATAGACCCCCCACTCCCGCCCCCACCCCTCCTGCCATAGTATGCTTTTTTTTTTTTGGTCAGCACTCTGCTAAAAAAACCAAAACACTTTTTTTTTCTTATTATTTTTGCACACAACTTGGTTTTCTCCAACAAGGCCTGAACTGCTATTGTTTGCGGCAAACTTCTTTGCATCCAATCCTTCCTCTTTTCAAGATAAGGCCTGTTTTTCCCAGGGCTCAGGGAACCACACCTACAAGAGCTGTTCCAGGCACGTACAGCATTGTTTTCCTTTCTCTGATAAGCTTCTTTTGCTGAGAGCACTCCCTTTGTCTCTTACCTGTCTCCACAGACCTCTGCGATTCACTTGTATTTCCTTGTGATAGTGAGGCCGTTTCTCTTAGGATGCCAGTTGATTATGCCTGTGCTGTCTGTTCTTGATAGCCAGTTAGCTGACCATCCCCAGAATCATGGCTTGATTCTAAAGCTTGGACAGAGCACATATCAGAACCTTTGGGGGCACCCGGGTGGCTCAGTCGGTTAGGAATCTGCCTTAAGCTCAGGTCATGATCCCAGGTTCCTGGTCGGGCTCCCTGCTTAGCAGGGAGTCTGCTTCTCCCTCTCCCTCTGGCCCTCCCCCTGCTCCTGTTCTCTCTCAAAGTCTTAAAAAAAAAAAAAAAAAAAAGAACATTTGAAGGACTTGTTAAATCCCAACTGCGGGGCCCTACCTCCAGAATTTCTGATTTAGTAGTTGTGGGGAGGGCTGGAGGATCTACATTTCTAACCTGTTCTAGGTGATGTTAATGCTGCTCGTCCATGGCCTACATTTTGAGAATCACTGGCATAAGCTGGCATTTATATAACAGCAAACCAATTATATTAAAGTATTTATTTAATTAATTAATTTATTTTTAAAGTAAGCTCTACTCCCAACATGGGGCTCGAACTCATGAGCCCAAGATCAAGAGTTGCATGCTCTACTGAGCCAGGCAGGTGCCCCTATATTGAAATATTCTAAAGTAAATTACAGACATTATAACACCCACAAAACTTGACAACCCCCTCTTCCCAGGGGCTCAAACCTCTGCTTTGCCTTGTTCCCCGCATCTAATCCATCTTGAAGTTTTCTCTGTTCTAGCTTCAATCTGTACCCCCACCCGGCCTTTCCTCCTGTGCCGTCCAAGCCCAAACACATGTCGCTTCTCACCTGCATACCACCTCCTACCTGGTCCTCTCCCACACCTGCCCCCCATCACCCACCTGATCTTTGGCACCTGAGTCAGATCATGCCGCTCTACCAAAAACACATCCAGTGGCTATTGCTATCACAATTGGATTGCAAACTTCTTTTACAACTGACAAGAGCCTGCATGTCCCAGCCCCTGCCTCCCTGCCTGCCATTAATGTTTACTTCTGCTTGGCTCATCACGCTCCAGCTGCACCTGAGGCCTCCGGGTTCTGCATACACCAAGCCGTTCCTAAAACAGGTAAGCCCGGCTGCGTCTAGGGACGGAAACTTGGCATCTTGGGGAGAGCAGAAGGAAGGAGATTTTTACCCTTACCCTTGTAACTTTTTAATTCTTTTTTTTTTTAAGATTTTATTTATTTATTTGAGAGAGAGAATGAGAGATAGAGAACGTGAGAGGGAAGAGGGTCAGAGGGAGAAGCAGACTCCCTCCTGAGCAGGGAGTCGGTTGCGGGACTCTATCCTAGGACCCTGGGATCATGACCCAAGCTGAAGGCAGACGCTTAACCACTGAGCCACCCAGGCACCCTTCGCTGATTTTATATAAACTTTATTTCAAAAGGAAACATTGGGGCGCCTGGGTGGCTCTGTAGGTTAAGTGTCTGGCTCTTGATTTCGGCTCAGGCCGTGATCTCAGGGTCATGGGATTGAGTCTGTGTTGGGCTCCACACTCAGTGGGGAGTCTGCTTGAGATTCTTTCCCTCTCCCTCTGCCCCTCCCCACACGTGCACTCTCTTTCTCTGTCTCTAAAATCAATAAATAAATCTTTTTTTTTAAAGGAAACATTATATCAATGTGTAAGGAGAAAATCTGAGTCCCTTGACATAAATGGAAGGTAGAGTTAAAGACAGTGAAGCAACATAACATGATTACATTTTGGCTAGATATGGTTACTTGCTGGAAACTTTAGGATTTCTGATGGCTTGTCCTTTGTTCAAAAAGGAAATTGCACCACACTGAGACTTCCTACTGAAGGTAGAATTGGAAGATGATTGAAAAGGGGTGATTTTCTTATAATGCTATTTAGAGTTGTCTGAATATTTGACTAAAAATCATCTCACCTGCTCGTGGGAAAACATTGAGTTCAAGCAGCTCATTTCAGAAATGGAGAAACTGAGGCCCAGAATGGGGAATGTATTTTCCCCAGGACACTCATTTGGGAATTTATCAAGTTCTTTGGACTGTAAGCTTTGAAAATGGAAGCTACATGGGACAAGGTCTGGAACATAGCAAAACTCAAGAAACGTGTCCTAACATGTTTGTCATCATTTCTCTTGAGTAGTTATCATCTGTGTAACTTACCTGTATGGGGCAACTGACATTTGAATTTTTTTTTTTTTAGTAGGCTCCACCCCCAGTGTGGAGTCCAATGCAGGGCTTGAACTCATGACCTTGAGATCAAGACCTGAGCTGATATGAAGAGTTGGACACTTAACCAACTGAGCTGGCCAGGTGCCCCGACATTTGATCATTTTTGTCCTTAACTAAATTTTCAGTTCCTTGAAGGCAGGGAATGTATCTAATAATATATGCTTTATTTATTTTATTTATGTATTTACGTATGTATTTTTTCTTTTTTAGTAGTCTCTATGCCCAACTTGGGGCTCCAACTCACGACCCAGAGAGCAAGAGAGTCACATGCTCTACCACTGAGCCAGCCAGGTGCCGCATCAATAAAGGCTGATTTTTTAAAATATGTGTTACAAGGGGTGCCTGGCTGGCTCAATTGGTGGAGCATGTGAATCTTGATCTTGGGGTCATGAGCTCGAGCCCCACGTTGGGTGTAGAGATTACTTAAAAATAAAATCTTAAAAAAAATCAGCTTTTATTGAGATATAGTTCCCATGCCATAAATTCACCCACTTAGGGGCACTGGGTGGCTCAGTTAGTTAAGCGTCCCACTTGGGCTCAGGTCATGATCTCAGGGTCTGGGATTGAGCCCCACATCAGGCTCCATGCTCAGTGGGGAGTCTGCTTGTCCCTCCCCCTACCGTTGCTCTCTCTCTCTCTCTCATGAAATAAAATCTTTAGGGGTGCCTGGGTGGCTCAGTCATTAAGCGTCTGCCTTCAGCTCAGGTCATGATCCCCGGGTCCTGGGATCGAGCCCTGCATCGGGCTCCCTGCTTGGCAGGGAGCCTGCTTCTCTCTCTCCCACTTACCCTGCTTGTGTTCTCTTTCTTGCTGTCTCTGTCTGTCAAATAAATAAATAAAATCTTTTAAAAAAAAAGAAAGAAAATCTTTAAAAAAAATTCACCCACTTAATGTGTACAATTCAAATAAAAATATATTAAGAAAATTAACAAGTCGGGCGCCTGGGTGGCTCAGTTGGTTAAGCAACTGCCTTCGGCTCAGGTCATGATCCAGGAGTCCCTGGATCGAGTCCCGCATCGGGCTCCCTGCTCGGCGGAGAGTCGGCTTCTCCCTCTGACCCTCCCCCCTCTCATGTGCTCTCTCTCTCTCAAATAAATAAATAAATAAATAAATAAATAAATCTTAAAAAAAAGGATTTAAAAAAAAGAAAATTAACAAGTCTACAATGGTTTTTAGTGGATTCACATCTACTACCATCACTGCAATCAATGTCACATTTTCATCACTCCCCCCCAAAAAAACCTGTACTCATTAGCAATCAGTCATTCTTCATGCCTTGCTCCCCCCATCCCTTGGTAACCACCAAGCTATTTTCTGACTCTATGGTTTTGCCTGTCTGCACATCTCATATAAATAGAACCCTACAATGTGTGGTCTTTGGTGAGTAACATCTTTCACCAGGCCTAAAGTTTCAAGATTCACCTATGAAGCATCAGTACTTCAGTCCTTCTTGTGACTGGATAATGTTCCACTAATGGATACACCACATTTTGTTTACCCATTCATCAGTTGATGGACACGTGGGTTGTTTCCACTTTGGGGCTCTTATGAAGAAGGCTGCTATGGTCAGTCACGTGCACAGTTTTGTGTAGATGTATGTCTTCAGTTCCTTTGGGTATCTACCTAGGAGTGGAGTTGCTGAGTTATGTGGTAACTCTAGGTTTAACCTTTTTAGGAGCTAGATTGTTTTCCAAAGGACCTCCATTTTGCATGGTATCTTACACTATTTTGTGTCATATATTGGTTTAGAACTTTTGGTTGCAATAGATGGATCTACTCCAGGAAAGGGTGGGCTTCTGGTAAAAAGATTCACTGGAAGTGGACTTGTTCTCCGCCTTTCTCTTCTCATACCTGAGGCCGCTCTGTTCTTGTCAGCCTACAGCCTGCAGTCTGCCTGAGACGGAGCACCATGCCTTCAGTTAAGTTGCAGAGCTCTGAAGGAGAGATATTTGAGGTTGATGTTGAAATTGCCAAACAGTCTGTGACTATCAAGACCATGTTGGAAGATTTGGGAATGGATGATGAAGGAGATGATGACCTAGTTCCTCTACCAAATATTAACACAGCAAAATTTAAAAAGGTCATTCAGTGGTGCACCCACCACAAGGATGATCCCCCTCCTCCCGAGGATGATGAGAACAAAGAAAAGCGGACAGATGATACCCCTGTTTGGGACCAAGAATTCCTGAAAGTTGACCAAGGAACAATTTTTGAACTTATTCTGGCTGCGAACTACTTAGACATCAAAGGTTTGCTTGATGTTACATGCAAGACTGTTGCCAATATGATCAAGGGGAAAACTCCTGAGGAGACCTGCAAGACCTTCAATATCAAAAATGACTTTACTGAAGAAGTGGAAGCCCAGGTACGCAAAGAGAAACAGTGGTGTGAAGAGAAGTGAAATGTTATGCCTGACACTGTAACACTGTAAGGATTGTTCCAAATACTAGTTGCACTGCTCTGTTTATAATTGTTAATATTAGACAAACAGTAGACAAATGGCAGCAGCAAATCAGTTGTTTAAGCAGAATATTGTCCTCCTTGCATGTGTAGTTTGAGTACAGATTCCAAACTTATGGGTGAGTTTCTTCTAGTAAGATCAAAAGGTTGTTTTTTTCTTTGCTCTAAATAAACCTGAACTGTGGGTTCTCTGTAGAAGGTGGCATTTTGGGCTTTCTGAAATTTGTAAAGCGATTTCTGCCTAGTTTATTGTCCAGTTAACTTTAGTTTAATGACCTTTTAAAAGTTGGCATTGTAAATAAAACAAGTTGAAAAAACTTTTCTGAAATAGAATTAACAACATACTCTTTTTTCATGAGTTGGAAACTGGAAAAAGCCTACCTGAGGTCAATGTTTTGAGTGGGGTTATTAGGATGTCTTCCAGCTTCCTGGAGTCAAGGAGTACCACTGGTATTGATTAGCCTGTATGTCGCAGGGCTCCCTTAATTGGATCTAAGGACTTGTTTTTGCATTTTTAATCCTCAGCTTTGACAATGTTGGCTAGAGACTCAGTTACTACTCAGTTTGTGGTTTTGGGGGGAATATAACTAGCCAGTCTGTTAGCTTTTCGATTAAAAAAGACAAATAACCCATGTGGTTATGTCATCTTCTTAAAATCATTGATCCCATGTGGGGGAAACTTCACACTACTTGCATGTAAAAAATAATTTAACCTTTAATGTTAAAGTGTCTGGCAAAACCTAGAAAGCATCCATCATGAATGCAAGATACTTTCAATAAAAGTAAGCTACTTAGTAGCTTTTGTGTACTTAACTGTGTCTCTCCACTTACTATTAAATCAGTTAAGTATATGTACGGTTCTGTAGCTGGAGACAGCTTGCAGGCAGTTCATGTCCTAGCTTGCTGGAGGCTGCTGATCTAACCCTTGGGTTCTGTTAGACTTGTGTCTCTTCTGACTGTCATGATCTGGTTCCCTGGAGCCAGCGCTTCAGTTCTTAACTGGTGCTCGTGGCCGCACAGGACTGCACTCATTGTTCCCAGCCTCTGCCCTACAGTCGAAGGAAGTTTTCTTGGTGCTTGAGATGGCTCACAAATTGTTATGTCTTTTTCGTTCCTCCTATGCTCCCTTTTCTCTTGCTTTTCCATTTAGCATCATCTGTATTCACATGGAGTCCTACCGCATTCTCTTCATGTTTACTGTGAGCTGTCTTGGCTCAGATTATTCGCTGATAGTAGTTTGCCTCGGTACTTCACTTCTCATTTGCCCTGAATCTGTATCTTATTTAATAAAGTCCCATATACTGTCAAAAAAAAAAAATTCACTGGAATCTTGCCTGTGGCATAATCTTTTTTTCCCTCCATGATCCTTACAGAAAGCCAGCAAGAGCGGATTAAAGAAACCTTGTAGGAGGGACAGACTCAGGATCATGTCTTGTTACCCATTTAGTCATGCCACCACCCTGCTGCTCCCAGGATGCCCCAGGTGAATCCCTACCTTTGTGGCCTCTGCCTGTAGTGCCCTTTCCTCAGATATTTTGAAGGCTCCCGTCTTGTCACCATTCCTGCATCGCCTCAAATGTCATCTCCTTTCAGGAGCCTGACCTGACATCCTAAGGTAGCCTCACCAGCCCCCAACCTCTGTTTTGTCACCCTGTGGTTATTTCTTTCCTAGCCTTGGTCACTTTCTGTAATGATTTTGCTTACTTTTGTGTTCGCTTTGGGATTATCCATCCCTCTTCCCTGTCTCCCTTCCCCCCGCCCGACTCAAGCTTTGTGGGAGCAGGTCTTCACCCTGCTATTTCCCATCCTAAAATAAGTGCATGCGTGTTAACTCACACGGTCAAGGGGACTCTGGCAATGTGATTAATTTAAGGATTTTGAGATGGAGAGGTTATCTGGAATTATCTGAGTGGGCCCAATGTAACCATAAAGGGTCCTTATAAGAGGGAAGCCGGAGAGAAGATGTGACAACTGAAGCAGGGGTAGGACTGATGGGACTCCTGGCTTTGAAGGTAGAGGGGGGCCTTGAGCCAAGGAATGTGGGCAGCCTCTAGAAGCTGGAAAGACAAGGAGATAGATTCTCCCTAGAGCCTCCAGAAGGAATGTAGTCTTCTATTTTAGCCCCATAAGAACCACTCCAGACTTCTGATATCCACACCTGTGAGATAATAGATTTGTGTGGCTTTAAGCCACTCGGTGGCAATTTGTCATAGCTGCCATGGGAAATAAACACAGCACTTAATAAGCACTCAGGTCAGAAGGTGAGTGAATGTAGGCCTCCCAGGCAGTCTGAGTTCGGCTGGCCTTGGCCACACGGTCACAGGCCTGCACCATGCCTCTAGCAAAGTTAGCGCTCTGCCCTTCACCAAGTTCAATTACTTTCTCTATCTCTGGGTCTCGATGGGGTGTCTTTTTTCCCTCCCTGGCACCTACCAGCTTCTCACTCTCTATGCTGCTTGGTTCTTGGTCAAACTCGCTTATCTTTATGAAATATGTTGTCCTTTTCTCATATTTTGGTTCCTTTTTTCTGTCTTTATAGGCCACTCTATTATATTCCATCTCTTCCAGGGTTCCTATCCTCACATCCTATCCACTGGGGGTCTAATCGCATCTCAACTTGTCTGCTGAGTCCTAGCTCAAGGAGGACTGTTTCTGGGGGCTGTACTTGGGGACCCTAAGAGCCCAGGACCTCACTTCCTGTACTCTCATTTGCATTTCAACCCAAGACCCTCAATGCCTTCCTCTTCTGGCTCGCGCAGCATCAGTGTGCACGTAACTGGTTTGGTTTTCGGTTCCATTTTTGTTTCTTGGCATGTGGGGATTTCCCTCACTTTCTTGTGAACTCAGTTTTTCACTTGAAAGAATATTTGTTATCTTTTACCCAGAATTGTCAGATATTTTTGTGTGTGTGGGGGGGTTCAGATTCCTGTATTGCTGGGGAGGAACTACCTTCACTTTTCTTTTTCAGCATCTTCTCTCTGCCTCCTAGCTCTGAATATTCAGTTTCTATTCTTCAGGTCCCACCCTAGTCCGTTCTTTCTGCTCTTTAGCCCTTCAGTTGCAAATCCTTTTATTAACTAGCTGATTCACTCCATAGTTTGTTTTTGTTTTTAAGTGTATTTATGTATTTGTGTAATCTCTACATCCAATGAAGGGCTCAAACTCACAAGCCCGGATATCAAAAGTCACACCCTCTTCCGACTGAGCCAGCCAGGCGCCCCCTCTATAGTTTTTTTTTTTTTTTAAGATTTTATTTATTTATTTGACAGAGAGAGACACAGCAAGAGAGGGAACACAAGCAGGGGGAGTGGGAGAGGGAGAAGCAGGCCTCCCGCTGAGCAGGGAGCCCG
Organism: Zalophus californianus; assembly: GCF_009762305.2. NCBI lineage: Eukaryota > Metazoa > Chordata > Mammalia > Carnivora > Otariidae > Zalophus > Zalophus californianus. The sequence goes on from NC_045602.1 coordinate 126,911,808, forward strand.
ATGGGGGGCTTGATTCCAGGACCCTGGGATCATGACCTGAGACCTGAGCCGAAGGCAGATGCTTAATGACTGAGCCACCCAGGTGCCCCCCCCTTCAATAGTTTCTAATTCAAATTCACACCGAATGGAAATTTGACAAATCAACCTATTTCCTGTTTGGCCCAATAATTTTGCGCCCAGTCACCTCAGAAACCACTAGCCGGCCCATGGACTGGCTGCTCTTGGAGCTGATGCCCAATTGTGAGCCAATCAGCAGTGGCGTGAGCAGAAGTGACCAGTTAATGGTGGGTACCAAAGACAGTGACTTCTGCCCTTCCTTTAGAAAGGATCCGTGGGTGGGGGCAGTCATCATAATTGATATATAGTGGCTTAGCCTTTTTTTTTTTTTTTTATAATGACTATCCTTAACAGACTCTGCAATCCAGTTGATTGATAATAGCCAGAGGGTGGTTTAAAAAAAATTCTTTTTTTTTTAAAGCTAGACTCTTCTCTTGGCTTATACATTTACCCCTGGCATAGATATTGTTTTCATGCCCCAACGCATCCATTCCTCTGATGTTCCTACTCTGTAATTACTAAATAATTAGAAGAAGTTTTATCCTTTAAGTAAGCTCACTGTCATCACTTTAGAACCCAACTTCATTAAAAAAAAAAAGAAGAAGAAGAAGAAGGAAACTGCAATTCCAAGACTGGGGTCAGCAAACCTTTAAAAGCCTTTTAGACTCCATATGATGGGATGCCATGTAGCCAGTAAAACATAATGAAGCTGCTCAGCGTGTTCCAGTGTGAAAAGACCTTCCAGATACCCACCAGAAGTGAAAAAAGTTAAGGGCAGGGGAGCCTGAGTGGCTCAGTCATTAGGCGTCTGCCTTCGGGCTCAGGTCATGATCCCAGGGTCCTGGGATCGAGCCCCACATCGGGCTCCCTGCTCCGCGGGAAGCCTGCTTCTCCCTCTCCCACTCCCCCTGCTTGTGTTCCCTCTCTTGCTGTGTCTCTCTGTCAAATAAATAAATAAAAATAAATAAAATAAAAAGTTAAGGGCAAAGCAGAGCATATAGTATACCATCATTTGTGTTACAAAAATGTATCTCTCTCTATACATGTGTGTTCATTTGTAAACGCATCTCTTAAATAACACCTAAGAAACTGGTAATGGTGGTTGGCTCTGGGAGAGTAGTTGTGTGGTCAAGGGATTTTACCTGGCATCTTGTTTGTGGAATTAATTTAATTTAATTACTTTATTCATTTACTTTTATTTATTTTTTTGACAGAGAGAGGGGTTGGGGAGGGACAGAAGGAGAGAGAAAAGGTCTTAAGGAGGCTCCACGCCCAGCGTGGACCCCGATTTGGGGCTGGATCTCACCACCCTGAGATCATGACCTGAGCCGAAATCAAGTGTCTGATGCTTGACTGAGCCACCCAGGTGCCCCTTGTTTGTGGAATTTAAAAAGAAAGCAAAAAGAGGAGGGACAGTGAGAGGGAAAATGTAAAAATAGCCCCAAAGCCAAGGTGGGAAGATTTTGCTGGAGTGTCCTCAGATTTATCCTTCTCTGGAGGGGAAGGGGTTGGGATTGAGTCTGGTTCCTCAAGGCCACCATCTCACAGACCATCGCCTTCCCACTTGTCACTTGAATTTATCCTCGGGGGGTGGGGGGATGGGCAGGGAGTGGGGGATTTGGTTTTCAGTTTTATGTACAAGTCTGGCAAAAAGGCTTGGGGTTATGAAAGAGAATGTATGGGCCAGAAAGTCGCCCTCCTTGCTCACTGCCTTTAAGCATTTGACTGTGAATCACAGTGACGAATATATTTCACACTGTGATTCAGTATTCACACTTCTATATATACTTGAGATAAAAATTTTAAGAAACAACACATATTATGGGAGATCCACTCTGATATTTCATAAAATTCCATCACCGTGTTTTAAAATAGTGGGCAAATCCCATGATGTTGATTTCCAAACCCACAAATGGGTTTTGATTCACTATCTGGAAAGCATATCGTCTCACGAAGCCAACTCCAGTACTGTGTATTGGAGACACTTGATGTGGCCATCTTCAAAGATGTCTTTTCCCATCTGAAACAAAAAGCTCCGACTTCGGTGACTCTTCCATTTCAGAACTTTGAGCTGCCTTGATCCAAAACATGACCATTGCTAGAGAACATCTCTGTCTCCTCTCATGGCCCCCTCTGGTCCCATTCCTCTGCTAGTGCTGGGAGGGTCCTAAGTTTGACGTCATGAAGTTCATTTAGAAAGATTTCATTAAAGCAGCACCTGGGTGGCTCAGTCGGTTAGGCGTCTTCCTTCGGCTGGGGTCATGATCCCAGGGTCCTGGAATTGAGCCCCATGTCAGGCTCCCTGCTCAGTGGGGAGTTGGCATCTCCCTCTCCGGAGACTCTGTCTGCCATTCCCCCTGCTTGTGCATGCTCTCGGTCAAGTAAATAAATAAAATCTTAAAAAAAAAAAAAAAGATTCTCTCCCTCCCTCTGCTCCTCTCATCCCCTTCCTCTCTTAAGAAAAAAAAAAGGCTTCATTAATAAGATCTCTACTTCTTTATATTTTATGATTACTAACACCTGTTAAAATGTTGCTTTTAAGAGAGAGGTACAAGGAAATTCATTGTAATAGTAAAAGAAAGGAAACAAACTGAATGTCTACTAATAACATCCACATACTTATAAGAAAAGCATGATAGGGGCGCCTGGGTGGCTCAGTCGTTAAGCATCCGCCTTCAGCTCAGGTCCTGATCCCAGAGTCCTGGGATCGAGCCTTACATCGGGCTCCCTGCTCCTCAGAAAGCCTGCTTCTCCCTCTCCCACTCCCCCTGCTTGTGTTCCCTCTCTCGCTATGTCTCTCTCTGTCAAATAAATAAATAAAATCTTTAAAAAAAAAAAAGAGAAGCATGATAGCTCTCTATGTACTTTATGATAAGGTCCTTGCAAAGCAATTTTCATGATACATTACTAAGTGATAAGGGACAAAACATTGTGGACAGTATGCTCTTGTTTACATAAGAAGCAACACATCTATAAGTTTGTGTAGGTGTAGACTATCCCTGGAAGGACATGGTGATGGTCAGGGTGTCTGGCTGGCTCTTGATCTCAGGGTTGTGAGTTTGAGCCCCATGTTGGGTGTAGAGATTACTTAAAAATAAAATATTAAAGTATTAAATAAAATATTACAAATATTTAAAAAAGAAAAAAAGGAGGTGGTAATGCTTGGAAAGAGCAAGATTGGTGAACAGGAGTAGGGAGAAGCTTTCTTTGTACTCTATACCACTTTATACCTTCTGATTTTCTACCATTTATTTTATTTTATTTATTTATTTGAGAGAGAGAGAGAGCGCACATGAGAGGGGGGAGGGTCAGAGGGAGAAGCAGACTCCCTGCTGAGCAGGGAGCCCGATGCGGGACTCGATCTGGGGACTCCAGGATCATGACCCGAGCCAAAGGCAGTCGCCCAACCAACTGAGCCACGCAGGCGCCCTTTACCATTATTTAAAAACTTTTTCTTTTCGGACACCTGGGGAGCTCAGTCCATTGAGCGTCTGCCTTCAGCTCAGGGTCGTGGGATCGAGCCCCGCATCTGGCTCCATGCTCAGTGAAGAGTCTGCTTGAGATTCTTACCCTCTGCTCCCCACCCCCTCTCTTTCTCTCAAATAACTGAATAAAATCTTTAAAAAAATAAATAAATAAAAAATTTTTATTTTCATATACCTGAAAATGTGAAAATTACTAATTTCACAATTGCATTAACCACAATGGACACTTAAAAAAGAGCTTTATTGAGGTATGATTCACATGCCATAAACCTCACCATTTTAAAGGGTATGCCCCAGTGGTTTTTTTTTTTTTAGCATATCCAGTGTCACGCCATCATTACCATTATTTGTTTTTTTTAATGTTTTATTTATTTATTTATTCACGAGAGTCAGAGAGAGAGAGAGAGAGAGAGGCAGAGGCAGAGGGAGAAGCAGGCTCCCCGCCCAGCAGGGAGCAGGATGTGGGGCTCCATCCCAGGACCCTGGGATCATGACCTGAGCCAAAGGCAGACGCTTAACCATCTGAGCCACCCAGTTGTCCCTCATTACCATTATTTGATTTCAGAATATTTTCATCCCCCCAGAAAGAAATGCTGCACCCCTCCTTCACCACCATCCCCCATGCCCCCGTTCTCCAGTCCCTAGCAACCACTAACCTACTTTTTGTTTCTTTAGATCTGCCAATTCTGTACATTTCATATAAATGGAATCGTGTGATATATGTCTGGCTTCTTTCACTTAGCATGATGTTTTCAAGGTTCACCCATGTTATAGTATGAATCAGTACTTCACTCCTTTTTATTGCCTGATGATATTCCACTGAGCGGGTATTTTTGTTGAACCATTCATCAGTTGATGGTCATTGGGGTTGTTTCCATTTTTTGACTATTATGAATAAATGCTATGAACATTTCTGTACAGGTTTTGGAGTGGACTTACGTTTTTTTTTAAAAGATTTTATTTATTTATCTGAAGAGAGAGATAGTAAGAGAGGGAACACAAGCAGGGGAATGGGAGGGGGAGAAGCAGGCTTTCCGCTGAGCAGAGAGCCCGATGTGGGGCTCGATCCCAGGACCCTGGGATCATGACCTGAGCCAAAGGCAGATGCTTAACGACTGAGCCACCCAGGCGCCTTGTTTTATTTTTGTTTATTTATTTTTTAAAGATTTATTTATCTTAGAAAGAGAGAGAGCCAGAGCAGAAGCGGGAGAGACAGAGGGAGAGGGAGAGGGAGAGACAATTTCAAGCAGACTCTGTGCTGAGCCGGGAGCCCGATGTGGGGCTCGATCTCATGACCCTGAGATCATGACCTGAGCTGAAACCAAGAGTCAGATGCTTAACTAACTGAGCCATCCAGATGCCCCACGTGGACTTACGTATTAAATTCTTTTGGGAATATACCTAGGAGTGGAATTGCTGGATCATAGGGCAACTCTATGTTTCACATTTTGATGAACTGCCAAAATGTTATCCAAAGTGGCTGCACCATTTATAGTCCTACCAGCAGTGTATGGAAGTTCCAATTTCACCTCAAACTTGCTGATGCTTTTTTTTACCTTTAGCGCTCCCACAATGGGTACTTTTTAAGCATTTGGTAGCAAACTAATTTTTCCCAAAGCAAACACATTTAGTAAGTCTCAGAAAGAAAAAAAAAGGCAAAAAGTGAGCTGGGCTTAAGATTTTTCCACCTGTGTGGGGTCATTTGCAGGTAGTGGGGAGGGGCAAGCCTACTGTAGCCAGTCCAGGTGCCAATTTCAACTGGTTCATGCGACAACTCTGGAACAAAAATCACAGGTCACCAACCCCCCATCCAGGTTTAAAGCAAGAGGTGTGAACCAGGTTACTCCGGGTCAGAAAGCTCAGGCTGCTCTTTACTCACCAAAAATTTGCCTTAAATGTGATTCTTCACAGAGGTGTTTTCCCCTTTTAAGCAAAACAACAAATAAAGCGTTCATTGGTCCTAAGTCTCTTCTGCCTGTCTGTCTGACTCCCCGTCAGCTGTGTGTCCCAGCCAGGAGTGGAGAGGTCCAGAGTACACATAGCCTCGGGGTGGAGCCTGGACCCGGGCCAGCTCATTTTCAGATTGCATATTTCAAAACAGAGTTTTAGGCAGATGCAGGCCTTAGATATCCACCCAAGCAATCTATTTTCACTTGCAGGGCAATTTCAGACTGTAGTAAATATAAGGAGGCAAAATGGGTGGGGCGGGGGGAGGAGGAAATTGTTACTAACCTTTGGGTATTAATTCCTGCAAGCCCTGAGTTTGGAACTGCCATACGCTATCATTACTAACATTTATTGAAGGTGTACTTTGTGCTCAATACTGTTTTTAGGGCTTTCACTGTATTGTTTTATTTAATCCTTACAAGAAGTAGGGGTTATTTTATTTCCCACTTTAGGAAATGGAGGCACAGAAAGTTCAAGCAACCAGTCATTATCACACAGGTTTATAAGTAGCAGAACCAGCTGAGCAAGTCAGGCAGTGGGTGCCAAAGCCCACACTCTTAACCACTAGGCTATATTGTCACACAATAAAAGAAGCAAGAATGCAGGGGACCGTGAGGGGGGCAGGGACAAAAGCAGAAGCTCTGGGCTACACCAAACAACTGAGAAACATTCACTCATCCCCTCAAAGTGCATGGTTGAAATAGTAAATGCTTGGATTCCCAGATCCCCTTGTAGCCAGGGGTCCCCATGGGGCCCATATCTCCAGTATAATGAGATGTAAGGGGACATTTACTGTGGGGCCAGGGGGCAGTGAGGGGGAGCCAGAAACTTTTGGGAAAGAGTTTTAGTCTGAAAGAAAAGTGGAGAGATACGGCATCTCTCTTGACACCTAATCACTTTTTGGCTTCCTGAATTTGAACTGGAATGTGAATTGATTTGATTCTTCAGCTGTGGCAGCCATCTTGTGTCCATGAGGCAACAAACTAAGGACAGAAAGCCAATATGCTGAAGATGGTGGAACAGAAGGATTGTAACATCCTGGCTCTTTTTTTTTTTTTTTGTAAGGATTTTATTCATTTATTTGAGAGAGAGAGAGAGCACGAGCGAGCATGAGCAGGGGAGGGGCAGAAGTAGAGAGAGAAGCAGACTCCTCGCTGAGCAGGGAGCCCCATGCGGGGCTTATCCCAAGACTCTGAGATCATGACGCGAACTGAAGGCAGATGCTCAACAGACTGAGCCACCCAGGTGCCCTCTCATCCTGGTTCTTGATGAACACACTCTGGAACTGTCTACCTCTAGACGTATTATATGGGACAATTAAATGTCTTTATTGTTTATGCATCTATGGAGAGGCAATAAAGCATAATAGTTAAGATCTTGAGCCTGGGTTTATATCCTCCTGATCCAGCACTTAGGAGCTTATACCCTTGGGCAAGTTACTAATTTGTTCAATGCCTCCATTTATTCATGTGTAAAATGGAGATACTAAAAGACTCACTGCTTAGGGTTAGCACAAGGATTAAATGAATTAATATATGCAATGGACTTTGACTTGTGTCTGGTAAATCTAAGGTTTCTATGAGTGCTGGCTAGGATTATCTTTTTTTCTGCCAGAAGTTTCTTCCCCCAAACTTTTTTATTTTGGAAAATTTCAAGACTACAGAAAATTTTCAATAATACAATAAACACCTGCAAACACTGAATGTAGATTTATTAATTCTTTTTAAATATAGTTTTTAAAGATTTTATTTATTTATCTGAGAAAGAGAGCACGTGAGAGAGCACAATTGGTAGGGGGAGGGGCAGAAAGAGAGGGAGAAGCAGATTCCCTGCTAAGCAGGGAGCCATATGCTGGGCTCCACAAGGGGCTCCACACAACGCAGGGCTGGATCCCAGGACCCTGCGATCATGACCTGAGTCGAAGGTAGATGCTTAACTGACTGAGCCACCCAGGCGCCCCTAAATCTACTAACTGGTAAAATTTTGCCACATTTGCTCACATGCACTTTCTCTCTCCGTGTGTGTGTGTGTTTGTATTTTTCCCCCCTTGAATTATTTAAGAGTAAATTGTAGGCTAGTTAGTATGATTACTGGTCTAGTAGCCTATTACTTGCATATCCAACATGTGACACAAGCTAGACCAATTGAACAAATTCCTTTTTTTTTTTTTTAAGATTTTTAAGTAATCTCTTCACCCAAGGTGCGGCTCAAACTTACAACCCCGAGTACAAGAGTCACCTGCTCCACCAACTGAGCCAGCCAGGCACCCCTGGACAAGCTCCTCTTTTGAATTTGAATCTTGGAATAGGGTGATGAGAATATAGGAAAAAAAAAAAAGACTGATCTCTAGATTTACTGCTGGTTGCAGAAAAGATATTCAGGATCTTCTTTCCCTCCAGTTTCTGACATTTCTGGCCTGATCCTCTAGTCTTCCCTTTGATTCTGTGAGTTCCTGCCTATCATTTCACTCTGTCCCAGAGTCTGTTGTTGTTGCTTGCAACCCAAGAGCACTGACCAGCACAACTGCCCTTGAGGAAATGAGCACCCATCCTGGGAGCATGGAAGCAGAGGCTCTGTGAAATCAGAAAGGTTGTAGGAAGAATCTCTTCATTTTTGGAGGGCTTTAGCGAGGTGACCTTCTGATCTCATCCTCACAGTGTTTATGCTTCTGTGTCCCTAGGCCAAGCCAATTTTATTGGGGTAGTTTCAGGATTTGAGACTACTCTTCCTGCCTACCGAAGGTTCTCAGCCACAGGTCGGCAAAAGTCCACACATGCAGTGTTTCGATTATCAATTGCTGAGTAACAAATCACTGCAAAATTCAGTGGTTTAAAGCACAACCATTTCATTATCTCTCATGATATTGTACGTTGATTTGGCTTAGTGGGTGGTTCTTCTGTTGTAGATCTTGTTGGTAGGAGCTGTCTTCCCGGAGCCCCCAGGGACTGGAATGTGCAAAAAGGCTGACTCATATGGCTGGCAGTTACTACTAGCTGGGATCTTAGCTGGGGCTGTCGACGGACTGCCTCACTCTTTTTCCATGTGGCCTCTCCATGTGGCTTGGGGTTCCCATAACATGGTGGTTCCAGGAGGAAGGAAGTGGAAGCTGCCAGTCATCATAAGGTAGGAGCTGAAAGTCCTACCATATAATGTCCACTGTTTCCATTCATCCAACAGACCTAGAGCCACCCCAATTCAAGGAAGAGGAAATAAAGTCTACCTCTTGATGGAGGACTAGCTTGTGCAAACAGGAAGGAATGATAGCAGGCATCTTCACAAACTCTTTATTAGACCGTGTCGCTCATGTGGCTTAGATTTTAAGTCTAGAATAGTGTTTCCCAGATGTCGCTCAGTATGGGATTAGGAACAGGTGCCATCAAAACCCTGCCAAAGCCAGCGCAGAAGTTGCTTCCTCCTGGAAGCCTTTTCCGATATCCCTTGAGTTAAAAGCTCTATTCTTGGGTTCTCAAACAACTTGTACATATTTAAAAAATTTTTTTGTTTTTTATTTTTTTAAAATTCTCTATTTAAATTCAATGTAGCTAACATATTCTGTATGATTAGTTTTGGTGGTAGAATTCAATGATTCATCAGTTGCATATAACACCCAGTGTTCATCTGTTAATGCCCATGCCCCAGTTACCCCATCCCCCTCACCCACCTCCCCTCCAGCTACCCTCAGTTTGTTTCCTAAAGGTCAGCATCTCTTATGGTTTGCCTCCCTATTTTTGAACATACTTTTTGTTTTTTAAAAGATTTTATTTATTTATTTGACAGACAGAGACATAGTGAGAGAGGGAACACAAGCAGGGGGAGTGGGAGAGGGAAAAGCAGGCTTCCCGCAGAGCAGGGAGCCCCGATGTGGGACTCAGTCCCAGGACCCTGGGATCATGACCTGAGCCGTAGGCAGACACTTAATGACTGAGCCACGCAGGCGCCCCTGAACATATTTTTTTTTAATTGTTAATATCAGTCCCACTTTGTGTGAACATATGTATTTTTATATATGTCCATATTTTGGTCACATAAATTAACCCATTTATTATAGGCTAGCAATGTCTCAAATGGTGGAGCTTCTGCTGGTCTCTTGAGTCCTTCAGACTTCCAATGGCCGCCTTTACCTTGATGGCAGAAGCGGTGCTGTAGGGCCAGGGAGCACGAGCGACGGTTTTCAGGCAGGAACCACAACGCCAGATCCCCACAGCTTCTCTTTTCATCTTGGTTTTGGCACAGAAGGAGCAAGTGTACTTTCATGCTGGTTCATTTCAATCTTCTTCACCATTTTCCTGTGGGAGGCACCATAATGGTCCCGTATTTATATACAATTCCGACCTTCTTGGCGTGTTTAGTCATTTTGCCACAAACTAGGTCTGAGACCAGAGAGCTGAACATATGTATATGTTAATAGAATTGACAGATTGGTTTCCTTTTTACCTTCTTTCCTTTCTTTTTTTCCCCCTTTCTTTCACAAATAGTTATTTTTTTATTTTTATTTTTTAAAGTTTATTTATTTATTTGAGAGAGAGAGAGAGAAAGAGAGCGAGCACACACATGTGAGTGGGGGAAGGCCAGAGCGAGAGGGAGAGAGAATCTCCAGCAGACTCCCCACTGAGCACGGAGCCAGCTTGGGGCTGGATCCCAGGACCCTGAGGTCATGACCTGAGCCAAAACCAAGAGATGCTCAACTGAATGAGCCACCCAGAGGCCCTCTTTCACAAACATTTAAATACCTACTGTAGGCCAGACACTAATCTAGGTGCTAGAGACACTGCAGTGAACTGAACAAACTTCCTGCCCTCTTGGAACTTAGGGTTTGGAAGACCCACCCCAGTGACCATAAGGAGCAGAGATCTGAATGACAATAGGGAGCAAGCCAGGAGGAATGAAAATTCCAGACAGCAAAGGGAACAGCAAGTGAAAGGCCCTAAGGCATGCTTGGAAAGTTCAGGAAACATCAGGAATGTTAGTGTCGGCATGGGGTAAGAAATGAGAAAAGATATATTAACCTGAGATCAGAGAGGGAAGCAGAGACCAAGTCAATTAGGGTCTGGGTTTTATCCCAAATGCAATAGGGTGTCACTGGAACATAATTTAGTATATGATTTTTTAAAGATCCCCCTGGCTACTGTGTGGGGGGCTGGTTTATGGGATCACTAAAGGGAGAAGCAAGGAGAGCGGCAGGACAGCTGCAACTGTTCAAGAGAAAGTTCACGTGGGTCTTAGCATTCATCTCTGGGTTCTCAGCATCTAACATAGTATTTATTATCGGTTGTCTGACGAGGGATTGAACCCAAGTAACATACACAGTCTGAGCGAGTACTATTGCTAAACTATGTAGTGGGTACTGAGGATACATCAGAGAATGAAAGAGATAGAAGTCCTACCTTCACAGAGTTTTCAATCTAGTGAGGAAAAGAGGTACTAAATGCCATAAGTAAACAAAAATATATGGTGTTTCCAATGATAAAAAGTGCTATGAAGAGAGATGAAAAAGGGAAGAGGGATAGAGAAAGCTGGGACTGCAGTGGTCAGGAATTTAAAATAGAGAAATCAGGGCACCTGGGTGGCTCAGTCGGTTGGGCATCTCACTCTTCGTTGAAGCTCATGTCATGATCTCATGGGTCCTGGGATCAAGCCCCATGTGGGGCTCAGCGCTGGGTGGGGAGTCTGCTTGAAGATTCTCTCCTCTGCCAGTTCCCCTGTGCTCGTGTGTATTCGTGCTCTCTGTCTCGCTTTCTCAAATAAATAAATAAGTCTTTATAAAATAGGGGCGCCTGGGTGGCTCAGTCATTAAGCGTCTGCCTTTGGCTCAGGTCATGATCCCAGGGTCCTGGGATCGAGCCCCGGCATCGGGCTCCCTGCTCCGCAGGAAGCCTGCTTCTCCCTCTCCCTCTCCCCCTGCTTCTGTTCCCTCTGTCTGGCTGTGTCTCTCTCTGTCAAATAAATAAATAAAATCTTTAAAAAGAAATCTTTATAAAGTAGAGAAATCAGGGAAGGCCTCACTGAAGAAGTGACATTTGGACAATGACCATGGGGGAGATGAGGGAGGGAGTGATTTCAACTTTCCAGGGGAGGGGCACCTGGGTGGCTCCAGGCAGTTAAGGTTAAGCGACCGGCTCTTGATCTCAGCTCAGGTCTTGAACAGGGTGGTGAGTTAAAAAAAAAAATTGAGCTTTCCCGGGGAAAAAATGAACTAGGTAGAAGTAGCAAATGCGAGGTCTCTGAGGCCAGTGTGTGCTAGGCATGTTGAAGGGGCCCCGAGGAGTCCAGTGGACCTGGAATATAGCAGTGAGTTGGACAAGAACTGAGAGATGACTGAGAGGGAAAGACAGGTTGTGTGGGGCTTTACAGGTTACTGCAAAGAATTTGGATGACAGACATAAAGTGACTTGGTTTCTACCAGGATCTCTCCGACTGCTATGTTGAGAAGGGACTCCAGTTTGAAAGGCTGGAACGAAGGAAGCTGGGAGAACAGTGAGGAAGCTACTGCCACAGTCCGGGTGGGAAATGGTTATGGTGGAGCATAAAGCGGTGATTTTGTTCTAGCCACACTCAACACACTTAATACTGATTCAATAGTATTATCTAATATATAGTCCATATTAAAATTTCCCTCCCGAAGTCCTTTTTACATTAAGGAAGAAACCTTGATCCAATCGAGGCTCACCTAATGCGTTTAGTTTTCACCTCTTTCCCGCTTTGGTATTTTTAAGAGCTCAGGAAAGGTGTTTTGCAGCATATGTCCCACATTCTGGATTTGTCTGATTGTTTCTCCATAGTTAGGTTCAGGGTAGCTATTATTTGGGCAAGGATTTTACAGAGGAGGCATAATGCCATCCCCATTGCATCATATCAGGAGACACATAATATCAGATCCATTATTGGTGACGCTAAGCGATAGTGTTGGTGATTAGATCTCCCGGTTAAGGTGGTGTCTGCCAGTTCTGTCCACTGCAAAGCAAGTTACTCCGTGGGATGATACTTAGGGACTGAATATATAGTGAATATACTGTTGCCAAACAACCTTTCGCCCAGTGGCTTTAGCGTCTAATGAACAACCCGGTGGCTTCTGACCTTGTGCCTCAGTTTGCTCGTCTGAACAATGAGGATAACAGTGATCCCAAAAGGATGCTTGTTTTGAGGATCAGAACTTGGCACACAATAAACGCTCCGTAAATGTTAGATATTACTGGACGAAGGCAAGTATGACAAGATTAAGGGCAGGGCCAGAGCAACATTCTAGTCCTCCGGACGCCGCCGCAGCTCCCGGCAGGGATCGAGGCAGAGCGGCCGGAGGGTCCACACCGCCACGCCCTCCAGTCGCCGGGAGCTGGGCCGGGCGGGGGCACCTAGCGCCCAGGCCGCGCAAGGCCCCCTGGGACCGGTAGTGCTGGGCGTGGCCTCGGGACTACATATCCCGGAGGCCCCCGCGCCGCGGCTCCAGGCACTGCCGCCTCAGCCCCTCCACAGCGACGGCGGCGGCCGCGGCGGCTGAGTCGGTGGTGGCGGCAGTGGTGGCGGCTGCGGGCTGAGCGGCGAGTTTCCGATTTAAAGCTGAGCTGCGAGGAAAATGGCGGCGGGCGGTGAGTGGAGATAAAGGAGGAGCGGCGGCGGGCGAGGGGGTGGAGTGCGAGGCGGAGGGAAGGAGGGCGAGTCTCGGGGCTGCCGCGAGCCGGTGCCTGCGGCTCCGCGGAGGCACTGAGGGGCGCGCCGAGAGGGGGGCGCGCTGAGATAGTTTCGGGGTGTCGGGGCCGCGTTGCTTCTCCGCAGTCCGGGGCGGCCCGCAGCCGGAGGAAGGGGAGTCGAGGTGGGGCGGCAGCCGGCTTGGGGGTGCAAGGAGGTCCCCGCGCAGGGGTCACCCTGACGAGTTTGGGGGGACCGCGGGGGCCCACTTTTCCTTCCTGTCCCTAAAGTTTTATCTTCTCCCAGCCCTTAGGGCTGCTTTAGAACGCTCTCCGCGTCCCCCTCCTCCCGCTGCCTCGGCTCCTTCGCAGTTATTCTGAAGAATTAGGGGGCGGGGGAAACCGCACAGACCCCACCGACCCCCACGCCAGCCTCCCAGTCGCACTCAGAGTCGGGCTGCATTTTGTTGCTGTGTTTCCTCCTTCACTAGGGCATTTTTAGTATTTTAACTCAAATTATCTGCGGAATTTCATTTTGGGCACGGGTAGGTTCTCCGCAGTTTTCTCAGTGAAAAGGCATTTTGCTACCTCTGGTGTGAAGGTTGGGAAATGGCAAGTGGGAAGTTGGTGGATCAAATTTGGGGTTTGGCTGTCTTTATTAGTACTATTTTTCCCGTCCCCATCTCTAACCTTACATACATTGATTCAGTTTGTAATGATTTAAATTGTCTTGCACATGCTTTAAAAAAAAAAAAAAAGACCCCAAAACCAAAAAACCATGAGTCGTTGGAAGGCTTAGTTGCTTCTAGTTTGAGGGCACTTAAGGTGGAAAAGTTAACCAAAAGAGCAGTTGTGAGAGGGAGAAAGCATCGTTTCAGAAATCTCACTAAGCAGGAGGAGTTCGGGATTCCTAAATGGAATGACACGAAAGGTATGAAATTCTCCCGAAGTCAAAACTTCTTTTTTCCCCTCCCGAATGTGAAGACTTCCTTTTTTGCAGTTTTTGAGCAGCGCTTCAAAGCCAACCTGTTTTTGTTATTAAGCCTGTACCGTAAAGAAACAGGAAGGCGAGTACCAGCTGTCTTGCTGCAGTGGGTTTAAATGGATTTGAGTGAGATGAGTGAGTGGTAGTAGTATTGAGTGAGATTGCTGCGTCTCCTTGATTTAAATGCCTGGCTTCGGATCCACCTTACTGGTCCCTGGCTGCAGGAAAGCTTCAGTATGTGTTGCAGCAGGTTGTATAGAGGATGATGGAACCCCCTCCCCAAAAAAGAAAAAACCCCCAAACATAGGTCTTGTGAATGCCGCATAAACTGTTAAACGGAAATCTGGAAGTTCATGAAATGTTTGTTCTTGAAAAAAAACATAAATTATTGCTCTATTTAGAATAGGTTATACCAGATATAATACCCAACTGGAAAGGTACACAAACATTGAAAAATGAGTCTCCTCTAAACCCTCCAATTTGGGCTCCTTGGAGGCAGTGACTCTTACTGGTTTCTAGAGTATCTTTGGTCTTTGGAATAATTATTTTAAGATTTTTATTTGAAACATATCCTTGTTGGGTGCCAAAGCAGGAAAATAAAATGAACAGAAGAAAGGGAAAATGTAGTGGGAATATTGTTTTCTTTTCACTGTCTTGAACAAATGTTGATAGCTATTAAGAAAGGGCTTCTGAACTTACTGCTTATGTTGCCTTATGTACTAACACCCTTAAAGAAGTAACAGTCTGTGGGGCTTTAGGATGAAGAATGCTGCCAGGGTTCATTGTTTGTATGTAAGATGAAGCCTCTGTTTGTAACATGTAAAATGATATTGAACGCTATAGCTCCTGTCACTGGAGGTTGCTTCAGGTTCTGCATTTAAATGAACGGTAATCTAGGTTGCCTGTGATCCTAAATTATAGTGGTATTTTCTGTATTGATAGAAGTGACTTAATTGTCCAGGCAGTATTAAAAAAAAGGTATATGCCAGCTTCTAGCATACAGAACTACATTTTGGACATGAGGATTGTGGAATAAATGGGAAGCTGTAATGTTTCTAGAGGAGTTGTAGGAAATATTTTTACCATAAAATATTCCTTACCTACAGAGGCTTTGAAAATGCAAAACAGCCTCAGCATAATTAACAGATTTTGTATTTTTGTAAGTTTTAGGATGGTGGTTTTAAATTTACCAACACTAACAATTCATTAAAAAAAATTCAATGATATTAGAGTTTAGGCTATGGGATTATATTAAATCATTTCACTGTATTTTGAAATTCAGTATACTGTGCACCCCTCCGCCCTCCAAGAGTTACTTCTTGGGGCACCTGGGTGGCTCAGTCAATTAAATGTCTGCTTTTGGCTCAGGTCATGATCCCAGGGTCCTGAGATCAAGCCCGGCATCAGGCTCCCTGCTCAGCGGGGAATCTGCTTCTCCCTCTTCCTCTGGCTGCCGCTCCCCCTGCTTGTGCTCTCTCCCTCTCTGTCAAATAAATAAATAAAATCTTTAAAAACTTAAAAAAAAAGATTAATTCTTATATCAGGGATATATTCTTATCCCTATTTAAGAATTATTTCAATAAATCCTCCCCCCCCAACAAATAAATTAGAATTCATTCAGTAAGGAGTCTGTGTACTGTTGGACCCTGGATCCTTTTTCTAGGCGATGCGAAATAAAAAATAGTTTTTGAAATGGTCACTTTACTAAAGCCTTCTTGACTGGTCTTTTGAAATAAACTTCCTTACTGTGTCAGGGACATAGTAAAGATAAGGTTTTTTTTAAATTGTTTTTATTTAGTCTTTTGTGTATTAACTGTATGATTCTAGAATATTTTTTATTTTTTATTTTTTTTAAGATTTTATTTACTTGACAGCGCACGAGAGAGAACAGCAGGCAGAGGGGCAGGCAGATGGGGAATTCCCTGTTTCCGCAGAGAGCCCGATGTGGGGCTAGATCCCAGGACCCTAAGATCATAACCTGAGCTGAAGGCAAGACACTTAACTGACTGAGCCATCCAGGCGCCTCTAGTATAGTTTCTTTTATTTTTTATTTTATTATTTTTTAAAGATTTTATTTATTTGAGAGAATGAGATAGAGTACACGAGAGGGGGGAGTCAGAGGGAGGAGCAGACTCCCTGCTGAGCAGGGAGCCGGATGCGGGACTCGATCCCGGCACTCCAGGATCATGACCTGAGCTGAAGGCAGTCGCTTAACGAACTGAGCCACCCAGGCTCCCTAGAATAGTTTCTTTTAAAGACTACTATGTTTTTGAGAAGTTTTTTAAAAGAATAATTTAAAAAATTTTAATTTGGACAGTAGGGTAAGATAAAAAAACAAACTACTATTGTTCTTTGCCAAATTGGTGTTAAAAGAAATGGCTTTAGGGTTTCTTTTGCAATTTTTTAGACTATATAATTTCAGGCCTTGGCCTGAGGATGTAGACTACTTTTGAAAACTAGATTTGTTGCAAGTTTAGAATGAGTATAGCCTCCAGTGGCTGTCTACACTGGAAAGCGACCACAATTTAATGCAGTTGTTAATCTGATGCTACCTAGGACTAGAAAAATGAATTGTTGATCATGTTGACGAGTTTCTCACAGGTTAAACCAGAGAGGACCTGTCCCAGTTTGGTTTGAACTACAGAATATATATTCTGTAGTGTAGAATATTTTTTTATTTTATTTTATTATTGAGTGGTTAAAGCTCTGAGAGCAGAAAATTAGTACTAGAAATGTATATTAACTTTTCTTCTTTCTCATAGTTAAACAGATTAAAGAAATAGGTGACTGTATGTTTAGATCTTCATGGATAGCATTGAGATTGAGTATTGCAGTAAAATGTAGGCATTTTCTTCTGTTTTATTGAGTGCTTTTTGGTGGTGGGGGAGGGGATGACAAAATGAACATTTCTCAGTTAAAGTGGAGGAGGGGCTCTATTGTAATGTGGCTTATTCCTTCATTTTGTTAGTGTTTGCTAGGTAAATTCATTTAGCCCATTGGATTTCTGATAGGGTTTCTGGGAGATTGTTTTGGGTTAAGGGTGCAGTTTATCCAGAGTCTAACCTTATTTTCAGCTCCTAACAAGTGATGGAATTGACTTGAATTTAATCGCCTTTCCCTTTCCTACCTTCTGGTGGAGAGTTGTTAAATGAACAGGAAAATGGCCAGAAGATACACAGCAACAGTTGAAAGGAAGACCTGTGCTGTCTAGGAGGCTGATTTATCCACAAACTGGATAATCTTAGACTACATACTGCCAGTTCCCAGCTTTGTCAGCATTAACAGGGAGCCTGCTTCTCCTCCAGTTTGGTAGGTTCTGCCGGCCTGGGTCAATTTACAGGGGGGTAGTAATAAAGGTTTATTTAACTGTAGTAAATTTTGTGGCCTAGAGGCAAAGGAAAGAAGTCTGATCTGTCTGGCAAACGGGCTTTTCAAAGAATATTTTAAGAGCAAATGGACTAGTCTTTTTTTTGAGTGTAACTTTTCTTGTCTGCTGGTCACCTATGAAGGTATTCTTCTGAAATGTTTAATTTCTTCGGTTAGAGGTTATGAGTGAGGGTTCTGAAGTTTCACTTTTTGGAAACTAGGCTGATTAGATTACTAAATTTAACTCTTCATCATCCGTGTAAAGATGAAAAGGGAATATTGGCATGGGTACCACATAGTAATGGATAATCTACTGCTCCCTGGGGCTTTGCTTTTGGTAGCCATAGCAGCTGAGTAGGAGTGGTAGATGGATAGATGGGAAAAGACTGCAGAAGTCAGCATAATCCTCAATTAGGATAAGCCTCATGGTTAATTGAATGTTGAGTGTACAGGTTAAATCTCATTATAACAAACTCCAGGGGACTAGCTAAATTATTTTGTTGTACTGGGATTGAGCGTTTTTGAATATTGTTTGAAATAGATTAGTCTTTTTTTTTGTTAGAGGTGTTGGAAAAATTTTTATTTATTTTAACAATTTGACAAGTTGTTACTCATGAACCAGTGTGTTTGACATTCATTTTTAATGCTTTTGCCTTTAAAAAAAGGAAAGAACACATGTTTAACTGGGTATATAATTTATCGCCCCTCCCCACGCCCCATGTCTCAGTGTAGAGTAGCACCATTGGTTTATCTCAACCAAATAAACTTAGAAGTACTACTGCCACCATCAAAGTGTGGTCATAGGAAATGGGAAGTTCCCCAGGTTTCCAGGTGACTGCTGCTGGTAATTTTTTCTGCCCTTGGTAACTTTTTATTTTTTTAAAATATTTTTTTAATTTATTCATTCGAGACACAGAGAGAGAGAGAGAGAGAGAGAGAGAGAACATGAGCAGGGGGAGAAGCAAAGGGAACGGTAGAAGCAGGCTCGATGTAGGGCTCGATCCCAGGGTCCTGGGATCATGACCTGAGCCGAAGGCAGACGCTTTAACCATCTGAACCACCCAGACGCCCCTGCCCTTGGTAACTTTTTAAAATAAATGAATATACTTCATTTTGGTGTGAACTTTACTTTGTCAGCAATAATGAAGGTAGCCCTTTTCCGTTGATCCAGTGTAGTTCGAGACAGAGATCTATATGATATTTAAAAACAAGTGATGGTAGTATTGTAGTCATAAATATGGAAATTTTCAGAAACAGGATTAATATATGTATGAGAAAAAATACTATTATGCTTGGCCAGAAATACTTTTTTTTTTTTCTGTCTTGTACTTTCAGATTGGTGTTTGGCGAATTTAAGGCATTTACATCCCAGAGAGTTGTGATTGGGTGTAGCAAGACATTTTTGAAGTCATTCTTTTAAATAGATGTTCCATGAAGGAGGGAAAATCTGAAAGAGGGAATTTCAAAGCAACCCAAGCAGTGTTTTGAAAGTTCTTGAGTCAAGAATAATGACTGGCTAGTAGGCAGGAAGCCTGCAGTTGCATTGTGGTATTGTTCCTCCATCTTATGCATTTGAGAACTTGAGCACAAAAGAGGAGAAAGCATGGGGAGGGGAAGAAAGAGTTTTAACAAAAAAAAAGGGGGGGAGGGAGACTTTAAGAGTAAATATTCTTTGCTGTTCTATTTAAGTGAAATCTAAAACCAAATTATTTTTACTTTGAGAGGAAGTGTTTATCATAATCTAAATGTCCTAAACTGACATTTTTATAAATGAGAATTAATTGTTACTGGTTGAAAGAGCAGCATGATCACACGCTCAGTTTTAAAACAACTTTAATTAAAAAAAAAAAATCTCGGGGGGCCTGGCTAGCTTACTCGGAAGAGCATGTAACTCTTGATCTCCAGGTCATGAGTTCGAGCCCCACATTGGGGGTAGAGATTACTAAAAATAAACATATATAAAAAAAAATTTACAAGGGAAAACCTTTGAATATTTTCCCCTTTTGTTACCTAATCGTTTGTTAGCTTGTTACTTTAAAAATGATACTTGCCTGTGAAGAGTTGAGAATTTGTAAGCTAGTACTGTAAGCTTCCTGCAAATCAGTCTCTAGGTCTTAAAATTCATGAAACAAAGCGGGTGGAGTATGTGGTCTTCCAAGGCTCCTTATATTAGAAGATTTTATAAACTTGAAGCATTTTATAAATATGTAGAATATCCTTATATTTAAATTTTGTTGGTCAAACATTAAATGGATTAAGCTCTTTATACCAGATATGGTAATCTTTCAGTGCTAACTCATCAGTTTGGAGTAGGATGACTTTGAGCCCCTGACTTCACTCTAGTATATGCTATAAGCTGCAAAGCGTGTGCTTGCACACATGTGCCTCTAAGCGGGAGGGGGAGAGAATTTTCAGTCCCCTCCTTCTGTTGTAAGAAAATGAAGTCATATTTTTCTTTACTCTCAGTAAAGCTGTCATCAGTGAAATGCATTATTGAATTTAAGTCACTCTGTAGAGTAGCTGTATCAGCTTGATTTTGTTTCCAAATTGAAATTTAGCAACTTTATTTGAAAATGTTTTAAGGATTACCCAGTATTCTCTTCACCAGATTGTGTCTTTTGTCTAAACACATTCTGCTCCAACCAAGCTCATCTCTTTTCTCTTTACCTGTCTGGTGGTGGTTGTGTTTTTTATTTTATTTTTTAAAGATTTTATTTATTCACTTGCAAGAGAGACAAAGAGAGAACAAGCAGGGGGAGAGGCAGAGGGAGAGGGAGAAGCAGACTCCCCTGCTGAGCAAGGAGCCCCAAGCGGGACTCCATCCCAGGACTCTGGGATCATGACCTGAGCTGAAGGCAGACGCCCAACCATCTGAGCCACCCAGGCGCCCGGGGGTGGTTGTGTTTTATGATTTTCATCCCAGCCAACATGTTTGGCCCCATTGCTGTCAGAGCAAGTGTTTGGCTGCATCTAGGAAAATCTAACTTTGCCAGTGAGAAGAATAACTACACACGTTACATCCATTGGAGGGCCAGTAGTATCTTCTTCGTGTAATAAGACAAAAACTATTACTATGTTAAGTATTAGGAATATTTCATCAGGAATCAATAAAATGAATTCAGAAGCTACTTTCAAAGTGCACAACCACATCTAGAATGGTGGAAACCTTAGGTGGATGGATCCCAGGTTAGGTGAACCTGGAATTGGGAAATTGTCCAATAAGCTCCAGTTTTCTTTTCTCAAAGTTCGAGATACCTCCCACATGTTACTTTTTAAACTGACTTTTCGTACCACCGTTCTTTTAGCCTTAAGCTTTAATCATCTTTAATTTGCTATTTTTTTTTAAAGATTTTATTATTTATTTGAGAGAGAGAATGAGAGAGAGCGCCAGAGGGAACAGGGTCAGAGGGAGAAGCAGATTGCTATTGTTTGGCGACTGCCCACTCCCCTGTACAAACACATACTTAACCAGTGTTTATTAAGCTTGTAGTGTTAAGGCACTGTGAGAGTTAAAAAGGTTTTGACCTCCAAGTGTGCACAGTCAGTTACTTACATCACTTTACTACAAGGCAATCTGTTTTGCTTATAAAGATCAAGAAGTTCAGAGGAAGAAAGGGACTAGACTACTTCTGACCAGGTGATTAGGATGCAGGACTTTGAAGAATGAGTAAGATTTTAATATGGAGAGAGCAGTGTCTGTTGGTGAGAAATCATTAGTAAGAGCTTAGACATAAGGCATTTTAAGACTTGGTCATTTAAATATTCAATAAATGTTAAGTGAGTGGATTTGAATAAACTGGTTTTGTTTTTGCAGAGTCCTATTGATACATTTCTCTTAAATATATTTTCATTACAATTTCTGAAACTAGTTCAAGCCCTTTATTTCTAGATTATGTAACAGCTTTCAAAGTAGTCTCTGTTCTTTCCCTAAGTCCTCTCTGTACTTATTAAACATCATTTTGATACAGTTTTTGCTTAAAAATCTGCACAGTACAGGGCGCCTGGGTGGCTCAGTTGGTTAAGCGACTGCCTTCGGCTCAGGTCATGATCCCGGAGTCCCGGGATCGAGTCCCGCGTCGGGCTCCCTGCTCAGCGGGGAGTCTGCTTCTCCCTCTGAACCTCTTCCCTCTCGTGCTCTCTGTCTCTCATTCTCTCTCTCAAATAAATAAATAAATAAAAAATCTTAAAAAAAAATCTGCACAGTACAATCCAAAAGCCTTAACCTGATATTCAGTTCTTATCATAGTCTTTTTAAAAATCAATCTTTCCCATTTTTGTTGCCTCTTATTTCAGTCACGCTGCTTCTTTCTGCCTCTTCTCCTTTGCTATCTAGGCCAGTCTTTAAGGTCCAGTTCAGATCCTGTCTCGTTTAAGTAAATTTCCCAGACCACCACAACTGAAAAATTGGTTCTTACTTTCTGATATTATTGTCTCCTCACATGCATAGGAGTCAGTATTTATTGATTGGTAGGACAGATTCAGTCAAATTGTATTACTTTTTTGAGGTGGGGACTATTCCTTTAATAAGCTTTTGAAATCCTATATCATTAAGTCCCCCCAAATGCTTGGTGTTTGGATATGAAAGTTTCTAGAGTTCTAACTCTCAAGTCCACTTTTCTATCTGGATATTGAGATAAAATTAGAGTCCTAAGGATTTGCTTGGGACCTATGTCTCCCTCATAAAGTTGTCCCAGATAAATCATGTCTGGGTCTTAGAATACATTCATATTTCCCAAATGCCCTAGGACTGGACAGTCCTTCTCTAAGTTGTTCAGATGTTTTTATTCAGTACCACTGTTCTCCAAAGAATTGTGCTAGGCACTGTAGGTGTTAAAATCCCTTTGTGATATAGGAGCTTATAATCTAGTTGAGGAATAAGTATAATTGAAAAAATATAGTTGCAACAATTCATAAATAAGTGTTTCAGAAGTTCAGAGGAAGAAAAGGTCATTTTCAACTGGAATTGTTGGAAACTTAATGGAAGAGATGGGTTAGGTCTAAAGGGAATTAATTGCTGCTTCTGATCCCTCTTTCCCACATCTTTTATTCTATAATGCTTAGTTGCAGTGAAAGAAAAAAACTTCTTTTTTAATTGAAAAGGAGGCATAAACTTGGTAGAGTTGAAGCAGTACAAAAAGGTATACCTTGAGAAAGTAAGGATCATGGTCCCCCAGGTCTTTGGTCTTTATAGCTACCCCCCTTCCCAAAGGCTACTGAAGTTAGAGGATATTCTCTACATATAGTTGTGGATGTCTCTCTCTTCAGTATTTTTTCCCTAATCTCTTCCTCTCCCTCTTTGTTTCTTTTTTTTTCCCCTTTTTTTTTTTTTAATAAAGATTTTTATTTATTTACTTGACAGAGACACAGCGGGAGAGGGAACACAGCAGGGGGAGTGGGAGAGGGAGAAGTGGGCCTCCTGTCAAGCAGGGAGCCTGATGCGGGGCTCGATCCCAGGACCCTGGGATCATGACCTGAGCTGAAGACAGACGCTTAATGACTGAGCCACCCAGGCAGCCCTATATCTCAAATTTTTAAAAGGCTATATAATATTCCATTGTACAAATGGATTTTATATAACCTATTTTAACCAGTTCTGCATTATTTCCAATCTTTTACTATTTTGATTGTTACTGCAGTGAACTATATGTAGATCTGTGTGTAGGCTTGAGTATATCTCAGTATAGACATCTTGGAGGTGAAATTTCTGAATCAAAGGAAATATACATTTTAAACTGTAATGGGATCCAGCCCCGCATTGGGCTCCTTGCTCAGCAGGAGCCTGCTTCTCCCTCTCCCTCTCGTGTGCTATCCCTCTCTCTCAAATAAATAAATAAAATCTTAAAAAAAAGTAACAAAACAAAACTTTAATAGTTTTTTCCTAGTTGCTTCCAAAGAGATTATACTAAACTTATACTTCCACCTGTTGCTTATGAGAGCCACATTTCTTCTTTGTTATTTCTTTTTAAGTAGTCTCTATTCCCAGTGTGGGGCTCGAACTCATGACCCCCAAGATCAAGAGTCGCATGCTCCACCAACTGAGCCAGCCAGACTCCCCTCTTATTTATCTTTTAAAAACTTATCCCTTCTCTTGCTTGACTGCTTGAAGGCATGAGATCTATTGTTCATTATCTAAGAGTATGAAACTAAACTCCTTCCCGTGGAGTTCCCAAAGCCTTTCATAATCTGACTCTAATCTACATTTCCAGTATTATCTCCTTAATTCTGTCTATGTATTTTGTACTCTAGTTGCTGTTAAATTTCCCTTGTTCTGTCTTCCCTGCTCTTACCCTAGTAAAAATTCTGTTTCCTGTGTTCTGATTCATATTCTTAGATACAAAAGATAAAAGCTACCATTTATTCAAGCCTGTATGCTTGGATAGTGTTGGGTGTTTAATGTACATCATCTCATTTAATAGTCTTTTGTACTGTAGAGCCTTTTTTTTTCTTCAAATGAAGTCTTTTACAAAACCCTGTTCAAAATAGAAAATGATTTTATTAAAATTTATTTTCTAAGTTGAAATTTAAACTGTTTGCTGGTTATAAAGGCAGTGAAAATGAGATTGCTGTGATGAATATAAAAATTTGAAATTGGGTTATGAAGAACTATTATGGATCTAAATCCATCTCTGCCTCTAGTTTATTTCTGTATTATGAAAATCCCAACTCATACAGAGCTTTGGTTGCAAATGGTCTCAGTTCAAAAATATTTTTTGATATATATAACAGTTACACATGGGACAAATTAAAAAGGTACCAAAGAGAATACAGTGGAAAGTAAGGCATCCTTCCTCAGCTGTCTCCTAGCCACCTCCCTATCCCGTCTCAGAGTTACTGTTAACTGTAGTCATTGTTAACTCAAGGCATATAAATGCACATGCTTAAAAGCTTTTAAGTTTAGTGAATTTCTCCTACATTTTTGGGTAAATTTTATATTAAAGTGTAGCATACATTCAGAAAAACACACAAGTATAGACAGATAAATTTTTTTTTTTTTTTTAAGATTTTATTAATTTATTTGACAGAGACAGTGAGAGAGGGAACACAAGCAGGGGGAGTGGGAGAGGGAGAAGCAGGCCTCCTGCTGAGCCAGGAGCCCGATGTTGGGCTCGATCCAGGACCCTGGGATCATGACCTCAGCCGGAGGTAGATGCCTAACCAACTGAGCCACCCAGGCGTCCCTGGGCAGAACTCACTTATGTAATTGGCACTCAGGAGTCCTGTTCTGGATTGTGTATGTTTTTTAAATGATCTTGGAGAAGGTTTCATATCTATATTTTTAACTACTAAATTCTAATGGTTATACAGTATTCTGTGTGGATATATCATAATGTATCCAGTTTCATATTACTACAAAGCTGTAAGTGAATATCCTCATACATATTTCTTTGTTCCCATGTTTTGTTAAGCATATAAAAATTTCTGGAAGTAGAATGCTAGGGTACTAAAGAGTATGAAGTTAAGTTTTATAGATAATTGCAACTTGCTCCCAGTTGTAGAGGTTGTATCACTTTATGAATCCATCAGCAGTGTATGTAACTGCTTGTTTCCCTTACCTCATGTGTTTCTTCTAGTGCTTTTATGATTTCTTTTTCTTTTGTAACATAAACAAATCAAATGTAAAAATTTAAAAAATGTAAAATAAGGGGTACCTGGCTGGCTCAGTTAAAAGAGCATGTGACTCTTGGTCTTGGGGTTGGAGTTTGAGCCCCATTTTGGGTGTAGAGATTACTTACAAATAAAATCTTTAAAAAAAAAAAAGTGAAAAAAGTCAGGATGTTAAACTGGTAGCATAGATTAATGAGGTGGTAAACTACAATATGTTGTGATTATATTCTGTTTAATGTGTTTAAAGGTGTTTAAAATGCACTTATATAGGGGTGCCTGGGTGGCTCAGATGGTTAAGTGTCTGCCTTCAGCTCAGGTCATGAGCCCCATGTTGGGCTCCCAGCTCAGCGGGGAGTCTGCTTCTCCCTCTCCCTCTGCCTCTCCCCGTGCTTGTGTTCTGTCTCTCTCTCTCAAATAAATAAAATCTTGAAAAAAAAATGTACCTATATAACATTTGGATTTTTATTTAATATGTAGAAATCTGCTTTTTTGAGGTATAATTTACTTATACCACAGTTGAACCATTTTAAGTGTGCCATTTGTTTTGACAGATGTAAATTGTTGTTTTACTACCACCACAATCAAGATGCAGAACATTTGCATCACCCCAGAAAGTTCAATCTTGCCCATTTGTATTTAGTCCTCTTTTGGGTTTTATAGTATTCAGTCAACCACTGTTCTGCCTTCTATCACTATAGTTTGCTTTTTTCTTTTTTTAACTTTATTGAGGTATAATTGACATTCGGTTAATTACATATATTTAAAGTATACAGTTTGAGTTTTGACATAGAGGTCTACCTGTTAATCTGTCACCACAGTTATAATAATGGAAATACCTATTAACTCTAGTAGAAATATCCTCATATCTCTTTATAATCCATCCCTCCCCCCATCTTCTGTAATTACTGATCTGCCTTATGTCACTGAAGATTAGTTGACCTTTTTGAGAATTTTATATAAATGGAATCGTTTGCTGTGTACTCCCCCCCATTGGTTGTCCAATGATCCTTTATTGAAATATTTTCCTTTGTAGTTCTTAGCTAGTTGGGCATTCCACTGTACCACTGTTGATGTTATCTATGATGTCATGAGGGTGGCGGCCATCAACATTGGCAGCCCAAAGACTGGGCAGTCCCCAGGATCTCTTTAATGGTTCTGGAGAGTTCTCTGGCTAAAGATCTGTGCCTCATCTGTTGGGCAGGGTTGACAATTTTATCAAAAGTAGTATTTCCTGGGGCGCCTGGGTGGCCGAGTTGTTAGGCGTCTGCCTTCGGCTCAGGTCATGATGGGATCGAGCCCCGCATCAGGCTCCCTGCTTGGCGGGAAGCCTGCTTCTCCCTCTCATACTCCCCCTGCTTGTGTTCCCTCTCTTGCTGTCTCTCTCTCTCTGTCAAATAAACTAAAAAAAAAAAAAAAGTAATATTTCTGCTGTGCTTAACAGAGAAAACACTACTCATGTTTTTCTGTTGCTTTCTGTCTCTTGGAGGTTCCTTGAGGGCTTTGATAATCTGGGCCTTTCTATTCTGAATGGTCAGTTTCACTATAATCCTCGTACCCTTCGGATCACCAGGTGTCTTGTTGATGTCATCACCAACTTTTTTTGGTGACAGATCTAGGGGGATTGATCTTGGGGGCCAGCTCAGACATGGCACCGACTTCCCCACTGCTGTACCTCAAGTATATGATTTTGATCTGGTTGGGTTTGAACTTAGGCAGGCAGCATGAAAGAGGCATCTGGTGTTGGATGAACCTGGATTTGGGATGACTGAAGACCGTTGCACCTTTTCTTTCTCTGAGCTGAAAACCAAAAGTGCTACGTACTTTTTTTTTGAGGGGAGTTGGTTTCTTTTACTTACTGTATAGTTATTTTGGGATTCATCTCATCCGTGTTGTTGCATATGTCAATAGATTTAAAAAAATATTTTATTTTTAAGTAATCTCTACACCTGATGCAAGGCTCAAACTCGACAACCCCGAGATCAGAAGTTGTATGCTCTACCAGCTGAGCCAGCCAGATGTCATATTAGTAGTTTTATTTTTTATTGCTTAGTGCTATTTCTTTGTATAGGTGTATCCCAGTTTATCTCTTCACCTGTTGATGAACATCTGGGTTGTGTTCAGTTTTTGGTATCAAAATATAGCTTCTTTGACATTTATATACAAGGATTTGTTGTGACATAGGCTTTTATTTCTCTTGAGTAAATGGAATGTCTGTTATATAGTAATTGTATGTCGAACACTTAAAAATTTTAAGAAACTGGGGTGCCTGGGTGGCACAGTCGGTTAAGAATCTGACTCTTGGTTTCTGCTCAGGTTGGTGATCTCAGGGTTTTGAGATCGAGCCGTGAATTGGGCTCTGTGCTCAGTGCAGAGTCTGCTTGAGACTTTTTCTCCTGCTCCCTCTTCCCCCCGCTCCATGCACTTGAGTTCTCTCTCTCTCCCCGCCCCCGCCTCTAAAATAAAATAAAATCTTAAAAATATTTTTTCTTTTAAAAGAAACTGCTACTTGTATCTCAAAGTGGTTGTACCATCTTACATTTCTCCCAGCAGTGTATGGTAGTTTTGGTTATTCTACATCCTTACCAGCACTTGGCATGGACAGTCCTTTTTTTTTCCCCCCTCCTTCTTTTTTTTTTTTAAGTTTTTTTTATTTTTTTAATTTTTAATTTTTTATTGTTATGTTAATAACCATACATTATATCATTAGTTTTTGATGTAATGTTCCATGATTCATTGTTTGTGCATAACACCCAGTGCTCCACGCAGAATGTGCCCTCTTTAATACCCATCACCAGGCTAACCCATCCCCCCACCCCACTCCCCAAAGTTTTTTTTATTTTTGAGTAACACCCTACATGGGGCTTCATTTCACAACCTGAAGATTGACAAGAGTCCAGGCTCCACTGACTGAGCCAGCCAGGCATCTCGATATGGTCAGTCTTTTTAATGTTAGCTATTCCAGTGGGTGTATAGTGGTATTTCATTGTGGCTTTATTTTTAAATTTTTTTTTTTAAAGATTTTATTTATTTATTTGAGAGAGAGAGAGAATGAGAGATAGAAAGCACAAGAGGGAAGAGGGTCAGAGGGAGAAGCAGACTCCCTGCTGAGCAGGAAGCCCGATGTGGGACTCGATCCCGGGACTCCAGGATCATGACCTGAGCCGAAGGCAGTCGCTTAACCAACTGAGCCACCCAGGCGCCCCTTATTTTTAAATTTTTTAAAAAGATTTTATTTGAGAGATGCAGAGAGATAAAAAGAGAGAACAAGCAGGAGGGGCAGCAGGGAGAAGGAGAAGCAGGCTCCTCACTGAGCAGGGAGCCCGACGCAGGACTTGATCATGACCTGAGCCTAAGGCAGACGCTTAACCTACTGAGCAACCCCTGTGCTCCCAATCGTGGCTTTAATTTGAGTTTCCTTAATGACTAATAATGTCGAGCATATTTTCATGTACTTATTTAGGTCAAGTGTCTTCATATTTTTTGCCCCTTTTTAAGTTGGGTTGTTTATCTAATAGAGATGTAAGAGTTCTTTAGAAACAACCCTTTTTGGATATATGTTTTAGAAATATTTAATTTGAGAGGCATCTGGGTGGCTCAGTTGGTTAAGCATCCAAGTCTTGATTTTGGCTCAGGTCACAATCTCAGGGTTGTGAGATAAGAGCATTGGGCTCTGTGCTGGGTGTGGAGCCTACTTAAGATTCTCTCTCTTCCTCTGCTCCACCCCCCGCCCTCCTGCTTGCATGCTTGTTCTCTCTAAAAAAATAATAATTTGAGGGTGCCTGGGTGGCTCAGTTGGTTAGGCGACTGCCTTCTGCTCAGGTCATGATCCTGGAGTCCCAGGATCGAGTCTCACATCGGGCTCCCTGATCAGCAGGGAGTCTGCTTCTCCCTCCGACCCTCTTCCCTCTCATGCTCTCTATCTCTCATTCTCTCTCTCAAATAAATAAATAAAATATTTAAAAAAAAGTAAAAAAAAATAACAATTTGAGACTGTGGTAGGCCGTTTCATTTTCATAACTTTTTGGAAGAGCAAAAGTTTTTAATGTTACTGGAATTCAGTTTATTCATTTTTGTGTTTTATAGCTCATGCCTTTTTTGTTGCATTTAAGAAATCTTATCCCAACCCAAGATTATTAAGATTTTCTCTTATGTTTTCTTCTAGAAGTTTTATAGTGTTAGCTCTTAAATTTGAGTTAATTTTTGTATGTGGTGTGAGATAAGAGTTGAGGTTCATATTTTGGTATATGGCTATTGAATTTTTCCAGCACCATACATTTGCCATTGCATTGACTTGGCACCTCTGTTGAAAATCAGCCAAATACATGCAGGTCAGTTTATCTGTCTGTCTTAACCCCAGTCTTGAAATCAGATAGGATAAATCATCCAACTCTGTTTTCCCCCCTCCCATTTGTTTTGCCTCTTCTAGGCCGTTTGAATTTCTGTACAGTTGTTAGAAAAATCTTGTTGATTTCTGCAAAATCTCTGTTGTGGTTTTGATTGTGATTGCATTGAATCAGTTGATAATTTGGGAAGAATTGATTTCTTAAAAATGTTATGTCTTCTAGATCTATTTAGGTCTTCTTTAATTTCTTTAATTTCTCCTAGTGTTTTGTAGTTACCAGCATATAGATCTTATTGTCAAATTTATCACAAGTTCCATATTTTAAAATGTGATTGTATATAGTTTTTAAAAAATTTCAACTTTCCTGGGTGGCTCGAGTCATTAAGTGTCTGCCTTCCGCTCAGGTCATGATCCCAGGGTCCTGGGATCGAGCCCCGCATCGGGCTCCCTGCTCCGTGGGAAACCTGTGTCTCCCTCTCCCACCCCCACCCCCTGCTTGTGTTCCCTCTCTCGCTGTCTCTGTCAAATAAATAAATAAAATCTTAAAAAAAAATTTCAACTTTCCAATAATTTTGTTAGTATATAGAAATATGACTAATTTTCATATCCTGTATATTTTATCACCTTGCTAAACTCATTTTTTAGTAGTGTTTATGTAGTTTGCTTAGGATTATATACATAGGTGATCATGTTTTTTGTGAATAATTTTGTGTCATTATGCTTTTTGTTTTTTTCCTTTTTTTGTTTCTTTCTTTTTCCTTTATTGTAATGACTATTGCTTCCAGGACAGTCTTGGGATTTTGATTGTGATCAGTTTGATCAGTTTGGGGGAGATAACCTTTGATCTTTGTCTTATTCTCAGTCTTAGGGGGTAAGATGTTACTTAAAGTTCTACTGATCTGTTTTGTATCAATATATCCTATCTCCCCTCCTTTTGTTACTGAGTTTTAAGAGTTTCTTTTTTAAAATGTATTTTCTGGATATACCTCTTTATCAGATGTATTTTGCAAATATTTTTTCTCAGTCTTTGTTGGTACAGATCTTTACTGGTGATCTGCACTGTCTGTGTACTAATGCTCAAGTTCTGGTTATATATATATTTTGGGGAATAACAAGTGCTTTAAAGCTTGGTCAGCAGTTATTATAATTCCATTTTTTATTCATGTAAATGGAAGGAAAAACTAAAATTGTTAATTTAGAACATATCAGTTTTTGTTTTTTTTTAATTTGACAAATAGAGAACACAAGTAGGCAAAAGGAGCAGCAGGCAGAGGGAGAGGGAGAAGCAGCCGCTCTGCTGAGCAGGGAGCCCGACGTGGGGCTGATCCCAGGATGCTGGGATCATGACCTGAGCTGAAGGCAACTGCTTGACTGACTGAGCCACCCAGGCGCCCCTAGAACATATCAGTTCTTAAACATAGTAAATTTTCTACTGTATTTAACTATTAAAAGTCATTTTTCATCTTCAGTAGCCTGGAGCTTGATATGTCTTTTTACCTCCTTAGTAAAAATGCAACAATAAGTTCTTGTCTACTTCCTCATTTATTATTACAGATTAAGATTAAAAACATCAAATATATCAGTCTGGTATAATCCTAATGAAAAAGTGTTGAAGACTTTTGTAAAGCTCAGACTCTTAGCCATGCCGGTTTGTCATTCTTCCTTCTTTAACCCTTACTGATCTCCGTGACTTTACCTCTGTGGTCCTTTCTCACCAAGCTATAACATTCTGTCTTCTCTTTTCATGGTTTGTGTGCTGTAACTATTCTACTGATTGTATTAGCTTTTGAATGCCTCTCCTACAAGCTAATGAGAAAAATACCAGCTTCACAATATGCTATTTATCACATTTAGTATTTATATTGAATTATTGGAACCTTAAATCACCTAAGTATTTCCCTGGATCCTTTTTTTTTTCCCCTTGAAAAGAGTGACACCTTAGTTTGCTTACCAGTCCCCTCACCATAATTTGAAGATCTCTATTTTAATTCTTTTCTGTCTGAATTACTCTTTCTATCATGCTGGAATTTTGGGATATTTTGCAATTTACATTTAAGAAGGCTAGTTTAAAAAAAAAAACAGTGGAAATTTCCAGCTTAAAAAAACAAAACAGCTACTGGTCTAATAACTGCTTTGCAGGAAGAAAGAAATATGAAAAAGAACCGCAGACGTTCTGGATGTCAGCCTGTGAAATTTTCCACGATTCCTTATAATAACATGCAGGCATGCTTATACTGCTGGATTCAGTGCAACTGCAGTTGTGCTCTGGGTGGAATTTGAAGCTATTCTGTCAATGATAAAATGGCACCTGGCCAGCTTTTAGTGAAAATTCACACGTCTAAGGTACTGTGTGATTATTTCATCTGTGGCCATAACACTGAACTTGGAAAGTTACTTAATCTTTAGATTCCAAAATTCCTGTTTTGAATGAATTTTGTTTTGTTTTATTTAGTAGATTCATTATGCCTCTGAGAATACAGACACATAAAGTCATTATTTTATTTTTTTAAAGATTTTATTTATTTATTTGAGAGAGCAAGAATGAGAGAGAGAGAGAGAGCACATGAGAGGGGGAGGGTCAGAGGGAGAAGCAGACTCCCCGCTGAGCAGGGAGCCGGATGCGGGACTTGATCCTGGGACTCCAGGATCATGACCTGAGCCGAAGGCAATCGCCTAACCAACTGAGCCACCCAGGCGCCCTAAAGTCATTATTTTAGTTGCAGTGCTGTGTAGATACTTGTTTTATACTATATTGAAGAATGCTCAGAAAATTAAAACAAATTTTACACTTGAATTTTAAAATATTTTCGTAAGCTCGATACTAATTTGGTGTGGATTCAAGAAACATTTTAACCTCTATTTCAGGTTCCTGTTAAAATTTCAAAGGGTCAGTAGACTTCAAGTTGATACTTATGTTGTGGTTTGGCTATTTCAAATTTGAAGGCAAATCCTATTACACTGTTTTCCTAGTGAAGGAAGTCCCCAGTTCTATAAACTGGCAGAGCAGAATGTTGAGCAGATTACAAAAAGTTTGAGATTGCCCACTTCTACTTTGCTTCATCTCTTTCATGGTAAATGCCTACCAGTGGTTTTAAGGAATCAAATTAAAAAATTCCGATTTTATGAATTTAACCTCTTAAATCCTTTTTTTGGGGGGGTGGGAGTGGCAGAGGAAGAGAGAATTTTTTTTTTAAAGATTTATTTATTTATTTTTGAGAGTACATGTGTGGGGGTAGGAGCGGAGGGAGAGGGAGAGAGAGAATCTCCAGCACACTCCTTGCTGAGTGTGGAGCCTGACATGGGGCTCAATCCCACAATCCTGAGATCATGACCTGAGCCGAAATCAAGAGTCAGATGCTTAACTGATTTTGTTTTTAAGTAATCTCTATACCCAACGTGGGGCTTGAACTCATAACCCCAAGATCAAGAATTACATGCTTGGGGCGCCTGGGTGGCTCAGTTGATTAAGCAGCTGCCTTTGGCTCGGGTCATGATCCCAGGGTCCTGGGATCGAGCCCTGCATCGGGCTCCCTGCTCCATTGGGAGCCTGCTTCTCCCTCTCCCTCTGCCTGCCACTCCCCCTGCCTGTGCTCCCCCCCTCCGCCATCAAATAAATAAATAAAAATCTTAAAGTTAAAAAAAGTCACATGCTCTACATTCTGAGCCAGAATGTATATTCTTTTAAATTCTTTTTTAACCTTTTAAATTCTTACGCATTTCTGCAGTGAGCAATTTGAATGTTCAAAGTGATATAGCAGATAAACAGACATAGCTTTCTGTGTTTTAACACCCCTAAGTCATTTATATTTTGGAAATAAAGGCATATAATATATATCTTTTTCAGGACTGTTAGGTCTTAGAATTGAACAACAGCATTGTGATATAATCATAGCCTCCACCTCTTCTCTGTGGTCTCTTGCTCCTCCTGTACAATCTCATCCTTCCTCTTGATGTCTCCTGTATCTATAACGCTTCTGTCCTGTTCATACCCTTCTTGTTCTAGTCCTTTTTATCTCCCAACTATTTTTTTTTTTTAAGACAGGAGAGGGAACACAAGCAGAGGGAGTGGGAGAGAAAGAAGCAGGCTTCCTGCTGAGCAGGGAGCCCGATGTGGGGCTCGATCCCAGGACCCTGGAATCGTGACCTGAGCCGAAGGCAGACGCTTTTGACTGAGCCACCCAGGCGCCCCTATCTCCCAACAATTTTATCCCTTTCCTCTTGGCCTAAATTTTCTTCTGGCCCTGTAGCCTTCTCTGTCTTTGTCAACTTTCCATCCTTTAAGTCTCTCATTTTTTCTACTTGCTCACTGTTAACCAAGTCTCTTTACCTGTGGAAGGCTTCTTTGCTCCAGGTATTCTCTGTTCCTGTCAGATTGATTTTCTGTCTTTGACCCCTGAAACATACATCCTCACACTGTCCCAAATCCTTTAATTCTCATTTCTGTTTCCATGTTTTAGTTTATTCTACAGAGATTTATTGAATGCTAGCCATGTGTCTGGGTGTTGTCTAGATGTTAGGGATATACCAGGGACCAGAATGACTATGAAAAAAAAAGCCTCATGAGACTGGAAAGTGGTGTGTGTGTGTGTGTGTGTGTGTGTGTGTTGTGGGATTTACACTTTAGATGGGTAGTCATGGTAACCTTCTCTGAGAAAGTAGCATTTGAGCAGAGTGTCCAGGAAGTAAGCTTTGTGAATATTGGGGAGTGAGGAGTGATCTGTGGAGAGAGAACAGCCAGCGCAAAGGCCCTTTGGTAGGAGCATTCTTGAAGACCAGTAAGATGGCTAGTGTGCTGGAGCCCAGTGAATAAAGGAGTAAGTAGTAAGAACTCTGAGGTAACAGTGGTGGCTGTAATGTTTTCAGCTTTTACTTTGAGCATGGTGGAGAACCACAGCAGGTTTTTTATTTTTAGTTACTCCAGAAAGATCTTCTGACCATGCCCCCCCATTTAAAGCATTTCATTTTTTAAAAAGATTTTATTTATTCATTTGAGACACAGAGATAGAGAGAGAGCATGAGCAAGGAGAGAGGCAGAGGGAGAGGGAGAAGCAGGCTCCCCACTGAGCCAGGAGCCTGATGTGGGGCTCGATCCCAGGACCCTGGGATCATGACCTGAGCCGAAGGCAGACGCTGAACCATCTGAGCCACCCAGGCACCCCAAGCATTTCATTTTTTGTTACAAAAGTAATTCATGTTCATTTGGAAAATATAGAAAAGTACAAAGGAGAAAATAAAGAGCAAATAAAGATTACCAGTAAATGTCATTCTCTGTTATTGAAAATTTTGTGTGTCTGTCTTTCTTTGTGCTTGTATACATACACACATACCCCCTTCTTCACTGTAGGGTTTTAGCAGAGAACAAATGAACTGAATTAGGCTTTAAAGAGATCCCTTCAACTGCTTTATGAAAAGTAGCCTTAAGAGGGCAAGAAGCAGGGAGATTTATTAGAATGCTATTACTGTAATCCAGGTATGAGATAATATTGGCTTAGACCTAGGTGGTGGCAATGGAAGTGATAAGAAATGGTCGGATTTTGTATGTATTTTGAAGGTATAGCCAACAGAATTTCGTGATGGATTCAGTGTTAGGGGGATGGTGGGTAAGGGTGGGGCAGGGTAATAGAGGAGGGAAGAATCAAGGGTGACTCAGATGTTTTTGGCTTGAACAACTAGAAACCTTGTTTCATTTTTCTTGTCATACTATCCAAGGTTCAATTCTGGCTCTATCTTTTATTATGTGTTTTTCTTGTTCATTTGAACTTGTGATTATTTCTTTCACCAAGCTTCTAGTCTGTTCTGCCCACCTTGGCACTTGGTACCCATCACACGATGCCATATATAACAAATTGCTTCACTGGTATTAGTCTCCCTAACTAGGTAGTGAGCATCCATTTATTTATTTATTAAAATTTTTTTTTAAAAAGTTTTATTTAAGTAATCTCTGCACCCCATGTGGGGCTTAGACTCATGACCCCAAGATCAAGCGTCGTATTAGAGGATCATGCTGAATTTATGAATCTGCTCAGGGACTAACATTGTGTCCATTTAGTAAATGTTGGTTAATTGTACACTTCTTAGGCTTGAGAACAAGGTATGAGAAAATCTTAAAGTAAAGGCCTATTTTAGCTTACTTTGCCATATTGGCATCTTTTTTTTTTTTTTTTAAGATTTTATTTATTTGACAGAGACACAGCAAGAGAGGGAACACAAGCAGGGGGAGTGGGAGAGGAAGAAGCAGGCTTCCTGCCAAGCAGGGAGCCCGACACGGGGCTCGATCCCAGGACCCTGGGATCACGACCTGAGCCAGAGGCAGACGCTTAACTGACTGAGCCACCCAGGCGCCCCAGACTTTTTTTTTTTTTAAAGATTTATTCATGGCGTGCCTGGGTGGCTCAGTCGTTAACCATCTGCCATCGGCTCAGGTCGTGATCCCAGGGTCCTGGGATGGAGCCCCGCGTCGGGCTCCCTGCTCAATGGGGAGCCTGTTTCTCTCTCTCCAGCTCCCCCTGCTTGTGTTCCCTTTCTCGCTCTCTCTGTCAAATAAATAAAATCTAAAAAAAAAAAGATTTATTCATTTACCTTTGGGGGGGAGGGGAAGAGGGAGAGCATCTCATGCAGATCCTCTTACCCCAAGCAGCGGGGCCGGGACAGGCCCTACCTCACCGCGCATGAGATCATAATACCTGAGCTGAAACCAGGAGTCGGGCGCCCAACTGACTGAGCCACCCAGGCGCCCAGACTTTTTTAGGTGGGCTCCATGCCCAACGTGGGGCTTATACTCATGACCCCAAGATCAAGAGTCACGTGTTCTGTCGACTGAGCAGCCAGGCGCCCCAGGACTTTCTTTTAAAATACTAATTTCTTACCTGATCTGTGTAAAGCATCCTCAGGGATAAAAAGATGAGTGAGAAAAGGTCCCTGCCCAGAAAGGAGTTTAGGCTTTGGTGCGGACAACATAACATACACACAGATATGTGTCCTTCGTGAATATAACATTGCATTATGATTTAATGCAAAGCAAATTGTTATAATGCTTTTGGCATTCTAAAGGTTACAGGGATTCTTTGCCTCTTTATTAAATGGTGTTAGACTTCTGTACCTTGAGTTCTTATTTTGTAAAGTAGTTTTTCGGACTTAGTCCTAACTGTTGTTACTTGTTGATGTCAGTTGGGCTTATCTACCCCCTTTCCCTTTGCTTTTCTTTGCATGACATTTCCTTGGAGCCTTGTATCAATATTCTTTTTTCTATCTAAAAGAGCCTGATATTCAATTCTTCAGCCACAGTTATCTGCAAATCTTTAACTGCAAGCTTTGGAAAAATGATTTGTTGACACATTTATAAGATGATTTTTAAAGACCTAATTTGCTGTCTCCTGTGTCATGTTTCACAAATGACCCAAATTATTATTCCTCTTTCAAATGAATCTGATGTATGTTTTATTTTTAGGAACTAGAGATGATGTTACATCTCCCTTGTTCTTTTTCTTTCTCCTTTTTTCTTCTTTCTTTCTTTTCTTTCTTTCCCTCCCCTCTCTCCTTCCTTCTTTCCTTCCTTCCAATTTAGTATCTCTTCTGGTTCTACTTTTCCCCAAACTTTTACTCAGAGCAGAAATGCTTGGATGCCCTGTTTTGTTTGCTTCCAGGACTTTATTTTGAGTTTTGCTTGTGTTTTAGTATCTTACTTGGGTTGCTTAGCTTTTTCAGTATTTGGGACAATCTGTTGACTCAGTTGTGATTTTTTTTACTTTTCCTTTCGTGTGCCATAGAAAGTATATGTACTAATAGAACATAAACTCTGTGAGGACTGGGAGTTACTTTGTTGACTGCTATATCTTTAGTGCCCAGAATGATGGCAGGTACATAGTAGGCACTCAGATATTTCTGGAATGAATTCAGAGAAGCAGTAGCAACAGTTCCTGTATATTCAGCATATACCATATGCCAGAGTGCTGAGCACTTTGAATACATTTGGTGGCATTTCCATCTGTACTCCTGAAAGAATTGTTTCCTCTTCATATGATAGTGTGTGAATCGCTGTGAGGGAGGGAGGGAGATTTATTGAGGATGTTGTCAGCTGTTACAAATTTAATCAGGTTCAAGTTATACAATGCATTTTATGTACCACTAGGTAAGAAATGTAAAACTGCCAGTTCAGCTGTGGGATACTGAAGATAGGACATATTCTGAGTTCACAGATGAAAAAAATTCAAGAATCTCTGAAATACGGAATCCTCTAGTTTTATATAAACTCTCATTTAACATAACTGTTAACATTTAACATAAAGCCTTCTATAGGTGGGTATTGCTCCTTATTTTAGAGATGAAGGAATTGAAGTTTATAGGTTAAGTTCACAGGTTCTCAAGCTAGCTGCAGAGAACCCAAACTGAGGTCTCGATTTCAGAGGCCATGCCCTTTTTACCACCTCACATTGCTTCAGGAGTTGGGGAAACAAAATCGTACATTGGCCTATCAGCTCTGGCTTGAAGATTCTTAGTTGGTATGGCTTTGAATGTTTTCTTAATGTAACTGGTTTTTTCTTTCTAAATCCACAGATATCTTTGTATTTACTATGTACCAGCTACTCCGTGTTTTTATGTGTATACAAAACAGTATAAAGCCTTATCTCTTCCTCTCAAGAAATTTATAGTCTATTTGGGGAGATGAGAAATAAACATGAAAGTTAGATAACTAGAGAAGATTTAAATAACATATCAGAGAATAATGAAAGAGGTTTAACAAGGCAATGCAGGATTAATTGCCAAATAAATTGTACAAATAATTGCTTTCGGAGTTCAGAGGAAGGAGAGATTGCTTGAGGCTGGGGTAATCCAGGGAAGGATTTAAATGAATTCCCGAGAGATAGTTTCAGTTAGGGAGATTATTTACTTACTCTAAAATTGTATTAGTGTTTGTTACAAATGGAACTGCAGACTGTTGAACATGAAAATTTGGTATAATAAGTTTTTTCTTCTCTGTATGAGAGCGGAGGAACTGCCTCCTATAGTAAAGTAGAAGAAATCATGTGGTATCATGTAGATGGGGAGAATACTCATTTTAGAAGGGTGAAAAAAGGGGTGCCTGGGTAGCTCAGTCGGTTAAGCATCCGGGGTAAGCATCTTACTCTGGATTTTGGCTCAGGTCATGATCTCTCAGGGTTGTGGGATCGAGCTCCCTGTCGGGCTCTGCACTCAGCATGGAGTCTGCTTGGAGTGCTTGGTGTGTGTTCTCTCTCAAATAAATAAATAAATAAATAGGGGCACCTGGGTGTCTCAGTTGTTGGGCGTCTGCCTTTGGCTCAGGTCATGATCCCAGGGTCCTAGGATTGAGCTCTGCGTTGGGCTCCCTGCTCGGCAGGAAGCCTGCTTCGACCTCTCCCACTCCCCCTGCTTGTGTTCCCTCTCTCACTGTGTCTCTCTCTGTCAAATAAATAAATAAAATCTTAAAAAAAAAAGACCTCAAATAAATAAATAAATATCTTAAAAAAAAAAAGAGTGAAAAAAGAAGAGGGAACTTCCTGTGAGCCCTGAGTGCCACTCTTGTCTCATTTACAATCAGTTGTACTTTTGAACCATTGCTAAGGTTATTTTTTGTGACTCTTGGAGTCCATGATGAACTTCTAAAGGTTGGAAGCAAGCAGTAATCCCCTTTATGTTATGTTTTGCAATATGGACTTTTAGTTAAAGATGCACAGCAACCAAATAATAGTCAATCATATTTCAGGAGGATATGATGGACTGGCAGTGTTTTAAGACTTCATTCCTGAATCAGACACTCAGAGCTCAACATAGGGTTGAAAAGCATGTTACTTGTTTTACAGATCAGTCAAAAGCAAAACAGTAAAGGCTTAGAAAGCAAGACAACTGCCTTTTGGAACTTGTTGGATAATCTTGGGCATTTTATTAAACCTTCTGGAGACATCTGAGTTAGAGCACACCTAATGTTCTCTCCCCCCTTTTTTAAGAGAGAGCATTCGCAAGTGTGCGAGGTGGGGGTGGAGGGAGAGGGGGAGAGAGAATCTTAAGCAGCCTCCACACCCAGCACGAGCCCAACATGGGGCTCGATCTCAAAACCCTGAGATCATGATCGAAATCAAGATTCGGATGCTTACCTGACAGAAGCCACTCATGTGCCCCTTTCCTTTTTTTTTTTTAAACAGTTTTTCTTATTGTTAAACAAAAATTAGTAATACAGGTACATGGCTAACAAAAATTCAAACTCTGGAAGTCTATGAAGTGAGGTTTCCCTCCCATTTTCTTTTGTTTCCCTGTTCCTTTCTTAGGCAGTCACTTAGTAGCATTTTCTTTTGTGTATATTTACAAACATATCTATGTCTTTATAATCTTCATAATTTATATATCTGTTCCCTTTTTTATGAGCACAAATTGTAGCATATTAGAAATGGGTTTTGTACTTTGTTAAACTTAACTGTGTATTTGAAAATGGTTTTGTATCAATACATACAGTTCTAATTCTTTTATTTTTTCAACAAATTGTCATTTTTTTAATTTATTTAACCAGTTTATCATTGATGGACACAGTTTGTTTCCTGTATGTTGTCATATAACAGCAAAAAGTGAAGTGAATTTTCTTGTGCACATTTCATTACAGTTTTAATTTGCGTCTGTAGTATTAGGAATGAAATTAAATATTCTTCTCCCCACCAAATGTTTAAAGGGTATTTGTATTTCTTTATTCAATAAACTTTATATTGTTTATCCACTTTTTTAGGGGGGTTATTGATCTTTTATTGATTATTTTCATGTAATAAATTTCATATTTAAATAAGGCATTTGCCTTTGAAAATGTCTATGGGGAAAATGTGAAAATACTTCTATGCCTTTTTAAATAGTAATGAAATTATACTTTTTTGTCTGATAAGAATTGCTTAATTTTACATTGAAATGCTTTTCCAGTATTTTTAAGATTTTTTTTATTTATTGGGGGGAGGAAAAGGGGGAGCATGGGAGCAGGGGGTGTGGCAGAGGGAGAGGGAGAGAATCCCAAGCAGATGCCCCATAGAGCACAGAGCCCCACGTGGGGGCGTGATCTCATGACTCTGAGATCATGACCTGAGCTGAAACCAAAGGTTGGATGCTTAACTGACTGAGCCACCCAAGCACCCCAGTATTCTTTTTTTTTTTTTAAGTTTATTTATATACACCCAATGTGGGGCTTGAACTCACAACTCCAAGATGAAGAGTTGCATGCACCTCTGACTGAGCCAGACAGGTGCTCCTCCAGTATTTTTCATTAAGTTCTTTGTAGCTCATCTTATACATTTTTATACAAGATGAAGTTATGCTTTTTAATATATATCTTGTAATATAGCTAATACGTTTAAAAATATTTTTATTGTGGTAAATACATAAAATTTACCATTTTTAAGTGTACAGTTCAGGGATATAAAGTACATTGTGTTGTGCAGCCATTGTTACTCTGTATTTCCTAACTTTTTCATCATCCCAGACAGACCTAGTATGTTTTTAGGTAGCTGTTTCAACTTATAACTTAACAACTACTCTCATATTTAAAAGAATACATGTGAGCTCTTTTCAACCCAGAGTCCTAGAACTCTGTATCCTTGCTTGAAGGAGAGGTTTTGAGAAAGACAGAGCTATAATTGGGTAAAAGTCAGTTGTAATCTGAGAATTTTCTACCGATGCTCATCTCCAATTTAGGTTATTGTTTTCTTATTTTTTTTAAGATTTTATTTATTTATTTGACAGAGAGAGACACAGCGAGAGAGGGAACACAAGCAGGGGGGAGTGGGAGAGGGAGAAGCAGGCCTCCTGTGGAGCAGGGAGCCTGACGAGGGGCTCCAACCCAGGACCCAGGGATCATGACCTGAGCCGAAGGCAGATGCTTAGTGACTGAGGTGCCCCGGTTATTGTTTTCTTGATCCTCTTTCAGCCATACTACTTTTTTCTTTCTATATTTTGGCAAATTTCAAACCTAAAAAGAATAGTATACTGGCCCCCATTACTCATCACTTGTTCAGGTTTATGGCAATGTAGTTTCATCTATATCTCCATTTACTCCCTTCCCCCATATTATTTTTAAGCAGATACCAGGCATCATATGATTTCCTTAAGTATCTCTGAAAGGTAAGGACAGCCTTTCAGAAAAAAACAAATACATAACCACAAGACCACTATTACATAAGAAAAATTACAATATATCTTAGCACCAAATACACAATTTAATCTTCTAGTTCTTTCCTTTGTTTGTTTGAGTCAAATCCAAAAGAGATTCACACATTACAGTTTGGTTGTTATGTATCTTAAGATTCTTTAGAGTACTCCTCCATCTCTTTTTTGTCTTTTGAATTTATTATGTTTTTTCCCCTGTAGTTTTCTTATTGTCTAGATTTTGCTGAGTAGATTTTTATCATATTGTTTAAATTGGCCCTTTTTTTATTTAATAAATTGGTAGTTGGCTGTCAAGGCTTGATCAGATTAAGGCTCAGTTACTACTTTTGGTAAATACATTACTTATCTATTACTATGTAACAAATTGCCCCCAAATTTAGCGACTGAAAACAGCATTTATTATCTTTCGTGGTTTCTTTCTTTCTTTTCCTTTTTTTTTTGCTCCTTCTACAATTTCTGAAGGTTAGGCTCATCTGGGGGGTTGTGGCTCAAGGTCTGTCACAGAGAAGCCTTTATCAGGGCTGCAGTAATTGGAAGATTTGACAGGGGCCAGAAGATCTGCTTTCAAGGTGGCTCACTCACATGGCTGTTTTAAGAGGTTTCAGTTTCTTGCTTGAGTATCCTCAAGGCCCTGTGCAAGAGCAGGTGATCAGAGAGGGAGGAAGATAGGAAGAAAGCTGTGATGCTTTTTTTTTTTTTTAAAGATTTTATTTATTTATTTGGGAGAGAGAGAGAATGAGAGATAGAGAGCACGAGAGTGAAGAGGGTCAGAGGGAGAAGCCGACGCCCTGCTGAGCAGGGAGCCCAATGTAGAACTCGATCCCGGGACTCCAGGATCATGACCTGAGCCAAAGGCAGTCGCTTAACCAACCGAGCCACCCAGGCGCCCCTGTGATGCTTTTTATAACTACAGAAGTGACATACCTTAATTTCTGCCCTATTCTTTTGGTCATCCAGACCCACCATGACACTGTGTGGAAGGGGACTCCTTAAGGGTGTGAATTCTAGGAGATGGGGATCACCAGTAGCCATTTTGGAGGTTGGCTACCACAGTGAGACTACTTACCATGTGGTGTGGTTTATCAGGAGATGCATGGTGTTTCTCTTTCTCTCTGTGATATTAGCTACTGATGATTAGTATGTTTTATCTGATAATTTATTAGGGATAACAAATGCTGATATTCGTTTTTTTTTTTAAGATATTTATTTATTTATTTTTAAAGATTTTTTATTTATTTATTCATG
This sequence comes from Zalophus californianus, assembly GCF_009762305.2. Lineage (NCBI taxonomy): Eukaryota > Metazoa > Chordata > Mammalia > Carnivora > Otariidae > Zalophus > Zalophus californianus. The sequence goes on from NC_045602.1 coordinate 126,954,612, forward strand.
AGAGACACAGAGAGAGAGAGGCAGAGGGAGAAGCAGGCTCCCAAGGAGCAGGGAGCCCGATGCAAGACTCGATCCCAGGACCCTGGGATCATGACCTGAGGTGAAGGCAGATGCTTAACCATCTGAGCCACCCAGGTGCCCAAGATTTTTATTTATTGAGAGAGAGAGAGAATGATAAGAGAGCACGAGAGGGAAGAGGGTCAGAGGGAGAAGCAGAGTCCCTGCTGAACAGGGAGCCCCGATGCAGGACTTGATCCCGGGACTCCAGGATCATGACCTGAGCCAAAGGCAGTTGCTTAACCAACTGAGCCACCCAGGCGCCCCTTTTTTTTTTTTTTAAGATTTTTATTTATTTATTTGTCAGAGAGACAGAGAGAGATAGAGTACAAGCGGTGGGAGTGGCAGGCAGAGGGAGAAGCAGGCTTTCCTGCTGAGCAGGGAGTCCGATGCGCGGCCTGATCGTGACCCGAGCCAGAGGCAGATGCTTAACCAGCTGAGCCACCCAGGCATCCCTAATGCTGATATTCTAATTGTATCATACCCTTTTCATTTAATAGCTGTAATATTTCTCTAAAGAAACTTCTAAACAACTATTTGGTCCCCCAGTGTGGGTGTAGTTCACATAGGAAAGGCAGGATAAATGGCTCTTTCTCTTTATTTACTAGTTTTTTTTTTTTTAAAGATTTTATTTATTTGAGAGATAGAGAGCACGAGAGGGAAGAGGGTCAGAGGGAGAAGCAGACTCCCCGCTGAGCAGGGAGCCCGATGCGGGACTCGATCCTGGGACTCCAGGATCATGACCTGAGCCGAAGGCAGTCGCTTAACCAACTGAGCCACCGAGGCGCCCCTTTATTTACTAGTTTTTAAAATAACATTGGTTTACTAGCATTGTCCAATGGTGAAAAACATTGTTTTGCAAACTTAAATTTTTCTTTTTACTTTGAAATAATTTTAGATTTAAAGAAATGCTGCAGAAACACTAGAGTGTTCCTGTATATACTCTTTATCCAGCCAGGTTCCCCTAAAGTTGACCACCTTTATAACATAGAGTGCTCAAAACTAAGAAGTTAACATTGGTACAGTACTGCTAACTAAACAGCAGATACTACCACATTTTCCACTGATGTCTTTTTTTTTTTCAGTTCTAGGACCCAGTCCTTCTCTTCATTAAAATTCTCTTTTGCCTTTGTTTGGCTTTATTTTGTTCTTTTTTAGTTTTTTTGAGTTGGGTTTGGGGTGTGTGTGATAATATGTCTTTATTTTGTTTTTTATATAATATTTTGTCTTAGTTTTGTTTTATTTTAGTTTATTTTTAAAAATTTTATTTATTTATTAGAGAGAGAGAGACAGCGAGAGAGGGAACACAAACGGGGGAGTGGGAGAGGGAGAAGCAGGCTTCCCACAGAACAGGGACCCTGATGCGGGGCTTGATCCCAGGACCCTGGGATCATGACCTGAGCCGAAGGCAGCCGCTTAACAACTGAGCCACCCCGGTGCCCCTATTTTGTTTTATTTTTAAGTAAACTCTACCCCCAGTGTGGGGTTTGAACTCATGATCAAGAGCTACCTGCTCTACTGACTGAGCCAACCAGGTGCTCCAATTCTTAGTTTTAATGCTGCTGCCTTTATATTAAAACTTCTGTGTAATACACTTAGCCCCTCCCTATCTGTTACTTTTTTAATTTTACCTAGTAACCTTTTCTTTCTCTTCCGCAGTATTTCATTTAAACTAATATTCTTTTATCTCTAATTAATATCTATAAGGCAAACAGCAAGTTTATTCTAATTTTAAAAAATATTTATTTTTGTGAGAGAGAGAGAGCGTGCGGGCTTGTGCGCAAGCAAGCACTACCCATGAGCTCAAGCACCAGTAGGGGGTGGGGGGAGGGGGAGAGGGAGAAGTGGATATCCAGCTGAGCAGGGAGCCCAATGTGGGGCTCGATCCCAGGACCCTGGAATCATGACCTGAGCTGAAGGCAGATGCTTAACTGACTGAGCCACCCAGGTGCCCTATTCTAATTTTTTTTTTTAAGATCTTATTTATTTATTCATGAGAGAGAGAGAGAGGCAGAGGCAGAGGGAGAAGCAGGATCCCCGCTGAGCAGGGAGCCTGATGCGGCACTCGGTCCCAGGACCCGGGATCATGACCTGAGCCAAAAGCAGACGCTTAACCATCTGAGCCACTCAGGCACCCACCCTATTCTAATTTTTATCTCTCCTTACTTTTCTCTCATTTTTGATATGTACATTGATAGCTATGTTGTCAGTATAGTCATCATATATTATAATGTGTCCCTTATAACTATCGTTCAGTTTTCTATAAGTGTGTGTGTATATTTTTTAATATATTTTTAATTTGCACCATTTTTTTTTTTTTTGTTGATGTGGACTTTGCAGTTATTTTGGTTGTCTGAAATTCATTCTCTAATAAATTTCTCAGGAAGTGCTTATTCCTTGAGTTCCCCTATGTTTAAATGTTTGTCTATAGCTTTTAATACTTGAAAGCTAATTATAAAATTCTTTTCTAGAGTGTCTGTCATTCCATTGTCTTCTGGCAAAGAGCATCACTGTTACAGTCCGATGTCAGTCTGGTTTTCTTTATATGCAGGCTTAGCTTTTTTGTCTTTGCCTGAATGTCCAAAACATTTTTTTCATAGTATTTTTATGTACCGGTGTTGGTCATTCTGACTCATTTTTCCTCAGGCATATACTAAGTCCTTTCATTATGTAGTTTCAACCCCTGCCCTGTCTCTTGGTCTTTCAACATCAGGAAGGTTTTCTTGGCTTGTAAGTTTTTTTGGTTTGTTTTTTGCTTTTTGTTTTTTGTTGTTCCATTGCTTTGTTTTTTTTCCTTTGAAACTATGCATTGGATTATATATTTTCTTCTTTGGGACATATATATTCTATACATATGTTAGATCTTTGTATATTATTCATGTGAGAGAAACCTATTTCCAGACTTGTATATCCACCTGTCTTCTCAACCTATGCATTAGGAATTTTATTTTTTAAAGATTTTATTTTATTTTTTAAAAAAGTAATCTCTGTACCCAATGTGGGGCTTGAACCTACAACCCCAAGATCAAGAAGAGTTGCATGCTCCACTGATTGAGCCAGCTAAGCGCCCCTATCTATTTGGATTTCTTTTTTTTTTTTTAAGATTTTATTTATTTATCTGACAGAGACATAGCGAGAGAGGGAACACAGCAGGGGGAGTGGAAGAGGGAGAAGCAGGCTTCCCGCAGAGCGGAGAGCCCGATGCGGGGCTCGATCCTAGACCCTGGGATCAGAACCTGAGCCGAAGGCAGATGCTAAACAACTGAGCCACCCAGGTGCCCCCTATCCATTTGGGTTTGTAATAGACATCTCAAAGTCAACATGTCTAAAACTCAACTCCTGATCTTCCCGCTAAATCTTCAGGAAGCCTTCCATGTTTCATTTGGTGGTTTTTCCAGTTCAGGCCACATACCTAGCCTCCTCTTCCTCTCAACTTCCATATTTCTGTCTTTAAGATGTATCTGTAATCTGGCCACATCTTTATACTTCCACTAGCCAACATCTTCTGTTGCTTCAGTTACTGTAGTAACATTCTAACATGTCTCCTTGCTTTTACCCTCGCCTCCTTACAGTCCATTAAGAACATAAGACTTGGAGTGATCTTTTTTAAAATTATAAGCCATGATTTGTCATTCCTCTCAAGAATCTGCAGAGGTTTCCCCATTTCACTCAGAGTAAAAAGTGAAAGCCCTTATCTTGGTGTATGAAGCTTTGCATGACCTCCGCTTGTGTATCTTCGATTTCACCTTTCATTTCTCCTTCTCTCTTCTTCCCTCATAATCCAGTGCTGTTCTTCATCTACTATGGATACACTTCTGCCTTTGGGTGTGCCCTCTGTGTGGGATGCTTCTCTCATCATCTGTCTGTTTGACTGACATTCTCCTCTCTCCTCAAGTCTCACCCTTCTGGTGAGGCCCATTCTTATCACCCAATTTAACACTGGAACCTCTCCCTTCATAGTTCTGTTCTTTTAAGCTACCGTGTACTTACTTACTGTGTTTAACAGTTGTATGTTTTTCCCTGATAAAAGCTCTACAAGGACAAGGATCTTAGTCTCTCTGGCTCACTGATACATCTCAAACACTTATATATAAGTGCCTGGCAGGGGCGCCTGGGTGGCTCAGTCGTTAAGCGTCTGCCTTTGGCTCGTGTCATGATCCCAGAGTCCTGGGATCGAGCCCCCCATTGGACTCCCTGCTCAGCGGGAAGCCTGCTTCTCCCTCTCCCACTCCCTCTGCTTGTGTTCCCTCTCTCGCTGTCTCTCTCTCTCTGTCAGATAAATAAATGGAATCTTAAAAAAAAAATAAGTGCCTGGCATATGGTAGATGTTCATTATTCATTTGTTGAGTAAGTAAATATGCCCTATATTTCCTTGAAAGGAGGATGTCCTTCTCAAACTGTTACCCGCCCGTCTGTGGCATTAAGATGTTTTTCTGTGGCAGAGCATGTGTTTTATCTTTAAACTCCATGGGACTACATTAGGGAAGTCCCTGGTTTCTGTTGGTTTTATTTTAGTTCTGGTCTATTTAGGCTGGAATTGCATCTACAAATCCATTCAAGATGGATGTTGACTCTGAAATTGGTTAAAGATAGGGTGGCCTATGAAGAAACTGAGTAGTAGTTAACCATTTATCACATATACAGGGAATTAGTTTTTTATTTTCTTTTTCTGCCAGTCAGATAATAAAAGCTTTCTTTCTTTTATTGAATTCTCTCTTTTTTTTAAATTCTTTTTTTTTTTTTTAAGATTTTATTTATTTGACAGAGAGAGACATAGCGAGAGAGGGAACACAAACAAGGGGACTGGTAGAGGGAGAAGCAGGCTTCCCGCGGAGCAGGGAGCCCAATGTGGGGTTTGATCCCAGGACTTTGGGATCATGACCTGAGCCGAAGGCAGGCACTTAACGACTGAGCCACCCAGGCACCCCTCTTTTATTGAATTTGCAATGGCAGTTTGAGGAGAGAAGATAGTAGGTATAGGCATTAATTTACATGCAGTTGAAAATTGCTTTAAAGAAAAGTATATGTGCATATTATGTGTTCCCAATATTTCTGTAATTCTGTTTGAGCAAATTAAGAGAGTTGCAGGAGTCTAGAGAAGATTCTGTCATGGTAGTTTATTGAGTAGTCTCCCCAAGAAAGGCTACTCCATTCTGCACAATGCTATCAGGTACAAGATGTGACATACACCAGTGGGGCTTCCAGTTGGAGAACATGTTAAAATCAAATAGTGTTATTTTTTAATAAGATTTTTTATTTGAGAGAGTGAAAGAGAGAGCAAGAGCAGGGGGAGGAACAGAGGGAGAGGGAGGAGCAGACTCCCTGCTGAGCAGGGAACCTGACTTGGGGTTCAGTCCCAGGACCCCGAGATCATGACCTGAGCCGTAGGTAGTCACTTAACCGACTGAGCCACCCAGGTGCCCCAAGTCAAATAATGTTGTAAAGGATCACAAAGAAAACCATTTAGTGAGGTTTAAAAAAATTATTAGTGAGTTACTATTGAACATTTGTTATTTTAGTATTATTTTTCTCTGAATTGGATGTAATGCATAAAGAACTTAAAAGGTGTTGTAAAATCTTATTACAAAGTTAATACATGTTCTCTAAAGGCGATAGAAAATTAAAAGGTTAAAATAAACCCAGGAAAGATCATTTTGGTGCACACCTTTTCAGTTTCTGTTTATGTATAAGTACACATACATAGTGTCTAAGAAATGGAAATGGGATTATATTCTGTGTTAAAATATGTGAACAAGGCGCACCTGGGTGGCTCAGTCGTTAAGCGTCTGCCTTCGACTCAGGTCATGATCCCAGGGTCCTGGGATTGAGCCCCACATTGGGCTCCCTGCTCAGTGGGAAGCCTGCTTCTCCTGCTTGTGTTCCCTCTCTCGCTGTGTCTCTCTCTACCAAATAAATAAAAAATCTTTAAGAAAAAACATGAACGATTTTAGAGGCTGTATAGGATTTAATTGTGAATATATAATTCAGTTTTCTGATGTGCATTTAGTTTAGTTTTTTTTTTGCTAGTTTAAAATACTGTAGTGAAAGTCTGTCTTTATGTGTTATTGAAGTGAAACCTTTTTTATGAATGTTTAATTAACCTAGGGGCGCCTGGCTTGGCTCAGTTTGTGGAATGTGTGACTCGATCTTGGAGTTGTGAGTTCGAGCCCCGTGTTGGGTGTAGAGATTACTTAAAAATAAAATCTTTAAAGAAAAAGTAATTAGCCTTAAATTTGTATTTTTTCAGATTAGTTTAAAATTGTACATAAAACTAAATTTTTATGGTACCCTTATGAAAAGAGCATGGAGTTCTAAGAGTCATTTATTGACACTAGTTAAATAAAATTCTTGAAGTTTGATTTATCATTTGCAGTTACGTTTTTTTTTAAAATATTTAATTAATTAATTTATTTGGGAGAGAGAATGAGATAGAGTACATGGGGGGGGGGAGGGTCAGAGGGAGAAGCCGACTCCCTGCTCAGCAGGGAGCCCGATGCGAGACTATCCCGGGACTCCAGGATCATGACCTGAGCCGAAGGCAGTCGCCTAACCAACTGAGCCACCCAGGCACCCTGCAGTTATGGGTTTTTACTATGGTTTCTTTTTTGGTAAGTAAGCATTGGAATGAAGGTTGCTTTAGGTGAATAACCAACATACCTTGAACCTACTGCAGGGAGTTTTTTTCTTTAAATACTCGGGACTCTGCTTGAATATCTACTTTATTAAGAAGTGTAATGAAAGGGGGCGCCTGGGTGGCTCAGTCGTTAAGCATCTGCTTTCAGCTGAGGTCATGATCCCAGGTCCTGGGATCGAGCCCCCATCGGGCTCCCTGCTCAGCCTGCTTCTCCCTCTCCCACTCCCCCTGCTTGTGTTCCCTCTCTCACTGTCTCTCTGTCAAATAAATAAAATCTTTAAAAAAAAAAAGTGTAATGAAAGAGGCCCCATCATAACTTCCCCCTAATGCATTGTTAATTTAGGCAAGAATTAGTACTGTGTGTTGTTGCGTCCTATGCATACATATTTAAAATTTTTGTGTAGTACTATAAGGAACTTATTATTTTTGTTTTAAAATAGTTTTAATAATATAGGAGCTTATTTTTTGAAAGAGGGTCAAAAGCCTTTTATCCAGTTTCATTTGCATGTGTTGCATGTGTATTTTATACATAGTTTATTAAATGCAATTAAGAAAAAAGTGACTTGTTTTCTGATTTTATAAAAAGTACTGTTATTAAAATGATGCACATTTAAAAAATTCAATACAAAAAAGTATATTTAGAGATAGGTACTAATATTTTTGTATGCCTCTTTCTACGTTTTTCTTTTTTTAAAGGTTTTTTTTAAAAGATTTTATTTATTTATTTGACAGAGACAGAGACAGTGAGAGCAGGAACACAAGCATGGGGAGTGGGAGAAGGAGAAGCAGGCTTCCTGCCCAGCAGGGAGCCTGATGTGGGGACTCGATCCCAGGACCCCGGGACCACGACCTGAGCCGAAGGCAGCCGCTCAACAACTGAGGCACCCAGGCGCCCTACGTTTTTCTATATAGACTATAGCGTAGGTTAGAAAGAAGGGATTTTTGCATGCTGTTCTGTAATCTTTTATTATTCCATTTTATGTGATGGACATCTCTCCAGGTTAGTAAGTTGAAATCGATACAATTTTTATAGTTCCTACTACGCTTGCAACATTTTTGTTTCTTTTCTAATTTCCACTATCCTTTAAATTGATCCTCTGCTGATAAGATGTTAGTTTGTTTCTAATTAGGCATGTAAAGCATAGATTTCTCAGTACCTCCTTAATTAGACAAGACCAAGACTTGCATAGTTAGCTTTGTGCTTTAAAAATTCCCGTCTACCCCCCCCTTTTAATTGGAAAAACTTATTAGGGAGTTTATTTGTAGTAAAAAATCCAGGAGATGAAGTCCTCTTATTTTATAAGTGTGTCCTGAAGTGAAAAATAAATTATCTTTGGCTGTGAATGATTTAAATATTTCTGTAATTTTAGCTATTTAATGCCTCCTGATTGCAGAGCATGTCTACTAAATCCCTTTTTCTTTTTTTAAAGATTTTATTTATTTTATTTTTATTTTTTTAAAGATTTTATTTATTTATTTGAGAGAGAGAGAGAGAATGAGAGAGAGAGAGCACGAGAGGGAAGAGGGTCAGAGGGAGAAGCAGACTCCCTGCCAAGCAGGGAGCCCGATGCGGGACTTGATCCTGGGACTCTAGGATCATGACCTGAGCCGAAGGCAGTCGCTCAACCAACTGAGCCACCCAGGCGCCCAAAGATTTTATTTATTTATTAGAGAGAGAGACAGAGGGGGAACACAAGCAGGGGGAACAGGCAAGGGAGAAGCAGGCTTCCCTCCTCTCCCCCCCAGGGCAGGGAGCCCCATGTGGGGCTCAATCCCAGGACCCTGGGACCATGATCCAAGCCGAAGGCAGATGCCCAACGACTGAGCCACCCAGGTGCCCCTACTAGATCCCCTTTTCAGTTTGTTTCCCTTAAAAGGTTAAATGTGTTTTTAAAAATAAGGTTGTATATAAATTTTTAAAAAAATTTTTATTTTATTTTATTAATGTTAGTCACCATACAGTACATCATTAGTTTTTGATGTAGTGTTCCATGATTCATTGTTTTCGTGTAATGCCCAGTTGTGTATAAATTTTTTTTTAACATTTTATTTATTTATTTTTGCTTGTGCAAGAGAGAGAGCACACAAGCATGAGTTGGGGGAAGGGGCAGAGGGAGAAGCAGACTCCCTGCTGAGCAGGGAGCCCGATGAGGGACTCGATCCCAGGACCCTGGGATCATGACCTGAGCCAAAGGCAGACGCTTAACCGACTGAGACACCCATGTGCCCCTCCCTCATACACTTCTTGATATCCCTACCCTCACTTGGTTAACCAACTGAGCCACCTAGGCACCCAAGTTTGTAAGTTTTAAAACACTTAAGTTGTTAGTCGATAAGTGTGTTTTCATGTTAAAATAGAGATAAGCAGGTAGGTTTTTGGCCATGTAGTATAGGGTAACTTTTCTAAGTTATTCTGTATCTTGTCTCTGAATTCTTTTCCTTTTGTATAGGGGAAACACATACATTTTTCCTTTTTAAGCATTTTATTAAGTCAGGAGGCCATTTAAAGTGATGGGACAGTTTTTCTTCATGCTGCAATTATAGCTGGAAATATTGTAAATTGCAGTTTTTGGAACCTTCAGATTTGCATTTTAATTTTAATAAATCTGGCTGATTATAAATAAAATATATTTTTCTGTTTTTGAAATTTGACTTTAAGATTGCTTTGATGTGGTGTGCTTGGGTGGCTCGGTCATTTAAGCGTCTGCCTTTGGCTCAGGTCATGATCTCAAGGGGTCCTGGGATCAAGCACCATGTTGGGCTCCTTGCTCAGCAGGGAGTCTGCTTCTCTCTGCTCGAGTGTACAGCTCTCTTTCAAATAAATCTTTTTTTTAAGATTTTATTTATTTACTTGACAGACACAGCGAGAGAGGGAACACAAGCAGGGGGAGGGGGAGTAGGGTCTGTGAAGGCTTGCTTAAGGGGTATATTGAGCACAGTTTTAAAAATCTTTCACTATGAAATTTCAAACAAAAAACTAGAGAGAATACTGTAGTGAGTTCTCATGAAACTATCTTTCAGGTTTCAGAAATTACTAAGTCATGGCCAATCTTATTTTTTATCAGAGTTCCCATATTATCTTGAAGCAAGTCCCAGATAACTATTCTGTCTATAAATGTGTTAGTAAGTTTGTTTATTTATTTATTCACTTATTTTAGAGAGAGAGTGGAATGCGTGGGGGCTGGGGCAGAGGGAGAGGAAGAGAGAATCTCACGCCGACGCCCTGTTGAGCACAGAGCCTCGTGCAGGGCTCCATCTCAGGACCCTGAGATTGTGACCTGTGCTGGAACCACGAGTTGGCTCAACTGACTGAGCCACCCAGGCGCCCCTAGTATCTTCAGACTACACTGTTTAGGGCGCCTGGGTGGCTCAGTCGTTAAGCATCTGCCTTCGGCTGAGGTCATGATCCCAGGTCCTGGGATTGAGCCCCACATTGGGCTCCTGCTCACCGGGAAGCCTGCTTCTCCCTCTCCCACTCCCTCTGCTTGTGTTCTTTCTCTCGCTGTCTCTCTCTCTCTCTCTGTCAAATAAATAAAATCTTAAAAAAAAAAAACTACAGTGTTAAATCAAAACAACCCACATTATCTCACTTTATTTATTTTTTTTTAGATTTTATTTATTTATTCATATGAGAGATAGAGAGAAGCAGAGGGAGAAGCAGGCTCCCAAGGAGCAGGGAGCCCGATGCGGAACTCGATCCCAGGACCCTGGTCCTGAGCCGAAGGCAGCCGCTTAACCATCTGAGCCACCCAGGCGCCCCACATTATCTCACTTTAAATTCCTTGATGTTATATCCAGGCATATTGAATTTTCAATTCCTTGAAACTTACTGTTTTATAGTTTGTTTGAGATTTTATTTATTTATTTATTTATTTGAGAGAGAATGAGATAGAGCAGGAGACTGGGGAGGGTCAGGGAGAAGCAGACCCCGCTGAGCAGGGAGCCCGATGCGGGACTCGATCCCGGGACTCCAGGTTCACGACCTGAGCTGAAGGCAGTCGCCCAACCAACTAAGCCACTCAGGAGGCCCTAATTTGTTTGAGTCAGATGTACATATTGCAGTTTGCTGTTACATCTTTTCTGTTTCTTAAGTTCTTTTTTTTTTTTTAAGATTTTATTTATTTGAGAGAGAGAGAATGAGAGAGAGAGAGCATGAGAGGGAAGAGGGTCAGAGGGAGAAGCAGACTCCCTGCTGAGCAGGGAGCCCGATGTGGGACTTGATCCCGGGACTCCAGGATCATGACCTGAGCCGAAGGCAGTCGCTTAACCAACTGAGCCACCCAGGCACCCTGTTTCTTAAGTTCTTACTGCTTTTCTTTTTTTACCTTGTGGTTTATTTGTTGGAAAAAATGGTTTTGTGTTCTGCAAAATTTTCTGTAGTCTGGATTTTGCACCTGAGTGGTGTCACTTAGCACATTCTTCTGTCCTCCGTATTTTCTATAAATTGGCAGTTGGATTTGGAGGCTTTGACACAAATCAGTTAAAGAGAATTATTTTCTGGATTTGTAAACTTTTGTTCTTTTATTTAGAAAAATTTTTTTGGGCACCTGGGTGGCTCAGTCTTTGAGCGTCTGCCTTTGGCTCAGGTCATGGTCCCAGGGTGCTGGGATTGAGTCCCGCATCGGGCTCCCTGCTCCGCGGGAAGCCTGCTTCTCCCTCTCCCACTCCTCCTCCCACTCCCCCTGCTTGTGTTCCTTCTCTTGCTGTCTCTCTCTGTTGAAAAATAAATAAAATCTTAAAAAAATTTTTTTTTAACTTTTTTGGTTTGCTTATTAAGATTTTATTTTTAAATAATCTCTGTGCCCAACCTGGGGCTCGAATTTATAATCCTAAGATCAAGAGTTGCATGCTCCACCGACTGAGCCAGCCAGGCACCCCAACTTTTGTTCTCTTAAACCCTTAAGTTGGCCTGGCTGAGAAAGCTTTGCAGAGTATCCTTTCACAGTTGCTCTTTTAACTGCCAAAAGAAAGGAATAATTCTTTTTACTCTGTTGCCTTGATACTGGATGTTTAAAAAAATTGGCATTTGAAACAACACATGGACAATTACAAATGTTGGTGTCAAGGTTTAAAAAGTGTATGACTCCGTAACAAATGGTCTGTTGGTGAGGTGCTTCTGAGTGTGGTTCATCAAAATTGAAGGGAGAGTTAATCAAATTGTTCTCTGAGAGATAATGAAAAATGATTTTTGATGATAGTTCACTGAGATTTTTGTCATGAAACTAAGAGTGCATTGAAAGAATTGAGTGTCATTGCTTTCACATAACTCCTTCCACTTAATTATCTACTTATGTCAGCAAAGTCTTATTTATAACTTACAAATAAAAGTGTATAAATTAATGAACACTGTGGCATTTTAGCATTATTACTTAGATACCTGTAGGCATGGGGCTTGGGGTCCGGGAGAGGAACCCCTGCCCATGTATCTTAACAGATTCACTTATAATGAAAAATGTACTTTTAACATGTATTTTACCAAAACTTGGAATACACTTATATTTTGAACAGTTACATCCTAATAACGGTTGTAGTAATAATGCAGAATAAAATGTGTTTTCAACGCTTAGAACCTGTGATTAGATGGACTTTCATTATTATTTCAGCTTACATACCCTTTTGTTGTAGAGATTGGATGATCAATAAAATACTTTCAGGCATAAAATAATATTCCATTATTATCAAGTACAGTGGATGAAGAGTAATGGAAATTCATATTCCAGGAGAAAGGAACAGTTACAAAATTTCTGGCTGTTAGTGAGGAATGATTATAATTCAGTTTCCTTTGAATACTTGAGTGATGTAACAGTTTATTAAAAATATTAATAACATCTTGCAAAGAACTGCTTTGTAACTAGTTAAATTGATGAAAAATTTAAATGTCAGTGTACAAATGTTCTGGGGTATGTAGTTTTTCAAGATTCTTTTGGTAGATGAGCAAAACATCTGAAGTCCCTTGGCGCTCACTTGATGTCAGGCGCTGTGTTGACTATATTGGTGATAAAATGACTAAAGAATTACATTCCTGGCTTTCACAGGGTAGATTCCCTAGGCAAAAATACTACATGTATGTCTGAAGCAAAAGACACATAACTTTATAAAAACACCAAATGTAAAGATGCTTGTGTACTAACTACTTCTCTTCTCCCACCCCCTTCTTGGCAAACACGCAGCTGGCTCTTTAGGGTGTATAAGCAGCATTACAAATCCATATTTTATATTTGGAATTATAAGTCAGCCCTTTTCTCCCTTGTGTGTTCTTTATCAAAGCACAGGCTGGAAAATAAATATTCTTACTAAAATGAAGTTTTTGGACAGTGATTAAAGAAGATTAGAATAGTGGTGATTGTGTTAAAAATTTTAAACATTCATTTTTAAAAATTAAAAATTATTCATATCTTAGTAATTGATTTTGCCCATATAGGAAACAAATAAAGGAAAGAACAAAAGAGTAATTTTTGCATGGCTTAATACTTCATCATTAAGATAACATAAGTGCCCCTCCTTCACAAAGAATAAATAGGAAGGCTAAAATAAGGCTAATATAAACATTTTTTTAAACTAATTTTTTTTGGCTTGAAGGAAGCTCTGTCTCCCTAGGTTTTTAAATCCGCGTGCACCAGGTTGGTCCTTTTGCTGAGGATGAGGCACTTTTGTGGTAGTGTTGCCATGGTGACTGCCTTCCAAGTGCTGCCTCAAGGTCACTCATCACTCATAGCCGGGAATACTTGGATTTTGTTAAAGAAGAATATCCACATTCAGTGGACAAAATGAAGTTAATTTTCACATTGCACTGTTCAGTCAGATCTAGCAAAATTATACTTGTAAACAGTATTTTGTGTTGACAGTATTGATAAACTATATTTTCTTTGACTATTGAATTTTAACCTTCCCGGTAAGGCTAATGATGTATCTAGAAATTATCCATAGCCATATATTGTAATAACTTGATTTTATCCCATTTGTGATTTTGTTTTAGCACAACTTTGTTTTATTGCATTTATGTTTGAATATGTCTAAACATACCTGCCTCAGTATTTGTTTTGTGTTTTTGATATGAGACAAGGGCAGAGATTCCTTTAACATTCCTTTTTTTTTTTTTTTTTTTTTGGGTAAACTTAGCTTGGTATATTTAGTTGCCAGTTGCATCAGCTTTTGTTCATTTTAGGATGATCTATTTTCCCCAAACTAGATTTCAGAGCTCTATTGTCTACCTGGCTTCTATTTCATGTACTCTTTGTCTCATAGAGCTGTTAGTTTTCCTTGTCCTTACTTTCTGGATTTTTATCTTTTGGTTTAATAGAGATGTTCTACCATCAAAGATTTTCTTATATTGTTATCAAACTGGGTTTCAGTGAAGGAAAATATTAAAAAAGAAATGCCTCCATGCATTATTTATTTTCTTATGAATCTTGTTGAGGAGAGAAGAGTCAGAGCTATGTGCCTCTATTAGGCTGGAAGGTGACTTTGAAATCAGAGATGAGAAACATTACTCTAAAAAGGAAAGTGCCATTGAAACAAAAATTACTAGTCAAACATATATGGCTAGAAAATTTTGTCTTTCAGCTAATTAGTATCTAACCAGTTGCCCTACCTCCAGGGGAATTAGATGAATTGGTTCTCATAAAGCATTTCATCTCTGCTTCTGCAGAGCAGACACCTTTGTGATGTCTGATCTAGATATTTTACATGCTTGAAATTTCAATGAATGCAGAGCTCTATAGATAGTATTGCAAATATGCCAGGTAGTATATGCCAGCAAATGTTTGTTTCATTTATGCATATTTATGAAACCAAGTATGTTATCTGATGCTATTTTTGCTAATTTATTTGGAAAAAGGAATTTATTTAAAACTGTAAGCTAAGATGTGAGGCAGTGTGATCTAGAAAAAAGAATATTAGACTGGGAAGTCAGGGCCCTGAACTGATCTTCTTTTTTACTGTGTGAACTTGGTCAAGTCACTTTTTGTACTTCATTTTCTTCATCTGTATAAAACAAGGTGGTTCCATTTTCATTGTGACTTTCCATGATTCCAGTTTCAGTATTGTTCTGTGTATTAACATTGGATTATTGTCTGAAACAGGGGAGTATTGCAGTTCATACTATTCTAAAATGCTGAATCTTCACAACTAATTTGTCTATTTTATTTTTCCTTAGGTACCATTAAAGTGATTTTGTGTTCTAGGTGCCTATTTAACTAGATTATTTTGAAAGGAGGGGAGGAAGAGTTTGAGAGTGTGACTTGGTTATGTGGCAAGTAATTAGCAGTTTTTAAAGTGTTTTGTGACCAACTCCACAAAGTTAGAATTGACTGTAGAAATAGAAACTGAAAAATACCAAATAGAAGTTGATATTGACTATCTTGAACATGGGCTTAATATAGATTCTAGACTTTTTCAATAAGGAGGGAGGGTTAATGTATAATATATTTTTCTTTGAAGTTTTCCTTAACACATCCCATTCCATAGTACAGGAAAGCATTAGTCTGAAACAATGGCACACATCCCTGTTTCTTTTTTTAGTAGGAACAAATTAATATTTTGAGTTTTAAAGAAGTTTGTAATTTATAGGATATGTGAGCAAAAAGTGAAAGCTATTTGTGGTTTGGTATTAGATCTATTCATACTCTTTTCCATGCATATATAAATACATAGTTTTTACTTTGTTGGGTCATATTGTGCTTATTCTCCCATGTTTTAGTCAGTATGTAGAGATTTACTTCATTTAAGAAATGACATATATGGTTCTAGTATAGTCTAACATTCAACCAGACTTCTCTTGATTGCCTGGTAAAACAGTGTCACAAAATAATATCCTTTTTCTCCCACTTTTACCCACTTGTGCAAGTATTACCAAAGAATAGATTTCTCTAACTTAAATTTCTGGGTCAGAAATATTTGGATAGGTATTTCAAAATTGCCTTCCAGAAAGGTGTAAAAGTTGATAGTCCTGGGGCGCCTGGGTGGCTCAGTTGAGCATCTGCCTTCAGCTCAGGTCATGATCCCAGGGTCCTGGGATCGAGCCTCGCATCGGGCTCCCTGCTCTGCGGGAAGCCTGCTTCTCCCTCTCCAACTCCCCCTGCTTGTGTTCCCTCTCTTCTCTGTCTCTCTTTCTGTCAAATAAATAAATAAATAAATCTTTAAAAAAAAAAAAAAAAGTTGATAGTCCCGTTAACAGTGATACCTACTTTTCATGCATATTTTCTTTGGATGATGATTTTATCATAGCTCTTATTTATTTATTTTTAAGATTTATTTGAGAGAGAGAGAATGAGAGAGAGAGAGCATGAGAGGGGGGAGTGTCAGAGGGAGAAGCAGACTCCCCGCCAAGCAGGGATCCCGACGCGGGACTTGATCCTGGGCCTCCAGGATCATGACCTGAGTCGAAGTACTCAGGTACTTAACCAACTGAGCCACCCAGGCGCCCCTCATAGCTCCTATTTATTGAGTACCCTCTTTGTGTTAGGGATTGTGCCAGGTGCTTAATATAGGTCTCTCTAATCCTAATAATCTGGTAAAATATTATTTCATCCTCATTTACAGTTGAGGAATTTGAGGGTCAGAGAAGTGAATAACTTCCTTAAGGCCACATAACTGGCAGATGGCACCAGTGGGGTTTAAATTGCCATTTCTTTGAATCCAAAGTTTGTTTCTTCTTCCCAAAAACAGTGTCTCTAATACTGCTCATGTTGAGAGGATTGTCTTTAATAGGTACACATAAAAATTCAGAATATGCATATTTTCCTTCAAAAAGGTGATTAATATAATACATGTTAATAATGCTTTAGATCGGCTATAGCCCAAATAGTGTAAATAATGTACTTTATTGAAAAAAAGTGTACATGGGGCGCCTGGGTGGCTCAGTTGGTTAAGCGACTGCCTTCGGCTCAGGTCATGATCCTGGGGTCCCAGGATCGAGTCCCGCATCGGGCTCCCTGCTCAGCAGGGAGTCTGGTTCTCCCTCTGACCCTCTTCCCTCTCATGCTCTCTCTCATTCTCTCTCTCTCAAATAAAAATAAATAAAATCTTAAAAAAAAGAAAAGATTAAAAAAAATAAAAAAAGTGTGCATGATAGTAATTCCTGATTCTGGCTTTAGGTATTTGATTTTTTGACTTTGGAAATATGTCTGTTTCTTTTTTAAAAGGTTTTTTATTTTTATTTATTTAATTTATTTAAAGATTTTATTTATTTATTTGACAGAGAGAGACACAGTGAGAGAGGAATATAAGCAGAGGGAGTGGGAGAGGGAGAAGCAGGCTTCCTGCTGAGCAGGGAGCCCAATGCAGGGCTCGATCCCAAATCCTGGGATCATGACCTGAGCTGAAGGCAGATGCTTAATGACTGAGCCACCCAGGCACCCCACGTTTTTTTTTTTTAAAGATTTTATTTTATTTATTTGACAGAATGCGAGAGAGGGAACACAAGCAGGGGCAGAGGGAAAGAGAGAAGCAGGCTTCCTGCTGAGCGGGGAGCCCGATGTGGGGCTTGATCCCAGGACCCTGGGATCATGACCTGAGCCAAAGGCAGACGCTTAACGACTGAGCCACCAGGCGCCCCAGGTTTTTTATTTTTTAAGTAATTTCTACACCCAGTGTGGGGCTCAAACCCACAACCCTGAGCTCAAGAGTTGCATGCTCAACCAACTGAGCCAGTCAGGTGCCCTGGAAATGTACCTAATTCTAAGTGGTGTTGAGATTAGCTTGAGGAACCAGTGACTGCAAGTAGAAATATACTGCCAATCTATAAACTAAGTCTAGTTTTAGGAAGAGTAGGCTGTATTAGTTTGCTAGGGCTGTCCTAACAGGGTACCACAGGTCAGGTGCTAGAAAGGAAAAATTATTTTCTTACAGTTCTGGAGGCTAGAAGTCCAGGATCAAGGTATCTGCAGGATTGATTTCTTCTTCTCCTCCTCCTCCTCCTTCATTTTATTTATTTGAGAGAGAATGAGAGCATGCAGGGGGGTGGGGGGGGCAGGCAGAGGGAGAAGCAGACTCCCCACTCAGCAGGGAGCCTGACACGGTGCTTGATTCCAGGACCCCGAGATCATGAAATGAGCTGAAGGCAGATACTTAACTGACTGAGCCACCCAGGCGCCCAGGATTGTTTTTTTTTTTTTTTCTTCTGAGGTCTCTCTCCTTGGCTTATAGATGGCTGCCGACTTCTGTGTATATATTCATGTCTGTGTCCAAATTCCCTCCTCTTGTAAGTACACTAGTCATATAAGACACAAATGACCTCTTTTTATCTTAATTGCCTCTTTAAAGACCCCATTTCCAGAGGTGCCTATTTGGCTCAGTTAGTAGAGCATACGACTCTTGATCCTTGGGGTTATATGGGTTCAAGCCCCGTGATGGGCTCCATGCTAGGCATGTATCCTACGTAAAAAACAAACAATAAAAGTCCCTATTGCCAGATACAGTCACATTCTGAGATATTGAGGGTTAGGGCTTCAGCATACGAATTTTGGAGGTTGCAGTTGAATCCATGACATAGGTCGTATTTTGTCTTACATATTTTAAGAATTTTAGAATTTTTTTTAAGGTTTTATTTATTTATTTGACAGAGAGAGACACACAGCGAGAGAGGGAACACAAGCAGGGGGAGTCGGAAAGGGAGAAGCAGGCTTCCTGTTGAGCAGGGAGCCCAATGCGGGGCTCGATTCCAGGACCCTGGGATCATGACCTGAGCCGAAGGCGGATGCTTAATGACTGAGCCACCCAGGCACCCCAGGATTTAAAAATTTTTTTTTTAAAGATTTTATTTACTTATTTGACAGAACGAGAGAGCACAAGCAGGGGGAGCAGGAGGAGAGGGAGAAGCAGGCTCCCCACTGAGCAGGGAGCTCGATGCGGGGCTCCATCCCAGGACCCTGGGATCATGACCTGAGCCGAAGGCAGACGCTTAGCCATCTGAGCCACGCAGGAGCCTAGATTTTAGAATTTTTATGTGTGTAATGTTTAAACATGTGATTTTTAGGTGTCCTTTATACCTTTGAAATGACTTTGATAGAGCATTATGAAAATACTAAATACTTATTAGCAAATTTTTTTTGCTCTACTAAACATAAACTTGGTTGATTTAGCTAGTAATTATAATAACTCATTTTTATAAAAACTTTTTTGGGACAGGGTTTAGAAGAAGTAAGTGTTCATTAGAAAAGAAGCTAAGGAAGTGAGGAACAGTAAGAGGAATATAACTTTTGCTACCTGGCTCTTGCTTTCTAAGATTTCTTCTATTATAAAGCAGTAGTATCAATAGTTACTGTTTAAATCACTTGATACATGTAAGGATCCTAATAAGGATCTGAGTATTTTAAGTGCTTTATGTAATTCTCTCCTAATTCTCACAACAACCCTATATATTTTTTAAAGATTTTATTTATTTGAGAGAGAGAATGAGAGAGAGAGAGAGAGAGAGAGAGAGAGAGCATGAGAGGGGGGAGGGTCAGAGGGAGAAGATTCCCCGCTGAGCAGGGAGGCCGATGTGGGACTCGATCCCGGGACTCCAGGATCATGACCTGAGCTGAAGGCAGTCGCTTAACCAACTGAGCCACCCAGGTGCCTAAAGTATTTTTTTTTTTTAATAATTTTATTTACTTATTTGACACAGAGAGTGGGAGAGAGATTATAAGCAGGAGGAGCGGCAGAACATGGGGCTGGATCCCAGGACCTTGGGATCATGACCTGAACCTAAGGCAGATGCTTAACCAACTGAGCCATCCAGCCCTACCCCCGCCCCCCGCCCCAAAGTATTTTTTATGTCTGTTTTAGGATGAGGCTCTAAGCTGGATAGACAGTCTTTCTGTATCCAAAGTTTGTAATCTTTACTGTCTTCTCATTTTTTACATATTTGAAATGTGTCTTTTATGACTGGTTTCTCTACCATATTGGACATGATTTCATCTTTTCTGGCAGCCTGGTTTCCTCACATACTGCAAAGCATGGAGGAGCCTTAGGTTTTCTTTTTTGTGTTTGGCAGAATTCCAAACATCGTTCCTGGAACAGAAAACCGAAGGCATTTGGTGTTTTATAGCATGACATTAAGTCATAAGTGTGTGTGTATGTTTTAAATTCCAGAAAACTGTAGTAGCTGTGTTGGCATCTTTAATTATATTTTAACTTTTTTTTTTTTTTTTAGGAGAGAGTGAGAGAGTGCGAGCAGGGGGAGGGGCAAAGGGAGAGGGAGAAACAGAGAATCTTAAGCAGGATCCACTCCTAGTGTGGATCCCAGCTCGGGGCTCCCATCTCATGATCACTTGCAGATCATGATCTGAGCTGATATCAAGAGTCGGATGCTTAACTGACGAGCCCCTGATTATATTTTAACTTACTGAGTCCAAGAGATTTACAACCATACCACAAATTATTTGATGGCAGGCTTATTCTTTTTTTTTTTTTTTTTAAAGATTTTATTTATTTGACAGGGAGAGGCACAGTGAGAGAGGGAACGCAAGCAGGGGGAGTGTGAGAGGGAGAAGCAGGCTTCCTGCTGAGCAGGAATCCTGATGCAGGGCTCGATCCCAGGACCCTGGGATCATGACCTGAGCCGAAGGCAGCCACTTAACGACTGAGCCCCCCAGGCACCCTGATGGCAGGCTTATTCTTGTTTTTCAGTACTGTTTTACTTTATTTTCATTTGTGCTTGTAACCAAAAAGATAGTCTTATGTATAGTAGTAGAATATCTTCTTCAGAGAATTTCTCAAATGTTACGAGGTTTTATGTAAAACCTTCTTATATATTAGTAAGTAACTTTCAGATGTTTCGACTTCTTTATGGGGAATGATTCTGCCAAGGTCTCTGAGAATCCTGCATATTCACCTGTATCTTTATTCCCCATTTATTTAATCAAAATTTTGTGTGCCTGCTATCTATTAGGTACTGTGACTAAAACAATGCAGAGACTTGGGCTCTGTCTTCAAGAGGGGGAAGAGCAAGAAGAGAGGCATTATTAGGTGGTAAGCACAGTAGGGATGTTCAGAGGTGTTATTGGGCTCATCTGATTTGGGATTGGGAGAGTGGGCTGGAAGAGACAAAGTGGAAGCATCTGGGTAAGCTTTCAAGAGGAAGAGTGTTATTAAAAGGTATAAATTGGAGGTGGGTACGTCAGTAGAATAGCATTCTGACCAGGAGGGGCTTCTGCAACAGGACTTGGTGCAGTTGGGTGTTCTCTGGGGAATGTTAAATTCTTTAGTGTGGGTGAACCATTAGGTACAAGGAGAGGTCTTTAGAAATGAGCTGAGAAAGGAAATTGAATTTTATAACCATGGAAAGATTGCCCTGATTCAGCTGAGGATTAAGTGAAGAATAAAGGTAGGCTTTTGGAGTAATCCAGGGAAAATGTACTACCTAAACCATTAAAGGGCAGTAGTAACGGGGTTAGGATGAAGTGGACAAATTTGGGAAATATTAAAATCTAATGATACTGGGGGATGTTGGTAGGGCAGGACATGGACTAATAAGAGAATCTTGTATCTCTGAGGTCCTGATTTGCTTATAGTAGGTATTTAGTAAAAGTTTGTTGAATGAATAAATGAAATTATAAACACACTTCTTTTCGCGCTTATGCATGTTTTTAGATATCTGGGTATTGCTGTTACGGGAATATAGTGGTGGAATTTTCGCATAAGTCTATATAAAAAGTTGCTAGGGGCGCCTGGGTGGCTCAGTCATTAAGCGTCCGCCTTCGGCTCAGGTCATGATCCCAGGATCCTTGGATTGAGCCCCGCATGGGGCTCCCTGCTCGGCGGGAAGCCTGCTTCTCCCTCTCCTGCTCTCCCTGCTTGTGTTCCCTCTGTCACTGTGTCTCTCTCTGTCAAATAAATACAATCTTAAAAAAAAAAAAAAAAAGTTGCTAAAAGACAAATTGTCAAACTGTTTCCTCAAATTTCTCCTAAGTTCACATTATGTGCAGACCTTCTGATAGAATTCAGGCCTTCTCAATTCAGGTGTTCTTTGTGGTATCTCATAGGATACTTTTTTCTTGTGGCCACACAACATATTTACTTGAGCCATACTAAAATTTCATATATGTGCTTTTGAAGGCTTTATTTGGTATTTTGTTCTGAAGATAATAAATTACATTTCAATTCTAACTTAACCTGATTGGTATATTTTGAGAAATGGGAATTGTTGGGGAGGAAAATTTACCTCTCCTCTTCAGGGTTCTTTTAGATTGGTCCAAGAATTAAATTGACATGAGACAGATTAACAGGAGAAAGTCAATTTAATTATGTGTATAAGGGGTCTCCATAAGAATATGAGGCCCACAGGTAGTCAGGCAGTTGAGGCTTATATGCCATTCAGAGCTAGGGAGAAGGGGCTGGGGTCAAGGACTTCAAAGGGAAGGAAGACAATTCACAGGAAGATGAGATGGAGTAGATGTTCGCTGGGCCTTACAGAAACAATAGGACATAGAGCAGCTGAATTTTAACAAAAGTCATTGCTAAATTTGTCCTTGTCCCACATCTACTTCATATTATACTGTAGTTATCTCTGGTCGTAGCTCCCTTCCTGGAATAGGTCTTCTATCTAAATTCTAGGCAGTTAGGGGGAAGGTCAGAGGTTCTTCTTGAGCCTTCTCTTTCTTGGAAATAGCCTAAAATAATCCACATGCCAAAAGACACATTTTGGAGTGGCAAATTTTGCTCCTCTACAAATTGAATTGGCAAAATTGGTTTTGACTTTCAAAAATAGTCATGGGAAAGATGAGAATCTCAGTGGGCAAGCAGGAAGGATGAGAAAGGAAGGATGGAAGTGTTCTTCACATTGGGATGTATGAGATCTGTATGAGGGTTTGCCTTTAGTCCACTGCTACTCAAAAGTGTGTAGTCTGCTTTCCTGTAGTATTTGTATCATCTGGACAATGTTAGAAGAGCAAATTCAAGGCCTCTACCCCCAGGCCTGTAGAATTGTAATCTCTGGGGGTAGGGCCCAGGAATTTAGTCCCTCCCACCCAGGTGATTCTGCTCCCTAACATTTGAGAAGAACTGCTAGACTAGACAATAGAAAAGGAGGAGTAAGTCAGTTTTCTCTTTTTAGGAGTATGATTAACTCCCTTTTTAAAGGAGCATTTGTCCTAGGGCAATCCTAAAAAGTCAGGGTTTCTTGAAAGCAGTGGTTTTCAAACTTTAGAGGACACCAGAATCACCTGAATGCTTAAGTCACAGATTGCTTGGACCCCACCTTCAGAATTTACTGTACTAGCATAGGGTTCAAGAATTTGCATTTCTGAGTTCTCTGCTGCTCTGGGAACCATAGTCGGATAGCTACTGCTCTGTGACAAGTGGAGTGGTAAGGAAGGTACATTGAGCATTGAGTAGGAAGATGCAGGATCTTGTCACCACTAATGGTTTTCTAGACCCAAGATTCCGAATTATGAAGAATAGGAAACGTTACTATATGTCTAATATCCCTCGGTTATGTATTGGAAAAACATAGTGTTAGGTAGTTGTTGGGTACCTGTTTTCTATCTTTGCGCTCATCCTCCCCCCAAAATTGCAAATGTTGTGCTATTGGGTAATTTTAGAATCAAAATTTATACAATCACAGTGATTAATACAATTTAATTTGGAGAGAAGGATAGTACAAGATGCATGAGCTTGGAATTCATGCTATTCTGAGTTCTAATTAATCTCTGTTCCTTCAGTTGTGAGACATTGAGCATGTTATTCTAACCTATCTAAACTTTAGATGTCTTATACATGGATAATTAAATGCTGTGCAGCCTAGGATTCTAGTAAATGTTTGTTTCTTTCCTTCTGTTTATGGTAGGATCTAGTTTAAAATAATTAAAGCAGTTTGTTTCCCTAGGTTCAAAATGGTGAGTGAAAATAATTGGATGACAAAAGGGGTAAAAGTTATTTGGGATTAATTGTATGCAAGACACAGTCATATATACTATAATTCGAATGGGTGGTGCTAACCTATTTACTTATTTGAGAGAGAGAAAGAGAGAGAAGGAGAGGAGAGAGCATGCATGTACACACGTATGCACACATGTGCACGTGAGCAGATGGAGAGGGAAAGAATCTCAAGCAGACTCCCCCGAAGAGTGCAGAGCCTGATGCAGGGCTGGATCTCATGACCCTGAGCCCATGAGCTGAGCTGAAATCAAGAGTCAGATGCTCAATCTACTGAGCCACCCAGGCATCCCAAACCAGATTTTCTTTCTTTTTTTTTTTTAAAAAAGATTTTATTTATTTGACACACAGAGAGATAGAGAACACTAGCAGGGGGGAGCGGCAGGCAGAGGGAGAGGGAGAAGCAGGCTCCCCGCCGAGCAGGGAGCCCGATGTGGGACTTGATCCCAGGACCCTGGAATCATGACCTGAGCCGAAGGCAGACGCTTAACCAACTGAGCCACCCAGGCGTCCTGCAAACCAGATTTTCTTAATCTAGATTCCAATTCAAGGCATTTAGGGAAACACTGAATAAATCCTTTTTGGGCAAGTGATATGCCTCATTTTTTTAAATGAATATGAACTGTAAGATGAAATCCAATAAAATATTCTGGTTAAAAAAATGGTTTAAGCTTTTTGGTAAATGGTGTGGTTGCTGAAACGAGTTTAGGCAGATTACAAGTATCAAAACCTAAATATCGGGAAAAACAAATATTAGATGATTTGGAAGGATGCAAGTTCGTTTTGGGCTATGCTGGGTTAGGGAATGTGTTAGATGCCAAGTCATTGCACCTATTCAGTGTCCTTGAACTTGAGATTACCTTATTTTTGAATATTATGTTGCTGTTGCTTTTCATTGATTGGTTATATTTTATAAGAATGTTGTGATTAGAAAGTTCTTTATAAAATTTTTTTTCCTATTTAAAATGTTAGGGACGTGTGGGTGGCTCCGTCGGTTAGGCATCTGCCTTTGGCTCAGGTCATGATTGCAGGGTCCTGGGATCAAGTCCCACATCGGGCTCCTGGCTCAGTGGGGAGCCTGCTCCTCCCTCTGCCTGCTGCTCCCCCTGCTTGTGCTCTCTCTCTCTCTCTGGCATATAAGTGAATAAAATCTTTAAAAAGAAAATGTAGGGGCGCCTGGGTGGCTCAGTTGTTAAGCATCTGCCTTCGGCTCAGGTCATGATCCCAGGGTCCTGAGATCAAGCCCCGTATCAGGCTCCCTGCTCGGCGGGAAGCCCGATTCTCCCTCCCCAACTCCCCCTGCTGTGTTCCCTCCCTCGTTGTGTCTCTCTCTGTCAAATAAATAAATAAATAAAAAATCTAAAAAAAAAATGTAGTATAAGACTTAAAAGAATTTTTTGCTTGGGGGTGCCTGGGCGGCTCAGTTGGTTAAGCGTTTGCATTTGACTCAGGTCCTGATCCCAGGGTCCTAGGATTGAGCCCTGTGTCATGTTCCCTGCTCAACGGGGAGCCTGCTTCTCCCTCTCCTCCCTGCTCGTGCTCTCTGTTGCTATCTCTGTCTCTCTGTCTCTCTCTCAAATGAATAAATAAACGTTTAAAAAATTTTATTTACTTATTTGATAGAGACAGCAAGAGAGGAAACACAAGCAGGGGGAGTGTGAGAGGGAGAAGCAGGCTTCCCACTGAGCAGGGAGCCCAATGCGGGGCTTGATCCCAGGACCCTGGGATCATGATCTGAGCTGAAGGCAGACACCCAACGACTGAGCCACCCAGGTGTCCCTGAATAAAAAAAATCTTTAAAATAAAAAAAAAAAGAATTTTTTGCTGGGCCTTTACCTGAATAAATCTAATTAATGGCTCTAATGTAGTTAAATGTAAGCAGGTTGGTTTAAGCAGAGTGGCTTAAATCTGCTTAGAATATTTTTATTACGTTAGGATTTCCAACTTATCACAAATGGAATCTTAGCATACTTGAGGGTGTGCTTCATCAGAGTGGACAAATCACAGCTTCTGGAGTCCTTCCTTGTCTGTGAAATGAGATACTTTCCTGATAAGTTAATGTATATATTGCTGTAATTAACACTTTTATAGTACTGTAATAATACAGTTATTGCTTTACTTTCTACTTGTACTCTACAAGTCTCTTGGTGATGGAAATTTTAAGTTCTAATATGAGATTTATTAGTGTCTTTCTTTTGAAAGCCTGAATGTACTTCCCCCTGTAGTGCTTGAAAGAACTGCCTATGTGCAAACTTTTATATTCTTTAAGACTTGTGCCAAAAGTAGTGTTTCCTGTTTATGCATGTGTCTGAAAAGATATCCATGTAATAAACAGAAGTACCTTAAGTACTCACTTGGTACTTACAGGCTTTGTCATTATTAGGAATTGTTAAGGTCATATTCCTTTTCTTTTGTATGAATCTACCCAGCTACTCTGGATTATTGATGGGAGTAAGGAGCTGCCTGTGTAACTGGTTTAGGATATTTTCTTTCCCTGATTTATTTAGCCACATGTTTGTGCTTTTTGTATTTAATCCAAAAGTATCAAAATACTTTGTAATTTTTTAAGTTAAATTTCTTTTTGGTAAGATAGCTCTGGGGTTTTTGTGTGAATCACTAACAATCTGTACTTCTGTTTCGGTAACATCTGAAGTTTGTATTTTCCCACACTTAACAGTCCTCAGAAAAAGTTTATTGGAAGAGATTTTCATTGGAAAATCAGATTAATTTCCTTGACAAGGTAGAAACTGTTATTACAGTATATTTAGCTTGGTACATAGTAGACATTTGATAAATGTTTCTGAATTGGTAGGAAAAAATCTTAAAAATTTTTCCTTTTTTATGCAGATGATATTGCAAAGATTTAACAGTTGTGTAAGAATTTTAAAGAAGAAACCTTCCATATGGGGTTAAGTTTTAATGTATCATTGAAGCAAGTTTATCATTGAGAACTAACATGGTTGGATTAATGACCCAGAGATTGCTTGAAGTCTCTGATGAAGCATTTTCATGTTACTTTTCCTTTTGGAAGTTTTGGGTGGCATTGCAGAAGTGAGCTATATGGTGTGAAAATTCTGCAGCCTTAGTTTTGAAAGTTTTATACAACTCAGAAAATACAAAACTTATTACTTGTGATACTTAATGTGTTAGATATCCACTTGAGAAGTAGCATATTTCTTTGTAATTCTTAACATTAAAAATGAATAGACTTTATTTTATAGAATAGCTTTAGACTTGAAGAAAAATTGAATAGATAATAGAGTTCCCATATTCCACCCCCACCCATCCCTCTGGTTTCCCCTCTTAACATTTTGCATTAGTGTGGTACATGGTACACTTGTTATAATTAATGCACCAATATGAATGCAATATTATTAACTGAAGTCCATGGTTTACAGATTTTTTGTGTTTGTAGTTCTGTAGATTTGAAAATGTGTAATGTCTTGTATCTGTCATTGCAGTATCCTGCAGAATCGTTTCAGCTCTTTAAAAGTTACCCGTGCTTTACCTACTTACTCTCCTCCCTTCCCCTGCACCCCTGGCTGCCGTTGGCCTTTTTACTTTCTATAGTTTTGGCTTTTGCAGAATGTCATGTAGTTGGAATCATATAGTATGTAGCCTTTTCACATTGGCTTCTTTCACTTAGCAATGTGCATTTAAAATTCCCCCATGTCTTTTCTTGGCTTGACCACTCATTTCCTTTTGTTGCTGAATAATATTGCATTGTACGGGTATACAACAGTTAATTTTAACTTATTGTAGGATATTTTGGTTTCTTTCAGGTTTGGTAAAGTATGAATAAAGCTGCTATTAAACATTTGTTTGTAGGTTTTTGTGGATATATTTTCTGCTTAATTGGGTAAGTACGAGTGTGATTGTTGGATCGTATGATAAGAGTGTGTTCAACTTTGTAAGAAACTGCCAGTATGTCTTCTTAAAATGGTCATACCATTTTGCATTTACCCCAGCACTGAAGGAGAACTCCTGTTGTTCTGTATTCTCATCAGCATTTGTTACTGTTGTTTTTAAGATTTTAGCCATTCTGATAGATGTGTGGTGGTATTTCATTTTAGGGTGTTTGTTTTTTTATAAGGACAGCGATAGCGAGAGAGAGCACAAGCAGGGGGCTAGGAGGGCCAGACAGAAGGACAAGAGAGAATCTTAAGCAGGCTCTACGCCCAGCATGGATCTCAATGTGGTCCTGGATCTCACAACCCTGAGATCATGACCTGAGCTGAAACCAAGAGTCGGACACTTAACCGACTGAACCACCCAGGTGCCCTGGGGTTAGAAATACAAAACAAGTTTAGGAATATTTATAAATAAATTATGACCTTGTCACATCCCTTTTATTTTGTGATCCTAAGAGCAAAAAAAAGCTAATACTGGAAATACGAGGGCAATTTCAAAGTGGAAGAAGAGTACTAGTCATCTTGGGGATTCACATTTGGTGCATTTGCTAAAATTTTCTTCTTTATCCTATGATTCAGTTTTTATATATTGCTGCATCTTGCTTTTATCTGTAATTGTGCAGAATTTTCCCTTAAGTAGTGTCTGTGCCCAAAGTAGGGCTTGAATTCACAGCCCTGAGATCAGGAGTTGCATGCTCCACTGACTGAGCCAGCCGGGGACCCCTGTGCAGAACTTTTAATAGTTAAAGCCTGCATCCATTTTATGATCATTAAAAGTAATGCTGGTGAGAGCATTTGTTTTCCTAAGCTTTGTCTGCATATGTGATACATAAGCCATCGTCCAAGCTTTGCTTTCTTGGGTTTCAACTGAGGTCTGGAAGCAGATAATCTTCCTTCTGATGTATTATCAAAAGGCCAGTAGTAGCCTAATGCTCTGTCACAACACCTTTGTCATTCACCTCACTTTATATCTTTTATCATCCCCATCACATGATTATGAGAAGAAAGGGAAGTGTAGTACTCAGAGACCATATTCACATAACTTTTATTATAGTATATTGTTCTGTGTTATTGTTAATCTTTTACTGTGCCTAATTGATAAATCAAACTTCGTTGTAGGTAAGTATAGGAAAAAAACATAGTGTATGTATATTTTTCGGTACAGTCCCTGGTTTCAGGCATCCACTGGGGTTCTTTGGAATGTAACCATTGCAGATAAGGTGGGGGGAGGGGAGACTACTGTACTTCTTTGGAAAGACTCCTGGAAGTAGAATCTGGATCAAAGATTTTTTTTAAGAGTCTTGGTGCATAGTACCTAATGTTTTTATAATCTGTTCTTTTTATATTACATTAAGGACTTTAATGATGTGTGCAGCTTAACAGTTTTTTTGTGACATCTTATTTAAATTTAATTTTTATTTAAAAATATTGATTATAAAGTTATCTGTAATCCCACCTCTTGAAAAAGCATTCCTTTAGTCGTTTATCAAAATTGTATGAACCTTTCATTACTTTCCCCCAGGTATAAACAGATATATCTGTGTAGACATTCTCACACTCTTAAGAACAATCATGTTAGATGTTGCCTGCAAGTTGTTTTGTCTGTTTGTTTCATGGACATCTTCTTAATGTGGTTATATATATACATCTGCATTTTTTTTTAGAATTTTAATTATTATTTATTTATATATTTTTATTTTATTTAAACTTTTTATTTATTTATTCATGAGAGACAGAGGGAGAGAGAGAGGCAGAGGGAGAACCAGGCTCCCAAGGAGCAGGGAGCCCGATGCGGGACTCGATCCCAGGACCCTGGGATCATGACCTGAGCCGAAGGCAGACGCTTAACGATCTGAGCCACCCAGGCGCCCTGTATATTTTTATACTGCATTCTTTTCACTGACTGTATAAACAGCATTTTGGGCTGTCCTTTCTTTAACCATTTTTCCATTAATTCAGCAACTATATGTTGAGTACCTGTCACATGCTAGTTCCTGGAGATAAATATTAACGAATAGAACATTCTGGAACTGGAGTCTCTTACCTCAAGGAACTTGCATGAAGTTAGTTTCTATTTCCCTACTGATGCTCTATTTGTTCCTTCCTCCCTTTTTTTGCTCTTTTATATCGGACAGCCTTATACATACCTTTATATCTTTGTGTAATTGTGGTATATTCTTAGCCATGGAACAAAGGATACATGCTTAAAATGATTAGTTTTTGCCACCTGATGCTGTTTTCTTTCATTGTTTTTTTATTTTACATTTCCCTATCTCGGAAGAATTGTGCATGTTTTCATGCATTTACTGACCATTTGTACTACTGTGAACTGCCTATTCTGATTCTTTGACCATTTGTCCTCTTATGTTGTCTTTTCTTACTAATTTGTAAGGGCTCTTATGTGTTCTGGGTTTTTATTCTTTGTCTGTTTAGATACTACACGTTTCCTCCCAGTGTGTTATATGCCTTTTAGATTATTTTTCATTTTTCTTTAATTTGGAATTTACAGAAAAGTTATAGCACTTATATAAAGAGGTACTGGGTGCCCTTCAGTGATTAGTGTAAATACTTTAGTATATTTGGTTTTCTCCTTTTATCATTAAAAAATAGATTTATTTTTTCTGAACCAGTTGAGAGTAAATTGCAGATATGATGCCCTTTACTCCTAAATGCTTTAGTATATATTTCCTCAAAACCATTTTTTACGTTATTACATTGTAGTTACAAAAATCATGAAATTTGGGGCACCTGGGTGGCTCAGTCATTAAGCATCTGCCTTGAGCTCAGGTCATGATCCCAGGGTCCTGGGATCCAGCCCCACATCGGGCTCCCTGCTCCTCGGGAAGCCTGCTTCTCCCTCTCCCACTCCCCCTGCTTGTGTTCCCTCTCTTGTTGTCTCTCTCTCTCCGTCAAATAAATAAATAAAATCTTTTTAAAAAAATCATAAAATTAATGTTACAGTATCTATTCTATAGATCTTATTCCGCATCTCACCAGTTGTCCCTATAATGTCCTCTAGAGGGAAGGAAAATCCAAGATTGCACACATTGCATTCAGTTGTTAGGTCTCTTCAGTCTTCTTTAACCTGACAGTTTCTTAGCTATCTTTGTGTTTCATGGTATTGATACTTTTTTTTCCTAAAGATTTTATTTATTTATTTGACAGAGACATAGCGAGAGAAGGAACACAAGCAGGGGGAGTGGGAGAGGGAGAAGCAGGCCCCCCGCTGAGCAGGGAGCCTGATGTGGGGCTCGATCCCAGGACCCTGGGATCATGACCTGAGCCAGAGGCAGATGCCTAACCATTGAGCCACAGGCGCCCCTCTTGAATGAATTATTAATATGATTTTGCAAA
The DNA here is from genome assembly GCF_009762305.2 of Zalophus californianus. Taxonomy (NCBI): domain Eukaryota; kingdom Metazoa; phylum Chordata; class Mammalia; order Carnivora; family Otariidae; genus Zalophus; species Zalophus californianus. The sequence goes on from NC_045602.1 coordinate 126,985,425, forward strand.
TGGTGATTTTCTAGTTCCATCATTACTTTCTATATTTATTAGTTGGCTTTGTACTGTAAGGAAGAGCTTTTCCTTTGTGTGTAAATTTTCATATTATGATTTGATGATTAGCTTTTTAATGGATTATAATCCTTTACCATTATTATCTTGGTGCTCAAATTGTATGAGATTTGTCCAGTTGATGATTAACTTTGGTTATGGGTTTTTGTTGTTGTTACATGGCATCTACGGAAATATGCTAATTTTTAATGTATCTCTTTAGGCTTCTGGATTTTGTGTTGTACTTAGGGGAAAGTCTCTTGCCTTAACTCTGACTCCCCACTCTTTTTTTTTTTTCCGGTTTTATTATCGTTTTTTATTTTATTTTTTAATTTTTTATTGTTATGTTAATCACCATACATTACATCATTAGTTTTGGATTCCCCACTCTTGATTATCTAAGTTCCATGATCTTCTAACCTTTGCTGCTTGCCTTCTAATCATTCCATTGCTTGGAAGCACCATACTTGGGGAGTGGCTGGGAATGGAGTGAAGAAGGTGCAGAGAAGAAAAAGGTACATAGTGTAGTGTTTGCTGGCATAGCCAAAAACACAACCATTAAGGCACCGACACTTGTGGAAATGGAAATTCTTAAGTGTCATCACACTTCCCCTTTTCAAGCAGTGTGCTAAATTATTTAATCTTCTCCTGATGATACACAGGGCGTTAGGAGCATTATTATTTTTTTTTTTTTGCTGTGGGTGATACCTCTTGTACCTTCTGAATTAGGATTATTTCTCTTTAGACAGAATGACTGTAGTCTAGACCACTTCATTTTTTTTTTTTTTTTTAAAGTAGGCTCCATACCTAGCATGGAGCCCAGTGCAGGGCCTGAACCCACAACCCCGAGATTAAGACATGAGCTGATATGCAGTAGCTGGACATGTAACAGACTGAACCAGCCAGGTGCCCCTAGACCACTTTAATTTTAAGAGTTTCTGTGTTTCCTTATTATTTTAACTTTTATTTTCTATTTCACTTTTGTTTGCCAGCCATTTAACTGTATTGTCTTGCTGTTGTCAATACTTTATTGCTTCTAATAGCCTCTCCCTTCTAATATGCTATTGCTTCTTTTTTTTTAAATGTCCTTGTTTCTTTTTTTTTTTTTAAAGATTTTATTTATTTATTTGAGAGAGAGAGCACAAGATGGGGGAGGGTCAGAGGGAGAAGCAGACTCCCCGCTGAGCAGGGAGCCCGATGCAGGACTCGATCCTGGGACTCCAGGATCATGATCCGAGCCGAAGGCAGTCGCCTAACCAACTGAGCCACCCAGGCACCCGCTATTGCTTCTAATAGCCTCTCGCTTCTAATATGCTGTGAAGTTGGGAAACCAGATACAATTCTAGTAAGCTGGGTTTAAATAAAAAATAAAATCAAGTGTGAGGCCCTGGGAGTTTCTCTTAATGAATGGATGGGCTGTATATTTTTTGTACCCAGAGACATGGCTTTTCTTGACATATTGGTGGTAGTGAAGATCTCAAATCAGTCTTTTTAACTGCCATTTGAGATAGGTAGGGCAAGAGATGTTATCCTTATTTTATAGAGGAAGAAACAGGTGGTAGTCATATAATTGGAAATAAGGAGAGCTGGAATTTGAATGCCTTTTCCCTCCAAATCCATGAAATAAGTATTGTTTTTAGTAATATTTCTTTGCCTCATTCATTACTAATACTTCTCTAGAGAGCCGTACTGTTTACTGGTTTTAAGTGTGGTTTTTTTATTGACTCGATTAAACTTAAATTTTAAAATGGAACACATCACTTTTTAGGCGGATTATCTAGCACATAATTGGTAAGTTCCTATTGGTCTATCGTGTGGGTCCCAGACTAAACGTGGGAAGAAGATTGAGACTTGTTGGACTTAATAATATAATAAAATAGATAATTGATTAATAATACTTAGTTTCATTGTCTCTTAGTGCTGTCGTATTTAGTGCTTTCTGCTTGTAATTGTCTTTGCATAGTTTGTTCCTTTCAGTTCTCAGTTAAATATTGTATCCTCAGAGAGCTCCCCTTCCTGGACCTGAAATCACTTTCCTCTTTCTACTTTCCCCCTTTTCTATATTGTATCACCCTATTTCTTTCCTTTATGGCACTTACCAGTTTCTGGAAATATTTGTTTATTTGCTGTTTGTTAATACCCAATAAAATGTATACGCTTCGTGATTTTTATCCTTTTTCCATCTTTAGAGTTTATCTCATCTGAAAGGCATGTGTTAAGTCTTTATAGACTTTGCCATGCTTAGGGACTAGGCTCTCTGAATTTAAGGACTTCTATGAGGGCCTCATGCATTGTTTACCTTTGTATCTACAGAACCTGGAATGGCAGTAGTGTACAATGTGGTATAATTCCAGCAAACATTTGTGAAATGAATGGAGGATTTCCACTTGTTGGGACTATGTGGTAGGCACTGTTAATGACATCCTGTTAGCTTTTTCACTTGAAGGTATGGTTGAGACTTATAGTCCAATGTGCTTTTATTTATTTATTTTTAATTTTTAATTTTTAATTTTTTAATTAATTAATTATTTTTAAAGATTTTATTTATTTGACAGAGAGATAGAGAGCACAAGTAGGCAGAGTGGCAGGCAGAGGGAGAGGGAGAAGCAGGCTCTCTGCTGAGCAGGGAGCCGGACATGGGGCTCGATCCCAGGACTCTGGGATCATGACCTGAGCCGAAGGCAGCCGCTTAACCGACTGAGCCACCCAGGCGCCCCTTATTTTTAATTTTAAAAAAAAAAATATTTATTTCGGGGGGGGGAAGAGAACAGGAGCAGAGGGGAGGGGCAGAGGGAGAGGGAAAGGCAGACGTCCAGCTGAACAAGGAGCCTGTCATGGGGCTTGATCCGAGGACCCTGAGATCATGACCTGAGCCACGCCAAAGACAGACTCTTAACCGACTGAGCCACCCAGGTGCCCCTCCAATGTGCTTTTAAAAGAGTATATGGTGGGGAGTCCCTGGGTGGCTCAGTTGGTTAAGTGTCCAACTCTTGGTTTTAGCTCGGATTATGATCTCAGCTTGGACTCCACACTCTGTGCGGAGTTGGCTTCAGATTCTCTTCCTTTGCCCCTCCCTTCTGCTTTCGTTCTCTCTCAAATAAATAAAATCTTTGAAAGGAAAAAAAAAGTATATGGCAGGGTGCCCGGGTCGCCTAGTCGGTTAAGCGTCTGACTCTTGGTTTCGGTTCAGGGCACGGTCTCAGGTTTGTGAGATTGAGCCCCGGGTGGGGCTTGGGGCGCAGCACAGAGTCGGCTTGAGATTCTCTTTCCCTCTCTTTCTTCCCCTCCCGCTTGTGCGTGCGCATCCGCTCTCTCTCTCAAATAAGTTTTTTTTTTTTAAGATTTTATTTATTTATGTGACACAGAGAGACACAGCGAGAGAAGGAACACAAGCAGGGAGAGTGGGAGAGGGAGAAGCAGGCTTCCCGCTGAGCAGGGAGCCTGATGAGGGGCTCGATCCTAGGACGCCAGGATCATGACCTGAGCCAAAAGCAGATGCTTAAGGACTTGAGCCACCCAGGCGCCCCAGTAAATAAATCTTTTAAAAAAGTGAAAGAGCATGCAGCATAGTTACATTATTGCTGAGTAATAATATCATTTTATATGGTGTAATACTTTGAATTTTTTGTAATAGAATTTTTCAGTTGTGGGATGGCCAGTCTGTCTAGTTTGATGCTATAGAAATTATTTGATTTTTTTAGAAATAATCTGTGAACCTTACAGAATGATTCTCAAACTTGTATCTGTGAGCCACTCTGAGCAGAGCAAAAAGTCATGCAGGCCAGTATTTTGTTTGTTTTTATTTTATAGCCAGTGCTTCCTTTCAGGTTCTATTTTTGGCATAGAAGCTGCATTGGTACAAGACCTCCTGACCCTCGTTGAGTGTGTCTTACTTGCCAAGTAAGGAACACATTGGGTACTTGGTTAAAACTAGGGGAGAGGAATGATATGGTTGGAGATGTGCAGGAATGATTGCACCTCCTTCACCCTGATGTATATGACAAGAAGCTAACTACTGCTTAATGCTTTGCTTTGTTCTATTTTTGGAATATCACATGGTCGAACAAAGATTGCATAGAGGCTAGGAGAGATTGAGGAAAAATTTACCCCTCTGAGTGCCTCACAAGGTGTTTTGAGGAAAAGAAAAGGTATATGAATAATTAATTTTACCCTTTGTCCATTTTTAGAATTTGCCTCATTTCAAAGGCAAGTGATCAGGTCTTGTTGAATGAACCCTTCTGAATGCCTACCTCTGCCATGCCCAGTAACTAGATTGTCTGAATTCAGGGACTTCTTGTGGTATTTTTTACTTGGTTGACTTCCTTTTCCTAAAATGATTTAAAAAGCCCTTCGCATATATGGAAAGCTCTGTGCCTATTAAATAATAGCCCTTTCTTGCCAGTCCTTAAAAGGTAAACGACTTAAAAAAAAATAAAGCTGTATCCATTTATTTGAACTTGAGCATCTAACATCTGTTCAGTTTTTTGGTGGAGTTTTTGAACCAGACTTCAATCAAAATACAGTGATGGAGGGCTCCTGGCTGGCTCACTTGGTTAGGCAACTGCCTTTGGCTCAGGTCATGATCCTGGAGTTCCAGGATAGAGTCCTGCATCGTGCTTCCTGCTCAGCAGGGAGTCTGCTTCTCCCTCTGACCCTCCCCCCTCTCATGTACTCTATCTCTCAAAATAAATAAATAAAATCTAAAAAAAAATTAAAAAGAATTACAACGATGAGGAGTGTAAGGGGAGGGACAAAATTATATTCTCTATTTTATTTTTATATTAATTTTATTATGTTAGTCACCATACATTACATCATTAGTTTTTTGTTTTTTTTTTACATCATTAGTTTTTGATGTAGTGTTCCATGATTCATTGTTTTTGTATAACACCCAGTGCTCCATGCAATACGTGCCCTCCTTAATACCCATCACTGGGCTAACCCATCCCCCCCACGCCCCATATTCTCAGTTTATGTAATTGAAATACCATGCATTTGAACATGCTGATGATTAAAAAAAAAGGTATTGGGCGCCTGGGTGGCTCAGTTGGTTAAGCGACTGCCTTCGGCTCAGGTCGTGATCCTGGAGTCCCGGGATCGAGTCCCGCGTCGGGGTCCCTGCTCGGCAGGGAGTCTGCTTCTCCCTCTGACCTTCCTCTCTCTCATGCTCTCTACCATTCTCTCTCTCTCTCAATAAATAAATAAAAATCTTTAAAAAAAAATAAATAAAAAAATAAAAAAAAAGGTATTGTGTTTATTATACAAACACTTAAAATACAGAGGTGATTTGCTGATTATATGTCTCTGGAATATTGTGGTTCCAGTATAACTCCATTTGGCAGGTAGGAAAAACGAGGCACAGAAAATCAATCTAATTTATCAAAGGTTAAATAGAAAGTTAGAAAATGAGCATATAGATTTCCTTACTCAATATTTTATCCAATTAGTTGAAATGTATATAGAATCTCATAGAGGACAGCCAAAGTACTTAGTATGGTTTCCTAGCTATACATAGTAGTTGTTCAATTAAATCTTGATATTAAATCATTCAGGGAGAGGGTTTATGCTAGTTACTGATAATGTTTGTTTTGATGATATTTTTATTTTGAGTATAGAAACAGTAATACTTGTATTAATGTAGGTAAGAGGAAAATTAATTGAATTTCAGTACAAAACTTTAGCAAGTATTTTGCAATATAGGCTTTTATTTTGAATTTCTACTTTCATGACTTCAGGTTACCCTTGGTTTTTAGGTGAGAGAAATTGAATCTCTGATTCTCTTTTCTTCAAGGGCCTGTCTCTTCCTTTGTAGGCTGTTTTGCATACAGATCTTACTGTGTTAATGCTAAGTTTACTTCAGTATTTGGTATTAGATGATTTATATAATATTAGTAGTGAAATGTTTTATTTTTATTTTTTTTTTAGAAGATTTTATTTACTTATTTGGGGGAGATAGAGACCTAGATAGTGAGAAAGAGCAGGGAGGGGAGGGAGAAGCAGGGACCCAGATGTGGGGCTTGATCCCAGGACCCCAGAATCATGACCTGAGCCAAAGGCATATGCTTAACCAGCTGAGCCACCCAGGCGCCCTGAAATGTTTTAATGTATTGTAGCAGCGAAGAGATCTTTTTATTTATTTATTTATTTATTGAATGATTACTTTTGAGTAATCTTTTACACCTGATGTGGGGTTGGAACTCACAACCCCGAGATCCACCTACTGAGCTAGCCAGGCACCCTGATGATATCTTTGACATAATTTTGACATGAGCATTATATATAATGAATTAAATTTCTGTTTTTAAAAATTAATAACTGGAAATATGTTAATCTTTATATTTAACCAGGAATTCTGGGATCTTCATGTTGCCCCCTTCTTACATAGCTGCTAGTGTAGATGGAAGTTTATCTCATTGTTAATGAATGCCATCACCATTCCCTTCCCCCCATCCTTGCTTGGGAGCCTGGTTTGCCTGCAGCTGCAGTGGTAGGCATCTTTCAGGAAGTGACCTTGGCTTGTATTAATCAAATTCAGAACACACAAAAAAGCTTCTTGCTAACATGCTGACTTGATGTAAAATTTTATCACATCCATTTTCTTTCAAAATGAGGCCATCTTGTAAAAAGAAGATATACAGACGACTCCTCTAATTTAATATGTGAAAGGCGCTTCTGCAAGCCATGCTTAAAAATACTAGATTTTAAACGTAGACTTTTTTATTGGCCAATATGCATAAATGTCATGAAGGCTTGTAAGTTGTTACTAGAAAATTACTTGTTTTAATGCTGAATTAAAAAAACTCTATGTATCAGCATCAAGTTTCTTTATTTATTACTACCTTAACTGACATTAAATTGCTTTGGAAACTTTATACACTATATGGATTTATTTTGAAGTCTTTTAGTGGTCATATATTAAGTAAGGCACTTTTTTGTATTGGTTATACACTTTTGTATATTGGCACTTTTGTATATGTATATTTGGGTGTTCAGAAATAACTAGTTTCTTTTTTTTTTTTTTAAAGATTTTATTTATTTATTCATGAGAGACAGAGAGAGAGAGAGGCAGAGGGAGAAGCAGGCTCCCAAGGAGCAGGGAGCCTGATGCGGGACTCGATCCCAGGACCCCGGGATCATGACCTGAGCCGAAGGCAGACGCCCAACCATCTGAGCCACCCAGGCGCCCAGAAATAACTAGTTTCTTAATTTTGCTGGTTTGGGTAAGAAAATGAGTATCTTACATGAAATCATTTTCTTAGGTAGTGGTAGTGCCTACAGGGGCTTCTAAATAGAAGTTTAAATTTAAGTAAGACTCGACCACCTTGTATTAATGAGCAGTATTACTAACTACTGATTCACACATCTGCTTATTTAGGATTTAATTGATCATTTTGATAGAGCTGTTAATATTACCTGTTTCGCTTTTATCATGTAATGCTTCTAAGAAATGTAGTCCCTTAATGTAGTATAATTAAGGTGTGTAAAGGTACAGATCTTCATTTTACCTTTGCTCAGTGTTAAATTTTGAATGCTGAAAACAGTTATTTAATGGATTAGTTTAGTGATGTTTACTGCATTCATAGATTTACATAAAATGAATGAATGAATGAATTAGGGAGCAGTTGTGTGTATTGCCAAAGGGTTCACTCTTGAGTTTATTGTGTAAAAAGATCACTCCTTGGTACTGAAGTGTTTGGAAAGGTGAAATATGGGAAAAGAAAGCTTAAACCTTAGGAGCTGTACCTGCATTTTGGTAGATACAGAGTATGAAAAGAACAGGTATGTTGCATGTTTATATTAATGATTTGGAGAAGAGATGAGGAATTTATGCAAATAAAAAATTGGAATGTAGATAAAACTTAAATGTTTTCATTATCTGAGTTATTCTTATTATTTATTTATTTTTAAAGATATTATTTATTTATTTGACAGAGGGAGACACAGCGAGGGAGGGAACACAAGCAGGGGGAAGTAGGAGAGGGAGAGGCAGGCTTTCTGCGGAGCAGGGAGCCCAAGTGGAGCAGGGAGCCCAATGCAGGGCTGGATCCCAGGACCCTGGGATCATGACCTGAGCCGAAGGCAAACACTTAACGACTGAGCCATCCAGGCGCCCCTATCTGAGTTATTTTTAAAGCATTCACTGGAGACACAACCAACCTCTTTTTTTTCTTTATAAATTTTTAATTTAAATTCTAGTTTGTTAAGAGTGCAATATTGGTTTCACAAGCAACATTGTCTTTCATGATATTATAAATTGTTCTTAGAATTGCAATCTCTTGGAGATAAATCTTTCTCCTTAACCTAAGTTCACTCTTTGTCTTGATTTGATACTAGCATTAATGATTAGTTTATTAGATATTACAGGATAAAGAAACTGGTTTCAAGGAGAAAGATAATTACTCGATCATTTCTTCCCTCACATACCTGTTTAAAATACATGGTCTTAAGTAAAAATTGTCACCTTGAACTTAAAGTGTTCTTTGCCTCTCCCTAACCCCCTCAAAAAAGGAGAAGAAAAACCGAAAAATGAAATCCTAACAAGAAAACGAATATATGCAGTCCTGGTAGCCAATGAGTTAATGTTCTTTTGCAGCCTGAGGGGTCAGCATGCAGTCTCTGTTTTCTGATTGGCTGCTAAAAGGTGAAATTGAAACCACTGTAAACTTTTGACCCTGTAGCAATTCTTGTGGAACGCCTTCCACTGGTGGAGCCCAGAGCTTCGCTCAGCTCCCCACCCAATCCTCCCACCCCCTTTCCTGTATTTATTTTGTGTGATCGTGCAGCACTGCATGCAGTTTTTCCAAGGGCGGGCGGGGTGCAATGTGGGGAGGGGGGAAGGGGAGGCCGAACAGGCACCAGCAAGTGACTTGCTTGCATGACTGTTTTAGTAACCATGTTAGTACTTAGTACAACTCAGCCAGAGATACGGAGGCTTGTTAATAAACTGGTCTGCCAACTGGATTTTTTAGTTGTTTTCTTTAATCTCAACGTAATTTTAAAAATGCAGAATGGTTATATTACTGCCATTGTTCATCAGTGGATAGTATTGTTGTGTAAGCAAAGTGTATGGCATAGTTTCTTGGATATGTTGAGTTAAAAATAGCTTTCATTTTCAGCAACCTTTATATATCCCATTAATATTTCCTATGTCTCATGTAATTTTTACACAAATGGCTAACATTTTACAAAAGTTTTTTTCTTCTTTTTTATTATAAAGAAAGGCATTTTAGTTATGATAACTGTGGAAAATAATTGTAGAAATTATCTGTACATTTGAATTTCATTAATTCTGTCTGTCTCTTTGCTGAAGTAAGTGGTTTTGGGTTTGTTTTACAGTGACCACATCAGTCCTACGAAAAAGGCAAGGTAGTTCTCTACTCTTCTTTAATATTCTCATTGGACTCTACGTCTTCAACTTCTGGTTCTTCCTTGTATTGCTGGTGTCTGGTGCCATGTAGTGAGTGGATGCTCATCACGTATATTGCTGAATGAACGTAGTTGCATTTTGGCCTTTTGATACCTGCTTCTCCTTTTCTAATTAGTGATAGGTACCATATTTTGCTCATACTTCCTGCAGGCCAGTCATCTCCTAGGTACACAGGAAGCATTTAGTTGATTTAAATGTCTCATACAAGGTCCCTTCAAGAAGCTGGACTTCCAAAACATAGGTTTTCTGAAAGCAAGGCTTCTGTTTTCACTGCATCACTTCAGTTTTCAGGTTGACTCCATATAGAACTAAACATTTATTGTAATTTATTAAATGACTGTGTAGAATAAATTAGTATGAATCAGCTTAGTCCTTTCTAGTATATATCATGAGATAAGTAGTAATACATTGTTAGTTTTTTTTAACCCTGTCCTTACTTTACTAAACATGTATATGCTGTAATTTGAAATAATTCCTGCCTCCCTTGTAAAAAAGATTATGGTATTTAAACTTTAAATTTTAAAGTTTAAAATTTAAAATTTTAAAGTTTAAAATTTAAATTTTAAAAAAGTTTGTCATCAATATATTACCAATGTACACTTGGGTACCAAATGTATTTTTACTTACTATTTATTAAAACACATAATAATGGACTAATAGTAAAAAAAAATTAAAAAAAAAATTTTTAAACTGTAAGTTTACACAGCTCCAAAAAAGTGGTACCTCTAGAAATAATTTTAAATTTTCATATGATTTTTAACTTATATTTGGTTTTTCCCTTTCAGCTTAGCTACAGATTTGTTGGTGTTGACTCTTGCAAGTAAAATCTGTTGTTACAGTTTTGGGGAAAAAAAACCCCCAAAACAGCAACTATGTATTTGATAAATAATCTCAATTGTAAAATAATGTTTCATTTACACTAATTTTATGTAACCTTTGCCTTGAAATTGATGGGTAAACTTACTCTGTGGTGTTTTGGAGATGGGTGGGCAAGAGCCGATTTTTCCCAAAGAGGGTGATCCCCATCTCTATGATTTTTTTTTTTTTAGGGAACTGAGGAGGGATTCCCTGGGAACAATGAGCTTAATATGATTAATAGTAGAGTCCTTGTCCCCCTTCCATTTTCAACAGCAGAAGAAAAACATGTTCATGATCTTCAGTGGCCTCTTTTTGCCCAGTTAGTGTTTCCAAGCATCAGGATTATATAGTTTGGATTTTCTTCTCTGTCAGCTCCCCTCCCCCAGTTTGATTCTTTGTTCTGGCCTTGAGGCACATCTTCTCAGACTAGCTATTAACAAAGCTCAGTTTGATTTTTTTTTTCTTTCCCATTAGATTTCTACTGATGCAGGCTTTGATAATGTGGATCCCATCAGTCATATTTTTCATTAATTCTAGTAGAAAAATTAACCTCTCCCCCCCCGCCCATATTTAGTATTTTGAGGACATGTTATTTAGTTTTTGTTAGTGTGATTTTTGTTTGTGTGATGGACCGAAGTCCAAATTACGAAAAGGGGTAAGAATATGCTTACTTTTGTTAAAAGTAAAAAATAAAGTCCCAAGAAATCGGCTAGGACTGTTGGCTTTGCAGAATCTTGGTTCTAGATAACCGCAGTTTTCCAGGTCCCCTACTTTACAGTACTTTTTATTTATTTTTTAAAGTTTTATTTATTTGTTTTTTTAGATATCTTTACACTCAGCATGGGGCTCGAACTCACAACCCCGAGATCAAGAGTCACATGGTCTTCTGACTGAGCCAGCCAGACACCCCTCGTGTATAGTACTTTTTAGCTTATTGACCCCTGGCAAGGTCCTGGTAGGCAAGCCAGTCATTGATCTATGACTTTTGGGGGATCACTGTAGTCCAGCTGCACACTTCCTGGGAGGGGGACATTTTGTAGATGGTGTTTCTTTGGATCCAGGGGATTATGCGGTACAGATTAGCTTGGGTTAGCACTCCTTTGGGGTATTTCTCACCAGCAGTGTAATACTTGTATTAATGTAGGTTCTCTTGCCAACCTTCCACACTAGGCAGCAGTACTTGTTTCCTGCTTATGGTACTAGGTACATTCTGACTCAGATACCTTTTCCTATCCACCCTTCTTGTTCTGTAGGTACTAACCCTACCCCACAACCTTTGTCCTTCCCCCATAAAAAGGAGGAAAACAAAAGAACCATTTCTGAAATGAAACTTGATTTAAAACTAGGCCAGAAAGCCTTGGGCTTTCTTTACAGAAGTTCTGCCTGCTTTTCCCTTCATCTTCCTCTAATTAAATTAGATATCATAAAAATTCAAGTAATAAAACATGAATTCATTTAAATACTAAAACTGATTGTTTTTTTCCCTATTTTTTATTTGAATGTACTTGGACATTCTTAAGTTAGATGTCAGATTGTTGTTTGTTGACTAGTAATAGTTTTAATTAATTTTTAAAAAGATTTTATTTATTTGAGAGAGAGCTCGAGCTGGGAGGAGAGGGAGAGGCAGGCTCCCCGCTGAGCAGGTAGCCAGATGTGGGGCTCTATCCCAGGACCCTGGGATCACCCTGAGCTGAAGGCAGACACTTAACCGGCTGAGCCACCCAGAGGTCCCTTAATTTATTGAGCATTTATGTATCAGGTACTGATAAGTAATTTAAGCTTTTTCACTTAATCTTTGCAAGAACCTTGAGAGGATTGATCCCTGTTTTATGATCATAAATCTAAGGCTCAAAGAAGTCTTTAAGTTGGGTACCTAGCTAGTAAGTGAAAGCTGGGAGTTGAGTCTAGATGGTGGACTCCAGAGCTTCTGCTCTTAAACCGTATGCTAACAAGTAGTCATATTATTGTGGATTAGAGGATACATTCCAAGGATCCACTTCCTTTTGACATCTCATTTATAAGCTAGCGACTATACTGTAATTAGAAATAGATATGTTAGTAGATATAATAGCTCTTTTTTAGACTTTAATTGTATGGCATTTGTACACTACCTGGATTTTCCTCCTATCCTTTTGTGAACCACATATCATGAGCTTCCTTCCTACCCCTCAATTTTCTCACCTTTAAATTGGGTTTCAGATGTGCAACAGACCCTTCACATGATGCAGCTAGATTGTGGTTGGTTGTTCCTATATACTCCATGCGGATTGGCCATGGCTATGATTCAGAACTTGTAAATACATTGTTTTTTCTTGTACCCCTTCCCAACAGACCTGCCAATTCCAGCATGAACTTTAGGGTATAGTTATGGCTGTTGTCTTTATATATATACACCACTAGAATTACTGGTAGTCAGATTGTTGCTTTATTATTATATTTGGAAGTTCGTAAGGTGAAGGTGAATGTTTTATTGGCTCACTTTCTTGCTGTACCAGAGGCTGCTTCCTCAAGTGCAAGAAAGCTGTTAATATGTTCATGTATTTTATTGCAGATTATTTTTGAAGAATTGCCTTTGATTTTCTTCTCCCACTTAAAAATATTTCCTTTCTTTTTTTTTATTATTTAAAGATTTTATTTATTTATTTGATAGAGAGCAGAAGCAGAGGGAGTGGCAGGCAGAGTGAGGGGGTGAAGCAGGCCCCTGATGAGCAAGGAGCCTGATGTGGAGCTCCATCCCAGGACCTTGGGATCATGACCTGAGCTGAAGGCAGACACTTAACCGACTGAGCCACCTGGGCGCCCCTAAAAATACTTCTTGTTGGTGACCCAAGTGCAGTCTTTTCTAGAGGGGAGGAAAACATCCATGATTTTTTCCCCCTTTTCCTTTTCTTCTTCCTTGCTTGCTTCCTTTATCCATCCACCCATCCGTCTGGTAGATATTTATCTTTTTGGACTCGGATATTTAAGCATTAGTTTCTGCCACGATATTGAGAGAGATATATATTTTAAAGATTTTATTTGAGAGAGAGTGAGAGAGCGAGTGGAGTGGGAGGGGCAGAGGGAGAGGGAGCGGCAGACTTCCCACTGAGCAGGGAACCTGATGCAGGGCTCCATCCCAAGACCCTGAGATCATGACCTGAACCAAAGGCAGATGCAGAACCGACTTGAGTCACCCAGGCGCCCCTCAATATTGTTTTTATTTTATTTTTTAAAAGATTTTATTTATTTATTTGACAGAGAGAGACACAACGAGAGAAGGAACACAAGCAGGGAGAGTGGGAGAGAGAGAAGCAGGCTTCCCGCTGAGCAAGGGAGCCCGAGGTTAGGCTCGATCCCAGGACCCTGGGATCATGACCCGAGCCAAAGGCAGATGCTTCACGACTGAGCCACCCAGGCGCCCCTCAATATTGTTTTTAATTGTTATTTGTTGAGCATTCCTTTTGGACAGGTGGGGACACCCCAAATTCACATTACTGATCTGGTTTGATTACTTTTCAGGACTTGGAGTTGGTTTCCTCAACCCCTGTTTTTCATTATCCATGTTTATAAACTGTGACAAGGTATATTGTATATGTTATACCTGACTTATAAGCAGAAACAGTATTATATGGCAAAATAAGGCATCATCTCAAATTCCTAGGAAAAGACCTTGTGCTTGATATAGCATGTTTTGTTTTTGCTTGTTTCATATGTCCAGAGAAGGGAATGATGGGGAAGATTAACTTGTATGTAACTAATACTACTACTTATATTAAAAAGAAAGGGCAATAAAATTCAATACCATCCCCCCCTTTTTTGTTTGTTTTCAGGATCAAAATACTTGCTGAACAGTGGAGTCACAGACCAATAAAAATAAGCTCCTACTTGAACGTCATTTGACTGGTTAGCCAGGTAATTCACTTTTACTTTGATTTCATCCTTTGTGATTTTCTGTCTACACCCTCTGAAGATCCTGACCTTTCCTTTTATGATTTAATCTTAAACTCGTGTCATATTTCATGTTTCTCTCTTTTTTTTAGTTTTATTTATTTATTTGAGAGAGAGAGTGGAGGGAGGGGCAGAGGAAGAGACTCTTCAAGCAGACTCTCCACTAAGCGCTTTGGGCTCCATCCCGTGACCCTGAGATCATGACCTGAGCCAAAGCCAAGAGTCAGATGCTTAACCGACTGAGCCACCCAGACACCTTCATGTTTTTTTCTTTAATGATAGCATTAGTTGAATGAATGGTCTCAAAATAAGTGGATATATATGTATGTCCATATATAGGTGTATATATACAAATATAACTTTTTTGGGGAAGAAGGGAACTGTATGCTACAGTTTAATATGAGATACTACTCTCTCCTACCCCTTTTCCCTTAATGTGTGAACACTTTAATGGGGTTTATTCAAAATCTGAATCAATCCCACTTATTTTTACTATATCACCCCATGAAGACTAGTTTCTCCAGATTGCTTGTGCTGGCATATAACATCTCATCTAGCACTAGGATAGGAGAAGTGAGAATAGAAAAAGTTGTCTGATAGCCAAGAAAGCAGTTATGCTTTGCTTAAATTTCTTTTTGTTAATAATACTGTCATTCTTTTGGTTAGCTCGGCTTGAAATCTGAGTCATCTTTGAACCCCCCCCCCCCTTGCCCCTTTGATATATTAGTATTTTGGTAAACAGGCCTTACCTGGTTTTCTGTTTTCATGTCTCCTGTATTTGTACCACTTTCTGCTAATATCTTACTTCCTAGGCCAAGATCTTGTATTTGTTCAAATGTCCCTTTACTCCCTCTTATCTACTGTTTCTAGCACTTGAAATTTTGCTTAGAAAATTTCCTTAAGTATGTCCCTTTTAATTAAGCCTCTGTTTTGCTCTAAGCTTTGAGTTTCCATTCCTTGGCTTACAGAAAAAAAGTACAAACTCCCTTCTCTGACATTTGAAACAGTCCTTTATCTGGGAATCTCTCTAAACCTCCAGTCTCAGCTCTTGCTGTTTCCCTAATAAAATCCTTCAATTAATTATGATACATACCCATTATACCCATTATATTCTGAACATAGTAGAGAACTATCTCCATACTATTTATTAAAAAAAAAAAAAACCAAACTCTTTATTTGGAAGTCATTTCCAATTTACGAAATTTGCAAAAATAGAGTATAAAGAACATCTAGATACCCTTTAGCCAGATTTACGCACTTGTTTACCATTTGCATCTGTGTGTGCTCTCACTCTTTCCTTCCCTCTCTCTAAATGCATGCATAGTTCTTTTCTGAACTGTTTGAGGGTAAGTTACATTTATTGAGCTTCTTTCTTCTAATACTTCTGTATTCCCTAAGAATAGGGTCATTCTCTTATATAACTATTGTACAGTTACCAACTTCATAAATGGACACTGACACAAATGTATGGTCTGTCTTCCAGTTTGGTCAGTTGACCTAATAAAGTCTGTTAACAGCATTTCCTTTGCTTCCTGTACAGAATCCAGTCTGGGGTTGGGTACAGCATTTACTGTATTTATTTCTCTTTAGCCTCCTTTTTCCTGGAATATTTCCATAGCCTTTGTCTTTTATGGTATTGACATTTTTGAAGAACACAGCCCTTCCCCGCTTTTAATAGAATGTTCTTCATTTTATGTTTCTCTGAAGTTTCCTTGTGATTAGATTGAGGTTATGCATTCATGGCTGGAATATTGTATAGGTGATGTGACATCCTGAGAAAGAAGCACAACTTCTGGAGACACATGATTTCTTCTGTCCCTTCTTGTGATGTTAATATGGATTATTTGGCCAAGATGTTGCCAGATTTCTCCACTGTATAGTTTATTTTCCTTCCATGCAATAAGCATTTTATAGGGAGACAATGCAAATACCATGGTTCTCATCACAATTTGCCCCAGATTTAACATTCGTTGATGATTCTTATCTGATCTTACTTTTCACTGTGTTGGTTCCAAAATGGTTATTTTCTGATTCCAGCATTCCCTTTATACTATGAGTCAGCCCTTGGCATTGTTCTGTAATCAAGAGCCCTGTCTGTCAGTTTGGACTCATGATTTACTAGGTTTTTCAGTTCATAAATTCATTACTCTACCTAATTATTTTGATGCTTCAGTTGTCCTAGGTTTAGAAAGTAGAACTCTTTTTTTTTTAATAAATATTTAAGCGATAGAAGAAAGTAGAACTCTTTTTTTTTGAAAGATTTATTTATTTATTTGAGAGAAAGAATGAGATAGAGAAAGAGAGAGAGAAAGAGCATGAGAGGGGGGAGGGTCAGAGGGAGAAGCAGACTCCCTGCTGAGCAGGGAGCCCGATGCGGGACTCGATCCCGGGACTCCAGGATCATGACCTGAGCCGAAGGCAGTCGCTTAACCAACTGAGCCACCCAGGTGCCCCCTAGAAAGTGGAACTCTTAATCAGTCTCCCTGTCTTTACAGGGAGGAAAGTGTTAGAGACTAGGATGCTGTGGGGATGGGGGGAGGTGTCCTCATTGCTCGTGGACAGAGCTAGTAAAATATGCATGCTTATGCACACATGTGCATACACCAACATACTTGTACATAAACACATTTGTAGCAACATGCATATACATAGTTTAGAAATCATGAGTTTATATCCGTATGTCCAGCTTCACTCCCTGTCTACAGGCTCTTTCTCTGCTGTTACCGTTTCATATTTTTATGTCCCATTTTATGCTGTGAGAAACCTTGGCTCCCAACATTGTCAGTGCACTTACTCATTTACTCTATCCTATAATACATCTCAAATAATTTCAGAGTCATTTTGCCCATTTCACCACAGTAAACAAACTTAATTAAAGTGGAGAATTTATATGTAGTTCTTCATTGCCTTACAACCATCCTGCCCAAGACTGAGAATGAATAAATAAATATTGTATTCTTAAATTACTTGAATCAACCTTTCCTTCTTCCTTTCTTGCTTTCCCTTTCCTCTGCACTTTCACTTCTCACTCCAACTTTCTGTATAAGGTAGTTAATGGTATTCATTGGAAATGTAATTAGGTTCATTTGTTTTTCAGTTTTTTTAAAGACTCTAATCTTTTTAAAAGATTTTTAAGGGTGCCTGGGTGGCTCAGTTGGTTAAGCGACTGCCTTCGGCTCAGGTCATGATCCTGGAGTCCTGGGATCGAGTCCCGCATCAGGCTCCCTGCTCGGCAGGGAGTCTGCTTCTCCCTCTGACCCTCCCCCCTCTCATGTGCGCTCTCTCTCTCTCTCAAATAAATAAATAAAATCTTTAAAAAAAAAAAAGATTTTTAAAATATTTATTTATTTATTTTTGCGAGAGAGAGAGAGAGAGAGAGAGAGAGAGCGCGCGCGCGAGAGAGAGCGCCCTAGTGCACAGGCCTATGTGGGGAAGGGGGAAGGGGGAAGGGGCAGGTAGAGGGGCAGGGGGAACAGCAGAGGGAGAGGGAGAGGAAGAGAATCACAAGCCAACTCCCCACTGAGCGTGTAGCATGGAGCCTGATGTGCAGTTTGATCTTTTGACCCTGAGATCATGACCTGAGCTGAAACCAAGAGTCGGGTGCTTAATTGAATGACCCACCCATGTGCACCCACCCTTTTTTAAAGTGGGCTCCATGATGGGAGCTGGAAGATCTTGAGATCATGACCTGAGCCAAAATCAAGAGTTGGTCGCTTAACTGACTGAACTACCCAGGTGCTCCCAGTTTTTTTAATGCTCCTTCTCATTCTGATTGGTTTTATTTTTGAATTTATAGAAAACAAGGATATTTCCAAAAGTTAAAATTATACAAAAGATACACTTCCCTTCTGTATCCTTTCCATCCCATTTCCCCCATTTCACATAGGTAACCAACCTTGCTGTTCCCCCAGCCCCTTTCTCATTTATTTTTTACATAGTTTCCATTATGTGCATATACCATAGTTTACTCAAGCAGTAGCCTATGTATAGGTATTATTTAGGTTGTTTCCACTATTTTGCAATTAAAATAATGCTGCAGTGAATAACCTTGTGAATATATATTTTTATATTTTGGGAGTGTACCTTCAGGATAAGTTCCTGGAAGTGAGACTACTGGGTTGAAGGGTAAATGTGTATGTAGTTTTTGTTAGATATTGTCAAATCACATTCCATAAGAATTACACCATTTTGGATTCCCAACAGCAATGTATGAGAGTGACTGTTGTTTTTAACCACAGTCACACCGCAAAAGTTCTTTAACTCAGCATAATATATTTTTTAGATGTATCTACATTATTGCATGTATCAGTAATTTCTTTTTATTGCTGAGTGGTGTTCCATTGTGTGACTACTTTCTCATTTTTGGCTACTATGATGGATAAAGCTGCTCAGAACATTCAGGTACAAGTCACTGTGTAGATTTTCCCCTCTTGAATAAATACCCAGGAGTGCAATTGCAGGGTCTTATGTTAAATGTATGCTTATCTTTTTATTAAAAATTTTTTTGTTTCAATTTTTAATTTAAATTCTAGTTAGAATATGCTTATCTTTTTTTAAGATTTTATTTGAGGGAGAGAGAGAGAGCAAGAGTGAGTGAGCATGAGTGAGCACGAGCTGGGAGAGGGGCAGAGGGAGAAGCTGACTCCCATCTGAACATGGAGCCTGATGCGTGGCTCTATCCTAGGACCCTGGGATCATGACCTGAGCCGAAGGCATACACTCAGCCAACTGAGCCACCCAGGCACCCTATGTATATGCTTATCTTTATTTAAAAAAAAAAAAGTGAAACTGTTTTCAGAAGTGGCTGTATATTCCACCTGCAAGATAAGAGTTCAAGTTTGAATTGTTCCTATTTGGTATTGTCACTTCTTCAATTTCAGCCTGCATTTCCATGATGTCTAATGATACTGATAATAGTTTCTTACTAACCGCACATATCTCTTCTTTTATGAAGTGTCTGTTTAAATGTTTTGCCCATTTTTAGAATTGGACAGTTTTCTTATTGTAGGAGTTTTTAAAAAATATATATTCTGTCTACTGATTGTTTTCAGATACATTTTAAGAGTACTTTTTTTTCCTTCCCTTTTATTTTCTTAACTTTTTTTTTGAAGAATGGCATTTTGAATTTTCAAGTACAACTTAACAATTTTTAATTTTGTGGTTAGTGCTTTTTTACTAAGAGATCTTTGCCTGTCATAGGTTATGAAGCTCTTCTGTGTTTTCTTATAGAAGTTTTGTACTTCTGACTGTATATTTAGGTCTCTGATCCACTTTGATTTAATTTTTGTGTTTGATGTGAAGAAAGGATTGAGGATCAGTTTTTAAAATGTGGATATTCTGTTCCAGAGCTATCTATTGAAAAGACTCTCCTTTTTCCATTGCATTGTCCTGCTAACTTAATCAACTGACTGTGTACAACAGAATCTCTTTCTGGTCTTTTTTCTGTTCCATTGATTTATATATCAGTCTTACGCCCACATACGTTGTCCTGATTACTATAGCTTTTATAGTAAGGTTTCAGAGTAAGTAATGTGAATTTTTCAACTTTTTTCCTTGTCATGATTGCTTTGGCTAATCTAGGGCTTTTGCATTTTGATACAAATTTCAGAATCAGTTTGTCAATCCCTGTAGTTTTTTAATCACTCTGAGAAACTGCCCTGCAGAATCTAGCTAGCTGGGACATCTTAAACTGTGGTCATTATCTTGTCAATTCAAGATTGCTGGGTTCTTTTTGGGTTCCTTATCCCTGTGCTGTGATGTGGAAATTGCTTTCTGGCAGAAAAGCCTGGGTAGTGGTAGGATTCATGTTGTTGCCTCTTCCCTCCCCCTGCCCCCAATTGTTTCCCGTATCTCAGGGACCACAATTTTTCACTTCCTGTTCTCTGATACCTGAATATAGTTTGTTATAATTTGTCCTGTTCACTGTAGGATAGCATTTGTTACTTTCTCCGATTGAAGAGAAGTCCCACAATTGATTCTTGGGTTCATTAAAAAAAGGCTCTTCTCATGTATTGGCCGATTTATAGTTTTTGTTTTTGTTTTAAAGATTTTATTTGTTTGACAGAGAGACACAGCGAGAGAGGGAACACAAGCATGGGGAGTGGGAGAGGGAGAAGCAGGCTTCCTGCTAAGCAGGGAGCCCAATGCCGGGGTCGATCCCAGGACCCTGGGATCATGACCTGAGCCTAAGGCAGACGCTTAACGACTGAGCCACCCAGGTGCCCCCGATTTACAGTTTTTTTTTTTTTAATTTTTTTAGCATATGTGCCAAAATATGTGTTTGTTAACCATAAAAATCTTTTTTTTTTCTTAAATTAACACAATGTATTATTTGTTTCAGGGGTACAGGGAACCATAAAATCTTCTTTGAGCATTTAAAAAATATACATATATATTTTTAAAGATTTTATTTTATTTGTTTGACAGCAAGAGAGACAGTGAGAGAGGGAACACAAGCAGGGTGAGTGGGAAAGGGAGAAGCAGGCTCCCCGCCGAGCAGGGAGCCCGATGCAGGGCATGATCCCAGGACCCCGGGACCACGACCCAAGCTGACGCAGGTGCCCAATGACTGAGCCACCCAGGCGCCCCCCAAAAATATTTATTTTAGAGTGTGTGTGAGCAGGGGCAGGGGTTGGGAGGGGCTGAGGGAGAGAATGAATCTTCAAGCTGACTTCCTGTTGAACGTGGAGCCTGATGTGGGGCTCAGTCTCATGGCCTGTGAGATCACCACTGAACCAAAACCAAGAGTTGGATGCTCAACTGACTCAGCCACCTAGGTGCCCCGAGCATTTTTTAAATTATTTTTTTATTTTTATTTTTATTATTATTATTTTTTAAAGATTTTATTTATTTATTTTACAGAGAGAGAGAGACACAGTGAGAGAGGAAACACAAGCAGGGGGAATGGGAGAGGGAGAAGCAGACTTCCTGCTGAGCAGGGAGCCCGATGCGGGGCTCCATCCCAGGACTCTGGGACCATGACCTGAGCCGAAGGCAGACGCTTAACAACTGAGCCACCCAGGCGCCCTTGAAAGTGCATCCTTCTTTAAGCCTTGCTTTTCCTCCTATAGGCTGGTTGGCAAAGGACAGTGAAATAGCCAGCATGCAAAACTACTGTTGATGTATGGCTGAGGATGTTGGTGATTTCATAGCATTCTGGGCACTGTGCTTCCATGAAGTGTAGGAATTGGGGATCCACACCATGTGCTGCTTCTCATCTTCCCTGGGATGGAGGAAGTCCTTAGTAAGGGGCATGTTCTCATGAGGAGATAGTCACCACTGGAAAGTAGTTCAGCACTTTAAAGATGTTATTCCATTGTCTTGTTGTTTCTGAAAAGATAACTTTTATCCTTGTTCCTCTGTATGTGTGATCCTTTTTCTTACGGCTGCTTTCAAGATTTTCTCTTTTTGTTTTTAAACAGTTTGTGCTGTACTCAGGTCTAATTTCTTTGTGTTTGTTTTCCTTGGGATTCTTTGAGTTCCTTTGATGTATATAGGTTGGTGTTTTCATTAAGTTTGGGGAAGTTTTCCCATTATTACCTCAAGTATTTTATTCTTTTCCTCCTTCATCCTGATTTCTCTGACTCCAAATATTGTTTGTTAGATCATTTGATATTTCTTGCATATACTTAAGGCTCTGTCCATTTTTCTGCAATTCTTTTCTTTTCCTTAGGCTCAGTTACTTTTTTCTGTCATTTCCAATTTGAGTAATATTCAAAAATAAAATGCTTTTTGTCTCATCTTGCTCTTACAACCCACGGTAGAAAGGGGCTTAAGAAGAGCTAATGGCTTTATCAAAGTTGTATAACTAATTTGTGGTGTCATTGAATTAGAACCTAAATCTTGATTCTTTGCAAATTTCAGACCATTTTCTTTCTGTAATTTGTGAACTTTTATCTTGTAATAAGTTGCTATCTTGTTAAATGTTCATGCTGCTATGTCTAGGAGTAGGGGTGGTGGTAGGGGATTTTCATTCATTTTCTGCAATTTTACAATGTTTAAGTTCTTCTTTGCTTTAAAAAATGATTTTCAGTGGAAGAATTTAAGTATCACTGAATTCAGTAATACCTTAAGAACTAATCTTTTAGATGACATTCCCCAGCAGTGAAAATATGTCTATGGTTATTCAACAGAAATTCATCTTTAACCACAGAAGTTTTAAAATCATGAGTTTTTAGACTCTCAGGTTATGATATCATTCATGGCCTTGGAAATTAACTCTTTCAAGTACTGTCTCTTACCAGTCTTTTTCACATGAAAATTCCTTAAACCAGTTCTTGTGTCATCTTAATTAAAATGAGACCACTATGTAGTTGGATAAAGGAATGAAGATATATTGCCAAGGTCAGGATAATTAATAAGTGCCTTTATATCACATTTTACTAACATTTTAGTTTCTAAAAAGTTCTATCATAACCTTCTAGAGAATTTGATATTAAAAAGGTATTATTAGTAGCTGGGGCGCCTGGGTGGCTCAGTCGTTGAGCGTCTGCCTTCGGCTCCCTGGGATCGAGCCCCGCATCGGGCTCCCTGCTTGGTGGGAAGCCTGCTTCTCCCTCTCCCACTCCCCCTGCTTGTGTTCCCTCTCTCGCTATGTCTTTCTGTAAAATTAATAAAAAATAAAATCTTAAAAAAAAAATAAAAACGTATTAGTAGCATATGAATGGCATTCTAAATTTTAAGGACTATATCTCTGTCCTTCAGTTTAATTTGAAATTGAATTACTAAAGTTTAAAGATAACTTTTAATTATAAGTTCTGCTTTTATTATGCCTTATAATTAAAATGAGTCAGGCTCACAGACATCTTGTAAAGCAGCTATTACTGAAAAAGCAATTTAAGGAAATTCTTTTAGGTTTATATTTTATATATATAGAAAAATTGACATTTGTTAATTTCATCAATTGCCTGCCTAACTATAACACCCCTTAAATTTAAAGCTGGAAAACACAGTTTTTTGTTTTTTTTTTTTGTTTTGTTTTTTTGTTTTGCATGGGAACTAGGAGTGGTAGTAGTCTCACTTTGACATCAGTTTTCTCATTAGGATCAATTTGCTTGTTTTTTAGAACATCACAGGTTCTTTCCAGCTTAAGTTTCTATGATTCATGGATCTAGTTCCTCATTATAGAGCCTTTTAGTTAATCCTGCTGTTTCTCCCCCGCTCACTATAAATGCATGTTGATTGCTTAGATTAGGAGATGAAAGTATTGGTAAGGTGAAGGTACTTAAAACTTTTTTAAAGGTGATGTACAGGGATGGGTCAAGAATCTACAGTCATTGGTGATCTGGTAAGGGCCATTCTTCTTCTTCTTCTTCTTTAAAGATTTACTTAGAGAAAGAGTGTGTGAGCATGAGCATGTGTGCACACAAGCAGGAGGGGCAGAAGGAGGAGAGAGAATCTCAAGCAGATGATGCGCTGAGCGTGAAGACCAGGTGGGGCTCGATCTCATGACCCCAAGGTCATGGCCTTAACTGAAACCAAGAGTTAGTCACTCAACTGACTGTGCCACCCAGGCATCCTAAGGGCCATCATTCTTAACTGTTTTCTTTTTGTTAAAGACTAGTAGGAATTTCTAGTTAATGTGACCAGAAAACAGTAACTTCTTACTGGAAACTTAAGCTGGGCCATTGAAAGACAGTTGTTAGAACAGCTGTAGACAGTGCAGTTACACTCGGATTTCACGAAAAAAGGAGTAAACTATTTGTTTATTTTTTGGTTGAAATGGTTAAGAGCTTGGGCTCTGATGTTGGAAAGACTTGCATTTAATTTGTAATTCCATCACTTACTAGATGTATGACCTTGGGTGAGTTATTTTCCTTCCCCATACCTGTTTTCTCATGTAAAAGAGGGATAAATTTGAACTCTACTTTTATCTGTTCTTTATATCTGAAATAGGGATTAAAATGGGAGTAATAAATGGAATGCCCTCAACACAGTATCTGGCTCAAATGTTAGATTAAATATATATTCACTTAACATTAACTTAACATTTTTAACTTAACATTAGTGTTTTTTAATTTAACATTAAAATTATGCAATATTTTATATAAACAGGAGTATATATGTGCTATGAAGTGTACTTCGGAAAACACCTATGAACCCACTACTTAAGAACTGGAAAGTTGCTAGGTATACCAGCTCCCTGTGTGTTTCTCCATCTTACTCTTCCTTCTGCTTCTGTCCCAGAAGTAATAGATACCGTAATTTATTTGCTAAAAACTTAAAAAAAAAACCACACGTGTGTGTTCTTGAACCATGTTTAGTTTTTGTTTTTAGCTTTACAAAAATGAGTGTAATGGACTTGCTTTTTATTTTACTTTTTAAAGATTTATTTATTTATTTGTTTGTTTATTTATTTACGGGGAGGGACAGAGGGAGAGAGAGAAATCTCTAGTCGACTTCCCCTGAACTTGGAGCCTGACTTGGGACTCCATCCTATGACTCCAAGACCACGACCCCAGCCGAAATCAACAGTCGCCTGCTCAACCGACTGAGCTACCCAGGCGCCTCTAATGTACTTGCTTTTTTTTTTTTTTTAAAGATTTTATTTATTTATTTGAGAGAGAGAGAATGAGAGATAGAGAGCACAAGAGGGAAGAGGGTCAGAGGGAGAAGCAGACTCCCTGCCGAGCAGGGAGCCCGATACGGGACTCGATCCTGGGACTCCAGGATCATGACCTGGGCCGAAGGCAGTCGCTTAACCAACTGAGCCACCCAGGCGCCCCTAATGTACTTGCTTTTTAAAAAAAACTTTGATTGCTTATAATATTCACCCATGTTGTGTATAATTTATTTTTGCTACTACTATATTGTTTTGTATGGCTTTATTTTTTAAATTTGGGATGGATGGTCATTAGTGTCCTCTGGTTTTTGATGTATAAATGAAATGTCAATGAACATTTTTGTGTATTTTGTTGCAAGATTATTTTTATTGCCCTAAAGTTTTTAAATATAAATTTGACTTTAACTGCCCATGTACTAAATTTGCTTTTCCTGTAGAACTTCTTTAGAAAAAGTAAATTTTCTTATTGAAATAGCCCTCTTTTATTAGCTAATTTATCTTATACAAGTCATTTATTATTTATCACAGGATTAGCAATATGCACTATTTTCCTTACATAACTTTAAGTATAGTTTATATTCAGTAAAATGCACCAGCCTTAAGTTTATAATTTGCCGAGTTTTGACAAATGTCACCATTACCACAATCATGATATAAAACATCCCCACCATCCTCTGAAGTTCTTTTGTCCTTCTGTGCAGTCAGTCCACTGAGATAGCTGGCAGCCTCTGGGCTACTTTAAGTCGTTAGTTTTGCCTTTTCTGAATTTCATATATATGGTATTCCCCTTATTTATATAATGTACTTTTTGTAATTTTCCACTGTCATCGGATATTCTGTTCTTTTTCGCCTTTCAGTTTTGTAAGCTTGTATTGATCTTTAAGCTCACTAATTTTATTTTTTTTTCTTCCTCAGCTGTGTCCCGTCAACTGATGAGCCCATCAAAGGCATTCATTTCTGTTAGTGTTTTTGATTTCTAATATTCCCATTTGCTGCTTTCTCATAGTTTCCATCTCTCTGCTTATATTACCCATCTGTTCTTGCTTGTTGTCCACTTTTTCCATTAGAGTGCTTAGTATATTAATCATAATTAAAATCCCACAATTGGTTTCCAGTTTTTTTTTTTTTTAATGTTTTTAAAGAATCTGGCTTCTTTCCTGTTTGCTAGCAAATTTTAGAGGCTTCTTTGGATATGTCATCAAAATCTGCTTTCACTTACCAGCGCTCATGATTTCTCATTTAAGAATATAAGTGACCACATAAAAACTTGATATATGTTCATAGCAACATTATTTATAATAGCCAAAAAGAGGAAACAACTTAAATGTCCATCAGCTGGTGAATAGATAAATAAAATTATAGTTCCACACAGTTAAGTATTCACAAATAAAAAGAAATGAACTACTGGTATATGCTATAACATGGATGAATTTGAAAGGATTATACGAAGTGAAAGAAGCCAATCACAAAGGACTAGATATTGTATGATTCCATTTGTATGAATTTTCCAAAATAGATGAATCATTAGAGACAAAGTAGATTAATGGTCTCCCTGGGGTGGGAGAGAGGTGGTATGAAGTGGGGGAAAAATGGGATTACACAGAGAACAGTGAGGAGTACTGGGCTTCTTTTTTGGGATAATGAAAATGTTCTAAAATTGTGATGATTGTACAACTCTGAATTTATTAAAGGCATTGATTGGATACTGCAAGTGTGTGGTTTGTGAATTATATCTGTATAAAGCTGTGAAAGAATATACCTGATATATTCTTTCTATTGATGACTGAATATTCTATATTCAGAGAACATAAGATCTCTGTACCGCCATAAAGGAATTTTCTGGAAAAATATTGTTATTTTTCTCACGGCACTTACCTCAGAAGGTTTGCTATCTATCCCAAACATTTCTTGGTTTCAAAAACAACACATTAATTGAAACCTCAAGGTTTTCTAAAATAGTCAGTCTCTAATTATAGGGCTTATGTTAACTCCAGCACCGTATCTTTTTCATGTATCAAGAAAATATATGTCAGAGACTTTTAGAAAATTACTTATTTTAGAGAGAGAGAGAATGCGAGTGAGTGGAGGGGGGAGGGACAGAGGGAGAGAGAGGATGAATTCTCAGGCGGACTCCTCGCTGAGCGTGGAGTCCGATGCGAAGCTCAGTCCCAGAACCCTGAGATCTTGACCTGAGCCGAAACCAAGAGTTGGATGCTCAAACGACTGAGCCACCCAGGTGCCCATGTCAGTCTTCCTTAAAAATTAATTCATTATATGTTAATAAAAAAAAATGAATTCAAAGTCATACCCAGACCTATCTGCACTTTTCTATTTGTCCTTTAAGTGTTTATAAGATGCCTATGGGCATCTTATAGTAGTACATCCAGAAATTTTGCTCTTAAGCGTGTAACATCCATTTAAAAAAGTACCCAGAAAGCCATAATTTCGGTGGATCTGCTGTTTTAGGGCTGATGAAGTGCTATGGTTATAAGCGGAAAAACCAAAGTTATTTTACTTTAGATAATCTGACCACACAGTCCCTTACTGCCTTTTTATTTTTTCTTTAGGTTTTTTAAGAGGCTCCTTCTGGGGAAGGAATATTTAAACTGTGGGGATTATGTGATGATATGTAGGAGAATATTAATGCATTTATAGTGTAAAAGCTTAAACATTTTAGGGGTGCCTGGGTGGCTCAGTTGGTTAAACATCTGCCTTTGGCTCAGGTCATGATCTTAGGGTCCTGGGATCAAGCCCCATGTCAGGCTCCCTGCTCAGTGGGGAGACTGCTTCTCTCTTTCCCTCTGCCCTTCCACCCCCACTGGTTCTCTCTCTCGCTCTCAAATAAATAAATAAATAATCTTAAAAAAAAAAAAAAGCTTAAACATTTAATGTTGATCAAACAGCAACTTACTTTAAAAAGAAACTTTTTTGAGCGTAGGTTCCATACTGTACAGAGATGCTTTTTTTTACATTTTATTTATTTGTCAGAGAGAGAGAGAGAGAGGGAGAGAGCACAAGCAGGGGAAGTGGCAGGCAGAGGGAGAAGCAGGCAGGGAGCCTGATGTGGGGCTTGATGCCAGGACTTTGGGATCATGACCTGAGCCAAAGGCAGACGTTTAACTGACTGAGCCACCCAGGCACTCCAATAGTTGTGTTCTTGTTATTAAAGCCAAAGACTGAATGTTAAGCTGGTTTGCTTTAGATGAGGCTTTCAGAATATGTAGAGAAAATTGTTAAGATTTTAAGATCCATCTTTGACTCGAACAACAAACTGAACCGCCCTAAATCCAGTCACTGTTTTTTTTGCTCTTGGTGAAAATGGATGGAGATAGGTTTTAGTAGTTGTTTATAGTCAAGGCTCATAAAAAGGGCAGTTTTATTGGATTTGGAAAATATAGACATAAAAAATTTGTCACATTGGTAATAACATAGCTCTTGTAGTACTTAATTTTGTAACTTAATTAAGAAATATAATTGTCCTAAATATCAGCTCAGCAATCTAGAAAGTGAACTGCTGTACAAATAGTCCATTTTATACCACTGTTATAAATGACTCTATCATATGCCAGACTCTCAGAGTAATTACTTTCTTATGATTCTGTCTTTGTTTCCAAAACCTGTTTTAATAAGAATGTTTTTGAATCTGTGTAATATTTAACATATAAAGCCTGCGTTATTTTGAAGTTGATACTGAAAACCTCTAAACTTCTGACCTTGAATAGAATTTGATATGTATAACCATTACATGCAGCTGCTGGATTCAGAATTGCCTTTTCTGGGACTCTGCTTTGTGAAAATGTGTATTGGACATGAGTGTATGGCAGCTGACATTTATCAAGGATAACAGGAGCCTTACTCATTTTCACATTTTAAAGTAACTTTGAAAGCTTTGCATGTGCACACATGCTCAACATATGTTCCTAAGATTTAAATACATTTTTCATCATGTATCAAACCAATTTCAGTCTTTAATGAGCTTCAACGTTAAACTTACTCTGTGTGAGTACACAAACATCTAAAGATCAACAGTGTAGGATATTTAATTCACTTCCATAGAATTTTATCTTTCATACTTTAAAATTATTACAAGTAAAAATGTACCTCTTTGTATTCTGGGTAGCACTCTTGTTATGTAATGTGTTATTTGGCATTTCTTTCATTCCCCTCCTATAAAATTTGGCCCTAATGTAGAAAACTGGATTATAGAAATTATTTATTTTCTTTTTTTTAAAGATTTTATTTATTTATTTGAGAGAGAGAGAATGAGAGATAGCACGAGAGGGAAGAGGGTCAGAGGGAGAAGCAGACTCCCTGCTGAGCAGGGAGCCCGATGTGGGACTCCATCCTGGGACTCCAGGATCATGACCTGAGCCAAAGGCAGTCGCTTAACCAACTGAGCCACCCGGGCGCCCCGAAATTATTTATTTTCTTAATGGTATATTGCTCTTTTTGAAAAGATTTTTATGGAGCTAGTTATTTTACTGGAGGGTGACATAAATTGGGATTGCATGATTTTTAGTCTTTGTTCTTAGCCTTTTAAAATTTTCTTTAAAGATAGATTGTGATGATAATTTAAAAAGAATTCTAAAATAAAACTGCAAAATTCATAATGTGTTGGCAAACTTGTTAATTAAAATAACACCTTTAAATGGTTGGTATGGGTTTCAGACACTGCAGCCCTTCAGTATATTGATATGTAGATCACACTGACTTGCTGCAAGGTAACAGGAGACATGCTTTGACTTCTGCAGATAAATTGGCCATGCACAGCTGTAATCCTACTGTCTTTTCGTTTCCAGATGTGATTGAATAGTATAAGGCCTTTGATACCTAGGTCCTGGGTAATAAGTTGAAACTTAATTTTTTGTGTGTATGTGAGTTTTTACTTGGGCTTTTGATAAGCCTGTTTCGTGGTATGAAGGTACCATGTAAATTCTGGATGTTTTATTACTTAAATAACTCTCTCTGAATTTGAAATATAAGAAGGCTGAGTTCCATTTTTTTCCCCATTTTCCTTGTGGCAGTTAGTAAGGAAGTCATTTTATTAAGAGTGATAAATAGTAAAAAGAGTTTTAAATTTAGACTAGTTAAATTGCCAGTGTCTTTACATTTTAAAAAATGCAAAGCAATTATGAATTTTAACAAGAGTTTTCAAAGAAATCATCCTTAATCACTTGTGACCTAAGTGCCCTTACTGTTTCTCCAAATTCTTTTCATATAGAAATGCACCATATTAGAGAGGTTTAAAGAAAATACTTGAGGGATGCCTAGCTGGCTCACTTAGTAGATCATGTGGCTCTTGATCTCGGGGTCATGAGTTTGAGCCCTACATTGAATATAGAGATCACTTAAAAATAAAGTCTTTGAAAAAATAAAGAAAATACTTGAAATGTTTGCATAAGAACAGTTTATTACTATTACCAAAACTTCATTTGTAGATATTAGTATCTTTGAGAATTTAGTACTTCCCGAAAGACATCTCTTTATAATCCCCTCCTAGGTACCAAGGTTTAGGCAATTTGCAAAAGTTTTTCAGCCAGTGTGGGAATTAGAAAACCAGTACATTGTTTCCTGAATTCATGTGGGTTGTAAATGTAGGTACTTTATAATCACAGAGGCAAAATTCTATTTTCTCTAATAACCTTGGTTCTGTCTGTAAATCATGAGATTCTTTAAGGAGCCATTTGTTAAGACTTCCATGTGCTCAGATAAGCTTTGTTTTGGTCTATGGTTTTAATTATTTCAGCAACCTTGTAAAGATGTAGTATGTCCTGGGGCACTTGGGTGGCTCAGTCGGGTAAGTGTCTGACTCTAGATTTTGGCTCAGATCATGATCATATAGGGCTCGGTGGTGGGCATGGTGCCTGTTTAAGATTTCCTCTCTCCCTCTACCCCTCCCTCACCCCTCTGCCTCTCTTAAAAAAAAAAAAAAGACTGGTATGTCCATTTTAGAGAATAGGAAATTGAGCTTCAGAGACTTAAATTTGGTGATATTGTGCTGGGGCTTAGATCAGCTGTGAAGTCTTTTCCCTTTATTTCACTGTGCTGCATTCGATTTGAATTCATCAGTTTTCTTATCCACTTCACTGATTGTGTGTGTGTGTGTTTTGTGTTGTGTCTAGTCTAGGAATTAATTCTTCACTGAGTTTTCAGATATGGATTTAAGTATCCCATGCTAACTAAGTTAGGATATTTGGTGCTCGCATAATGGGTGATACTCTCTTTTTATACTTTATATTTTATGAAGGTTTGTAATCCAGTCTTTTCATAACGATTTATTCTGTTTTCATTTATTTTTTTTCATGGCAGTCAAATTTTTATCTCTTAAGGATCATAAGCATTTATTTTAAACTTATTTAAAGATTTCATTTTATTGGGTGGTGAATTCATCTTCCAGTATTGATGAATTTCTTGGTCAACTTTCTTAGTTCTGTTTTCACATACACTTGGGAATTTTCATTTACAATTTGCATCTTAAATGGGAAATTTAGTTTTCCTTTTGTTCATTTGGTGCTCTCCATGTGACCCCCTCTCCCCGGCTCGGTACCCCTAGCTCTGTTTTTGTTGCCTTCTCCCATATCCACTTTACCTTCAGTCTAGGTCCAGGACTCCAGTCTGAAATATTCTTGCAATACTAGAGAGATGATGACTCTTCTACACTGCAGGTTGTAGTTTGATGTGATCAGTAACTCGTTACTGATGATCATAGCTTCTCTTCATTTTCCTTTCAGCAATTTTTTGGTTTTGTTTTTACCTATGAGCCTTGCTTTTGGTCCTCTTACCTTGTGCATGATTGGATTTTCTTAAAAAGCAGTTGCTAGTTTCTGGTCCTGAAATTCAGTGGGTTCATGGAGTCATCAATTCATTATTGTATGTTTGCTCTGTGTTTTGGTCCACAGACATATTTGTTAGGTTTGAGCATTTCTGTGTCTTCCAAAATTAATAAAAAATATGTACTTTATTTGTCATTATTATATTTAGAGCAGAGGGGAAGAGTGGTTGGTTGAGAGCGGTAGTCCATTATGTCATCTTATCAGAAAGTCCTGTACTTTTAAAAAAATTTTATTGATTTTTAAATTTTAATTCCAGTGTAATTAACATAAGTGTTAGTTTCCAGTGTATAATATGGTGATTCAACAATTCTGTACACAGGTCAGTGCTCATTGTGATAAGTGTACTCTTAATCCCATCACCTGTTTAACCCACCCCCCTACCCACCTCCCCTTTGGTTTCTTGGTTTCACTCTCTTGGCTTTCCTTTGTCCATTTGTTTTGTTTCTTAAATTCCACATATGAGTGAAATCATATGGTATTTGTCTTTCTCTGACTTACTTCGCTTAGCATTATACTCTAGCTCCATCCATGTTGTTGCAAATGGCAAGATGTCTTTTTTTTTTTTAAGATTTCATTTATTTATTTTAGAGTGTAAGAGCGAGCGGGGGTGGGGGGCAGAGGGAGAAGGAGAGAGAGGATCTCAGGCAGACTGTGTGCCGAGTGTGAAGCCCAGTGTGGGGCTTGATCCCACAACCTTGAGATCACGACCTGAGCTGAAACCGAGAGTCAGACGTCTAACCGATTGAGCCACCCAGGTGCCCCAAAATTTCATTCTTTTTTATGGCTGAATAGTATTTCATTGTACACATACACACACCCCATGTCTTCTTTATCCATTCATTTATTGATGGACGCTTGGGCTGCTTCTATAATTTGGCTGTTGTAAATAATGCTGCAATAAACATAGGGGTGCATGTAACCTTGTGAATTAGTGTTCTTTTATTTTTATGGGTAAATACCCAGAAGTGCAGTTAGTGGATTATATGGTATGGTAGTTTTTAACTTTTTGAGGAACCTCCATACTTCCACAGTGGCTGCACCAGTTTGGATTCCCATCAACAGTGTACTAGGGTTCTTTTTTTCCCACATCCTCACCAACACTTGTTTCTTGTGTTTTTGATTTTAGCCATTCTGACAGGTGTGAGGTGATATCCATTGTGGTTTGAGTTGCTTTTCCCTGATGATGATTGATGTTGAACGTCTGTTCATGTGTCTGTTGGCCATGTTTAGGTCTTCTTTGGAGATATGTCTATTCATGTCTTCTGCCCATTTTTTAATTGGGTTATTTGTTTTTCATTTTGAGTTAAGTTCTTTATATATTTTGGACACTAACCCTTTATCAGATACTTCCTTTGCAGATATCTTCTCCCATTATCAGTATGTTGTCTCTAGTTTTGTTGATTGCTTGGTTTCCTTTGGTGTGCAGAAGCTTTTTTTTTTGATGTAGTCAGGAAGTCCTGTTCTTTTGATTTTACAACCTGGCTTATGTATATAGGTTGCAGATAGTAGATACTGAAATATTTATTAAATGAATGTGAAGAGGATCTTGGAGAAGCCATACCAGTTTCAGGCCTTCAATCCCACTCTTAATCTTAGTACAGTGGTTCTCAGAAGTGTGGTTCATGGTCCTCTGGGAGTCCCTGAGAACTTTTACAGGGTCCATACAGTTAAAACTATTTTCATAATAACCCATTATTTACCATTTTCATTCTTTTGATGTTTGCACTGGTGCAGATACAGTGGTACCGAAAGCTACTGGCACCTCAGCTTCAATCAAGGCAGTGGTGCTACAGACTATACTAGTGGTCATTACATACTTTACTTTCCTGCACTTAAAGGAAACAAACAAAGCAGCATTTCTCACTTAGGATTGTCCTGCATGAGGCAGCAAAATTTGCTCATTTCATTAAATCTTGACTCTTGAGTACTGTATTTTAAAAAATTCTGTTTGGTGAGAATGGAAAATATGCAGAAAGCACTCTGCCTACCATGGTTATCCTGGGGAACGACCCTTGTGTGATTGGTTTGTGTACTGAATTAGCCACTTTTTTCATGGAATACCATTTTTACTTGAAAGAACGACCAGCAAGCTCTGGTTATTGAAACCTGAGCATTTCGCAGACAGTTCTTGAAACTGAGCAAGATGAACCTATTACTTCAGGGAAAACCTCTGATGGTATTTGTTGACAGTGCTAAAATTTGAGTTCTCAAGTGAAAATTGTAATGTTGGTAAATCTGAATCTGCCACCATGAGTGTAACTGCTTCTCAGTACTTAAAGACTTTCAAGATGAGATGCATGGTGGGTGCCTGGGTGGCTCAGTTGGTTAAGCGACTGCCTTTGGCTCAGGTCATGATCCTGTAGTCCCGGGATCGAGTCCCGCATCGGGCTCCCTGCTCAGCAGGGAGTCTGCTTCTCCCTCTGACTCTCGTGCTCTCTATCTCTCATTCTCTCTCAAATAAATAAATAAAATCTTTAAAAAAA
Source organism: Zalophus californianus (assembly GCF_009762305.2). NCBI lineage: Eukaryota > Metazoa > Chordata > Mammalia > Carnivora > Otariidae > Zalophus > Zalophus californianus. Next base: position 127,019,553 of record NC_045602.1, read on the forward strand.
AAAAAGAGATGCATGGTGATATTAATATGGAGTTTTTGATATTGTATCATGAAATATATCAGTATTTTAAAATCTGCTTGATCAGTGAACTGATATGTTAAAATGACAATGTTTGATGTTACAAAATCATGCATGGGTAAAAGATTTGCTCAGAGTGTAAGCTAGGGGAGTATACTTTAATGTAATAGCGTGAAAGTTGATCAGTAGTTTCAGATTTCACTTTGCAACTAACCTTTAAGAAAGTACTTACTGCTTGTTGAGTTTTAGCATAATACCAAGGAAAATTATCTACAGTTTGCAAAAGGCTATTGTAATAGTCCTTTTTAAAAATAAGTACATGTCTCTGAGGCTGGATTTTCTTCATATGTTTTTGTCAAATTAACATATTGCAACATATTGAATGGAGAAGTAGATAAGCAAATCCAGCTATCTTCTTTAAGTCAGACATAAGATTTGTAAAAATGTAGAAACAGTACCACCTCTCTGTTTTGTTTCAGAAAATTTGTTTTCCATAAAATTGTGAAATTGTTAACACATAATGCGCTTGTTTTAAAATGAATTAATATTTCAAAATATTTAGAAGTTTAATTTTGAATATGGTAGATATTGATAGGTATAACCCACATAACAAAAGCTTTTTGGCGTTCCCAGTTTTTAAGAGGTAAACAAATCCCGGTATCAAAAAAAGGTTGAGAATCACTGATGTAGTGAATTTGGTTGGAACTCCAGAGGCATTTGACTTAAACCTTTCACCCTGCTTGCATATATTGGTTGTTTTGAAGCACATCTGAATTCTGCTATAGCTGTCTCTGTTCTGACCTACTTAAAACAGGAAGGGGGCCAGAGCTAACTAGTAAGCTTTGGCCATTTTCAAGGACATGCAGTTGTCCTTTACCCTGAATCTTGTAGTAGTAAGATCCAGATTGACTGCAGAAGGTTAGGACTTTGAACACTTGAATAACATTGTGTGCCGGATCTGATATGCAGTTGTTCCTGCTTTTGAATTAACAGGTCAGCTATTAGTTTCCAGTGGAGACCTTTCATAGCACATAGTACATTTTGGGATACTATATTTACTAGTTTGTTGATTATGGACCCTGGTCATTAGCTTATTGAAGGCAAAAAACCTTGTCTGTTTTGGTCAGCAGTTTATCCCAAGCACATGGCATAGGGAATGCAATCTCCTTTGTTTATGTATGTGGACAACACTCAGTATGTTGAAGAATGACCAGTTAAAAAATTTTTTTCCCTCTAGTTTTATTGAGAAATAATTGACATACTCCACTATATAAGTTTATGGTATACAGCTTGATGGTTTGATTTACGTGTATTATGGGATCAGTACAGTTGGTTCTGCTAACACCCATTTTCTCCTGTAGATACAATAAAAAGAAAAGAAAAAATTCTCCTTGTGATGAGAGTTCTTAGGAGCTACTCTCTCTCTCTGTTTTTTTTTTTTTTTTTTTTAAAGATTTTATTTATTTGACACAGAGCACAAGCAGGGGGAGCGGCAGAGGGAAAGGGAGAATCAGACTCCCCACTGAGCAGGGAGCCTGATGAGGTGCTCTGTCCCAGGACCCTGGGATCATGACCTGAGCTAAAGGCAGACGCTTAACTGACTGAGCCACCCAGGCGCCCCAGAGCTACTCTTAACCGCTTTCCTATATATCACCCAGCAGTGTTAGCTGTAGTTACCCAGTTGTACATTACATCCCTAGTGCTTAGTGACCACTCTGTAGATGTTTGCCGGTGGGTTTGGGTTTTAACCAATTTAGGTGTATGCCTGGTTTTACAGGAGGTCTTAATTAAATTTTTGCCTCTGATGTTCTTTAATAATAATGAGGTGTCCCCAGTCTTCATTTACTAGACACATGTAGGCTGGTTTTGTGAAATACAAAAAGTTCTTTAAAGTCATGAATCATGAAACTGACCTTTGAAAAGCGGTGGAGGAAAAAAAAAAACCAAGCTGTGTTTTATTTAAATTATTTAAGTGATGCTCTTTTTGTCCTATTCTTCAGTATTTTATATTCTTTCTTGCTGTAAATTTCTTTTCTGGTACAATCATGATCTAGAGGACGGATTTTTAGCTCCACATAGTAGTAGTATACTAGCTATATTTTGACGGGGATTTAGGGAGGCAATTGAGGCTCTTGTTCAATTAGACTTTGATACTTTTTAACATTTCTACCAGTGTTACCCTACCTTCCAACAGGTAAAGGATGTTAAGAGTGCGTCCTTATTTTCTTTTTTGACTTTGATATATATGTTCTCATTCAGTATTTGTATTTTTGTCATCCTGAAGTTGATAATGACTTAAAGATTTATTTGAAGAGAGAAATTCTGTTACCAGACGTATAACTTCTAGGAATATGGAAATGTTATTTTTAAAAAATGACTCTTTTGAATTTAAAGTTATTTAGGCTAGGAGTGGAATTACAATCAGTGAAGAGTAATATGCTGTGAGGTCAGAAAAAGAAAAAAGGCCCAGTGGAAACAGCACGCAAGGACTGAGCCACAGACTAACCTGCAGTAAAGATGATGACCCATTCAGGAAGTCTTTATGAGTCAGACTTGCCATGTTGTGTTGCTAGCGTTAGAGAACATCTGCTCCAGTGTCTTTGCTTTTATTAAAGATTTTTTTATTTTTAAGTAATCTCTACACCCAAAGTGGGGCTCAAACTCACAACCCCGAGATCACAAGTCCCACGCTCTCTGACTGAGCCCGCCAGGTGCCCCTCCTTTGTTTTTGCTTTTAAAGAAGCAAATCTAGCTAAGATGGGTTTACCCTTGATACATCTCTCTCACTCTCTTCCACCTTCAGTATTTTTCTTTGAAAAATTAATTCAAGTTGCTTTATCAACTTTTCATTTCCACATTGTTAATTTTTATAATGTTAGTGTCACAGGTAAACCCTCTGTAGCTACTTAAGTTTTTGATATTTGGTATCGGTGGACCGGGCTACCCTTCAGTACTGTAGCGGGGGAGTGTCTTGTTACTTTTAAGTTTTTCACTGTGCAAGTACTCTGGTTCAGGAGTATCAGTGCTGCTCTTGACTCATGGTTCCCATTCCCTGTAGCATTCATGGTGTGCATACTGCTACTTCCTGTCGTAGCTTTCCTTACCAGGTGGCTAATGTCCACTCTTAAGTATTAACATTTCTTTTAGTATCATTTTTTCTTCTCTGAGGCAGATGGAAAGAATGGGTTAGGAGAGAATGGGGCACATGCTGTGATCATTCACCCCCCCTTTACATCTTTATTGCCTGTTTATTGAATCTGTATCAGATTTTATTCCTGCGCTGTGCACATACTTCTCTAACCCCTGTTTATCTTAATCCAGTGCTTTACTACTACCTCGAGGGGGCTAAAAACTTTCTCTCTTGTTCCTCTCTCTTTCTCTGCTGCTTGTATTTTCATTATGTGCCAAGAGAAAACCTTAGATATAGTTTTGATGTAGAGATATTTACATCTATCAAGGCAAAATTAAACCACAAATCCAGAAGTAAAAAGAGATCATAAAGAACCACCACTGTGTGCTTTTACCTAGTACCTTTGAAGGTTTGTTGATATCCTCTTCAGAAAATCTTCTAAAATATGCCTCCTTATTCTTATGTCTTTTAATCTTAAGAAAACAGCGGTTACAGTAATTTGTTCTATCTTTTAATGGTTTTAATGGCTACTAGCTATGTCTCACCACACTATTTCAGTGGGAGAATGTTTTGAATTCCAGTCAGCTACCTGTAAGTTGAGAATAGCCTGAATAGTCCTGGCTAATTTGTTTTTTGTCTGAAACCTTTTAATTTGTTGCCATATGGGATATTTGTAGCTATTTGTCTTTCAACAGAGAGCAAATCTGAATCTTTGTTCTTGGTATTGATGGATTACCATTATTCCCTTTGTCAGTTGCTTGCTTTGTATTGCTTTTCATGCTCACATTAAACATGTGCATATGTGAGGTGTGATTATTACCAGATTTAACAGGTGATAGGCTTTTTAAAGGTGACAAAAGTTTACCTTTCAGTGAAATTGAGATTCTGCTCTCGAGTTTGATTCCAACAAAGCCCCATTGTCTTTTCATTATGTCATAGTAAATCAGCTGAAGGATTCAAACGTTCTGAGTTTTATTTTGATAGGCAGCTTGGAGCCACTATATTTGTTGGAGTGGGAATACCCAAGTGAAAAATGACATGTCAAAAAGAAGCAAAAATGCAAGCTCTCCTTGCATCTTCTCTGTATTTTAAGAAAGATTGTTGAGTTGGTGAAAAGTACAGCTAAGGGGATGGTAAAGAAAAGGAGAGCTGGAGTTGGAAAAGGAACCGGGAGAATGGTGGGTAGTAGCAGTAAAAAAGAAAGAGGAAGGAGTTTGTAATGAAAGAGTCTTGTACAATTTTTTTTAAGTTTATTTAAGAAAAAAAATTTGTTTATTTACTTATGTAAGTAAGTAATCTCTACACCCAGCATGAGGCTTGAACTCACAACCCCGAAATCAAGAGTTGCATGCTCTTCTGACTGATCCAGCCAGGCGCCCCTTATATAAGTTTTTTTTTTTTTAATAATGGTTTATAAGCTTACAGTGTAGAAAGTGGAGACAGAAAAGAGAACAGGAGTAGAGTGCAGTGTGTAAAACAGTGTAGTAGAAGTGTGAAAAGTGCATCAGGATAAAGAAGGAAAAACTTTCTCTAATTGGGAGAGTTTGAATGGTTTCATCAGAGGTGACAATTGAACTTAATCTTGAAGGATGAGTAGGAGTATTCTAGATACTAGGAGATTTAAAAAGGAACGACTTAAAAACAAACAGGAAATAATTCAGTGATCATCCTTTGTCAGAATCTCTTTTATTTTTTTTTTATAGAAAGAGAGAAAGCACATGAGATGGGGGGAGGGTCAGAGGGAGAAGCAGATTCCCTGCTGAGCAGGGAGGCCGATGCGGGACTCGTTCCAGGGACTCTAGGATCATGACCTGAGCCGAAGGCAGTCGCATAACCAGCTGAGCCACCCAGGCACCCTGTCAGAATCTCTTTTAGCATAGGTCATTTGGGAGGCTGCTGCTGGTGGTAGTGACCATGCTGAGGATGAAGTATGGACTGATGGTATGTTTAGAATGAAAGTCAGGTGTGGAGGGATTCAGTGCATTAAATTGTAGGATCCAGTGTTACCTTTAAAATAAGGAATTACCTAGCTAGTTAGTATGCTGTCAGGAGAGAGTAATTTGATTTAGATGGAAGTGGCTTGCTTAACTCCCTCTGCACAGTGTGTATTTGTGAACTTCAACTCGGTTGCTTCTGTAGAGGTTGTGAAGTCTCTTGGCAACAAGCTTCTAGTTGCAACTAACACCTGCTTTGGCTAATTGGTATGGCCAGTTCTGGTAGCAGAGCCTCTGGGGAGTTTGTGTTTGAATTCAGCTTCATCAGGTTTAAACTGGAACATAAATGTGACTCCAAAGAGTCAGCCTGTTGATTGAGAATGAAAAGGCAAGACATACAAAGGGAGAAGAGAGAATGAAACCTGTGGATAAAATAGCTGTTAATTTACATTTGGATCCTTTTTAGCTTAATTTTTATATTAAAAATAGGATGTTTTACTCTATTGTTCTCTGCTAGCCCCTTTTCAAGTGTGCTGGCATTATAAACTAAAGAAGTCTAAGGAGAAGAATGACCAGGACCTAAGGATATACCATTTTTGGCATATGTCTGCACCAAGGTAGTTTATTGTAGACACTGCTCATCTGCTTTTTCTCTTAAAAAAAAAAAAAACAAAACTGTAGGCTGGTGGTTTCCTATCACCTGTGTTCCCATGACACTTTATGCAGTGCCTTCATTTTAACACTTACCAAATTATGTTATAATTGTTTATGCTCTCTTCTGCTAACTTGAGAGTTGTAGCAATGTATGGTGTCATTCATCTCTCTTTCCTGGACCTAAAATGGTTCTGGGCATGCAAATGTTTGAGCTGAAATAGAATTAAATTGAAAAATGGATTGCATTAGGTGGTTTATACTTGATCCTACTAAATAGACATAACAGATTATCAGCAACAAAACAAGAGGATATTGCCAGTTAGTTTTTATTTGAAACTTTCTCTCTCATTTCTGTCCTTGTCTCCTTTCAGCTCTTACCCTGTTTACCAGGGTTGAATTAAAACATAAAAGTAGGGGCGCCTGGGTGACTTGGTTGGGTGTCTGCCTTTGGCTCAGGTCATGATCCCAGGGTCCTGGGATCGAGCCCTGCATCGGGAAGCCTGCTTCTCCCTCTCCCACTCCCCCTGCTTGTGTTCCCTCTCTCGCTGTGTGTCTCACTGTCAAATAAATAAATAAAATCTTAAAAAAAAAAAAAGTAAAACATAAAATAGGAGATAATCACTGGAAGAGGCATCTAGTTGATGAGGAAGCTTTCATAGTGGTTCCATGTTTACCCCGCCCTGGCTACCCACCATGGTCTCTTAAACACACACAGGTTATACTTCCCTCAGTTCTTCAGTCTTTTCCTCTATGGTGCTGGTTCTCTTGGAGCTGTACCATAGATTGAAATAAAACCTTTAATTTGATATTTTAGAAATATAATTTTGTAGGATTAACACTTTAACTAGTGGTGACTAAACTAAATTGTCTTGAGTAAGAGTGTCAATTTGGAACTTGAATTTTGGGTAGTGCTTTTATATATGAATGTCTCATAATTTTTCCCAGTGGTAATTTTTTTTTTCCTAATTGGATTGAGCAGTCTCTGCTTTTACATAGAGCTTCAAGTGGTTTTCAGTAAATCATTTCAAATCCACAGTTGTTGTTTGAAAATTTTCCTCAAGTTACTGTGATTCTCAGGACATACCAGAAACACTCCCTAATTAGCATTATTTAATCATACCTTGTATAAGTCAGCCAAACAAGCCTGACAAATTACTAGTGGGATAGTCAAAGTTTTTGGCCCCAGCATTTAATCTTAGAAAACCCAAGACTAAAAAGACTTGACACACTTTTTCAGGGTATAGTTCATGCATTTCTGATTTTAAGTTTTCTTCTTGCTGTGTTAGCCAGTGACTGTTACTCATCTCAAGTGGAAGTAAGGATCATGGTTAATATGAGACCACCTCAGAGGGCAGTTTATCTGGTGATTTGTAGAGTAGTGGTTAGTTTTTAGGGGCTTGAGGGGAATAGCAGCATTAGTACCTGCTGGGTTTGAGTGGCTCCTGGCCTCTGTCCCTGGTACTCTGCATACCCCCAAACCCTGAGTGTTCAACTGCTCTGTGTTCTTACTGATGAGTTGAGAAATTTTCTGGTTAACTGGTTGGAAGTGGTGTGATTTAAAAGTACAAATGGTTTATTTTTGATGAGGGATAAAATGCCCAAGGAACATTGGATACATATTTTGTTGGTTATAAGGTTCTGAGTCCCAGTTCTGCCATCTGGTATCTGTGTGTGATACAGTGAAAAGTTACTTAGCTATTTCCTTATCTATAAAATGGGAATAGTAATACAGACTTTGGAGAGTCATTGTGAGAAATTACACAGAACATGTGGTATGCCCAGCACTGTACCGCCACAAAAGTTATCCCCTTCCCTTATTAATTTAGGAAAAGTAAAATATTTTATTTATTTATTTTATCTTATTTTATTTTTAGATTTTATGTATTTATTTGACCGAGAGAGACACACAGCGAGGGAGGGAACACAAGCAGGGGGAGTGGGAGAGGGAGAAGCAGGCTTCCTGTGGAGCAGGGAGCCCGATGTGGGGCTTGATCCCAGGACCCTGGGATCATGGTCTGAGCCGAAGGCAGAAGCCACCCAGGTGCCCCAAAAGTAAAATATTTTAGTTGGGCTCTGTGCCATCTGAGATTTACTGAGTAACCTATCTCGTCTCCGTTTTGGATTTTGGCATCGCATGCCCCCCCGCCCCCCCCCCCCCCCCCCACTATGGGCATTAGCATTGTTGATTGGTATTTTTTCCTTTTGGACAGGAGTACTTCCTGTATCCTTGTCCATCTGGCTAGTTTGTCATACACAATCAGTATTTTTTTCTCCTATATTAACTGCAGATAACCCAAACGAAAGCTAGTTGATGCTGTTCAGTCATATACCAACATTTTCATGACTTTTGAGCTGGCAGGTATGATTCTTTTCTGCTTTTTAGCCAGAATTAGTTTAGGAATGTTCATTTTTTAGCAGTTTAACTTCTATTCTGAGCATGTCTAAGCTTAAACATGTACCATAGCTTGTTGTGTATAGAAAGGCTGTAGTATTTATATAAGGAATTCTAATCAATTCCTGTTAAGATTTTTTTTGTTTTAAATCCGATTTTTCCAAATAATAAAGCAGTAGGTAACATTAGATTTTGATAGCATTGAAAGTTATTCTAAATTGCTACTATCTATATTTGAAGTAAATTGCATAGACTATCTTGCTTAAATGTAATCTTAGCTTAAAGTGTGCGTTGTCGTATCAGTATATTGAAGTAGATAGCACAGAACTCTTTAGTAGAAACATTTTAGAAAAGGAAAAAAAATGTAAAACGGCTCAAGGATCTAGATGGCTGAGTTCACATGGAAAGACTGAATACATTTTGGGCCCTTGGATTCTGATTCAATGAGAAGTTCTCCACTCTAGTCCTTTTCTTTCTTTCTCTCTCTTTTTAAAAAAATATTTATTTATTTGAGAGATAGAGTGAACATGAGCAGGGGCTAGGGGTAGAGGGAGAGGGAGAAGCAGGCTCCCCACTGAGCAGGGAGCCTTACTGGGGCTTGATCCCAGGACCCTGAGATCATGACCCGAGGCAAAGGCACATTCTTACCCAGCTGAGACACCTAAGTTCTCCTCTAGTCTTTTTTTATACTGTGGTGTCATGGGCTTGAAAAAACTGTGATTGGATTGTATTCTACCTGGAAGTGTAGTTGAGGTGTATCTCTAGTTTCATAATCACTTGGGGGACGTCTCTTCTTTTGCAATTTCTCCCCTCCCACCCTGATTATTGACTACTGACTGAAAATGGTCTAGATTTAGGTGTGTATGCTAGGCATTTGCCTTTCATACCTTAAAAAATAATTTACCAAGCTAGATAATATATCCTCTCAGGTGGATGTAGTTTGAGTCCATTTCTGCCAGTGAGAAGCAGGCAGCAGACCTGGCAAATAAAACAAATGCTATTTACAATTTTTATGTTTATAACAAAGATTAATACCAAATAAACAGAAAACTATAAAGTATGTCATAGTCATTTATGCTCAGGAATAATTGTATTAGTTATTGTATATACTGAAACTTATTTTTTGGGCAGAAATACAGTTTTCATTTTCATGTTGAACATTTTCTTTATCCTAATGAAATTTAGGAGATGCATTTGCTGCATTTTGAAGTTTTTTTGTTGTTGTATGGTATTCTATCATTCATTCTTGGAAGTCCTGTGGTCTTCCAGGTGTTGTGCAATAAATGTGACGTGGTGTCAAGGTTCATATCTGAGTAACAACTAGGCAAGAAATTGGCAAACCTGTTCTTCAAAAAAAGAAAAAAAAAGAATGATACCTTCATGGTTTTACATTAGAATTTTGTGTTAGTACATTTGTGGATAATTACCTTTGTTACTAGAGATCAGAGGATTCTGTAAAAGAGTAAATTTGGTAGCACATAGACTACACAGTCATATGCACATTATAGCTTGTTGTTATGCCAGATCAAGAGAGTCACATATGTATATATGGACACATTTGACATATTTATATTTCTCTACATGCACATAAAAATTGATGTAACGTGAATGACTTGTATGCCTTTCTGGTTTAGACTGTAATTGTGATTGATTTCTTTCATACTAAGAGATTGTCATGGTGTTTTCATTCTCTACTGAGGTAATTTATGCCTTTAAAACTCATTTTGGTGACATCCTATATCAAGTGTAGAAGTGAAAAATTTAAAAAGTTTGAACTATTATATAGATTAGAATGAAGGGAATTCTAAAGTATGACTTAATAAGTTGAATGTTCCATTTATTCAGTATTTATTCAAGACATTTATTGACCACTTATTAAATGCTAGGCACCTTAAACTGTACTGGAGATTCAGCTTAATATTTAATAGCAAAGTAAGATGAAGTAATACTGAGACTCTGGAATAAATTATGTCTTTCAAATTAAAGAAATGCTATTTGTTCACCAAATAGTTTGCCATTCAGTTTTGGGGATTCAGCTTATGTTTGATATCAAAGTAAGGAAAGAATATCCAGGATGTGGAATAGATTATATTTTTATTTTATTTTGTTTTATTTTTTAAAGATTTTATTTTATTTATTTGACAGAGACACAGCCAGAGAGGGAACACAAGCAGGGGGAGTGGGAGAGGGAGAAGCAGGCCTCCCACTGAGCAGGGAGCCTGATGCAGGGCTTGATCCCAGGACCCTGGGACCATGACCTGAGCCGAAGGCAGACACCTAGTGACTGAGCCACCCGGGCGCCCCTGTTTTTTTTTTTTTTTTTTTTTTTAAGATTTTATTTATTTGACAGAGACACAGTGAGAGAGGGAACACAAGCAGGGGGAGCAGGAGAGGGAGAAGCAGGCTTCCCGTGGAGCAGGGAGCCCGATGCGGGGCTCAATCCCAGGACCCTGGGATCATTACCTGAGGCGAAGGCAGACACTTAATGACTGAGCCACCCAGGCGCCCCTAGATTATATTTTTAAAGTAAAGAAATATTATTCACTGGATGGTTTGCCACTCAGTTTAAAAATAACTTTGTGAATGAAACAAATATAAAACCAGGTGTGTATTGAGACATAGCTAAAATTATTTTTCTGTACTTTTAAGGACTCTTTTTACATATGAAAATTGGAAATCAAAACTGAACATACTTTAAAACTTTTTTATTTGGAAATAATTTTAAACTTAAAAGTTGCAAGAAAAAGAACAGTACAAAGAATTAAACAATTTTTCTTCTACCAAGATTCACCCTTGTCAGTCAGTATCTTGCTGCCCTCCTTTCTCCTCTCTTCTTCCTCTCCCTCTTCTTTGCTTCTCTTTCTGTTCCTTTTTTCACTCCGTCACTTAAAATGTGTATAAATCGCATCCCTCCACCACTAGAGGGTCATTTGCATATATAATGGTCCATTTACTGTAAATATTAAGAATAGGGATAGCCTCTTAAACACGTACAGAACTCAAATTTCACATTGATAAAATATTATCGTCCATATTCTAATTTTGTCAATTGATCTATTAATGTCCTTTATAGCACCTCCCCATCCAGGACAGAATCCAGTGTGGGATCAAATATCACATTTGTCATTTCTTTTTAGCTTTCTTTAATCTGGAATATTTATAGATTTTGTCTTTTATGACATTGTCATTTTTGAAGAATACAGTATTTCTGGCATTGTGGGATCTGGGTATGCTTCAAAATCATAATATTGACCCACTATTTTTTTTTTTTAAAGATCTATTTTAGAGAGAGGAAGAGAGTGTGCGTGCCCATGCAGGCCCAGGGGCAGAGGGAGAGGGAGAGACTCCCAAGCAGACTCCCTGCTGAATGCAGAGCCCACATGGGGCTCCATCTCACAACCCTGAGATCATGACCTGAGCTGAAATCGAGAGTCTGCCGCTCGACCCACTGACCCACCTAGGCACCCCATATTGAGCCACTATAAATCAAAGATATGTTAAGTTCTTTTCTCTCCTTTTCTTGGAAACATCTCAGCTTTTCAGCTTTTATATTTTACTACCAAAATTACAGGTAGAATGAATTTTGTTGGTATTTAATTCATACCTACAGCATATGTAAAGGTGATGTCATAATCTAGAGCTCTTGGTTAACATGTGGTTCTGATTTTTAAAAAGCTACATATTTTAAGTTTCATTGATTTTGAATTTTTGTCTCCTTGCCTGGTATTATTGTGCCACCTAGTGGAAATTTATATCCTTCACTACATGTCTAAAAATCTAGATGGACTGCAAGATGCATTTTAACATACTAAGAAAAAAGTAGTTTGGAAAGTTTGAACTTCTTGATGGACTTGGAATTCTTTAGAACAATGATTGTCTTACTAAACAAGCGTTTAGGACAAATAAAGTTCTTAGTAAGTGAAGGCTTAGTAGAGGTCTTAAAATTATGAGCTACTGAATGTTAAAACCTGTTATTGTTTCAACAAGAAACACCCTACATTTATTTTCTTTATCATTGAAATCTTAACCAAAACATATTATATTTCCATCAGTTAATATTAAGATAATTCTTGCTATGTGGATCTTGTCAAAAGCCCTTCTTCCCCCCTGAACTTTTTATTGTGTACGTCTTCTCTCCAGGCCTAACACAGTGGAGTTTATGTGTTATTTACAAATTCCAGGTTTATTTTGAACTCACAGAAGAACAACACGGTGGGTAACAAATACTAATGAATTGGTTTAAAGGAGAACCATGTGGTACCTTGAAAATAGCCTGAAAACAATTTAGACTTTTATCATTTGAAGACTCCTAACCAAATGACAAGATAAGCTCTAATTTGTGCTTTCTTGGGTAAAAATAAAATGTAAGGTTTCCCCCTCCCAAAGATTTTATTTTTGGGTTATCTCCACACCCAATGTTGGGGCTCAAACTCAACCTCGAGATCAAGAGTCACCTTCTCTACTGACTGAGCCAGTCAGGTGCCCCAGGATTTCATCACGTGGAGAGTTGGCAGTCTCTTTTTCTTGTTATTAAATATGAAGAAGATGCCTTCCTTATCCTTTGTAGTATTTAACATACACATTTTTAGTAGGATTGGAGAAACATTTTAGTCTTGGAGTTGGGCGTTCTGCATGATTAAACTGGAATGTGAACTCTTGACGTTATCTTCAGAATACAAATTTATAATAAAGAATATTAAGAATTATCTAGCCATGGGGATGCCTGGGTGGCTCAGTCGATTAGGTGTCTGCCTTTGGCTCAGGTCATGATCTCAGGGTCCTGGGATTGATCCCTGTGGGCTCCCTGCTCAGTGAGGCGTTTGCTTGTCCCTCTCCCTCTGCGGCTCCCCCTGCTTTTGCTCTCTCTCTCAAATAAATAAATAAAATCTTATTTAAAAAAAAAGATTATCTAACCATGTAGGGAGTGTAGTTCTGAATTACAAAATTAAGCCACTCAAGCATACAGCAGCTTTATAGAGTCATGGATATTTTATAATATTTTCATCTTATCATTATTCTTTCTTAGTTGCTGATGTATAGTCACGATGAGCGGATTAGGAGAAAACTCCTTGGATCCACTGGCCCCTGATTCACGAAAACGCAAATTGCCATGTGATACTCCAGGACAAGGGTAGGCAGTGTATTTCCAGATGCTTCACCAAAGGCTTCTCCCCCTACCGTTACATCTTTGCTTGAAGATAGCATTCAGCTTTCTGTTATTTATATTCTCTGGTTAGATTTTTTTTTTTGTCTTTGCTTAAATAATATGATTTCGCTTTGTAGTAAGTAGTGTGGCATAGTGATCAGATGGACATCCTTATGATGCAGTAGAAATTTTGTTGCTGATTCAGATAGAAGCAAGAATCTTACACTAACACCTTTGATACGGTATCAAGCATTTCTCAGTGGAGGTAGTAGGAGTTAGGAATAGATAATTAAGATTATCCCAAGTAAGACTCTTTGAATTCCTGTAAGAAAATGTTGTACGTTGGTATTTTGGCATTTGTGGGGTTTCATCATTCTTTTCCTGAATGAAGTTCGAAGTTTAAAAAATAGAAATCAGATGCTTCATTTTATGCAGTGATACTCTAGCCTTTTTAGTATTTGCCAAGGTCAATATGACTTGAGTTTTAATGTGATTGTTGCAGAGTAAAAAAATGACCTGGAAGCCATAAAACCTTGTCATTAATAAGTAGCTAACACTGTTTTCCTTGTTATTTGGTGTTTTACTCTCTCTATGAGGTAAAGACTATGTATCCTCATTTTCTGGATGATGAAACTGAGACTAAGTCTGCCCAAGGCCACCAGGCTAACAAAGAGGTGGACTTGAATTTAGGTTTGCCTGAATTTCTACTGTATTGTACTACTTCTCCAAGACAAGGTTTTGATGGTTTCTATTGGCTGAATTTAATTTGTTTTGATATGAAGGTACTGGTGTTGTATAGAGACTGGTTCTGCTTGCTGCTCTTTTGTGGTAGGTATACTCATGACCTCCTCCTTCTCTCTCAGTTTTACCTGCAGTGGTGAAAAGTGGAGACGGGAGCAGGAGAGTAAATATATTGAAGAATTGGCTGAACTGATATCTGCTAATCTTAGTGATATTGACAATTTCAATGTCAAACCAGATAAATGTGCAATTTTAAAGGAAACAGTAAGACAGATACGTCAAATAAAAGAGCAAGGTAATACAAAGTAAGAAAAACACTCAAGTCTTTTCAGGAGGAACTTGTTAACTGTGTTTACATTTGTCTTTTTGCTTCCTTGTTGCTCATGGATGGACTACTGCTAATTGAACCTAGCCTGTGTGGGACTGGACAGATGAGTTGACCAACTTTACTCTTTGAGAAACAGTTAATCGAGAAGTAGATAGAGGCTTGTTTTCTCACCCTGTCACGTGTTAGCTTCCTTCCAGGAAGCCATGGATAGTACATGTAGTAGTGAAGGAAACTTGAGGGCATCTTCTGCCCTCCTGGGTAAATCCTAAGTTTTAACATTTAAAAATTATAGCATTGTTTTCTTATCAGGAAATGTAATATATGCGCATGTGTATGCCCGTGTGTGTCTTTGTTCTGGGCACTGTGTGAAGGTGAATTTGATCTGTAACTGATACACATGCTATTTGTAGTACTTCCTTGTGTCTTTTCAGGAAAAGCTATTTCTAATGATGATGATGTTCAGAAAGCTGATGTGTCCTCTACAGGACAGGGAGTTATTGATAAAGACTCCTTAGGGCCACTTTTACTTCAGGCAAGTATATTATACTTTTGAGGAATTTTTAAGACTTAAAAATAACACTTTTGTTTCCTTAAATAGGTTTGATTCACCTGTAGTACCTATAGCATGTTTCTCTTACTTTAATGTAGGATTTGGGAGCAGGGAGACTCTTCATAAAGTGCACCTGTTAACTTTTCTTTGTTGTTTCAACTAGTTTACTCCAACTACTTTTTAGTTGATCAACTTAGTTCTTTGTAAATTTTCATTAGGGAGTAGTGTAGTGCCTATAGCTTGACTTGGTATCAAGTGGAAAAACAAAGTGCTAAGGATGATCTTATTTTTTAAAGCTCCTTTCAAGATGTAATTTTTCAAAAATTAGACAGTGATTCAGATTTTATGTTGACTGTGGTTATCTTTTTTCCCCAGGTCTTTTTATTTTTTATAAAACCCTATAGTAATCGTGCTAATGTTAATAGAAATGGTAGCTGATAATTGTTGTGGTTAAATCAACAGTTTTAAAAATTTCTGTTTAGTATTAAGTCTGGTGTCTTAGTAGGCTAAGCCTGCCATAACAAAATGTCACAGATTGGGTGGCTTAAACAACAGAAATTTCTTTCTTTTTTAAGAGCGAGAGAGCAGGGGAGGGGCAGAGGGCGAGGAAGAGAGAATCTTAAGCAGGTGTGGATCCTGATGCGGTGCTCGATCTTACGACCCTGAGATCATGACCTGAGCTGAAATCAAGAGTTGGACACTTGACTGAGCCTCCCAGGCACTCCCAGAAATTTATTTCTTAAAGTTCTGGAGGCTGGAAGTCCAAGATCAAGTGTTGGCAGGCTTGGTTTCTCCTGAGACCTTTTTCCTTGGCTTGTAGATGGTTGCCTTTTCCGTATGTCTTCACATGATCTTTCTCTGTGTATATGCATCCTTAGTGTCTCTTTCCTTATATATGAACGTCAGTCCTATTGGATTAGAGCCCTATTCTTATGAGGGTTAGGGCTTCAGCATGTGAATTTTGGTGGGGATACAGTTCAGTCCATAATAGCCAATATTAACATATCCCACTTTAGGCATTGGATGGTTTCCTGTTTGTGGTGAATCGTGATGGAAACATTGTATTTGTGTCAGAAAATGTCACACAGTATCTGCAATATAAGCAAGAGGACCTGGTTAACACAAGTGTCTACAATATCTTGCATGAAGAAGACAGAAAGGATTTCCTTAAAAACTTACCGAAATCTACAGGTAGTCTTTTAATGTGTATTTTCTAAATAAGTTAAAAAAACTTATCTTCTTGACCATTTCTTAGAAAATTGTACATTTTGGGAGGTAAAGTGATCAGCCTTGTGCAGAAAGGCAGGTGGTTAATAGCAAAACTTTCAAAAACGACCTCGGTGAATTCAGAATTTGGTGCACATTTCATGGGGCCAAAATATACAGTGAATTACAAAATGGTGAGCTTTCTGTTGAAATGGAGGTTATTCCAATATTATATATATTGCCACTGTGAAATGTCTGTGTAGAAATTACTATGGAAAACATAGTAATGAGAAAATACAGCTTAAATTCTTGATGATAGTCACAGATGGAGTTGCCAGCTTTTTAAAAACTTTTTTCCTTTTGTTTTCCAAAGTTAATGGAGTTTCCTGGACAAATGAGACCCAGAGACAAAAAAGCCATACATTTAATTGCCGTATGCTGATGAAAACACCGCATGATATTCTGGAAGACATAAACACTGGTCCTGAAATGCGCCAGAGATACGAAACAATGCAGTGCTTTGCCCTTTCTCAGCCTCGAGCCATGATGGAGGAAGGGGAAGGTAAGATTGGCCACATGTTTGAGATATCTGCCAAACAGTGGACAGATTTGTAGTTCTGTGATTTCCATTGTTGTATTCATTTACTGAATTCCACATCCTTAGTTGCCTGTTGAATAGACTTGTCCAAAAGTTAAGTATAATCCTTACCTGGTTAAATTTTTATTGTAGATTTGCAATCCTGTATGATCTGTGTAGCACGCCGCATTACTACAGGAGAAAGAGCATTTCCCTCAAACCCTGAGAGCTTTATTACTAGACATGATCTTTCAGGTAAAGACTTGGTGTATGTGTGTGTGTATACATTTTGTTCATTGGAGAGTTTTATAAAAGTTTACTATTTCTTTCTTTCTTTTTTTTTTTTTAAAGATTTATTTATTTATTTTGAGAGAGTGAGAATGAGAGAGAGAGTACATGAGAGGGGGGAGGGTTAGAGGGAGAAGCAGGCTCTTCGCTGGGCAGGGAGCCCGATGCGGGACTCGATCCCGGGACTCCAGGATCATGACCTGAGCTGAAGGCAGTCGCTTAACCGACTGAGCCACCCAGGCGCCCAAAAGTTTACTATTTCTATGACCTGCACTATCATGTAAGTGCCTACACCCACTGTCATGAATGCTTTGCATGGATTATTTATGTTTCTTATGCAACTCTAAGATTCACTAAGACCCCTGGCATTTGTGTTGGGTATATTTGACATTTAAAATCCCTCAAATAAATAAAAAATAAATGTAGAGGCACCTGGCTTTCTCTCCAAATAGGATTTCATGTCAGAAGTTAATATTTCTTTCTCTTAACTTTAAACCCATTTTTCATAAATAAGTTTTCAAAAATACAGGTAATTTAATGAGAATTACTGGGAGTAATTCTTAATATCAACATGAATTTGAGTTTTGTTTTTTTTTAAGATTTTACTTTTGAGAGAGAGGGAGAGTATAAGCAGCCCCGGGGAGCAGCAGAGGGAGAGGGAGAAGCAGGTTCCCCGTTGAGCAGGGAGCCCGACGTGGAGCTTGATCCCAGAACCCTGGGATCATGACCTGAGCCAAAGGCAGATGCTTAACTAAGCCACCCAGGTGTCCCGAGTTTCAGTCTTGGTCTGCCCTTTTTTGACTATGGGAATAAAGAATTAAAGCCAGTGTAAGTGTTAAAGCACACTGATGAAGTTAAATGTGGTGGCAGTATTATCTCTATTTACCTTCAGGGTTACTCTTGGTATCATCTAACCCTGAATGGTGATGCCAACGTTTGTCTTCTAGGCACCATCTCTAGGCACCGTCTCTGAGATGAGGAACTAGGGCTGGTGACAGATGGGTTGGGTTACTTGTCCAAGATCCTGGCTAATAAGAAAGAATTTGCTGCTGGATCTGCCTGATGTTGAAGTCTGTACTGTTTTGTTTTGTGTCTACCATGTGGACCTGCAATAAATAATTTGATAAAATGGAGTAGGTTTAAATAAACATCTAACATACTCTAGCTATTATGTGTGTACGTATGTGTGTATGTGTGTATATGTTATCTACACATAACGTACATAACAATATTTTACTGTTTAAAAAAAAGCTATTTTTGTAGTTATCAGTCATTTTATGCAGGCTCAGTTTCCTGTCTTGAGGCTGCTTGAGATTAATTTTCACAGACGAAACAATAGCAAAAATGTTCTTTGTATTCTTAGTCTTTTTACACTGATAGAGAAAAATTTTTTCCAATATGAAATAATATTTATTTACTTACCTTGAGATCGTCAAACCTGGTAACAGGAATTTTTACCTTCTAAAGTGGTTCTTTCTCTGTATCTATTATGATTTGGCAGGTTAAAGAACAATACTTCACATTTTGTAATAGAAAATGCTAAATAGAACAAAAAAGGAAAATACTAAATAGAACATCTTTAGAACATCTTTATTCAAGTAGTTTAGTGACTAGAACCTTTAAAATGATCTCATTAATGTTTTCTTTTATTATAAAAGCAATACATACACATTATAAAAGTTAGAAATTAGCAAGCAGGAAAAATCAAATAGTTCATCACATATTTTCCAGTTGCTACCTGTTCTTTCATAGGAGGTTTGTTGCACTGAGAGCAGTACTGTTTTTGGAGAGGTTTTATTCTCTGTCCCTGAGGTAAACTTTTTCTGAGCATCTATTTTGTGTTTGTCATCTGGCTCTTGGAGCTAAGCTCAGGGGAGGTGCTTGAGGACAGAACATCCTTATTCTGGGCGCAGCACATAAACATTTACTCTTTCCTGGAATGCATTTGTCCCTCCTTTGTAGGGTTGTTCCCCCCGCCCTCCCATCATTAAGGTGTGTGCGTGTGTGTGTGTGTGTGTGTGTGTTTTAATATGTCATTAAAGGTCTGAATTTTAAACAGATTCTTAGACTGGGGCCTCTGTTTGTCAGCTCATCTGCCATTAGTGCCTTTGTCATCCCCAGTAGCATTTTTAGAACTCTGTTTTACCATGTGAAGCTGTATGAGTTTTCCCAATCCAAACTTGCTTTTCTTCAACGTTTTAACTTTTTTGACAAGCACCATGGAGAGGACAAATAGATGAGGAGAGATATAGAAAAGGCTTTCGAATCTGTTTGGAATCAAATTATTGACTACTTCTTTTAAGTCATTTGTCTGTACCTCTTGGGTCAGGATTTCTATCACCTTCCTGATTTGGGGGACCCTGTTGGTGCTGAGCATAAAAGGTCATCTGGATCTGGGTATTGCATTTTTTTAGTAAGGCCTTTGCAGAACAGACAAAAACAACCATTGATAGTCTTGACAGCAACATGAGCTTTCAATCATAATCTGACATTTTGTGACGAGGGAGCATAATTTGTTGTGGATATCCATGTCCCGAATGTTGATCACACAGTTTTTGCCCAGGGCATCCTCAGTAATTATTTTGAATTTTTAAAATGTGACTTCAATATTCTGCAGATCAGCAGGGCTCACTTCAAAAGCACAACTCTTTAGGCCATCAGAGGCAATTTTGGTCCCTTTGACAAAGTTCTTACGAATAATGTTTTTGGATTATTCTTTATATGGAGCATAGCTGGTGCTTTCTCCTCATCCCACTCTTTCTTTGACAGTGGGTCAACTACTTTCTTCTTGGCTCCTTTTTAAAAAAATATTTTAAAATTTATTACTGTTATTATTATTACTATTTAGAGAGAGAGAATCTTTTTTTTTTTTTTTAAAGGAATTTTTTGGGAAGATTTTATTTATTTATTTGACTGAGAGAGAGAGCACAAGCAGGGGGAGCAGCAGGCAGAGGGAGAAGGAGAAGCAGGCTCTCTGCTGAGCAGGGAGCCCGATGTGGGGCTTGATCCCAGGACCTTGGGATTATGACCTGAGCCGAAGGCAGCCGCTTAACCGACTGAGCCACCCAGGTGCCCATAGAGAGAGAGAATCTTAAGCAGGCTCCACACCCAGCGTAGAGCCTAGCACTAGGCTTGATCTCATGACCCTGAGATCATGACCTGAGCCAAAATCAAGTTGGATGCTTAACTGACTGAGCCACCCAGGGGCCTCTCTTTTTGGCTAGTTTTTGCATTTCCCTGGTGTACTGCTCAGAAAGTGTGAAAAGGCATAGCTGTCCATTTTTTAAGGACCATCTTCATGAAACCTTGAAACCTATGAAATTCATAGCATTTTCTTTTGAAGATTTCATTCATTTATTTGACAGAGAGAGAGAGAGACAGAGAGGGAACACAAGCAGGGCGAGTGGGAGAGGGAGAAGCAGGCTTCCTGCTGAGCAGGGAGCCCAATGTGGGGCTTGATCCCAGGACCCTGGGATCATGACCTGAGCTGAAGGCAGACGCCCAATGACTGAGCCACCCAGGTGCCCCTTCATAGCATTTTTGAGTTGTATAAATTGTATAGTCAAATACACTAGAGACAACTAGTTAAGCAAATGTTAAGCAAAAGTCAGAAACTTCCAGAATTGTAGAAATGAATATTTGGTTAACAGTCCTGATTTAGATTTTAAGTGTCCAAAAATGCAGTCACTTCTCAGATGGAAAGAATTGTTCGTGCTAGCTGTGTAGGCAGGTATTTTCATAGTCTTCAGATGTCAAATGTCTTCAGATGAACAATTTTAGTGGTAGGTGTTGTTTTTTCCTTTAAGTGAAAATGAACGTAAGGTTATCTGGACACGTCATATTCTGTACATTCAGAAAGTGAAAGGAGTTTTGTGATACTCTTACGTTTTGTACAGTAGAACATTTAACGTAAGAGTGTCTTGTAGGACTATGTCCTTAAAAAGAAAAGTTCTGGATATAGCAGAGAAAGTGGAGAAAAGATTTAGTGTCTTTATTTTATTCTTCAGCACTATGCCATTCATGTGCAACCAGTAAATACTTGTGGGTTGGATTTAAATCTTTATTTTCTGTTTAATAGGAAAAGTTGTCAATATAGATACAAATTCACTGAGATCCTCCATGAGACCCGGCTTTGAAGATATAATCCGAAGGTGTATCCAGAGATTTTTTAGTCTTAATGATGGTCAGTCATGGTCCCAGAAACGTCACTATCAAGAAGGTAAAGAATTTTGAGTTTGATTCTTGGTCTTGTTACTGTGTTTGTGTACCATAAAGGATTAAGTATATACGTGGCTGCTTTTGTGTGTGGGTAGGAAAGTGATTCTTGAGCAGTCTTCGTTTCGCGTGCTTATAATTTTGGTGCAGGTCCATTCTTTTCACTGGATTTTGAAAATGTGGCCCTTGAAGTACATTTCCTTTCTCTCCTCTCTTATATGTATCTATTTAGTCAATTGTAGTCACTAGTGATGGCATATTTTCCCCAACAGCTTATATCCATGGCCATGCAGAAACCCCAGTGTATCGATTCTCATTGGCTGATGGAACCATAGTGACAGCACAAACCAAAAGCAAACTCTTCCGAAATCCTGTCACAAATGATCGGCATGGCTTTGTCTCAACCCACTTTCTTCAGAGGTAATGATAGATTACTGGGTCTCCTCACATTAAATGCAGCAGTGTTCTCAAGGTGCTTTAGTATTAATTTAAAAAGGTTTAACGAGAAAAAGCAGAGACATTGGATTTGCTGAAGTGAGTTTAGATTCCTGGATTGTTGCACTTATTTTACTTATTTATTTTTTAAAGATGTTATTTATTATTTAACAGAGACACAGCGTGAGAGGGAACACAAGCAGGGGGAGTGGGAGGGAGAAGCAGGCTTTCCACTGAGCAGGGAGCCTGATGCGGGGCTTGATCCCAGGACCCTGAGATCATGACCTGAGCCAAAGGCAGACACTTAACGACTGAGCCACCCAGGCGCCCCTTATTTTACTTATTTTATTTTATTTTTTTTAAAGATTTTATTTATTTGAGAGAGAGAGAATGAGAGAGAGCACGAGAGGGAAGAGGGTCAGAGGGAGAAGCGGACTCCCTGCTGAGCAGGGAGCCCAATGTAGGACTCGATCCCGGGACTCCAGGATCATGACCTGAGCCGAAGGCAGTCGCTTAACCAACTGAGCCACCCAGGCACCCTATTTTACTTATTTTAATGTGCTGCCAAAGCGAGCATATATTTTTAAGATTATATTATTATGTGAAAATGAAGGTTTGTTCATTAAATAATTACTTCCTAGGAAAGCTGGGGAATGGGAAGGTTAGTGGATAAAAGAGTGTAAAAAATCTGACTACTGCTGTTACCTTTCATTTCTGATGATATGTTTACGTTGCTTCTAGTGATTGAATTTGAAATTTAAAAGTAGACTTTAAGAAAAAAAGATACTATTGCTGTTGCTAATGGTAAATGCGCAGCACATGGAAGAGCAGAATATTCATGCGTTAATTATCTTGAGTAATTTGCACTTACCTCCAGGTTAGCCCCTCGAGGTGGGGCAACTGTAGTAAACTGTGCTGCGAGCCCAGCGACCATAGTTCTTGGCCCTTCATGGTGCTGTGCTTGTGGTCACTCATTTGGATTCTGTGGCATATTAAAAAATACGTTACTGGGTTCATAACTGATCAATATTTAGATTGGAATTGACACTAAGTATTGCCTAGGATAAACTCCTGGGCACTTATTTCATCATTTAAAAAAAAATGTGAGTGCTTTAATGCATGCCTGTAATATTTTAGTGAAAGTTTGTCCTCTTTCTTTGCAGGGAACAGAATGGGTATAGAGCAACCACGAATCCTGTTGGACCAGGCATTAGACCTCCAGCAGCTGGATGTAACAGTTCGGTAGGCGGCATGAGTATGTCGCCAAACCAAGGTTTACAGATGCTGAGCAACAGGACCTATGGCTTGGCTGACCCCAGCACCACAGGGCAGATGAGTGGGGCTAGGTACGGGGCCTCCAATCCCATAGCTTCAATGAACCCTGGGCCAGGCATGCAGTCACCATCTTCCTACCAGAACAACAACTATGGTCTCAACATGAGTAGCCCCCCACATGGGAGCCCTGGCCTTGGCTCCAACCAGCAGAACATCATGATTTCTCCTCGTAACCGTGGGAGTCCAAAGATGGCCTCACATCAGTTTTCTCCTGTTGCAGGTACTGGTGTAGGCATTTCCTTTTCTTTATGTCTTCTTCCTCAGTAATTCTTCTCTTCTTGCTCTGTTGTAATCCTTGTAAAGTTTGTTCATTTTATAAAAAACTCTGAAGAGTTCAGTGACATTTTTGTTACAGCATCCAGTAGTTAATTCTTTCCCTTATTTCTCTCCCAATCCAGGTGTGCACTCTCCCATGGGATCTTCTGGTAATACTGGGAGCCACAGCTTTTCTAGCAGCTCTCTGAGTGCACTTCAAGCTATCAGTGAGGGTGTGGGGACTTCTCTTTTATCCACTCTGTCTTCACCAGGCCCCAAATTGGATAACTCTCCCAATATGAGTATGAGCCAGCCAAATAAAGTGAACAGTCAGGATTCCAAGAGTCCCTTGGGCTTGTATTGTGACCAGAATCCAGTGGAGAGTTCAATGTGTCAGTCAAATAGCAGGGATCACCTCAGTGACAAAGAAAGTAAGGAGAGCACTGTTGAAGGGTCAGAGAATCAGAGGGGTCCTCTAGAAAGCAAGGGTCATAAAAAATTACTGCAGTTACTTACCTGTTCTTCTGATGACCGGGGCCATTCCTCCTTGACCAACTCCCCCCTGGATTCAAGTTGTAAAGACTCTTCCATTAGCGTCACCAGCCCCTCTGGGGTCTCTTCTTCCACCTCTGGAGGAGTGTCCTCCACATCGAATATGCATGGGTCACTGCTGCAGGAGAAGCACCGGATTCTGCACAAGTTGCTGCAGAATGGGAATTCACCTGCAGAAGTAGCCAAGATTACTGCAGAAGCCACTGGGAAAGACACCAGTAGTACGGCGTCTTGTGTGGAAGGAAATGTCAAGCAGGAGCAACTAAGTCCTAAG
This sequence comes from Zalophus californianus, assembly GCF_009762305.2. Lineage (NCBI taxonomy): Eukaryota > Metazoa > Chordata > Mammalia > Carnivora > Otariidae > Zalophus > Zalophus californianus. The sequence goes on from NC_045602.1 coordinate 127,043,583, forward strand.
AAGAAGGAAAATAATGCACTTCTTAGATATCTGCTAGACAGGGATGATCCTAGTGATACACTCTCTAAAGAACTGCAGCCCAAAGTGGAAGGAGTGGACAGTAAAATGAGTCAGTGCAGCAGCTCCACCATTCCTAGCTCAAGTCAAGAGAAGGACTCTAAAATTAAGACAGAAACAAATGAAGAGGTAATTTGTTTTTCTCTATTCTAGCTTAGTCATTGTGTTTAATCATTGCATTTCTGTGTTAGAAAGACCATGTGTTATATGCAAAATCTTATCTTCTGTTTTAGGTTTATGTGATAGAAGTTACCCTTGAGCTGTCATTTCTGTATAATTTTTTGGGCATCAGTAAAGTGTATTTTTATTTATTTATTTTATTTTTAAAAGATTTTATTTATTTATTCGACAGAGAGAGAGACAGAGAGGGAACACAAGCAGGGGGAGTGGGAGAGGGAGAAGTAGGCTTCCCGCCGAGCAGGGAGCCCGATGCAGGGCTCGATCCCAGGACCCTGGGATCATGACCTGAGCTGAAGGCACACACTTAACCGACTGAGCCACTCAGGCGCCCCAGTAAAGTGTATTATGATGCAATTTGGAAATACCAGATGTGCGTGTTTTAAAATATGACTCTAACTCGAACCAGTTGGTAGCCAGTTTGAAAATTTTCAGGGGGGTTTTTATTGTTGGAATGAGCAGATTGGGTCTTTTAAAGGGATAGTAGAAAGAAACGGGGAAAAATTGTATTAAGTAACTGATTTTGATTTGTACCTAAAAACAAATTTCGTACTATATGTGATCTCATTCTGTATAAGGGTTTCCCATACTGCTTGAGGATCACTCTTCTGGGAGACTTCACCTGAGAAAATTAAAGTCTTGGGGGAAGTCTTACTGTTAGGATGTCTGTTTAATTTTGTTTAACCTAGTGCTCTCCAAACTGTGGACCAAGAACCGTTTTTAAAACATGCCTATGAATCTCTTACTGAACGTCAGCTTGTTGCCTTTATTATTAATCACACTTGTTTTCCGAAGGTAGGTGTAGAGGCAGACCTCTCTGTCAACTAATGATCCTGACATTAGCTGGAAAATATCCTACAGTTTGAGAATTAAAGTTCTAATGCAGATTAAAAAAATGCCCCTTCGAAAGCACTTCCAAACCCAGAGAATTTATTTCAGTACACTGGTCTAAGTCTCAAGGAAGAAGATTTGGGGGTAGGGGTCTTAAGAAGCCAGACTTTAAGTTGGACATTACTATTTTAGGTAACTATTGTATTTTACTTATTCCTATTTCATTTGTGTTCTTCTGATGAATATGTTTATACCTATGTATCTAGTAATGTTAATGAAAAAAAATTAATACAGGTTAATTAAAGAATTTTTTTTCCAGGGATCTGGAGACTTGGATAATCTAGATGCTATTCTTGGTGATCTGACTAGTTCTGACTTCTACAATAATTCCATATCCACAAATGGTAGTAATCTGGGAACCAAGCAACAGATGTTTCAAGGAACTCATTCTCTGGGTAAGAAAGAACTAGGTTTTATTCTTGCTGCCTTTTAAAAATTTCTGCACATTTGTATGTACAGTTACCCCTTGAACAACACTGGTTTGAACTGCATGTGTTCACTTACACACGTGGATTTTTTGGATAAATACAGTACTGTAAATGTATTTTCTTATGATTTAAAAACAACAACAACAACCCCCCAAAAACCCAAAACAAAAAACAAAACGCAGGGCTTGAACTCAAACCCTTGAGATCAAGACCTGAGCCGAGATCAAGAGTTGGACACCTAACTGACTGGGCCACGCAGACCCACCTCTCATGATTTTCTTGATTTCTCTAGTTTAACAATACAGTATATAACACATGTAACATACAAAATATGTGCTAACTGACTTATTGGTAAGTCTTTTGGTCAAAGTAGGCTATTAGTAGTTAAGTTTCTGGGGTCGGTAGTTACATGGACCATGTATTGGGAGCTCAGTGCTCCTAACCCTGTGGTGGTCACGGGTCAGCTGTACTCTTAGAATAAGATGGGAATCTGATTAGCATTTTTAGCTTCAAAATACATATCATGCCTCTCAGAGTTTGTTTTTTTTTTTTTTTTTTAATAATTCATAGTGCATATGTTTTAAAAAGTTTCCTGGACATTTTCCTGTTTCTTAAAATTTCCTATTTCTAAATATGCCAGTAATCATGGAACTTCTAGGAAAATGTTCATTTTTGGTTGCTCCAGATGAGTGGTAGCTACCAGAGCATATATTTTTGTTAGGCACAGAGACTTGAATTAAGCAGCTAAAACTGTAGATCGAAACTTCTCCTGTGACACTTGTGGAACCTTGTCATTTAGCTGTGAGTCTTTTCTTCTTTTAGTGTTTGTTGCTTCTCTCCCAGCCTCTCTTCCACAGCTGTGTGGTTTCCTCATTCATCAGTTTAAGAAGGGTATACTACAGGTATTGATTGAACAAGAAAAATTCACAGTTATCAGGAATGGTGGTTACTCACTTTCAGTGGCACTATTTCCTAAACTGAAATGAAATGGGTAGTCCAGTCAATCAGATAAATTGGAGAAAGAAAAAAGGGGGAAATACCATATTTCATTCCTTGTTTGATTAGAAGGCAACTTATCTAGTTACATTTAATTTTAAGTTTTAAACAGAATCCACTTAAGTACATATAGGGAAGAACCTCTAGGAGTTTGAACATTGATAACATTTTCAATATTAAGTGAAGCAGAGTATGAATGACCGTGTCAGGCTGTGGAACAGTACATCAGCCAACACTGGGACTCTTGTTTCTACTGTATTTGGAATATGAGGCTTTCTTCTTCTTCCTTTTTTTTTCTTCCATACTTAGTGTTTATTTTAGTAAGAAAGACGTTCTTGTGTGGGTGGTATTGGTATTCATGTACTGTGTTTGATTACTTAATGTACTGAATCATCAGGATTTTTATGTGTTGTGCATCTGTGTTTCAACAGGTCTGAGGAGTCCACAGTCTGTGCAGGCCATTCGTCCCCCATATAACCGAGCAGTGTCTCTAGATAGCCCTGTTTCTGTTGGCTCAAGTCCTCCAGTAAAGAATATCAGTGCTTTCCCCATGTTACCAAAGCAGCCCATGTTGAGTGGGAATCCAAGAATGATGGATAGTCAGGAAAATTATGGCTCAACTATGGGTATGTTATTTCTAATCAGTACTTATGATTAAAATTTTCTTTTGGGTAAAGCAAATTTAAAATACTTCAACCCATTTAAACAGTTGGGATTAAATAATAGGTTTTTGAATAACAGCATAATATTTCTTTCACGAGTTTCCTTAATTTATTCTACATCTTGGTTATTTTAAACTTTCAGGGAAGCTAGTTGAATACGTGGCAACAATTGCCTATCAAAAATGTCTTAAAAAATAAATGTCTCAATAGTTGGCCAGCCCTATTCTTCGGAAGACAGCACTTTTTTGGTCAAGTTTGCGTGTAATGACTATACTTCTATAAGAAGGATTTTAGTATAATATGGGAAAGACATAATCATTTCTACCTGTTTTAGGTGGACCAAACAGAAATGTGACTGTGAATCAGACTCCTTCCTCAGGAGACTGGGTCTTACCAAACTCAAAGGCCAGTAGAATGGAAACTATGAGTGCCAACTCCATGGGAAGACCAGGCGCAGATTATAATGCTTCTTTACCCAGACCTGCAGTGGGCGGCTCGATGCCCACCTTGCCTCTGCGGGCCGGTAGCATCCCAGGGGCGAGACCAGTGTTGCAGCAGCAGCAGCAGCAGATGCTTCAAATGCGTAAGCATCCCCTCCATAAAAAAAAGAAAATTAGATGATTTAGGGTAATCTTTGCTATTGCCTTCTTTGAAAATGTATCCCCTCTTTTTCTTCCTCCAGGGCCTGGTGAGATTCCCATGGGAATGGGAGTCAGTCCGTATGGCCAGGCAGCACCGTCTAACCAACCGGGTTCCTGGCCAGATGGCATGTTGTCCATGGAACAGGGCCCTCATGGGACTCAAAATAGGTGGGGCTTTGTTATGTGACTCTGTTGAAAACGCTAGCATTGGATTATCTAGACGAGGGTCAGAACACAGGAGCAGCCCTGAAAGAGAATGAGGAAAACTCACTGTGATTGAGGTGCTTGGCTGCCATCTGGGCATTTCTTGTCTGACTGTGTAAAAATCGAGGCGAGGCAGCAAGTCAGCGAGGAGGAGACCGCTTCATTGCTTAGCTATCAAGACCAGTGAGTGCTCAAACTGGAGAGGATAAATTACCACCAGTTTGAGAAGATAAATGGTGTTCAGAGGGTGAGCCTCAATTTTCTGGCAGATTAATTTTTAAGGATTTGATAATTCTTTTCTAAAATTATTTAAAACATTTCAGGGATGGTGAGAGTGAACTGTAGCACTCTGTTTTTGTGAAAGAAAGATGTGGATTATGTCTGTATTTCATTTTTATTTAGCTTGGTCAGTAACTCATTTGCATGAAAGAAGCCACCTGTAAAAGTCAAGTCTAACTTGAATTCTTTAATAGATTAAGCAAAGAAAAAATGAATCGAACTGTTGAGTAGACAGTGGCATAGCTATGTGAGTTTATTAGCTTGAGTGCTTCTCTACTCAATGGAGAACAAACAGTCTCATGATGGAATTTTTTTCTGAGGCAGAATGAATACCTGGTCCTGTGTCCTCCTTATGTGTTGGAGGGCTGTGGCACCTTACTGTGGGTGTATGGAGTTTGTGTTATACTTGTTCCTACGTGAGCTCTGTGGGCCAAGGATAACAAAGTTATTTTGGCAGGTCCCAGGCTCAGTTTGCTGATAGTTCAACATTTCTGTGTTGGGTTTTTTTTTCCCCTGGTCCTTTGTTGATTTCTTTCTCTCTCTCTCTCTCTCTTTTTTTTTAAAGATTTTATTTATTCATAAGAGAGAGGCAGAGGGAGAATCAGGCTCCCTGCTGAGCAGGGAGCCCGTTGTGGGACTCGATCCCAGGACCCTGGGATCATGACCTGAGCCGAAGGCAGACGCTTAACAACTGAGCCACCGAGGCATCCCTTTGTTGATTTCTTCAAGTTAACAAATATCATAACTACTACTACTTCTGTTCTTGTACTAGCCCATCCCCCTCAGCCTCTGCTATCCCTCACATGTCTAGGGATCTAGTAGTTACATTTTGGTGGTGGGATTGTAAATTAAATATGTGTAAGCTAGGTGTGGTGGTTGTAAGATGGCCTGGCTCAGTTTAAAATGTGGGCCTTCAATTTAAGTTGGTGCCATTTGCTCTTCTCTGTTACTTGGTTTATTATTTGTACTCGTCATATTTAAGTTATTATTGCACATTAAAAATGTGCGTGGTTACTCTGTGTGTGTGTGTGTGTGTGTGTGTGTGTGTGTGTGTGTGTGTTGGAGGAAAAGCAGCATTGACATTGATTGCAAATCTTTTTTTAGGCCACTTCTTAGGAATTCCCTGGATGATCTCCTTGGGCCACCTTCTAACCTAGAAGGGCAGAGTGATGAAAGAGCATTGTTGGACCAGCTGCACACTCTCTTGAGCAACACAGATGCCACAGGCTTGGAAGAAATTGACAGAGCTCTGGGCATCCCTGAACTTGTAAACCAAGTAGGTGGCACTAACACGGAAATGGAGGTATATGTGTGCGCACTCTCAAATGAGCATGTGTGTGCGCACATCCATGAAGCCATGCACATGAATGCCTGTCTGGGAGTCTTTCCTATTAACTTGAGTTACATCACTACATTCATGGAGGCCAGTATTACATTTAGAAATCATACTGCCAGCAGCCTACTGTTTTAGAAAGCTGTCCAATTTTAGGCAGCTATAGAAATGATCCAATAAAATCTCTATGTGGTTTTATTTATTTATTTATTTACTTACTTATTTAAAGATTTTATTTATTTGACAGAGATAGACATAGTGGCGAGAGAGGAACACAAGCAGGGGGAGTGGGAGAGGGAGAAGCAGGCTTCCCGCTGAGCAGGGAGCCCGATGTGGGGCTCGATCCCAGGACCCTGGGATCATGACCTGAGCCGAAGGCAGACGCTTAATGACTGAGCCACCCAGGCGCCCCTTCTATGCAGTTTTAAAAATGCTGCTTTTTACTTATGTTAGTCGAATCCTCATTTTTATAATTAACTCTTTTTACTACCTGGCCAAGCAGTATATACTCTGAGGAGACAAGCTTTTTTTTGTGTCAAACAAAACCCCTTTACAGTAGTGAATATGAAATATGAACATCTCAACAATAGCATCTCTCATTCCCAGTTACCTGTGCAGCCTTGTGAAAATATGTCATTCACAAACCTGTGTTTTTGAAACATAAAGAACTGTGTGTGTGTGGGGGGGGAGGACAGTGTATAGATCTATGTACTCAGTGATAATTAGGCAAGATTCTCAGGGGGTTACACAAAGGATCATACTCCTCTGTGGCAAACACTGCCACAGAAGTTTGTAAAGGGTGGGTGGGAAATGTAGAGCAGTGATGATGTATGTCTCTAGCAATACCATTTTCATGCCCCTGGTGCTGCAGAAAGGCGTCTCACCTGGCTGAGGGTGGATGTGAGGGCTACACAGAGACCGATAAGCTTGAACTACCCCTTAAAATTTTATTTAAGCCGGAAAGAGCTTTCTCTGTTCTAATGATAAAATAGTTAATGATCATTATGTAAAGTCTGACAATGACAAAAAAAAGGTATATATCAAAAAAATTAAAAATCCTCTTTAATCCCTCAGTCATCTTTTTAAATTTTTTATTTAATTTTTTCCCCCATTTTTTAAAGTAATCTCTACGCCCAACAATGGGGCTCCAACTCACAACCCCGAGATCAAGAGCCACAAGCTCCATCAGCTGGGCCAGCCAGGTGCCCCTTAGTCCTCTTTTTTTTGTTTAATATATACGTCTTTAATTTTAATAGGCATATAGTATCTACTAAATAGAACACAATTTATTTAACCGGTACTCTACTGATGAAATTTAAATTGTTTCTAAATAATTATCATGAACAATTCTATGAATTACTCCCATCTTGTTCACTTAGTTTTTCTTACCTACAGTCTGAGAGAAAGATTGATTGGGTTAGAGAGAGTATATATTTTAGAGTTTTGTAGGTTGTTTTCCTAAAGGATTGTACAGCTGCTTTCCCACACAGAGGCTGAGGATTGGGGTTCCTGACCCTCACAAGCTCTGTGCTGTGGCCCAAGTAGATGAAAGACCCACAGTGTGGACAAGCAAGTGATGAAACAAATACTGAGCATGATTATTCTTTTAAATCTTTTCCAGTCTGATTGGCAACAAAGATGCTTGTTTTATTTTTATTTTTTAATGATTTTATATTAGTAATCTCTTATACCAATGTGGGGCTCGGACTCACAACCCCAAGATGAAGAGTCGTGTGTTCTTCTGACTGAGACAGCCAGGCACCCAGAGATGCATGTGTATGTGTGTTTTTTTGTTTGTTTTTTCCCAAGAGGGAGAGAGGAGGAGCCTGGGAAGAGCAAAGGGAGGAGAGAGACTCTTTTTTTAAAAATTTTTTATTGTTATGTTAATCACCATATATTACATCATTAGTTTTGGATGTAGTGTTCTATGATTCAGTGTGCATAACACCCTGTGCTCCACGCAGAACGTACCCTCTTTAATACCCATCACCAGGCTAACCCATCCCCCTACCCCCCTCCCCTCTAGAACCCTCAGTTTGTTTCTCAGAGTCCATAGTCTCTCATGGTTCGTCTCCCCCTCCGACTTACTCCCCTTCATTCTTCCCCTCCTGCTATCTTCTTCTTTTTTTTCTTAACATATATTGCATTATTTGCTTCAGAGGTACAGATCTGTGATTCAACAGTCTTGCACAGTTCATAGCGCTCACCATAGCACATACCCTCCCCAATGTCTATCACCCAGCCACCCCCTCCCTCCCACCCCCCACCACTCCAGCAACCCTCAGTTTGTTTCCTGAGATTAAGAATTCCTCATATCAGTGAGGTCATATGATACATGTCTTTCTCTGACTTATTTCACTCAGCATAACACCCTCCAGTTCCATCCACGTTGTTGCAAATGGCAAGATCTCATTCCTTTTTTTTTTTTTTTTAGATTTTATTTATTTGTTTGAGATAGAGAATGAGAGAGAGCATGAGAGGGAGGAGGGTCAGAGGGAAAGGCAGACTCCCTGCTGAGCAGGGAGCCCGATGTGGGACTCGATCCTGGGACTCCAGGACCATGACCTGAGCCGAAGGCAGTCGCTTAACCAACTGAGCCACCCAGGCGCCCGAGATCTCATTCCTTTTGATGGCTGCATAATATTCCATTGTGTATATATACCACATCTTTTTTTTAAAGATTTATTTATTTTTTTGAGAGAGTGAGAATGAGAGAGAGAGTACATGAGAGCGGGGAGGGTCAGAGGGAGAAGCAGACTCCTCGCTGAGCAGGGAGCCTGATGTGGGACTCGATCCCGGGACTCCAGGATCATGACCTGAGCTGAAGGCAGTTGCTTAACCAACTGAGCCACCCAGGCGCCCAGTATACCACGTGTTCTTTATCCATTCATCTGTTGATGGACATCTTGGCTCTTCCCACAGTTTGGCTGTTGTGGGCATTGCTGCTATAAACATTGGGGTGCACGTACCCCTTCGGATCCCTACATTTGTATCTTTGTGGTAAATACCCAGTAGTGCAATTGCTGGATCGTATGGTAGCTCTATTTTCAACTGTTTGAGGAACCTCCATACTGTTTTCCAGAGTGGTTGCACCAACTTGCATTCCCACCAACAGTGTAGGAGGGTTCCCCTTAAGGAGAGAGACTCTTAAGCAGACTCCATGCCTAGTTTGGAGCCCAGTGTGGGGCTCGATCTCACAAGCCTGAGATCGTGACCTGAGCTGAAATAAGAGTCAGAGGCTTAACTGCCTGAGCCACCCAGGCGCCCAAACATGCTTGTTTTAAATTGTATTTTGTTGATTTGCAAGATTGAACATATTTCATGTTTTTTGGTCATTTATATGTGTTTTTAAAGTAGTTTCCTGATGGGGTTTTTGTTTATCTGCAACTGTTTTATGCAGGTTTATTTATTGACTTGTTGATTCTTTCATTTAACAAATACTTGTCTTCTGTATGCCAGTTAGTCTTTTTTTTTAGAGGCTGAGGGGCAGTAGTGAACAAATTAGTTTCTGCTCCCAAAGCTCAGAGTGCCGTGGAGCAGGTACACATGAGGCAAGGAGCCACCCGGATGGAGGCAGACATGGTGTGGTGGAGATCAGCAGGAAGGACCTGCATCATACAAGGACCTTTTGTTAGGGTGGGGGCTGGTGGTGTCAACATTTTTCTCTAATTTTCTAAATTATTTTCTCTGAAATAATTTCTTCTATCTGAGCTGTGATTTGAAGGCTGTTTACTTGTCTAATATATTTGAATAGTTTTCCCAGTTTTCTTTTTAGTGGGGGGCTTGTTGTGGTCTTATTCTTTAGTTTAAAAATGTTTGTGTTTTCAAGTCCAGGATGATGAGATAAAGAATTACTGGGGACTGGGGTGAGTAGTCAGGAAAGCTTTTTTTGGGGAGATGACATGTAAGGTGACATTTGAAGGATGAGATGGAGCCAGCTCGGCAATCAGCTAGGGGAAGAATGTTCCAGAAAAGGTACAGCTAACTCAAAGGCCTCAGGCAGGGAAGGGCGGCGGGGGAGGGGGGGGTTCTACCAAGCGACTGAAAGTTCGTGAGAGCAGAGAGGGATTTCTTTGAGACGATGTTGGAGAAGTTAAGCGGAAGCTGGTTCCACAAACCATCTTATGGAGTCTGGAATTTTTCTGCTATATAGGGAAGCCATGGAAGATTTTAAGCTTGCTTTCCTTTTTTGTTATAGTTAATTTTTATTTTTAGCCGAGTAACTTGTGTTTGAAACTGTAAAATGGTACAAAAATAGACTTTTTGAAGAATCACACGCATTTGCCCCACTCAGAGATAGTGAAACTCAAACTATTTTGGGAATATTTCTAAGTACTATGAGTATGCAGCTATTCTTCATCAATTTCAGTCTGTATCTGTTGATTTCCTGGTGCGATAGCTGACTGTGCATTCATTGTCTCTTGTCTGAGAACCTGGGGTCAGGTATGCTCTGGAATTCAGGAATTTTTGCATTTAGAAAGATAAAATGGTGCATATATGCCATTTATTTTGTGGTACCCCTGGTGTAGTTTTGAGCAAAACTCTCATTTTAGGCATGACGTTAAGTGTATTGGGCTCTTGTGTGTCTGAAAATATCTTTATTCCTCCCCCTGCATGTCTGGCTGTGTATTAAATTTTGGGTTGAAAATAATTTCCTCTTAGAATTTTGAAAGAATTGTTCCACAGTTTTTTGGCATGCAGTGTTGCCATGGACTCATATTTCAGTCTGATTCCTGCTCTTTCATGTGCTACCCATTGATTGTCTCTGGAATTATTCAGGAACCTTTTCCTTCTGAAGTTGCATGAAACCTCCTCATGGTGTGGGTCTTAACGCATTCATTCTGCTGTATGTCAGATGCACAGAGACTCCTTTTGGTTTGGTGGCATTTTTGTGTATCATTTCTCTTTTTTCTTTTTAATTAGTGAGTTTTAATTGCATTTATTGGTAATGGGGGCTGAATGTTTTTTTCTTTTTTAAAAAATTTTTTTAGGGTTGAATATTTCTAAAGCTTATCAGACATGTCATTTGGTATCATTTCTTTAATCATTTTATCTCCTTTATTTTCTTATCTCTTTGGGATGTCTATTGACATGTTGGGTATTACACTGAGTCTGTGTTTTTTAATCTCTATTTTCCTTGTTTCTGAGTTACTTCTTACTTGTTTGTGTCCCTTTCATGTTGGAAGCTTTCACCATCACATATCTTGCAAATCCTTGACTGTCTTTATAAGTATGATGTATTAAAAAGAACCAGTCTTCACTGAAAGCATTTGATGGGGGGCTAGCCCTTTTATTTCAGGACTCCCCAAATTGCAACATGTAGAGCTGTTACCACCTCCTCTTCTACTCATACCTTATAGTTTTCCTTGCCTGGGAATTTTTAATTACCTGGCTGCATTTTGGGAGCTGGGCTGGGTAGGCAAGTTGATGATATAATAGTGTTAAGATATAAAATTATAAAATATAAATATTTTACTAGAAATTATAAAAAGATTCCTGTTTTCAGCTTCTGCCTACTCTTACCTCTCTGCTCTGCTTGGTGTCCCAGAACCGAGGTAGTTGAGGGAGGAAGTAGGTAGAAGGTATAGCTACACGGCTGTGCAGAATTAGGGAGCAGGCTAGGGGCTGGGAGGTAGCTGCTCCCCTGCTCTCCACTCAGATTCCTAACCAGCCACGTTTGAGCACTTTGCCTGACCCTCTACAGCCCCAGTGGAGTCTGTCATTGGCTCCGTGGGAAACATTTGCTCGGCTCTTAGATGTTTTCCTCTATAGGCACACGGGTCTCAGCTTCTCTACTTTCTTGAGTTGGTTGCTCCTCTCTTTTTCTGTCTTTCAAATGCCTGTTGAAATACTTTGTTGCCTTTCTTATTCTCATTGTTTTGTGGATAGATGCTGCCTTTTATTTATTTATTTTTAATAAGTAACTTTTTAAAAGATTTTATTTATATATTTGACAGAGAGACAACAAGAGAGGGGACACAAGCAGGGGGGAGTGGGAGAGGGAGAAGCAGGCTTCCCGAGCAGCAGGGAGCCCGATGCGGGGCTCGATCCCAGGACCCTGGGATCATGACCTGAGCCGAAGGCAGACGCTTAACCGAGTGAACCGCCCACGCGCCCCTAGATACTACCTTTTAAATTCTTTGCTATTACTTTAATAGAGTTAGCAAGAGAAAGGAGGTAAACATGCATGATTAGTCCATGTTTAACTTACAGTGTGATTTACTTTATAGAAAGAGATTTCAGATTCCTGTCTTGAGAAGGGAATTAGAATGATGGGCCAGAGCAGATGCATAGAACCATTTACTACAAGAGTCCAAGAATGTGTCTTGGAGAGGGTCATAGCAGCGGAATGGAAGAAGGGAAGGCAGTGCGATATGTCATATGGAAGAAAAACTGACAGGACTCGGTGGACACACACACACACACACACACACGGAGACTGTGAGGAAGAGAGCTGGCTTTAGTTCTGGGCACCTGGTGTTGCCATGTTGCCATGAGGGAGGATTGGAGGAGAATCCGGGTCTTTTGGGGGAGGGGCTTTTGGGAATCATGACTTGTATTTTCTACACGTGAACTCTGAGATGCCGGTGACATCCAGGTGAAGTTGTTAAGCAGGCATTTGCGTAAGCAGAGTCAGAACTCCGAGACACTTGAACTGGAGACGAGTTTGGCTGTTGTCGCTAGTAGACGAGAAGACCAGAGTAGAAGATGTAGCTAGAGAAAAGAAGAGGGGCCTAGGACTGGACCCTGCTGAACACCTGCCATGCCTCCGAGGAGAGGTCAGAGAGGCGGGGAAATCGAGGGTGGGGTCACTGTCACAGGGGGGTGATGTGTGTTTTGGGGCGAGACTGTTGCCTGCACACGTGAGCTGTGTGCCCGTGGATAAGAAAGTAAGGAACGCAGTACCTGACAGGCTTTTCTTGTCTCAGCGTGGCAGGCTCTTCCCTTCTTCGGAATATTTGTTTTCACTGTTGTTCTGTTACCTGTTCGACTTCACTGCATACAAACCCTTTGCATGTAGAGAAGTGATGCCAAGCACATAGCAGGCACTTGATAAATACTTGTTGAATGAATGGGTTTCTTAATAATTCCTCCAGCCATACAAACAGTAGTGGATGGCCACCTTTAGGTTTTGTTTGTACAACTAGTAATACGCTTCGGGGGATATGAGTTTATGTTGGTTTCCCCGGTCTCTTCCAAAATCACCTCTGATCACCATCAAAATATTCCTATACTAATTATATGAGAATTAATTGATCACAATTTTAATTAGTTTTTTTATACTTGGCTTTGGAGGTCTGTGTTGGTACAGAAATCTGGTCTGTAACAAATAGCATTTCTCCAGGTACTCTCTGTCTGTGTGAGACTCTGTGCTAGGCACTAGGACACATTTGTGAAAACATGGGTCATGGTCTGTGTTCTCATGGAACTTGAGACAATAAACTTGATTTTGCTTTTGGAATTCTGTGGCATCCTTGTTTGCATGTATTGACTTTATTTTTTACCTTCTTGGAGCATTTGATTTCTGTTGCTTTCCAGATGTACTTTACTGTTCATTTATGTGTTTGATGTTTAAGGGACAAGCTTTGGAGTCCAAACAGGATGCTTTCCAGGGCCAAGAAGCGGCAGTAATGATGGATCAGAAGGCAGCATTATATGGGCAGACATACCCGGCACAGGGGCCTCCAGTGCAGGGAGGCTTTAATCTTCAGGGACAATCACCATCTTTTAACTCAATGATGAATCAGATGAACCAGCAAGGCAATTTTCCTCTCCAAGGAATGCACCCAAGGGCCAACATCATGAGACCCCGGACGAACACCCCCAAGCAGCTCCGGATGCAGCTTCAGCAGAGGCTGCAGGGCCAGCAGGTAAGCAGCCTCGAGCTCGCCTCAGCCAGACGTGCCTTCCCTCTGGATGCCTTCTGTTTGATTGGTTGTCAGGCTTTGTTCCTCAGGGCTTTTGCCACTGCCTCTCTCTCTCTTGTCATCTCATACTCTTTTGTTCTGACTTTTGTGTAACGTTTGTACAGGTGGTTCCTTGTTAGGGAGTGGTCCTGCTGGAATTGGTCAGGTCCTCCTTACCTTTTGATAAGATTATTCTGTTGTACAGGTTAAAAGGTGAAAAATGTCCGAGGGGATGGCACTTGGGGGAGAAAAGTATTTCTTGATGGCTTAGAGGTAGATGATTTCTATTTTTAAAAAAGTCCTTAATATTCATACCAGATACTTAAAACTTATTATTGATTTGAACATTCTTTTTATGGAACCTCTGCTTGAGCTCTCTCTCTCTCTCTCTCTTTTTTTTTTTTTTTTAAAGATTTTATTCATTCATTTGAGACACAGAGAGAGAGAGCGCATGAGCAGGGAGAGAGGCAGAGGGAGAAGCAGGCTCCTCGCTGAGCCAGGAGCCCGATGTGGGGCTCGCCGAAGGCAGACACTTAACCATCTGAGCCACCCAAGCGCCCCAAACTTGAGCTCTCTTAATATTCTAAACTAAGAGTTTGCTTTTTTACTGTTTCCTTAATCTCCAGCACATCTTTTAAAATTTAATTATTTATATTGTTTATGTTTTGGGTATGCTGAGTTATTAAATGTGGCAGAACTGAAGCATATAAGCTGATGAGTGAGTGAGTGTCAGGTCCAGTGAGCCAGAGACTCTTCTAGGGTATTAATACTACTAAAAGTCAGTGTAGGTACTCTGCAAAGCTGTGTTAGTACAATCATGGTATCATTTTACTTTTTACTACTTTCCACTAAAAGTTACTTAGGAAAAGCTAACAGAAGAGGTAGTTTATTTAGTGTTGGTCTGAGCAAATTAAAGCTATTTCCCTAATGGCCTAAATAATCCCACAGAAAATATGACTTAATGAATCCTTTGAGTTTCTGTTGAAGATACTCTTTAAGCTGCAGATTTGTATTTTTACTTTTCCTCCTGATGCCAAACAGTAAAGCTTCATATGCTTGCCAAGGACTTTTCAGCCTGAATTTTTTGAAGTGTGGAAGTGTACTGGTTCAGTGTAGATGTGAGTTAACCAGGTTAATGTGTTGGAAGTAGCATCATGATCTTACCGGGTGGTGCTGAGGATTTAGAAAGCTGTTTGGGGCTCAGTGACACACTCCACTTGCATCCTAACCAACCTGTCTCTCCCCAGTTTTTGAATCAGAGCCGTCAGGCACTGGAGATGAAAATGGACAGCCCCACTGCTGGGAGTGCTGCCGTGGTGAGGCCCATGATGCAGCCCCAGGTCACCTCCCAGGTGAGGAAAGTGAGTCTGTCCACAGTCACTGCCATGGGCCCTGCACAGGGCCTGCTCCGTACTTGGCCCTCAGTAAATGTATGTTAAAACACAGCAGTTCCAAGTTTCTTGTGTAAGAAACCATTCCTTGCTCTCATCACACTTCCTCTTCCGTTCTTCTCTCTTGCTGGTGATGAGGAAGAATCAGGAGGGGAGGCTCTTTTATTAAAACCATGGATTCGTGTTTTTTTTAATTAATTCCCTTTGTGATTTGCTGTGTTGTGAAAACAGCTGTTACTTTTTCGGGATTTAAAATAATAAATCTATAAACTTTTCTTTGTTTCTGGGTTATGAAACTATATGCTCATTGGTAAAATATGAGATTATAAGAAGAAAAAAAAGTAAATAATACATAATCCGACTCTGAAGGACCATTTCTGAGATGACTTGTTTCCCATAGTGGGAAGGATGATATTCAGGTTCTCTGTACCTCCAGCTCAAGGTGGAGACTGTACTCTAAGGTATTTTCTTAATGTGCACAAGGCAGATGACCACACAAAAGTCCTTTACTGTGGTTGGAAAGACTGTTCATAATGATTGTAAAAACAAACAAAACATCCTACTGTGAAGCGCCCAGTATTTGCTGTCTTAGGCCTGCTTGGAAGTACTTTGATAATCTGACATCTTGAATAAGCTGAGCTAGGATGCCCTCCAGAAAGATAAAAGTTTGCTTTTTGCAGTTGCTTTCTCCCAGCTGATAGGGCCCAAGTCAGCTTTTTGGTTCTGTGTTTTGACTGTGTTAACTCCTGAACTTCCAGACAGCTGCTCCTAATCCTCCATCTCTTGTTTCAAAAGCTTTCAGAGACAATACAGGCCCTTCTGGGGTAGACTCCTGTTTATTGAGTATAACCCCGTTCTTTTGGCGGGTGCTCCCTTGTGCCTCCCCTCCTCCCACACTCTTATTGCTGTCCTTTTCCATCTTGTAGTTTTATTTCATAGTTTCTGAAAAATTTGTCCTCAAATTCTACCCTTAAACGTTCTCTCACTTTGAGGAATGTTTTCAGTGTGAAAGTTTGACAATTCGCCCAAACAGTTTCCAGGGTTCTGTTCTGCACCCCGTCTGCCCCACCTAGCCATGATGCCTTTACCATAAGGAGAATTGTGCATTTTTCCTTTTGTAGGAAGAAAGGCATTGGGTGTTTTTCTCTCCCGCCTAATGTATGGTGGTCCTGTGTGTATGAATTGGCTGGTTCCTGCTACGTGTATGTAACTGCATTCTTCCTTGGATATTAGCAGGGTTTTCTGAACGCCCAGATGGTGGCTCAGCGCAGCAGGGAGCTGCTGAGTCATCACTTCCGACAGCAGCGGGTGGCCGTGATGCAGCCGCAGCCGCCGCAGCCGCCCGCATTCAGCCCGCCCCCGAACGTGACCGCCTCCCCCAGCATGGATGGGGTTCTGGCAGGGCCCGTGATGCCGCAGGCTTCTCCCCAGCAGTTTCCATATCCACCAAATTATGGTAAATTTGATGGTGAAAATGGCTTCCCCAGAGTAACATAGATCTGTTGCATGTTAAACGCCAAATAGTACTTACTCCCTTTTTGTCGTTAACTAGAAAGATGGAATTAATTAAAAATAACAGAACAAGGGATGGTGACCGATGAGACTGACAAGGCACAAGTAGAGCCAGATCAGACGAACCCTAGAGTCTTGAAGAGTTTTGGTGTTATTCTGAAGGCGGTAGTAAGTCACTGAATGTTCATAGATGCGTTTAGATTTGCACTGGGCCAAGGCCACCTGAGGCCTGTGAGGCACCTGCATCAGAAGGACAGCAAGAAGAGCGGAAGAAGGGAGGACAGAGCGCCCCAAACAAGAGACGATGCTCTTGTAGTCAGAATGGAGAAAAACTGGTTGGTCTAAAAAAATAAAAACAGAAACAAAACCCAGAAATGTTTATTGTAGTGCACAGGTAATTGTAATCCTGGTAGGTGTTCTATCAGAGTGGAGCATTTCCCCCCAACAAGTCTTGTTTTTGCAGCTCCCCACATTCTTAATTTGGAAGAAAGACCACCAGGTTCTACCCCTGCCCCCCGCCCCAGTATGTCCCAGTATATACCAGTCTAGTTGAACTCTACAGGTTCCGAATGCTTGGTCATGTGAGTGAGAGGAATGCCATGTGGGCTTTGGGGTCCTTTCCTTGGTGACTTGGGTGTATTCATTACAGTAGTGCAGATTACATCTTCAGGCCAGTCTTGGAGAGATTCCAGGAACATGGTGGGAGTGGGGATAGAGGTATCTTTTGGGGAGATTACATTTTAGGTGCACTTCTGCCAGCTGGGGACAGAGGGACAGAGTGATGTGAGTAGCATGAGGTGGAATCCCTTTTACACAGAGAGCTCCGTGAAGTAACAGCTCTTCAGGTGGTCTAGACGGTCTGCTCTGTGCGGTAAGCCCATTCCTTCAATTGTCTTCTCAGTGAGAAGCAAGAGGAACTGGCAGGCAGCATCTTGTGGCACTTTCTGTCTTCACCTGCCTTTAGAAGAGAACATAAAGTTTCTATAGAAAACAGATACTCTAAGGAAGGCCCCCCTTGAGCGTTGCAATTTCTTTTTCTTCCTTCTTTTTTAAAGGAATGGGACAGCAACCAGATCCGGCCTTTGGTCGCGTGTCTAGTCCTCCCAATGCAATGATACCCTCAAGAATGGGTCCCTCCCAGAATCCCATGATGCAGCACCCTCAGACCACACCCATGTATCAGTCCTCGGAAATAAAGGGCTGGCCGCCAGGAAACCTGGCCAGGAACAGGTGAGGAACAGGGACTTGAAAAGTCATGCATGTTCTAGGGCCCAAAAGTACAGGAAAGTATCCTCTGCAAGTCAAGCCTGAGTGGATGGAGAGATCAAAAGGCCTGGGTTCATATTAGAAAGTGTGTTATTTAGCTCCTCCATTTTGAGACTCCTTCCTGCCCTCCATGTGTCCATGGGCAGCTGTGGAAACACAGAAGGCAGGCAGTCTTCTGTGGGGTTCAGAAGACTGCCTCAGAAGACTGAGGGGGCAGTCTTCTCCCTCGGGTTCTCTGCTGAAGCACAGCGACATTTGACAGAATCATGGTGGTCTCTGTGTGCATGTCCGTTGTGACTAGAGTGACCTGGGTGGTAATCTCACACTTTGTTTACAGCTCCTTTCCCCAGCAGCAGTTCGCCCACCAGGGGAGCCCTGCAGCATACAGTATGGTGCACATGAATGGCAGCAGTGGTCCCATAGGACAGATGAACATGAACTCCATGCCCATGGCTGGCATGCCCATGGGTCCTGATCAGGTATGGGGGTCTATCCCTTCCTGTTCTCTTGAGAGAGCCAAAGCTTCATCTGTAATCTAAAGGTCCTCAGCAGGTTTTTAACTTGGGCGTATAACTCAAAACTAGAGTCATTGAAATACTTGTGGTTTGAAGGCACTGGGCCATTCAGTACCTTTGGTAATGTGGCATCTAAGGGATCTGAATCTGTCAGCCACAGTCCTGTTGCAGGCACTGTGGATTCTTCTGTGTTGTACAGAGCGTGTGTTTTACTCACGTTTCTTCTGGTTAACAGAAATACTGCTGACACCTCTACATCAGGACCTCCAAGGAAATCACTGTACAAATGACCCTGCACTGGGATTATCGGGAGTAAAGAATCATCGTCCTGCACACCCAGCTCTGAGGAAAGAACCAGCTTTGATCTCCGGGAAGGGTATTCTGAGTGATGTCATTTGAGCAGGACTGGGTTTGAAGTGGACATGCGATGTCTACCTGTATTATTCCTCCTCCTGTGTATCATGGAGTTCAAAACATATTTTTGGCATTCTGCCTCTTAGGGATGGGATTCTGGAGGTACGGAGTGTTACTGATCCCTTCTTTCTGCCTGGCTGTCAAGAGTGTTTCAGATAAATGTGGGCGGGCTAGAGAACCTCAGAGAAGCCCAGAGAGGCGAGGAGGTCTGGTTTCTCTAGTGGCAGTACTGACTGGGTGGAGAGCACAGTCGCGGCCTTCACGTGTCCTTGTCACGACCAGATAGTTCTGTGTTCTCACCCGACTCTGTCCTGAGAAGTTGGCCTTTCTGAATTCTTCTAATGATTGTGTTGAGTTGCTCCAGCCCTGTTCTTGACTGTCCTGGACTTTTTGCTGAGTAGGAACTTCCTCTGTCCATAACTGTCATGTAATACTTCACCTCCAGGAGCTGTCCTTGATGTCACATGGCTTTGCAGAAGGGACAGTGAGATGACAGTATTTAGTTGCAGCAGTAGCAATTTTTCACATGCTAACGTGCAGCCGAGTGCACTTTATTTAAAAAGTAATGGATAAATGCAATATTCTTGAGGTCTTGAGGAATGGTGAACCACATTCCCGGTTTTTGTCTGAACTAATCTGTTGGACAAGAGCGATGGTTTTTGTTGTTGAAAGTACTGGTGTCACCCTTTGCCTATATGGTAGAGCAATAATGCTTTTTGAAAATAAACTGCAGAAAACCCAAGGCCAGGTACTGCATTCTGAATCAGAATTTCGCAGTGTTTCTGTGAATAGATTTTCTTTTGTAAATACGACCTTTAAGATATTGTATTATGTAAAATATGTATATACCTTTTTTGCAGGTCACAACAACTCATTTTTACAGAGTTTGTGAAGCTAAATATTTAACATTGTTGACTTCAGTAAGCTCAGTGTGGTGAGGCTACACACAGACATCCCCTGAATTTTGTGGCCTGGGGGAGGGGATGGTGGTCTGAACCCCCCTCCCCCATGCTCCAGTGTTAGATGCCTCCCTCTTTTCAATCTCTTAATCTAAATGCTTTTTAAAAAGATCATTTGTTTAGATGTAGGAGTTTTAAATTTGTCTTTTAAATTCCTCTACCAGAACTAAGCACTTTGTTAATTTTAGGGGAAAGAATAGATACGGGGAAATAAACTTTTAAAAAAAGGTATCAAGAATTTTAAAAGATCAAACAATTTGATTTAAAAAAGAATCTTGGATTTTAAGGGGTCCATAAATTAAACAATAGCAGTTCATGGTATTTTGTTTTTTAATAGAATATGTTGCCTATTCATCCATTGTAGGAGTGCTCTAAGGTTTTGGTTGCTAGGACCCAAATCCCACATTGAGATCTCAGGAGTAGACCACTTGGTTTGTTTTCTAGTGTCTGCTCGGTTGTCACTCGGAGGCGGCACGCTCCTTGTCCCTGAGAACCGGAACCAGCCGCAAGGTGGTGTCTCAGGGAGCTCAGCCTCCAGGGCGGCCAGGTTTGTAGCTTCTGAGCTGTGGTCTGGCTGAGTGAGTGTCTTTGCACACCCTGCCACCGCCCCTTTCTGCTCTTGCCAGGCTTAGACACTTGTTCCAGTCCGTTGGGAATAGAGAAAAAAGCCACTTTTAACTCCTTTTATCTGGTTTATTAGCTTCAAATAAATAGTTGAATGAAATTGGATTTTAAAATGTCTGTGAATTTCAAAGGTCTCTGGCTAGCTTTGGTGTCAATTTCCTAGCAATAACCGAGAGCCAGTTAATTTTTCTTTTATTTCATACATGTTTAGCCAATTTTTCTAGGTGTCTCTGAAGGTAAGATCATTTAATTTCTTTGACATGCATAAGTGAAACCTGTATTTCCAGAACTACCACTGGAATAGATTCGGGTTTGACACCCTCTCCCCCACCTCCTGGTTAAAAATAAATCGAAGATTGTAAATCCATCAACTTCCATCATAGTGGCCTGTACTTTCAGATAACATATCCTCCTGTCTGGAGACAGAGATGTAGCTGAGTAAGAGTCTCGGTCTTTTTAGATATAATTGTGTCACATATATCTGAACCTTTCTTGTTTAAGTCGTGTGTGTGGGGAGAAATAGAATGGTGCTCTTGTCTTTCTTGACTTTTAAAAATTACAAAAAATATAAAGTTTTGTGATTCTTTTCCTCAGTCCCAACTCCAGGCTAACTGGAAGGCAGCACCCCCTTTTTATATGGAAAAAAAAGGAGAAAGTTTAAGTTTTTATATTTTCTACTTGTTCATTTTATTGGTGCAAACTTAAGAATTTGATTTTCTTTTTAATAGATGCCGTCTTTTGAGATAATTTGTTTTTACCTTTATTGCCCTTTTATCTTCTTTAGATACTTCTCTTTGTATGGCCGCTGCCTACCTTTCCTTACCCCCCACCCCCCACTTTTTTAAACCTTGGTATTTGTTTCATCTGCTTTTAGAATGTGCGATATTTCCAGTACCTACTTTTTTGCTGAATCCAAAGATATATAAATATAAATATATATATTTTATAAAGATCAAAATGATATAAAGGAGATACGTTTCTTCTTTAAAAAAAACAAATAGAAATTCATTGTTAATGTTCATATTATGATGCCACTTTTCTAAATCGTGCATCTTGATGGAAAAGGTGTAAATATCAATCACCAGGACTGCTTAGTTAATTGGTATTTAATATCTAGGTGAGTTAGGGGAATGGGGTGGGGGAGTACAGAACATACTTGGCTTGCTGTCCTCGAAAGGACTGCCAGGTGTCCATATGCCTGTCTGGTTCCATGCGTTTTGTTCACGAGTGGGGGCGTCATAGGAGTAAAGCCTGTAGGACAGACGAAACCCCCTGCTTCAGGGCAGCAAACTGCTGTGGAGCTCCAAGGTCAGCTGTTTGTTTAATGAGTGAGGTGGTTTTTTCGTTCCTTCTTTCTCTTTCCAATGTGTGGAATTTCGATGATGGAAATGTCATTCTGAGAGCAATATTTAAAATTCTCAGGAATTGACTTATAGTATTGAGAATGAATTCAGCTTCAATCAAGTTTACATTAAATGTTGCTTTTAAAAATCTAAATCGTTCTTTACACTGCAAAGAATCCAGACCACATGGGATAACTTACGAGATGGTTGAGTGGTAAGCTCTGAGGACTGCTTTGCTGATCATTTTGGATGTCATTGTAAATAAAGGTTTCTATTTAAAATTGAAGCCTAAGAGCTTCTTCTTCTTCTTTTTTTTTTTTTAAATCCCAATTGGATTAAGGTCAAAAGAGAAGGTTAAGGAATCCTGTTTCAAATTATTCTAGCAATCTCTCTAAGGTTAACAGAACTCTTGAAAAGCACAGAGCTGTTCTTCTCAGAGGTGAGCACTTTGGGGTCCTCTTCATCTGTTCGGTGAGAAGCACATCAGGCTGGATGATCGCCGAGGAGGAGGGTCCTCCTGTTTCTTGCTCCTGGCCTCTGACCGCTATCTTTGCCGGGCTGGACTACTAGCTGGTGCACAGAGAGGGGTTGGCTAATACGGTGAATTGCTTTGCAGTCAATGAACATTTTTTTAAAAAGTGAGGTCCTGAAGCGGGTGTAATGTGAGACTTACCTGCGAGGTTCCTGGTGTATGGTAAATTTTCGTCATTAATTTATACCCATCTATTCCCCCTTGGAAAAACCTAAGTGTCTCCTTCCAAAAAGGTGTTGACTGCTTTTTTAAAAAAACCAAGCACACCAAAAAACTCCCAAGAACGGCCTTTTACAAAATGTTAAAGGTTACCTCATACGAACTGCTGGTCGTTGGTTGGGACTTTGAACATTGTATGACAATAGTTAGACTACAAAATTTCTTTACAAATACAATTTTGTTAAAACCTGGGACATACATACATCAACTTCGTTTCTTTCCAGTACTTTAAAAAACATCAGTTCTGGGACAGATAACAAAGCAATACCGGCAGAAATGGTATCTGGTCAGGAATAGAAATGTCCACAACTGCAGGGGGTTTTCTTTACACTGGCCACAGACCATTTATTGACACCACCACTCTCGAAAATTGGGTTTTCTTATTAGATTCCCCTGCGAATCCCCACGCTGGTTACATGTAAATAGTCTCCTATGTACAGTGAAGTCCGTTTCTTCAGAGACAGCCTGCATTATGGTGCTCGATGAAAGTCCCCTCTTTTGTGCTGCTGACTCATTGTCGAACTCGGCACCGTTTCCAAACGTCTGCAAGTTGCATCTGTCCTGCTGCAGCCTTAGGTCCTTCTTTGTGACGAACCAAAAGAACAAGAGGATTTAAAACAGGGTTGTTCTTCCCCTAGGATTTTAAAAAAAGTTCCAGTGACTTAACACTGTTGGGGGAAATTTCCAAAGAAAATCTTTTTCCCTTGGAAGCCTCTCAGAGAGGGTTAGTGGTGACCATTGGATCCGAAAATGCCTTTTGTGCAGCTGGTGAGGTATAATCCAAAGCAAAAACAGGGGCAAAAGTGGACTTCCTGAAGATTCACGGCTCCCGATGGCTGTCTTCCAGAGCGTGCCATGCTGACGGAAGGCAGGTCCTGTGACTCTGGCCCCCCTGGCCAGGAGCACTCAGACCCGCCTGAAATGGGTCGGTTCGGTCAGATGGCGCCTCTGGTCTGGAGGCCCGCTGGCTGCTTCTAACCTTCCCAGCCTTCCCACAGCTGTCCCCTGCAGAGCAAAGGAGACTCCTCTTAGTGTCTGAGGAAGCAGCCCTGACGCGGCTGAGCACGCTTTGCCACAGGGGAGAATTGCCAGAGCCCCGAGCAAGGGCCTGCTCCCACCCGGTCACCCTGACTTCCAGCGGCGGCTTGCATGCTCCGTGGCCGGCGGAGGCTGCACTGGGGACGTGACCCAAGAGATGATGTGCTGTAATTCTGGGAGCGCTAAAGAACTGCTTGGCCAGCCCATTAGTATTGTCCTAAGAAGCCACAGGTGGTTTCTGTGCGGATAAAGAAGGCAGAGCACAGATGGGAGGCTGCACACGGCAGCGCACCGAGGGGGTCCATTGGCCTGCATGGTAACCTAACGTCAAATGAATGGCCAATGTGAATAAAAAATCCTCACACATATCTGTGTGTTTGGATTTTCATGGTGAACTGGAAGATCCAAGCCGCATCCCACTGGTGCTGTTCCCTTTAGACTTGAGGTGACCCTTTCAGGTTGCCCCAGTCTCAGCCCTTCAGCAGCCTCTTTGGTGCTAGAGGGAGACTTCGGGCCATAGATATTTTGAGGGCCGTTTCATGAGGCCGCCCCTGCTGCTGACACGGACCAGTTAGCCCTTCTGCAGCCACAGCCTTTGAGATGTCTGGCCAAGTGTAACGTTTACATGCTTCTCAACCTCTAAGGACTACATTGAGTCTTCCAGGCCCAAGTTATGCTATAGAGAACAAACATGTGAGACAAGGTATTAATCTAAAACACAGACCTTCCTGCTCCCTGCTCGTGACACAGACAGAGACAGGATTATGAAAGAAATGGCATGCACACAAAACGGCTTCGGCAGAACGAAGCAGGGCAAACCAGATCTCTATTTGTAAACTGTTTCCTCAACTCACAGCGATTTGGAAGAAGGTCTCTTCATCTCTGGCCACTTTCGACGCTGAAACTGCCTAAGTTTTCGGGTGTCAAAAAGAGAAGGCATGTTAGCCTCACCCAGAAAGAGTCTCCCCCTTCCCTGGTGGGCGCCCCAGGCCCCTGGCAGACCAGAGAGAGGGCAGGGCCTCAGCCCGACTCGCGCCACCTCAGAGGTTGGACCACAGGATGGGCCAGCCTAGGGGAACGGTCTCGGGCTTTAACAACAAAACCAGATACCTGTATTGCTCATAGCTTCCTCCATCTTTAAGTCCTAAATGAGACAGAAATGAACAAAAGAGAAACTGAGTTTAGGGCAAAAATAGCACAAGCGATGACAACTGCTTTCTATCTGCCTTTTTTTCCCTTTTTTTGTCATTCATGACGTTGATAGTGTCCCCTAGGGCAGATGGAGTGGCTGAATCATGACTGTGAGCATTCCCTGAGACTCTCAGGTAGCCTGGGGATTGCCTGTACTCTGATGTCACCAGATGTAGGACCCCGATGTATCCGTTCAACAGGGTCCTGGGGCGTGGTCATGGTCAGGGAGGCAGATATGGACAGGGACACCTATGCGACAGAGCACAGGAAGCTACGGGCCCCGAGAGTGGGGCAGCGGGGAGATCCCGTGGCTCGGCTCTTGGCAAGCTTCCTAGAGGATCGGCGGCGTGACCAAGCGTGTGGGCTTTGTGATCAGCCGGCCCGGTCACGTGACTCCTCCCAGAGGGTTGTCACGGGGTGATCAAGATACTGACTATAAGACATGTAGCACAGTGACCAGCACAGCGTGATCGAGGAGCATCAGGACTTAGAGCAACACAGCGCTTGGTGCATGTTAGGGAGGGGGTGCTGCACCACTGGTGAGGATTCACCAGCTCCCGGTGATGCCCGGCTCTTCGGACTAGACTGACCTCCTACATTCCTTGCAGCGGTAACCCTGCTCCCCACTGGCCCCACGTCGGAGTGCCTCCTCACCCAGGTCCATGTTTCGAGTCCGGGGGTTGCACTGCTTGTAACCCTTGCAGCTCCTCAGCTCCATGAGCTGCACATGGAGCTGGTTGAGGACGTCCCGGTCCAGTGTGTTCACCGCATTCATCAACTGGTTGGAACAGAGGTTATCAACAAGGTGAGCGCGGGGACCCCCACCAGCTTCCAGCACCGAGGGCACTTCCTCCAGGCGGGTTGGGAGCAGGGGTGCTGGGGGACGGGGGCCTTTACTCTGCAAGAGCTGGAGTTGGGGACAGTCCGGACTGCCTCGTGCCTGTGAGCCCCACCATGCTCTCTCCCCCAGAACAGAAGGACCGCCGCGTGTGGCTGCTCCGGTGGCTCCGTGTGGCCACTCTCCCCTCTAGCTCCAGACTGTCATCCACAGCCCCTCCGTGCTGCCTGACTGCTAAGCTGCCACTTGGGGAAGGGATGGGTCAGGGACCCGGGTCCTTGCCCACTCTGGGAGCTACTGGTGACTAACGTGCATGCTGTGCCACCTGCTCGTGTAAAATACGGGGACGGCCTACCTGGGGAGAAAGACCGGCAGCCTGTATGGTAGTTAAAGATCAAGAGAGTGGGGCTGCTGGCCTTTAAAAAGTCAGGTTTCAGATAAAATGACTAGAGACACTGAAATTGGACAATACCGAGGCCACACTGCTGGGAAGCTCCAGTGTGGAAGAGCTCAGTGGGGACCAGCCGTTCCAGAAGGGACACACCCAGGCCGCTCACCAGAGACCGGTGGCACCCGTCTTACATGTTCTGGGCCACTGGGCACGTGTCTTCTGATGATTAATACTTGGAGACACTCAGGCAAGTGCCCGGCATGTCATGAGTGCTGGCTGTGGCCCGTTACCTGTGTGGTCCCCATAGGCCCCTGAGTGTGCAGGGTTTGGTCTGACCCTGGGGAACCCCCCAAGCCCTCCAGTTCTAGGAGCCTTCACACTTAGCCCTAAAGCCTGCTTCACCACTGGCAGGTGCCTATAGAGGGAGAAGCCGTTCAAGACCCAGATTCCAGGTGCAGGAGGACGGAGGCACAGAGGGGCCGAGATCGCATCGAGTACCTTCTGAACCCCCGCCTCCTGCCTTAGGGGCTCGGGGACTTGGAAGATGTGCTGCCACTTGCTCAGGGGGTCCCCACCCCCGCTTCTCCAGCCTGTGTTGTGTGTACCTGGTAGGGGTCCGTGTTGAGATCAAAGTACTCCAGGAAGCCCGTGGCAAATTCGCAGAAGAGGAAGTTGTGGGTCTCGTTGATGGTCCTCATGCACCAGTAGGTGTTGTTGTTGGCGCTGGTGCAGGCGCAGAATGGCCCCACTGCCAAGGGAAGCGGGGGGGCGCGCCGGTGAGCGGCCCACAGGAGTTCCTCCCGGACCCCGGGCTCCTTTCTGTCCCCAGGGCTTGTGACCCCCGCAGTCCTGGGCCGGGGTCGGGGTGGGGGCGGGGCGGTCCCCGTGTGGCCCCGGAGCATCCCTCCTGCCCGTGCCTGCCCGCTCGCTCACGTGTCCAGAGCGGTGCCGTCTGCCAGTGCTGGTTGTCGTGGGTGAAGCACGTGAGGCCCGGCATGCTGCACGTGTCGTTGTTCTGCAGGCGCTTGAGCAGCTTGCGAAGTTTCTTCTTGCGCTTCTGCTCTCGCAGCAGCCACACCTTGTCCTTCTCCTGCAGGCCCTTCCTAGGGGCACACAGGGCCACACCCTTCATACCTCCCTCCGCCCCCACCTGCAGCCTCCTAGGGGTCCGGGATCCTGAACCTCTGCTCTTCCTGCCCGGAGTGGGGCGCGCCACCGTAGGGGGTCCCCCAAGCGAAGGATCTCTGGCCAAGACCCACTGCGGGTCTGAGGCCGCGCTGGGGGCCAGGCTGAGTCTCCGCCCCTGCAGCCTGCTCCGCCCCCGCCCCTCCCCCGGGGTAGGACCTCCTCTAGCCACAGGGGGCCGCCGGAGAGCCGCTCTGGGAGTTCCGCCTTTTCAAGGACTCCTGTGTACGCCGCAGGGAAGGGTCAGCACCTCTTTCCTGCTCCTGTTGGCCTTAGCTCCCCTGAGCCTTAAGCTGCCCTTACCTGAAAGGATGCAGACTGGAGCCTTTATGCTTGAGGCGGCCTTTGTGCTGGGTGTGGTAACTGTAACAGACCCCGGGTGTCCGAAGCTGCTTACAGGGCAGCTCCTGGGGAGGGGGGTGGTGCAAACCGCGGTCCCCTGGGACCCCCGGCCCGCTTTCTGGGGACAGTGCTGGGGTGGGAACCACCCCCACGGCGGCAGCTGCCTGGCTGGCCGTCCCGTTCCCCTGGAGGCCAGCTGGGGGGCCCTGGGTGGGTGTAAGTCAGCGGGACTGGACGCTGGGCTGGTATCTCCAGGTCGGCCCCCCCCCCCCCCCCCCCCATCGCATGCTGGCTCAGGGCCAGCCCTTTCTGAGAAGGGGGCGCACTGGTGCAGGAGCCACTAGCCACCTATGGCTCTTTCCATTTACACCAAAGCACAAGTTCAGTTCCCCCGTCACCCCGGCCACACTTCAAGGGCACAAGAGCCCCGCGTGGTTGCTGGCTGCCGTACTGGGTGGCTCCAGCGTCGCAGAAGTTCGGCTGGACAGTGACCCCCGGGCCGCAGTTCCCTAAGTTGGCAACGTGGACCTTGGGCCAGGAGGACTGTTTCTGGAAGGGCAGTCCGCACAGGCACCTTCCCCTCCTGGGAACCAGCCCCCCCCACCCCAGCAAAAGCCTGCCTCTGTGAGCAGGTAGGTGCCTCTGGCCCGCTCCCGAGGGCCACGGTCTGTGCCCCCTGCAGGCAACGGGCATGTGAATGCTTTTCTGATTTTTTGTTCTTCCTCTGAGGGAGGAGATAGGGCTCTAAAGATATTGAAAGGAGTCCCGGAGGGGAGGTGTGTCCCCAGCAGTGTCCTGCAGGAGCACGAGGGGCCTTTCCAGGGTGTCCTGGCTGCTCTTTGCTGCCTCCTCACCTGATTTTGTGACAGTCACATTCCTCGGGCCGCTTTTTCTTCAGGTGACCCCGGACTTCCCGCAGGTTCTTAATTTTGTTCTGCAGGGTTTCGATCTGAGGCAGAGAGCAGGCGAGGAGGCTATGAAACTCTGGGGCGCTGGGGGAGAAGGGACGGCCTGGGGGGGGGCCCCGGCCCCTGCCTGCATTTGTGGCTGCTGAGGGGCCCTGGGTTCCACCTGCTGAAGGGGCCAGGCTCCCGAGGACCAGCTGAGCCCACCGAGGCCTCGTCGCCCCCAGGCTCGTTGAGAGGACTGGCTGTGGCGGGAGCATCTGTGAGTGAAGCGTGGTCCCGGAAGGACAGTCCTTGACTACACTGTCCTCCCCGGCAGCCTGGAAGTGGCCTGTCAGATGCCTGAGGATCCTGGGCAGGCCTCTGTCCCTCCCGGTGTGGCTGGTGGTCCTGCCCAGCTCGGGGTGGGGGGAGAGTGCTCCCAGCCCAGAAGCCCCTCACCTCGTGGTCGATGTGCAGCTTGTGATCTTTCCAGGCCTGCAGGGACTTGTACAGATCCAGGTCACACTGGACCGTGTCGTTCTCGAGGATGTAGCACCTGCTCGAGGGAAGGGGCCACGTGTGCTCTGAGGGGCTGAGGGGGCCCAGCCAGGGGCCCGAGGTGTGGGCTTCCACCCCCCGCAAGGCCCCAGCTGCGCCCCACACCCCTGCCCTCTGCCTGGACTCTCACCGGTGTGTCACTTTAATGGGGTTGGGGGCTGAGTAGTCTGGAAGGCCCCCGGTGCCACTGAAGTCTCCGCCGTCTTTGTCGTCTGGGTCCTCAGGGGCCCCTGGCCAGTGCCGCTTGGTAAGGCCGCGGGGCTGGGATGCGTCATCCAGGCCTGTGTGGTGCACCCCGCCATCCACCTTGACGGCCACTGAGCGGATGGAGCGGTTCCGGGCATAGCTGGTCTTGTATTCTGTGGGCGTCGGCGGGTGGCTGGGTCAGTGGGGCTGGACAGGCTGGCCGGGCTCTCCGGACAGCAGCCCATCGATCCCGAGACTCGAGGCCTCCCGAGACCTACCCGCCCAGGAGGCAGGACCTGGAGGGACCCCAGTGGGAAGGACCACACGATGATTCACTTGGGAAAAACCGAAGGCCCAGAGCTTAAGGAGGATGTGACTTGAGATGATCCCCAGAAAGAGCTATGCGTGGACTCATGTGGTCCATCCGTGTGATGGAATGTTCGGCCACAGAGGAACGAGGCCATGATGTACGCTACCATGTGGGTGTGTGTCCGCCACACGATGCTCCGTGAATGCAGGCACGAGAGGTCCCATGTTGTATGGGTCTATTTGTTCAGCATGTCCACAGGAGGTAAAGAGACCAAAAGCAAGTTAATGGTTGCCATGGGATGGGGAGACAGTACTGGGGTTCCCTTTTGGGGGTGATGGAAGGTTCTGGAATTAGAGGTGGTGGGTGCACTACACTGTGAATGTAGTACGTGCTTCTGAACTGTAGACTTTAACATTGTAAAAATGGTAAGTTTTATGGTGTCTGAACTTTACCTCAATAAAAAAAGAAAAAAGGAAAAAATGAACATGGATATAAAATCATTAAGTAAGGAGATGAAATCGGTAATCAGAAGCTTCCCAACAAACAGAAGTCCAGGACCAGATGGCTTCACTGGTGAGTTCTACCAAACATTTAAAGAATTAATATTACCAGTCCTTCTCAGACTCTTGAAGAAAGAGAGGAGGGGGGAACACTTCCAAACTCATTTCAGAGGCCAGCATGACTCCGATATCAAAACCAGACAAAGACACCACCAGAAAAGAAAATTATAGGCCAGTTTGCACATGAACATAGATGCAAAATCCTTCAGCAAAAGTAGCAGCAAACCGAATTCAATACATGAAAAGGATCAAACACCACGATAAAGTGGGCTTTATTCCAGGGATATAAGGATGGTTCACCATCTGCCAACCAAGCTCTATCGTGATACACCACATTTATTTAACAAAATGAGGGCTAAAAATCATAGGATCATCTCAGTGGATGCAGGAAAAGCGTGTGGCAAAATTCAACATCCATTTATGATAAAAAACTGATAAGGATGAAATTAATATCCAAGATAGATAAAAATTTATACAACACAATAGCAAAAACCCAAACCATCTGACTAAAAAACAGGCAGAGAATCTGAAGAGACATTTTTCTAAAGAAGACATCCAGTCGGCCAACAGGTACATGAAAAAGGTGCTCAGCATTGCTCATCGTCAGGGAAACGCACATCAAAACCACAACGAGCTATCCTCTCGCTCACGCCTGTTAGAATGGCTGTTATCAAAAAGACAAGAAATAGGGGCGCCTGGGTGGCACAGTCGGTTAGGTGTCTGCCTTTGGCTCAGGTCATGGTCTCGGGGTCCTGGGATCGAGTCCCTTGTTGGGCTCCCTGCTCAGCGGGGAGTCTGCTTCTCCCTCTCCCTCTGCCCTGCTTGTGTTCTCTCTCTCTCTCTCTCTCAAATAAATAAAATCATAAAAAACAAAAACGAAAAGACCAACATGGATGGACCTAGAGGATATATAAGGCTAAGTCAGAGAAAGACACATACCACCTGATCTCACTTATACGTGGGATCTAAAAATAAACCCCAAACAAAACAAAACCCTGAGCTCACAGATACAGAGAACAGACTGGTGGCTGCTAGAGGTGTGGGGTTGGGAGCAGGCGAAATGGGTGAAGGGGCTCCAAAGGTACAAACTTCCAGTTCCAGAATGAGTGAGTCCTGGGGATGCCACGTAGGGGACAGTGACTACAGTTAATACTGTATTGCATATTTGAAGGCTTCTAAGGGAGAGCTTTAAAATTTTCACAATAAATAAATTTTTGTCACTGTATGGTGACGGATGTTAACCACCTATTGTGATCATTTTGCAATGTCTGCAGGTACCAAATCACTATGTTGCACACCCAAAACTAGTAAGTTATATGTCGCTTATACCTCAATAAGAAACAAAGACACTAAAAAAACCGCATTAATTTGAACCGGAAAAGAAAAAAGCTAGGTAGCATGTTCTCCTGGATAGAAAAGGGAGCGGCTTGGGGGGAGGGTCTCTTAGCTTCTCCGTCTGATTGGCCACCAGGGAGCGGGATGCTCTCCCCGGATCTGGGCAGGGACACAGGGCTCAGAGGCATTTTTTCCAGGCTCTAAGCTGACTACTGAAAACCGAGGCCATGCAGGCTAAAGCCAGAGCCTGGATTTCTTGCATCTTCTATATATTATGAGGCAAATTTGATCAGGTTGCTAACATTAGAGAAAAGCAGGGGTGGGTGGTCATGTAGGAGTGCAGATTTCGAGCTTTGGAAGAGAGAACCAAAGAAGTGCCTGCACTGTCCCCACTGGGTCCACAGGCAGGAGCTGACGCCGTTCCTTTAGACAGGCGGTCTGTTCTCCTGTTGGCCCCAGTCCCCACCCCTCCCTTCTGCCTTAAAACTCCGCACCCTTCACTCAGGTCTGGCCCTGCCGTGCATCAAGTGTGTAATGCCGCTGGTCTCCAGGTGCATCTTTCTGGAGAAGGGCCTGGAGCCTGGCTCGGCCCCCGTGTCTGCTGGGCTTCCAGTGGCCACCAGGTGGCGCCCGAGGCCCGAGGCTGGGAACTCCCTGTCCCAGGCGGCCCGGGGCGGCCCCTGGGCTGCAGGGTCTGCTCTTGCTGCCCCCACTCCTGGGGCAGGTGTTTGTATCTTTCAATTCTCAGACCCCTTCTATCAGAGTCACACAGGCCAAAGGATCCGGGGGCCCGGGTCCAGGAGAGGCCTCTCTTAGCGAAACCCTGGGCCGGCTCTCTCCTTGGCTTTTTCCTTTCTGAGTCCAGTCCCTGAAGCCACAGTCCCGGGGCCCCTGATGCACACAGTGTGAACCGCTGTCCCTGTGGGGGCGGCTCATACCTGCCCACGAGGGCCGTGAACTAGACCCACCGGGTTCTTGCCGCCCCTTCTGTCTTGCTTGCTTAGGAGTCAAGTGCTTTGGGTCTTCCCAGCTTCATCCCCCTGCCATACACCCAGAGGTCCCCACGCTATGGCCTGAGGGCCGAATCTGGCCCTCTGCGCGGTTTTGTAAATAAGCTACTGAGTCCACAGCTCTTTTCTCGCTCCAGTGACAGAACTGAGAAGTTGAGAGACTGTTCAGCCTGCAAAGCCTCAAATATTTACTCTCCGGTCCTTTGCAGATGAGGCTGCCAGCCCCTGTGTAAACCTTTGCCTGGACATGAAGCCACACCCCTCGTTCTCCTGGTCACCCTGGTGGGCTTTGTTTCTGGGGGTCCCAAAGGGGCCCCCGCCAACCCCGTGTCCTGGGAACAGAGGGGCTTCATAACCCCGTGGCCAAGAGAATGGGCTCTGGAGTCTGACCACTCGGGTGCAAATCCTGAGCAAATGTGTGACCCCGGACAATCTGGCTAACTCCCGAGCAGCTGTGTCCTCACGATGGTCCCTGCCCTGCAGGGCTCTTTGCAGCATGACCTGAACAGAACTGGTAACTTCTGCAGTACCTGGAAGTTGGCATCAGGCAACTGCTCTGTGGTTTGAGGGCACTCTGCTGCTGGGACATCCTTGTCCAAGGTCACAAGCGGGGCCTATCCACCTCCCTGGGCCTGGAAAACCCTGGGCCCTGCAGCCTGCTCTCTGGGGCTGGGATCCACAGGGCCTTTGTGCTCCCTCTTCCCAGACTGAGAACATGCATAGGCCCGGTTCCTTCCCCACACTCGACTCTCACTTAGGTATAAGCCAAGTGCCCATCCTAGGGTGATCAGCCCTCCCCTCCTGGGCACACCGCTGTTTCATTTCTTCCACGATCTTCCCACTCCGTTAACTTGCTTACCCCTTGTCTCACCCACGAGGCCCGATCTGCGTCTCTCTCGTTCAACTCTGTAACCTCAGCCTCTGGCACATGGTAGGGCTGCGGGTTTGCTGGGAGCCTAAGTGAGTAAAGAGTGGCCGCCCGGGCCCATCACCCAGCTCTGGGCTGGCTGGCCGGCCCTGCCGTACTTCCTCATGCCACAGCTGGTGTCCCCGTGGATCACGGCGGGCTGGGGTCTGAGCTGCTCTAAACTGGGGCTTCTCAACCTCAAAACTGGTGAGATTTGGGGGCCAGATAATCCTTTGCTGTGGGAGACTATCCCGTGCGTTGTGCGATGTTTGCAAGTATCCCCAGCCCCTACCCACCCGATGCCAGGAGCATCCCCCCAGGGGCAAAACTGTGGAGGGGTTGAGCAGCCCTGCTCAGAGCTGGCCGCTCAGAAAGGGGCGGGAAGTGCTCTGTTGGCAGGCACTTGTGGGGGGACGAATGTGGGGCCAGGGGGTGAGGCCTGGGCCCCGACTGAGCTGTGTGACCCGGGCTTTCTGTGCATCATAAGGAGGGTCCCCCGCCTTGGTCCCCGGGTTGCTGTGAGGGGTATCTAAGGCAGAACTTCAGTTACATCGAGCTCAGGTGAGAACTTAGGTTGACTGGGGTCTCAGCTATTTTGGTGCGTCTTCTTTCCTCTGAGTATTAATGGGGTGGGGGGGGGGAAGCTTAACTGAGTCACAACTTCTTGTACTATTTGAAGATTATGCACCGTGCCGTGCGCCGAAGCAAGGAGATGTCAGCTGTGGAATTCAGTCTGGAAACCAATCCTTTGAATTGGCTACAAAAGAGCTTGGCAGCGACTCATGGGCCTGTGAGGAAATAAAATGGGGGGCCCCCAGCCGGAAGTGCTATGGAGGCACCACCTGCCCAGTGCTGAGGCCCGGTGGGTCAGAGGGGCGTGCCGCTGGACGCCCAGGCCCTCGTTAGGCCACCGTGGAGTATCATTCAGCCTTACAGGAGGAAGGGGACTCTGACCCAGGCAGATACAGATCAGGCAATACCATGGATGACCCTTGAGGACGTTATGCTGTGAAATAAGCCCGCCCAAGAGCACAAGCACTGCACGATTCCACTTATATGAGGTCCCCAGAGCACTGAGACGCCCAGAAACAGCAACATGAGGGTGGTGGCCAGGGACGGGGAAGCGGGGTGGGGAGTTTCAGCCTAATGGGGACAGAGTTTCAGTTTTGCAAGATGAGCAGCACTCTGGGGACGGGCGGTGGTGACGGCGGCGCAACAGTGTGAAGGTGCTTAGTGCTGCTGAACTGTGCGCTTGAAAGTAGTTAGAGGGGCACGGGGTTGGGGGGTCGTGCAGTCGGTTCAGTGTCTGACCCTTGGTTTCAGCTCAGGTTGTGATCTCGGGGTTGTGAGATTGAGCCCCACATCGGGCTCCCAGCTCAGCGCAGAGACTGAGATTCTCTCTCCTTCTCCCTCTCCCGCTCATGCTCTCTCTCTCAAATAAATAAATCTTAAAAAAAAAAAATAGAATGATAAACTTTGTGTATTTTACCACTATTAGGAAGAAAAACAGCCAGAACTAAAATCTCTATTGGGCTTTAGCTGTCCTTGGGTCAGGGGGCCCGATGAGTGGGCGGCATGGGAAACTGCCCAGCTCTGGAGGGGACACGTCTGGCCCGCTGACCAGGTCTCACGGAGACCAAGGGCTGGCACCCAGGGGCCTCCGAGCATGTTCCAGGTGCATTCTTTTCAGGGGAAGCTGAACCTCGGAATGGGGCCAGGACTAGTCCAGAGTGATGGGAGTTTTGCAGTTGGATCTAGGAATCCACTTTCTCTGCTGGTTGGCTCTCTGTCTGCCCTTCCTCAGCCCCTGCGGGGAGCAAGCCATGAAGTCTTAGATGGCTCCTTCCATTGGCATGGAGGCTCTTTCTGCTCCTAGGGGAAATGTGGGGTTCAGTTCCTGTGAACCTCTGGTCACAGCATGTTTGTCAACTGTCAATACAGAACCTTATCTGTGTGTTTCTGTTTAAAGACACCTCATTTAATAGATATCGTTGATCCTTTAACACTGAGCTCCCGGCCAGCAGCGCTGTGTCTCGTGCCTGAGGGAAGCTTATCTAACCCATGTGTCCTCTCCTTGGGCCACATCTCAGCCTTCCCGTGCTTGGGGACACCACACAGCACGTCAGCACCAGGCTGAACAGTGACATCACTGGGTAAAAGCACAAAATGCAAGAAACGTGCTGCTAAACCGACGTGACAAAGCTGCCCCCACACAGCGCGAGAGCGGAGGCCGGAAAGCAGGGCATTGCCTCATTCGAGCTCAGCTGGGAGCACGCGTGTTGCGTGACTCAGAAATTTCTGCCACTCTGCACGTGCCGCGAATGACCGAGAAAGCACCCTGAGTACTGATTCGGGGGCTCCAGGTAAATCACTGCGAGTAAGACAATCTGCAAATAATGAGGACCGACGCTCGGCCATGCCTCTCTCCCTGCCAGGCCCGGCCAGAGCCCGACTCCTCTTCCTTGCACGCCAGGGGCCAGGCCAAGCACCCAGGCTTCCCGCCGGGTCTCCCCACCGGCCTCCGGACGCTCCCGGCCCCTCGAAGCCCCCCAAGTGGCAGCTGGAGGGTCCCTTGAAAACACAGATCTGACCTTGGCTCTTCTGCTCAAAACCGCCCGCGAGCTTCTTGCCTCAGAGTAAGGGCCGCCGGGCGCCCTCCCGCCCTCCCCTCTGCCTCTCCAGCGGCGGCCCCCGGAGCAGTGCTCAGCGCGCTCGCACGTCCTCTTCCCGCCTCGTCGCCGCCCTGGCCCCGCTCCCAGGACGCCACCTGCTGCGGGGCCGCAGAGGATCGCGCCCCTCCCGTCCGCCCCGTGCCCGGGCCGCCGCACTTACTCTTCTTGAGGAACTTCTTCCGGCGGCCGGCCAGGCTGAGCTGGTAGCCGCCGTCGCAGGCACACGCGTCGCCGCCGCCCGGCGCGTGGTACTTGGGCACCAGGTTGGAGAGCGCCCTGCCCCCGAGGCGCGCGGGGCCCTTGCACTTGTGCAGCTTCAGCTTCCCCGACGTGTCCTCCACGCACTGCCACTTCTGCAAGACACAGCCGGGCCCTCAGGCTCCGGGGGCTCGGCGCCACCGTCCCCATCCAGCCCGGACACGGCCCCCTCCGCCCGGCACTCGCTGGGTGGGACACAGGCTCGCGGGAGTCCCGGCGCCGCCGGCTGCTCAGCGACCGAGGGACGGACGCACGTCTGCGGGGGGGGGGGGGAGGGGAGGAGCCCCAAAGGGTCCGTGGGGGGCAGGGCTCACGGCACCGAGGGGTGGCAGGGTCAGCAGGGCCATGACTGTGTCCTGCCCGTGGCTGACTGTTGGGACTGGGGTCCTCAGGGCTGTAGTTGGGGGGCTAGAGACTGATGCCTCCCCAGTGGGTCCGGGCCCCAACCCCCACCTCCAGGGCTCTTTTCCTCTGGGATTCACAACGTGCTCTGATGCCTGCCCCTGGGCCGCCCCGGGACTGCCCAACCCCCAGTCTGGGCGGTGCCCGAGAGGGGCCAGCGGGGGATCTGAACAATCTAGGGGGGACAAAGGCCCCTGGCCCAGCAGCTCCCTCCTGGTAGCACGGATCGGAAATCAGCACCACTGGTGGGATCTCCCCAGCACGCAGCCCTGGGAGGGCAGGGCTTTCTGCTGCGGACATGCAGGGCCATCGCTCCAGGGCCGGGAACCGCGCTCGGCAACTAAGGGAGCAGCGAAACCCAAAGTTCTTGTCCAGAGACACAGACGGGCTTCTTCCCAGACGAGACATCCTCCACACACGGGGAGGAGGGTCTGGGGGCTTATGAACAAACAGGGGTGGTGGCACGGCCATGGGGATGCGCCGCTCCTATTTCTGAGTCCCGTGGTAAGACGGAACTGCCCGCATGGACCCCGTGAGAGAGCCACCCAACCCGCGCCTGGGCCTCGGAAGCCACCGGCTGTCAGTGAGGAGCGGGACAGGAAGGCCTGGCTTTATTTGTACTTACGGGTGCGGGCCCGAGTTACCCTGGGGGAGCGTGCGGACTGAGGCAGGGACAAACGGCCATCACCCCTTGGGCCGGGCCACGCTGCCTGCTTCCCTGCCGCCCCCCAGAGCCCATCTCGGGAAAGCCAGGTGCAGACTCTTCCTGCTGTCTCTAAATACTATGTGGTTGTAATCTTAACACTTCTCTTGAAATCAGCTCCCTTTTTAAAAACCTTCTTTATTTAAAAAGGCAGCTTCCGGGCGCTGGGTGGCTCAGTTGGTTAAGCGACTGCCTTCGGCTCAGGTCATGATCCTGGAGTCCCGGGATCGAGTCCCACATCGGGCTCCCGGCTCAGCGGGGAGTCTGCTTCTCCCTCGGACCCTCTCCCCTCTCGTGCTGTTTCTCTCTCTCTCTCTCTCTCAAAATAAATAAATAAATAAATAAAATAAAATAAAATAAAAAGGCAGCTTCTTATTTCTCCTCTAACTGGAAAGCCAGCACGAAGAGGCTCCTGTAAAGTGAATTCAAGGGAACTAACAGAGTATCCGAGGCTATGAACAGGTGCGGAGTCCGGAAAGGGGGCTGAGTGGGGGCTACCCACGAGCTGAAGCCCCACTCGCCCCACAGGGCACTTCTCCTCCGACAGGATCATGATCGAAAGGGAGCTGAGGAAGGAGTCGCTTTCTGAGCGTCACCTGGTGTCACCCGGGGGTGCCACACTCAGCAAACACCACACCTCAGAGGCCCCGGGCCGGCTGGCTCTGTGGACTGAGGGTTGAGGGGCAGCCCCGGGGAGGGGACAGCTCCGGGGCAGGGAGGGAGAACAGGAGCCCCCGGGGCAGCGGCCACACTTCCTCACCTGTCCCAGCTGCTCGCATGCCGTCTGGTACTCTGCACGCTGACACAGGTCTTTCACGCGCTGGTATTTGGGCAGGAAGTTCTCCTCCTGAGCATCCACCTTGTCATTGTCCCTCTTGTGGAGCAGTTTGCTGTGGGGCAGGGAGTGGGACACGCGGCTGGCCTCTAGGCTCTGCAGGAGTGTGCACCTGCTTATGAGGCGGCCCCTGCGCGGCCTGGGCACTGTCACCATGTAGGACGCGGGTCCCGCCCGGCCACATCCTCTGATTGTTAAGAGGCTTAAGAAGTGAGAATTTTATAAGAAACCTCCCAAAAGGCATGAGTTGGCAATAAATTAGGAAACATTTAAGGCATTGTGGAGGCAGGAAAACATGTCTGAAGGGACATGTGGTCTCCAGATGCAAGGTCTGTATCAACCACAGCAACAGTGAGAGGGCTTCCTTTGTGTCCAGGGGGCTGTGGACACAAATCTGAGGGATTCCCTTTTGGGAGGGACCACAGCGGCTGTCTCCCTCCTGCCCCCGCCAGTGAGATCCTCATCACCACAGGTACAGGTGGGGCTGCCAGGAGCTTCCTGGGGTGGGCAAGTCGGAGGGGGGCCCTCCAGTCCCTGGCACTTACCCTCTCTCCACCAGGAAGGAGTCCCGCCAGACCCTCATCTTCTTTTTCAGGTGAAACCTGGAAAAGCAGCACACTTCCACCTTCTCATCAATGTGGGGGCCTCACGCATCCCACCCATTCTCCAAGAAGCAGGGATGGTGCCTTGGTTCACAATCAGCACAGACCAGGGGCTGCTGGGAGGGGGGGAATGGGCCTGGCAGCACGGTGCAGGGAAGGCTTGGATGCTCCCACCCCTCATGGAGCAGAGCTGCAGCTTCCCCAGAGATGGGGATCTGAAGGCCCACAGGGAGGAAATGGCCTGGGTCAAAGTTTTGGGGGGATTTCCTTCTTTGATCCTTTGCAGTTGGACTTGTGTAATCTGACTGTGCATTTCAGACAGTTTCACTCTACTGGTGCTTCCCAGATAGGGGCTCAGGCTGCTGGAAGAAGCCTCCATCCTGCACCCGACTCCGAGGGGCCCCGGCTCCCAAGCCAGCACGCTTGCTGCCCCACATGTGCCGTTTTACAGCCGTACAGCTCAGGGAACCTCATAGTCAAAAGGGAGGAGGCTCTGTGGAGGTGGTCCCCCTAAAGGGGGAACCTCTGAGCTGCAGGATGGGCAATTGCGCAGGAGGCTGTAACAGCACTTTGGGGCGGTGAACCCGGTGGGCAGTCCCAGTACTGGCCACCAGATGTCGCTGCTGCCATGCCTGTCCCCCGCCAGACTCCGCTCACCTTCCCACCTGCCTAGTTTTTCACATCACCGTTCCCCTTCCTGCTT
Organism: Zalophus californianus; assembly: GCF_009762305.2. Taxonomy (NCBI): domain Eukaryota; kingdom Metazoa; phylum Chordata; class Mammalia; order Carnivora; family Otariidae; genus Zalophus; species Zalophus californianus. Next base: position 127,082,846 of record NC_045602.1, read on the forward strand.
CCAGGACACCTAGAAATATGGGCCCATCACAGCAGCCGGCGTTAAAGCCTTAGAGCGCCGTGATTAGGCGTGCAGCCTCCGGCCTAGAGTCTGAATGCCCAGAGTCGGCTCCACGCTGGTGAGAGACGTCCAGCAAGTCGCTCGACCTCTCTGGGAGTCAGTTTTCACATTGGTAAGATGGGATCCTGGTAATGGCTTCCCCACCGGGTTACTGTGACGATCAACATGGTAAATCCTCTGCAAAGTACTCAGAACAAGGAAGTGCCTAATTAGCGTTCTCTGCTGCTGTTGTTATTACTCTCAGTTTTACACAGTGTTAGCCCTGAGAGGGTCCTCAACTGGTCACCCTGGCCGTAATCCAGGTGGGAGGGTAGAATCTCGGAGAACATCCTTCTTTCCCAGGGCAGGTAAGGAGTCGGGATCGGGGACCCTAGAGCGCCGGCTCCGGACTCTTGGAGACACACCCCCTCTCAGACCCACATGAGGAGGCCATGAGCTCATGCACTTTGGGGAGCCGGGCACCCCTTCACCCCCAGCGCCAGCCCTGCTCTCCCGCTCACCGATTCACTGGTCGTTCCGTATCCAGCAGCTTGAGGATGGACTTCCCATCCATATCCGAGGGGATGTCCAGACCAGCAATGTCCAGGATGGTGGGGGCCAGGTCGATGTTGAGGACGATGTGGGGATTCCTGAGGGAGGTGGGGAGAAAAGACTCAGCCACCCGGGCAGTGGTGCCCCAGCCTCGCTGGGGAGAAAGGGTGGCTGGAGGGTTGGAGGTCGCCAGGGACTCACGCTCAGAAGGTGGGGAAGCTGTGCTCTTGTCACTCTCCTGCACCCCAGCCCTCAAGGCTCCCTTCTGCAGCCTCAGTTCGGCGGAGCCCCCCGCCCTCCCCACCCCTCACCTTCTGTGCACTCCACACATACCACTGGGGGCCGGGATTAACAGGCCTCTACTTGGCTGCTGCTTCTACCAGGGATGCCCTCCCTGTCTCCCACCACCCGAACACAGGACACCCCCCTTCAAGAGCCACTCTAGACCCTGGACCTGCCCCCATACCTGTCTCTGAACCTCTGACGCAAACGCTGGTCCCTGGCTGTTCTTGGCCAGGCTGGTGTCTGGCCTCAGGGCCTTTGCCCTCGCTCTTCCCTCTGCTGGAATGTTCTTCCTCCAGACGCCAGAGGAGCACTCTCCCCCACCCCCTTAGTTCTTCGCTCAACAATTACCAAGGACGCCCAAGGGTGACAGACTCTGAGGGACCCCATGATCCCCTCCCCTCCAGGGTGGGCCAAACCAACAGGGTCTGGCGAAGGTGATGAGATGTCACGCGGTGGTTATGTTATGTGCTGTACAGCTTCATCTTACCGGCTGGGTCTTTGTCTACTTTCTCCCCTGGTCGGCTCCGAGGAAGCGAGCCGCCCCATATCATCACCCCCACCCCCCCGCGAGGGTGTGTGGTGAATATTCTAGGAGGCAGGCTGTGTGACTTCAGGTCCCCTGCTTGCACGCGAACAGCCCCAGCCCTGCTGAGTCCCGCTTGCAGCTGAAGCAGAGGACCGAGCTAAGCGGGGCCCCGACTTCTGAGCTGCGGAAACCGTGAGATACCACCCGTGTGGTGTTTTCACTTGCTCAGTTTGGAACGATTTGTTATGCAGCATAGATTGCTATCACAAGACCCTTCCTGAGGACCCCTCCTCCTGCCCCTGCCCCTGCCCTGAGGCCTCATCGCCCTCATTTACTACATATTTTAGTCATACACCTGGCTTACCGTCTGTTACCTACTTAGAATCTAATTGGAAGGCAGACACTTCCGTCTGTCTTGTTTTCACTTCCTAGCACTTTTACACTTAGAATACACAGTAGGTGCTCAATAAGTGTTAGCTTATTTATTTATCTCCACCACACATCTGTCATTTCTCTTGTCTCCTGTTTCTGCCTGGTGGTGTTCCCAGTGTGGTGGTAAGGGACTCGACGGATGTGCCCAATGCAGGGGTTGGCCCCCGTTGAATGCATGATGGCCATGTGGGCACACTCTCCACCAAGGCGGCTTGGTGTCCCCCACCCCATTCCCTGGGTTGAGGGGCAGGGCCTGGGTCCTAGGGTTTCAGTTGTCTTTGACCCCCTCTTCTCCCCAGCCCAGCAGCTTGCGAACACGGGACCGGTAGCCAGGGGTGCTGGGAGGGGCACACGGGGTGGGGCTGCACTGTGGAGGGGCTTGAAGGCATGACAACCTAATCTGTCAGGCGGAGGGAGCTGGAGAAGACTGCTGGGGGAGCAGGCGCCAAGTGGAAGGTTGGCAACCAGCAGCTGAGCTGGCTTGAGAGCGTCCGGCAGTCCTGCTCTCTAGGACTAGATGGGTGGACAGGATTGCTTTTCTCACCCAGCATCCACACTCTGCTTGGTGGGAACAGCGCCCTGCTTCACTCAGATTCCACCGCCTGATGGATGTGGTCTGCTCACTCTAGGTTTTCTATCACCCTGGCTACAGAGATTGGTGCGGGGCTGGACACGTGACCCAAGTCAGGCTGGTGAGTATCAGCCTCAAGGCTTCTGTTCAAACCACTGTTTGGTTTCCTAAACTGGATGGCTCCAAGTCATGGTGAGTCTACCACCATGAGAGAAAAGCCTGCCTGAGAATGAAGCCAATTCAGAGGAAGTTGGGCTGAGAGACAGAAAATGAAAGCTTCCTGATGTTATTGTGTGACTGCCGGATCCAGCCATGCCTGAAGCCAATTAGCCTTGGACTTTCCAGTTGCCTTAGTTCCTATATTCCTTTTATCTTTGTTTTTTTTTGGCGGGGGGAGAAGGGGGCCTTATCTGGCTTCTGCTTACAACCAAAGTCATCCTAGCCTTCAGCCCCAAGCCTGACATTAGCCCTTTCTTTCTTTTGTCCATGTGGGGTGTGGTTTTGGGTCTTATGAACCAGATCAGAGACTCTGAGGCTGACCAACCCATGATGTCAGGGCCTGTAGAGTCTTTAGTGGGTCAAATTCCTTCGATTTACAGTGGTGGCTCAAGGTTTCAGAGAGGCAGGAGTAGAGGCTGCCTGGCTTAAAGCCCTGACATACCATATGACCTCAGGCAACCTAACTTCTCTGTGCCTCAGTAAACAGGGTCATGGTAGCATCTACCCCACAGGGTTGTTGGGATGCTCACACGACTTATGTGGCTGTAAAGGGCTCAGACCCAGGCTGAAGAAAAAGCTAGATAAGCACGCCTATTATCATAGCTCTCCTTCCATGGGGACCCTGAGATCCAAGGACGGGGAGGGATTTGTTGAGATCGGCAGGCAGAGAGCGGTCAGCCCAGCCCTGAACCCAAACAACCCGCCTTCTGGAATCGTCACCAAGCATTCTTTCCAGGGGATGGAAGTCAGGCCAAGTAAGTGTCTTAATAGAGATTTATCTGTATTTCAACGAACCATTTGAGTTGGTCTCTGTAATACGCGGTTGATCTGAGGAAGCCACTGCTGTGCTCACTTGCCTTTCCAGCCCCTCCCTGCCCCACGTGTGGCATTTCTGCTGCCAGAACGTGGCGGCTCAAAGGTTAGCCCATGGCGAATGCTGGCCGAGGGCCAGCATGGTCCTGGAGGAAGGATGGGAGGGAGACTGTTTCCCTCTGTGCGGTGGCCTGAGATGGCCCAGCTGACCTTGGCAGACAGGGTTCCTCCCCGCCAGCCACCCCAAGGATCACCCGGGCCAGGCAGAAATCAAGGCGGCCTTCCCACGTGCTGGCAGTGGCGCGCGTATGGCCCAGCTCCCCGATTCGCTGGCATGCTGCCCCACAAATAATCTATTTTCACAGGTGCTAACGGCCCCTGGACTCTCCTTCCCCAGCAGAGGGCTATAAAATGTGCCAGCACCCACCCTGGGTGACATAATCAGTGCTTCCCTGGGCACCGAGGCTCACCTGCCCAAATCACACGCTGCCCAAGGGAGTGGCTTTGGGGCCAGTGGAGCCCGGAGGCCTCCCTGGAAACGCGGGGCCCGGGGTGGGGTGGGGGTGGTGCCGCACTTACAGCGAGCCGGCCTCCACGTTGGGGCCCCTCACGTAGAACGGGACCCTGATGTCAAACTCGTAGGGCATGGACTTGCCCTTCACCAGGCCGAACTGGCCGATGTGGTAGCCGTGGTCGGCCGTGTACACGATGTAGGTGTTGTCCAGCTCGCCGGTCTCAACCAGCATGTTGTAGAGCTGAAACGTGGGTGAGGCGGTGAGGGTGCGGGGCAGGGCTGCGGGCACCGTGCGCCCTCCGGCGCGTCCCTCCCCGGCTCCGGGGCTTTGCTGCGCCTCACTGCTGGGGGGGACTGACGCATTTGTAACTGCAGTGACTGCGGCCTCCCACCTCCCGTCGCTTCCTGCCCCCCGTTCCTCGCAGAGCGTCTCCCCTTCTGTCTCTCGGGCATGTCTGTGGATTAGAGTGGGGGGTTCCACGAGGGCGGGAGCTTTTGTCACTGTTCTCTGCTGCATTCCCGTGACACTAGCACTCTGCCAATGCTGCTGAATGGATGAATGAATGAATGAACGAATGAGTGAATGAATGAGCGGATGAAGGTGGACTGTGGCCTGCGGCAGGTGTTGGTGATCTACGACAGTGCTGTCCAACAGAACCTTCCGTGGTGCTGGCGAGGTCAGTGCCTGTGCCGTCTGAGATGGTGGCCGCCGGCCGCAGGTGGCCACTGAGCACCTGCACGTGGCTAGTGTGACCATGACACTGAATTTTAAGCTGCATCGATTTTTAATTAAATTTATTTATTTTTTAAGATTTGAGAGAGAGAGAGAGAGAGAGAAAACGAGGGCTGGGGGGAAGAGGGAGAAGCAGACTCCCCACCCACCGAGCAAGGAGACCACCGCGGGGCTTGATCCCAGGACCCGGAGATCATGATCTGAGCCAAAGGAGCCACCCAGGCACCCTGTGGATTTTAATTAAATTTAAATAGCCATATAGCCATGGAGTGACTGGTAGCTCAGTCGGTTAAGGGTCAGACTCTTGATCTCGGGGTCATGAGTTCAAGCCCCGTGTTGGGCTCTAGGCTGGGCGTGGAGGCTTCTTAAAAAAAATTTAAATAGCCGTGGATAAATAAAAAAGTTATATATCCATACGATGGAATATTATTCAGCCATAAAAAGAAAGATGTGCGCTACCACATGGATGAATCTCGAAAACGTGATGCTGAGTGAAAGAAGCCAGACACAAAAGACCACATGTCGTGTGATTCCACTTCTAGGAAGTGTCCAGAAGATGCAAGTCCACAGAGACACAAAGCCAGTTAGCGGCTGCCTGAGGACAAAGGGTGAAGCAGTCCGGGGGTGATGGCTGAGGGCCGTGGGGCTCCTGTCTGGGGTAATGAGCATGGTCTAAAGTTGACTGTGATCACACAGCTCTGCGATATATTAAAACCACTGGGCTCTACGCTTGCGTGAATAATATAGTATGTGGATTATATCTCAATAAAGCTGCTAAAAAATGTACCAAATGGAACAGGCCTAGCACATAAGTGTCACGAAGGCAGAGGCTTTGTCGGGACTGCTCACGGCCATTTCCCTGGGGCTGTCACACCGCTGACTCATTCTGCCCCCATTTCCCTTCCCCTGCAACTGATGGCACTCGGGGACCGGGTGAGGGCGGGGAGGGCTGCGAGCGGCGGGGGTGGCCTACCGTCTCCATGGAGTCGTCCACAGACATGAGGGTCTGCAGACGCTTCCGTTGCAGCATGTTGGTGAACTCCATGTGGATGGGCTTCATGGGCCCTGTGTAGCGCATGATCCAGTGCTTGTCGGGGTTGGGCGCGTAGTTGTAGCTCGGCGTGCTGCGGGCAAACACGCACCCAGGTCAGGCCAGGTGTGGCTCTACCCCTAGCCCCCAGGTCCCCAGCCCTCCAAATCCCCAGCCCTGCAGGTCTGCAGCCCCCCAGGCCTTCAGCTCCCCAAATCCCCAGGCCCCTGTGCCTCGGGGGGAGCAGCCTCCTGCACCGCGTGAGTGCCCATCTGGGGAAGCCGCGGTGGTGCATCAGGGGTCTGCTAAGCCTTACGTCAGCATTTCTCCAGTGCGTGTGGGAGGACCGGGGGTCACCCAGCCTTAAGTGACCCGGAGCCGCACAGTGAGAACATCAGTCCCTCCTGGCTCAGCTCTGCCAGCCAGCCCACAGCATCAGGCCCCAGTCTCAGTCTGGTGGGAGTCCCCTAACACCTCCCTGGAATTTGCTCTGCTCTCTTTCTGAAGAAGGGGACAGGCTCAAGTCCAGAGCCTCCAGTAGGCACAGCCCCCCACTCAAATTTCCTAGCCTTGCTTTGATTTTTCAGTTACCTCGGGCAAGGGAGGGTTATTGTGGTTAAAGCAGGACTACAGAGCTTCCTTTTGCAATAGATTTTGGTTAAAAAAAAAAAAGGGACGTTGGCTAAAAAATCAGGTCAGTAATAGTCATGGTTGCATGGCCGAAAACGTGAGGATGGTGCCCGAATGTACGTTTGTCACAATTACTCTTCCCGTTTCTTCTCATCTCCCAGTTACTGAAGAGGAAACAGAGGGGACCTGCCCACAGTCTCACGGAGCAGGCGGTGCAGGCGGGGGGTGACTTCTGCCGTGGGGTCTGCCGTGATGACTCACCATACTGAACGAATCACCAGAACCTCTGATTTCTTCAGAGCACTGACCACATGCCATGTACTGGGCGCAGCTCGGAGGGTTCACCTCTTACCATCTCATTACCACTCACCGCCCTGGGAGCAGGTGCTATGTTTCCTGCCCCAGGGAACACACCGAGGCCCAGCAAGGGGACTAACTTGCCAAAGGAGAGCTGGGCTTTGAACTCTAGGAGTCGATATGGTTGCCCACTGCCACCGTAACATAATCACCTCCCTGACACGCGGGCCTGTCTGGAGACCATCCCGTCCGTACGTGTTTGGCCACCACTTTGGCCAAGACACTCCTGCTGGAGGATGGAGCAGCTGAAACACGCAGGTTAATGTGGTTCATGGTTTTGGAAGTTTCCAGGTGATTCTAGTCATCTAGTGCTCTGTCCCAAACCAGGAGCACCTCTGGTGTCTCCTCAGCTCGCGCCAGGCCCTGGGATCTGAGCTCCAGCACACCCCACCAACGTGCGGGGTATCCTGGGTGGGGTACACCGCTGATAGGGAACACCCTATTCACCCCACAAAATGTGGCATCCCTCGCGCTGGTCTGGTTCCCCTCAGATCTGACCCCTTCCCAGTCAAAGCTGAAAATAAAGGTTGTGTTTCCACTGCCTGAAGACAAAAGGCTTCTCAAAATGGCTATGAAGGGGGCAAGGGGTGGCGAGCAGGGAGTGAGGGCAGGTGAACAGGCCTTGCAGAGAGGGCAGAAAGATCCCTAATGCCTCACCTGCCCCACCAGGACCTCTGCAGCCTCTTGGATATCAGAGTATCAGAATGTCTGGGGGAGAGGTGACGATGCTGCAGCTTTGGGCAGCCTGACAGTTATGGAGACCGTTGCTATGTAGCATGGGGGTGAATCACAAGCCTTGAGATTCCTTCTGGACTTTGCTTTGAGTCCCTGGCTGGTCTCCTGCTGCTAAATCCAGCCCGGCCTCCCTGGCCTCCTTTGATTAAGAGCAGAGGCCTGGCTCTCCTGTGGGCCGGCTTAGGGCCTGACCCTCCGTGTAGAACATTCCTAGGAACAAATCCACCCCCCCCCCCAAATGAGGAACTGGAAGGGGACTGCTGGGGGCAGGGGCTGTGCAGACACGCCCTCAGAGCTGTTTGGTGGTATGGGAAAACTGTTCCTGGAGGCCCAAGGGGCCGGATTCCAGGATGCAATTTTGAGCAATTATCCCTGAATCTATTGGATTCTATTAGGCTGGTGTCTGCCCTCAAGAACAGTGAGGGGTGAGTTTGTCAGGAGTCTGCAGTGGAAGGATTTCCAAAAACCCTTTCTCAGAGACCTCTTTTGGAGCAGGATCTCAGAGCCGGAGGGTGCAGGGCCTGGGGACCTTCTCAGACCAGTGCCAGCTTGCTGGTCACCTGCAGGAGGCCAGGCTCCTCCAGGGTCCCATTTTCACAAGAACCCAGCTGCTTGCTGAACAAAGAGGGGAAAGCCTCACCTCCTCAAGAATCTGAGGAATGTATGATGTGTTCACAACAGGGCCTGAAGGCAAGCATCCCCTCCCCTCTGCTGGGGGCAGCAGTGGGGGTGGGGGTGGGGAAGAAGGACGTGCCCTCCAGCCCCTCACTGTGCAGCTGGAGCCCCCAGGAGGGGGCGAGGGCCCTGACACCCACTGCCTCCAGGCTGTCAGTGCGGCCTGGCTCCCATGGGTTATGAGAGGCCCATGAGCCCACAGTCGGACGCCACACCTCAAAGGGAGCTCTGGGGGCTGGTGGGGGTTGGGGTGTCTCTCTGTGTGTGTCTTTGTATCTTCTGTGTGTGCATGTCTGCGTGTGTGTGTGTGTGTGTGTGTCTGGGTATCTACGTGTGTATCTATTTGTATTTTCATGTATGTTTGTACATTTGTGTGTGCACGTGTTTAGGTGTGTCTGCGTGTGTCTGTTTGCATCCTTGTGTGTGTGCACAGGTGTGTGGGGCGGGGAGCAGGATGGGGTCCCGGGCAGGTGGAGTGGGGACGATGCTGCATCAGGCAGCATCCGGGAGAGCCCACGGGGCCCACATTAAGAACGGGACACCAGGCTTGACTGGGTGGCAGTCTGACAGGAGCCTCCAGATCGAAAGATCTGGAACTCTGACCCACCAGCAGGGCCCTGCCCCCTCCTCACCCCCCTTGACTGTCATAATTAAATATCCCAGCTGCAGAAGTTTCTGGTTTTTGGTTTTGTTTTGGAAATGATTATACCCCAGAGATAGGAAAGCCTTCCAAACACACCCCTAATAAGGCAACGGGGGTTCTCTGGGTAAGTAATAGCAGGCGTTACTCATGTTCAATTTCTATAATTTTCATTTCAAAGGGAAAATAAATGAGCAGGCAATGTCAAACAATCTCACGAAACTGCTGCTGGGGAGGAGGGATGCCAGCACCTCTTTTAAAGGAGAAGCCGCGGAAGCGAAGCCCACCTGCCCCCCCCCCCCCCCCCCCCCCCCCCGGTGGCTTCCCAGGTGGGACTGAGCTGCGCACCCGCCTCCTCCCGCCACAGGGAGCCATGGGGGGCGGGCAGCTGGTGTCCCCGGCGGAGGAGCGGGCCCGCAAGTCAGGTGTGCAGAGAGGCCGGGCTGCCGGCTGGGGAGCGAGGGGGTTGCCGCGGCCCCTGGAGCGCGGCTCACCATCTGTCCACTCTCCTCCCCGAAGACCAGGGGATTGGGAGGTGAGCACACGGCCCCATCCTCTCGGAGCCACTCTGGGCACTGTCAGAAAGTAATTACAGCCGGGGGATGAGGAGGAGGGCAACGCAGTCTGATTATAATGACGATTAAACACCCGGGATATTCAGGCAGATTCCAAACTGCCCAGTCCTTGTCGCTCCAATGTCACAGCAAGGGCCGCTGTGTATCACTGCTGCGTGGGAGGTGGCTGGAGGCAGGGAGAAAGAGAACTTTCCAGAGAGATTTACTAGTCAGCTGGAGGGAGGAGGACGGGAGGGGTGGGCAGAGAGATGGCAGGTGTGGCTGGGGGCAGGATCGGAGTCTGGCTCTGCGGCTTCCCGGCCACAAGTTACCTCGCCTCTCTGTGCCTCGGTCTCCTCATCTGTGGAATGGGAACGCCAGGTGTGGTAGGCAGCCTCCACGACAGCTCTCGATGGCCCCCCCTTCCTGGCATTCACACCCTGTGTTGCCCCTCCCACACTGGCAGCACTGCTTGGTGCGACCAAGAGAACATGGCACAGGGATGGTGTGTCACTTTTAAAGATTATGTCACAAAAGACTCCAGCTTCCATCTTAACCTCTCTCTGTCTACCCCAGGCCCCCCAGTCCATTCCTCCATCTTCGATCACTTGCTCTGGAGGAAGCCAGCTGTCTGGCATGCGGTGAGGACACGCAAACAACCCTCCGAAGAGGCTGGCTGGTCGAGGAGCCGCCCTGTGAGCCCCGGGCTGGCCGCAGGTGGCTGTAGCCCCGGCCGACACCTGGATTAGAACCTTAGGAGACCCTGCGCTAGAACCTTCCAGACAGGCCACTCCCAGGTGCCTGACTCACACACACTGTGACCTAATACACGTTTGTTTTTAGCTGCTCAATGTCAGGGTAATTTGTTATGCAGGAATGGATAAATAATACCTTGAGGGTTGTTGTGAATATTCAGGGATTTGGTGCAATGTAAGGTCTCAGCACGGAGCCTGCCACATGGTCAACAGCTCAGGAAAGGCTGCTTAATATATTCACAGTCTGATGAAGCTACCGACCACTTCTCAAAATGATTTAAAATGCATCAAATAAAAAACACAGGATCACAAAGGAAACCCATTACGCCACACTGCACGCCCAGGCCTCCGGTGGGGAGGACAAAGGTCCCAATTTAACAACACTTGCTGCCTGCTTTGGCCCATAAGCCAGCCTGGCTGGATTTGCATCCGGTGTCCCCACAGGTGGGCAATGCGTTCCTGGGTCCTTTGTACCAGGAGGATTTGAGACAAGGCACAGCTCCGTCGCCGTCATACCACTACCATCCATAGCGCAACCCTCCCGCCTGCACAGCACGCAGCGGCCCCGCGGGCAGGGTGCCGAAGCTTACATGTGCTGGGACGCGTTGGGGAAGAGGCGTGAGTACTGGGGGGCAGAGTCCTCAGGGCCGTGGGGGGCCGCGTGGCTGATGACCATCAGGACGGGCCGGTGTGGGTACATCTTCTTGGACGTGCGGAAGAAGCTCACGCTGTCATTGGTGATGAGGTCTGTCAGGTAGTCCTGGGGTGTGGGGAGAGACGGGAGAACTTGTGAGGAGCCGGGGCACTGCAGTGACCCAGACAAGCCCTGCCCCCTGGGGCCGATTGTCCAGAGGCAAGAAAGACAATCAATGAGCAAGGAAATGGTGTCTCGGGCTGGTGGGGAGCCACGGAGAGGGCTGCTGCTCTCTATAAGAAACCTATCCTCACTGCTTGATTGTGGAACGACATGCCTACGTGGCTGTGATTAAACATGTTTTTTAAAAAGCCACCAGGAACATCCCTAACGCAATGATATAGCATCCAGAAAGAACAAACGCGAGCCACCCGGATCAACATGGACAGACCTTACCGGCCTGGCCCTGGGTGAGAAAAGCAGGTTGTGGAAGGACATGCACGAAGCAACGCCACTTGTATACAGGCGAAAACCACACGAAACATACTGTTTGAGATATCTGCATATGCGATAGTAGAATGCAGGCATCCATGCATTAGCAGGGGGCTGGTTTCCTCCCGGGGAGGGGGTGCGGCAGGCTAGGAAAAGGGCCCGGGAGTGTGACCCGGGGGCTCCTACGGTCCGTGATATTGCATGTCCAGAAACATGTGTGCTGTGATGACCGGGTCTGCCTCTCCAGGATGCCAGGAGGGTTGCAAGTGCTTGGAGGTGAAAACCCCTTGACACGGTGCCCTGCGCATAGCCAGCTCTTGAGAAGTCGGCTAACGTTGGCTGTCTTGGTGGTGTGGCAGGTTTTCTGCATACCTGAGGGCACCTGCCCTCCTGGGTCCTCCTCAAAGCCACTCTGACGCCAGTTAAGGCTCTGCCGACCTCCGCTGGCTGCAGCATCTGGCATGCTGCACACCGCCCCCCCCCCCAACCCCAGTCGTCCATGTGGATCGAAGGGGACACTGCCCTGACTCCAGGGGTGGGTGGTGAGCCCCAGGCTGGCCCACGAGGACACACCATCTCTCTGGCCACAGGACGTGAGCATCCGGGCATCAGAGTGAGGGATAAGGGGACCTGGGCCAGGGTGGTGGTGGCATTGTCCAGTCATGGCTGGGAGCAGATTCACTAGACAGGATGTGTCCATTGGCTGCATGTGGGGGAAGGGGGGGAAGTCTCCTCCCCCCCGACCCCCCTGCCCCACCTCACACCCTGCCACCTGGTTTCTGGTCTGAGGGAAGCGTACAGAGAGGGGGCTTCCAGGAGAAAGAAAATGTTGGGCGAAGGCAGGAATGCTAAGTGCTGGACAAGCTGAGCTGGGTGCTGGGGTCAGCCAGGAAGGAATCAGGGATGTGGGCTGTTAACAGGAAGGGTAAGACAGGGGAGGCTAAAAAAATGAATTTTCTAGAACCTGGAGATCAGCTGATAGATTATGAGGAACTCTCCTCTCTGCCCCCCTTCAGCCCTGCTCCAGGCCCATTCCCGCTCTCCTAGGTGAGGGGCTAGGCTTCCCTGGATGCCCTCCCGGCCGCGCCTGTGCAGGTGGGTGGTGATGCCAGCTTCTAGGGACTTTGCTCCTAGCTGGAGCTTAGCAGCCACAGCAGCCTCCCCCTTCTCCATGGTGACCTCCGACTGACTTTGATCAGTAAACCAAGAGGAACCCAGTGCCTCCCTGGAGATTGCTACCCTGTGGCTCTGGGCAAAAGCGTCCGTTTCCCCCAACTGGTCATTTAGCCGAGGAAGCCTGTGGGCTGTGGGGCATGCTCCTGGGGACCTCGGCTACAGGACAGGCTGGCCCGTCTCAAGCCCTGCCTCGTTCTCCAGGCTTGGCTTTCGCCGCTGCTTCTCATTTATGTGCTCACTTAACAAATACTTGTTGGGTGCCTGTTCCCAGGGTGCCAGGCTTCCTGTTAAGGGCTTGGGATGTGGTCACAGGTCCCCGTCCCCATGGTGATCACAGTCCTATGCTGGTTGTGGAAAAGCATTCTCATTAGCAGAGAGAAGGCAGGGGACCTGGGAGGGGCAGGAGGTTTTCACTCGCTTAGGATTACTTCTGGCTGCTGGGGGTGGGGGACAGAGACTGTAAGGACAAGAAGGGGGACCACAGATGGCCTGATGGCAAGTTCCTCTTCTTGCCTGGGCCTGGGTGCCTGGAGAAACGTGTCCCGTGGGTGTCCCCTGGGAGATCCTCACACTTCCGCCCCATGGAAGCCTGTGGTTCTACCTCTTGTCTGAACTTGGGTGAGATAAGCCAGCTCACCCCAAATTTCTCAGAGCATCCCCCAAAACTGGAGTCTACTGGCTTCCAGGACTAAATTTTCTGCTTGGGAAGCACACATGAGCTGCTTTAGGGCTGTGCCTTGAGAACGATGGCTTTGCTTCTGAGACCGGGTTTGAGGGCAGGGATGGGGGGCAGGGCAGGGAGGTTGCCCCCGCCCCCCCCCCCCCAGGGGGCAGCCCTCAAGCCCACCTCTTGATAGTCTCTTCACTTGGCAAGTCAAACTGTAACAGGGTTTCTTATTCTGAGCCACTGGCTCCCTGGGCAGCAGGTCTAACCTTTATTCTAAATCACAGTGCTGATCCCACCCCCGCGGAAGCTTCTACAGCAGTTTGTGTTCAAAAGAGATTCACATCCCTTTAAGGAGCAGTCGTATTTCATGAAGCTGAGGGCTCTGGAGTCAGAAACTCTGGGTTCACTCCCCAGCTTTATCACCTGCTATCTGTGGGCCAACCACTCACCTTTCTGCACCTCAGTTTCTGCATCTAAAAAATGGGCCCAATAAGAGTCCCTTCTTCAGATGGTGGCGTGAGCATTTGACAAATGAATAAAGCACTCAGCAAGGAGCCTGGCACTGAGAAAACCCACAATGAACATTGGCTCTGATTACCGTCATATGTTTGCTCAACTGACCTTCACAGCAACTCTGAGAAGTGGACTTCGTGCCCATTTGACAGATAGGGAAACTGAGGTCACAGAACAAGCCATGCACTCAGAGCGAGACCTCAAGCCTTTGTATTTTTTGTCTGCTCCATCGCTTTTCCCTCACAAACAAAATTCTTAACGAGCATATGGTAGTTTACATTAAGCATCAACAAACCTTTTCTGTAAAGGGTCAGCTAGGAAATGTGCGAGGCTTAGCAGGCCAGATGTCTCAGTTGCAACTACTGCTCACTGTCACTGTAGCAGGAACAGCCACCGTGTAAATGAATGGGCATGTCTGCCTCCAGGAGAACTAGAGGCCTGCTGAATTGTAAATTTCATGTCATTTTCACTTGTCATGGAAGCTGCTCTTTTGATTTTTTTCAACAAGTTAAAACTGTAAAAACCACTCTGAGCTCAAAGGTTAGACAAAAACACTTGGCAGGCAGGACTTGGCCCATGGGCCCTCGTTCAGAGAATGGATTTGGAAGCCAGATGGCCTGGGTTTGAATCCTAAGCTTTACCACTTACTAAAGGAGTGTGGCTTCGTTCCTTAGCCTCTCTATGCCTCAGTTTCCTTACGTGCTGGTTTTGAAGAGTAATAGCATATACGGTGTAGACTATGGTGAGAAATGCATGGGTTAATTCTGTATCATGTAGAAAGATTTCAACAGATCTGCTGCATGTTATGTCTAAGTGAGCGCTACTTATTATTCCTCAAGAATCACACGCCTGTGCTTTCCACGTGAAGATGAAAACCGTACAAACAAATCTGGTTCCCTTTCATCACTCCTCACCCCTGCTTCTGATCTTGGCCCCTCTTGTCCCTCACCAGGAAGTACTTTTTCAGATGTGTTGTTACACGTGTTCTAGTATTGCTTTATGCATCTTTTTTTACACTGATCAGATCATACTGTGCATATTCATTTAATCATTCAACAAACACAGCGGTGAATACAACGAACCCACACGCCTGCCTTCAAAGGCCTTGTATTCTAATGCAAGGAGACAGACATAAAGTGAACCAGTGCTCTACACAGGTGTGGTGCATCGGTGGTGATCAGCTGCGGGGGGGCGGGGAGGTGAGTGGGGGGGCGCCCCTTGATACACGGTGGTCTAGGAAGGTGACATCTGAGCAGGGGCCTGGAGGACCTCTCTCTGCAGCCTGCTCTTGCCTTCAGCCCTTTGTCCAAAGCCTTTTTGATGTAGAGCCATCACACAGACCCTCCTAGTCTTTTTCTAGAATCCTCCAGGGTAGGGTTCCTTCGTGGTCACTTAATCACTTCCTGCATTGGTGGCCTTCATTGATTTCTTTCAATAACAAACAAAGCTGCAAGCAACAGCCGAGCCAGTTCCCCTCCTGCCTACGAAGAGGCTTCTCCAGAACACAGAAGCACAAATGCCGGATCAAAGGGTCCCGTTCAAGTTTACAGAGACCGCCACCCCTCAGGGCCTTCCCACCACCTGGGCCCCGTCTACTCCCCACCTGGAGGCCTCTTCTGCGATCTGACCCCCTCATTCCTAGCCCCCTCCTGCCGCCAGTCTCACCTTCCCCCACCTCCTCCCTGGCCATCAGCGCGTGCGCGCTATCATTCCTCTCTCGCCATTGCTGCCTCTCGGTCCACTTTGCCATCAGGACCCTTTCCAGGGCATCTGGCCTTGGGAATAGTGACTCAGGACAGAGTCCTCAAAGGGCCTTTTGAAGGAACTAGGGAAGGACCGTCACTTCTTCCCCAGCTGGGCCTCCTGCTGAAGCCACCGAGGCCAGCAATGAACCCTGGTAGAGGCATCTCACCCCTCGGGCTGCTGGAGCACGGGCTCGCCGGCTCTGCCCCCACTGGGACGCCCAGCTCACTCTGGCCCCCACTCCCTGCTGCCCGCCTCGGGTCTCAACCCTGGACCTGCGCCAGCTCGGACTCCGAAGGGACCCCCATCCCCCTGTCCCCAGGCCTCCGCTAACAGGGGGCCCAGGAATCCCTCCACGGGGCTGCTCTCATTCACAGGGGAGCTGTGTCTGTGGCAGGAGACAGGGTGAAAGAACAGCCACTGTGTGTCCCGTCCTCAGCCCCAAAGGGACTCCGAGTGTCCCTGGGTAACTTGATTACAGGGCCGCTCTGAGACCAAGCATGGGCATGGTGAGGA
Source organism: Zalophus californianus (assembly GCF_009762305.2). Classification (NCBI taxonomy): domain Eukaryota; kingdom Metazoa; phylum Chordata; class Mammalia; order Carnivora; family Otariidae; genus Zalophus; species Zalophus californianus. The sequence goes on from NC_045602.1 coordinate 127,098,647, forward strand.
ATTTTAATGAGGACGGAGTGGATTTCTCTAGGTTTTGGAGGATCTTCCCGTGTTGAGTCTGGGAGGAGAGAAGCAGCGTGTTTAGCCCCAAGACACTACAATTTGTATTTCCAGCTTAGAAATACCCCCACCAGGACTTTGGAATTAATTCACCTGGGAGGGGATGGAGGCCTGCTCTGTGCAAAGTGAGACACAGAGCGAGGGGAGACGGTGCTGCCCAGGTGATGTCACATGTGGTTTCTGCCACCGGAGCCTAAACTGATCAGACTCAGTGAGGAGACACATCAGTGGTGATCCCCTATCAAAGGTAGGAGGGATCCCCAGATGTGCTGGTGTTCCCCAGAGGGGAGTGGGAGAGGGTGTTTTTAGGCCATTGAGCATCTGCTCAGCTTTCTTCCGTGGAAACTCTCCATTTTCACATGGGCTCTATTCTCAGCTGATGTTCCAGGGTCTCAAGGGCGGGGCTCCGGCTGCTCCTAATCTCTGGTTCAGGAGCGGAGCATGTGACTACAGGCCACTGAAACCTGGCCTCCCTCCCTGGCCACACTGATTGGTTCAGGGGCAGACATGATGGCTGGATCAGGGTGACTGATCCAGAGCCAATGAGATGCAATGAGTCTTGCTGGGAATCCTGGGAAGGAGTCCCCCTCACTTGCAGCTGGGCAGGAAGGTGAGAGGCTGGAGGGACGGCCATATTGCTACCGGGGCAGGGAAAGGGGGAGGGGGAGGGAGAGGAAGGGAAGGGGAAAGACGGGGAGGACAGGGAGGGAGGGGGAGAGACTGTAAATGGCACTGAAGAGAAGAAAACAGCTTAGAGGAGAAACCACCACCTAAAGATTTTGTTTGAGCCCCTGGATCCAGCAATGTCTGATGCCATACTGCTGGACCAGTTAAATCGGCTGCTAGGTTTCCTTTTCAGATGAGCCATTTTGAGCTGAGTTTCTGTTCCCAGGCAATTGAGAGAGGCCAGTCTGATGGAAGAGAAGCTGGATAAGACCTGGATAAGTTCAGGGCGGGAGAGCACTAGTGAAAATTTGGAGATGGTTGTAATAACCAACAAGGCTGGTCTGGTTGAACTGGCTCATACTGGGGATGCTGAAATAGGAGATGGGGCTGGTGTGTGTGTGTGTGTGCGCGCGTGTGTGCGCGCGCGCACATTATTATATATGCAGGGGCGTGCCCATTTTCCAGATTTGGGAATTGAGCACCTTAGGAGTAGGGAGGATGACCAAGGGCACATCATGTATCGAGGTGGGGCTCTGAACCCCAGTCCTCTGCCTCCAAGGGAGAAACTCACTGCACAGTCCCTGGAGGGCAGTGGGCAGAAGAACAGCATAGTGCGTTGTGAAGGCCACACACCCATGGGTCAGGTCTGGCCCTGAGGCAAACTTGATTCATGCAGGATGTTAGAAAAGTCTGAATTAGCTGCCAATATTTAAAAATCAGGCTTGTAGCTTCTGCTGAAATGTCAGAAAACCTGGCCATCTTGGGCCCACATTTCTACATGGGACTGACATGCCTGATCTGAGTTGGCTGCCCCCCTCTTAGACAGATACATTCCCCATAGTCCCCACCACTCTCTACTGTTCCCCCTCGCCCAGCTCGCTACCCTGTGTGTGTGACTGCCTGTCCCCTGGTGACTTCTGCCTGGGGGGGGACCTAGTGTAGTGATTCAGAGAGAGATGAACTAGGGAGGGGAGCCCCGAGGAATCATCAACACTAACCCAGAGAGCCCTGCTTGTGACAGTCAGCCAGGGCTGGTGGCAGTGACAGTGGGGAAGGGAGAGAGAACGGAAGAACGTTGTGGGGGAAAGAATGGATCAAGAAAGCTGCAGGGGGATGCAAGAGCTGGCTTTGAAGATTTAGTTGGGACAGGGATATTTGCTAGTCTCCAGATTTTTTTTAATGGAAAGTTTAGATGAGAGAGACATCACTGTTGGTCTCCCATCCTCCCCCCCCCCCCATTTAAGCCAAGAATCAGCACACTATAGCCCTCAGGCCAAACCAGGCCCATTGCCTGTTTTTATAAATAAAGTTTTATTGGAACGAGCCGTGCTTATCTGTGTACACATCACCTATGGCGGCTTTTACACTACAATGGCGACTTAAGTAGTTGCAGCAGAGACTGTACGGCTTGTAATTGTAAAATATTTAGTATATGGCCCTCTACAGAGAAAGTTTGTTGCCCTGATCTGAACTACTACGTATCGAGTATTACTGTATAGAAGGGGCTCTTCTGATGCTCTATGTGTATTAACTTACCTGATCCTCAAAAACCTTTCTGATAACACCACAATGAAACTCCACTATACCCCAGTACCAGAGAATACTAAAAAAAGACAGTACCGGTGTTGATGAGGAAAGTGGAGGAACCGGAACACTTACAACATTCCTGGCTGGGGCTGTCAACTGGTTCAACCACGGAACCTATCCTGTGCCCCAGAGGTTCTCCTCGCAGGTGTGTAACCAAAAGAAAGGAGTACCTATGTCTCCCCAAAGCCATGTGTAAGGATGTTCATGGTAGCCTCATTCATAAGAGGCCCCCACTGGAGACAACCAAAATGTCCATCAGGGGTTGAGTGGATTCACACCTGCATTCTACACAACATCGCTACGCAGCACGAGGGGACCGCGCGGCTGATGATGTGGAGGCACAGGGAGGACTGGCGCAGGCGTTAGGCTAAGTGAAAAAAGTCCCGACCCAAAAGAGCCCATACAACGGGATTCCACTGACGTGAGGTTCTAGAACAGGCAACACCAATCTGTGGTGATGGAAGTTGGAATCGAGGTTACCTCAGGGGTGGAAGTTCTGACTGGAAAGGTGTACAAGGGAGCCTTGTGGGGGCTAGAAATGCTTCATATCTTGACCGGGGTGGCCCACCCATACGAGAGAATTCCGAGCCTTCCACGTCAGATCTGTGCACTCTGTCTCATATCAGACAAATTAGTAGGACTAGAAAAACTACGACATGGGCAACAAACACATACATTGAGGTACACTCATACAGCGGAATGCCACACAACGAGAGTGAAGGACCTACCCCCCCACGTGACAGCATGGATGGGTCTCAACGTGGTGTGAAGCCAAAGGAGCTGGACGCAGACTGAGGGTGTCACGCTGCGTGGCTGAGCTCTCGCCGTCCCTGTGGGAGGGCGGTTGGGGGGGGGGAGTTATGTGAGGGGGGCTTTGGGGGCTGGCGGTGATAGTCTGCTTCTTGACCTACCATGTGCCGGTGACATGTGCCTGTTGGGTTGGTGAACACTCATTGAACCAGACTGGACTGTCCGTACGCACACTTCCTGTAAGAATACTCTGCTCCAGCATCCTGTGACCAATACTCTCAGACACAGACTATTATTTGAGAGACGGACACATGGAGCAGCAGAGGTGCATGTAGGCTGCTTGAGGTCGCTCATTTAAGTAAGCGTCACCGTCGGTAAGCCAGGTAGTTAAGCTCCCGTGTCGCGCCCCTAACTGTCCCCCGGCCAGGGACAGGCAGGACTTACCTTGGAGTAGTCAAAGCCGTGCTTCTCCTTCACCCCGTTCCGACAGAGCGTGTAGTTATAAAAACGGGAATTTTTAAGGAGGCCGACCCACTCCTTCCAGCCAGGCGGCACATAGGAGCCATTGTATTCATTAAGATACTTCCCGAAGAAAGCTGGAAAGGGGAGAAGGATCAGGAGGCCACGTGAGAAAGCACAGAGCAAAAGTCTCCTCTGTCCCCTGATCACCGAGACCGCTGTGTCCCCAAGGCGTGAAAACAGCGCTACCCTCTGAGCCTCCTCCTCAAATGTTTTTATGTGCATAAGATAAAATATATAGGATTACAGAGCAAATAAGTTATTTTGAAATAGTCATCTTATTTTGAAATAGAGTTATCTAAATATTAAAAGAATTGCATGTCCTCTTACAAAAGATATTACCTTGCAAAGAATAATGGTTTCAAAGTAGTGATAAGTGAAAATATTTTATTTTGTGATACCTGTCACCACTGCCGTGGAATCTTATCATATCAGTGATTCCTACCGATGACAAAATTATAGATTCTCTTGTGCTATGGTTCATGGCCTACCTTCCTAACGGAAGCCAATGCTAAGTGATGGTGTAGGTTCGTAAAAATAAGAACGCGATTCTTTCCCGTTACAGCTGATGGACCCCTTGAATTCTGTCTACTGCACGGTGACCAGAACGGCTAATATCAGACCATGGATGACACCATTGTTGTTGGGGATGTGGAGTAACAGGCCCTTGATACACCTGCCAGGGGACGTGCAGACTAGCCCATCTCCTGTGCGACCTTGACTGGCAGGCTCTGCTAACCTTGAACTCACTCATACCTTCTGACCCAGTGATTCAAATCCTGGGTATTGACTCGGCAGGAAGGCATTCATTCATTCCCCAAGTCATGTGCAGGACATGGCTCAGGGTAGCACTGTTCATGAGAGCCAAGAACTAGAAACAAGTCAGATGCCCATCAACAAAAGCATGGTTGAAGACATGGCTGGAGATCTGTATAGTGGAATGAATACCACTCCGGAACAAGACAGAACGAACCAGTGCCACATTCAGTAACAGATGCAGCTCAACCACCTAATCGCGTTAAGAGAGATAAACCAGAGATGAAAGAATGCTGTATGATCTCATTTATATGATGTTCAAAAAGAGGCAAAACAGATCTATGGTGTTGGAGAACAAAGCAGGGGTTCTCGCTGGGCATGGGGTGCGCTGCTTGGGGGATAGGCTCGTTCTATCTCCCGCTGGAACCCAGCAGCTTCCGTTGCTGAAACCCCACTGGGCTGGACGTTCAGGAGCCGTGCCCATCTCCACATTCGCCTTTCACACCAGCGACAGGGCTTATGTAAAGAAAGTCACCCGGATTCCTTGCAAAGGGGTTATACCCCTAAACTTTGTGCGGGTGAAGAGGTAACACGTAAGTTCTTTATCTTTATGGTACTCTCTTGTTCTTTTTTCTTCTCAACGAGCAAGTATGATTTTGAATAATTACAGCCTACAAAGCCATTTTGAAGAAATGGAAAAATCTGAGGGTTTTTCCAGAGACAGAGGCCCTGTGCCAGCTCTCCTTCAGATGAGGACACGGGGGCTCTGAGACACGCGGGAGCTGGTGCTGAGAGCTCGGAAATGGGAGAGTTCCAGATTGTTGAAGAGAGTGAAAGAGGTTTCACCAGCAGAGTGCTTAGCGCTGTGCCTGGCAAACTGGGAGTGTTCAGTGGGCGCCAGTTCAGAGCCCAAGATGAGAAGAGACAGACAGGGGAGGTGAACATCCGTAGAGGGAGGAATGCACTGCGGCTAGGTGCTGATGCCAGCGGAGAATGAGACGGGTCCTTCTACCTGGAACCTTTGAGAAAGCATGGAGAGCTGCCTTGGGCCTGCTGCTCCCAGGGAAGAGAGGCCTGGGCAGGGAGAGCGGGGATGGAGCTGGAGCCCTCCAGGGGCGTTTTCCTGGAGGCCTGGCAGGTGGCTGGCCCCGCCTGGGAGTGGGAAGCCCCTTTAGGCCCCAAGCAGCCATTCCCAAATGCCCATGGCACGTGCCTCCAATCCTCCGCTGGCATACAGGAAGTGGGAAGCTGAGGGAACACCTCCCGGAAGGATCTGGGCACTGGAGGAGGTGAAAAGAGGGAGGGAGGGTCCTGAGCAGCTTCGGGGTAAGGCCCAGGGTGGGGCCTCCCTTTGCACAGGAGGGCAAAGCCAAGCCGGAAAGAACCCTGGCATTCTGGGGGCGAGGGGCGGGGAAACTGGCCGCCCTGGCTCTGAGTCTCAGGGAATGTCAATATTTAGGTGGTGGGTGCCTGGCTGGGTGCCAGGGCGCAAGGACTGAGATGTGGGCCGGAGTAAGGCGCAGCGGTGCCCAGCATGGGGCCAGCGGAAGGCCCGATTCCCCTCTCTCGGGAACACGGCAGGTTCAAACACTGTGGCATCCGTCCCCTGAAAGCAGCGGGGCTCAACCAGGGGTGGTTTCGCCCCTCCGGGGACACTTGGTAATGTCTGCAGACATTTCTGGTTTTGTCACAGTTGGGGTGGGACATGCTGCCGGCATCCAGGGGGTGGGGGCCAGGGATGACGCTCAACATCCCACAGGGCTCAAGATGGCCCACAGCAGAGAATCATCATCCCGTGTAAAATGTCAATAGTCTGTAGGTGAGAAACCCTGCCACCCGCACGTCCCTCTCTTCTGCAAAAGAACCGTATAGGGAGGGCTGGAAAGGCCCCTAGAGATCAAGTCCAGTCCGGGAAATAAGATCTACTAAACCTCAATGACCTTATTCCTCACGTTTGATGTGTCTTTCTATGTGTAAGGAGCTCTACTCTGGTAACACTTCTGGCCTCCCTCCACTCTCTCCTGTTCTTCCTTCTTGGGGAAGGATGACAAACGGCAGGGGTCAGCAGACATTTCCTGTGAAGGCCCAGACAGGAAATATCATAGGCTTTGTGGGCCAGATGGTCTCTATTAAAACTATTCAATAGTTGTAGAAAACAGTCACAGACAATACATAAACAAGTGGGCGTAGCTCTGTTCCAATAAAACTTTATTTACAAAAAAAAAAAAAAGCAAACGTAGGGCCAGATGAGTAAAACAATTGGGGGGGAAATATTAAGGAAATGATAAATCAGTGTGCCCATCCATGGTAAAAATCAGGATGGCAGCGCAATGAATCTGCTCTGTTTGGGGTAACACTGCCTTGGGCACGTATGGGGATTCATATATCAACAACTATTTATTAAGCCCCGATGGTATGCCAGGAGCTGTCCCAGGCAATGGCAGCACAGCAGTGAATGAGGCCACCAGGGTCCCTGCCCTCATGGGGCGGATTTCTAGTGGGGGACTGTAACATTAGGGCTCTAAACAATTTTTTATTTTTTTATTTTTATTTTTTTTAAAGATTTTTTTATTTATTTTATTTGAGAGAGAGAGAATGAGAGAGAGAAAGAAAGCACATGAGATGGGGGAGGGTCAGAGGGAGAAGCAGACTCCCTGCCGGCCCGGGAGCCCGATGCGGGACTCGATCCAGGGACTCCAGGATCATGACCTGAGCCGAAGGCAGTCATTTAACCAACTGAGCCACCCAGGCGCCCTCTAAACAATTTTTTTAAAGATCTTACTTATTTATTTGTCAGAGACAGAGAGAGCACAAGCCGGGGGAATGGCAGGCAGAGGGAGAAGCAGACTCCCCGCTGAGCAGGGAGTCCCATGCGGGGTTCGATCCCAGGACCCTGGGACCATGACCTGAACTGAAGGCAGACGCTTAACCGACTGAGCCACCCAGGCGTCCTTGGGGGACTGTAACAAATAAGGGTGGTATTGTTGGTAAAACCAGTGATGAAGGAAATAAAGGATGGTGTTTCAACAAAGTGGCCAGAGTTGGACCCCTGGAGGCACCACTGGGTTGAGAGGTCAGGGAAGGCTGCTGAGGAGTGATGAGAATGAGTCAGGGAGAACAGGAGTACCAGGGAAAATGCTCCAGACAGAGGCAATAGCAAGTGCAAAGGTCCTGAGGCGGCAACAAGCTTGGGGGCATTTGAGGACCACAGGGAGGCCAATGAGGGAGGGAGAAGATGACCTTACAGGGTAGAGGGATGAGATCATGAGAAGAAGCAACAGGAGGCATGGCAGGGAAACTTAAAAGGGCCTGCACATCCCCTGAAATATTATGCATCAGATTTTGCATTTTCCTGGAATCGGGACACATTCTGAAAGGAACCCAAGACCACAAGTAATTTCAGAAGCACAGAACATCCCTCCATTTGCAGAAGGGTGAATGAATGAAAGCCCAGGGGAAAAGGCACTCTGAATTCCCTGCTAGGAAAACTGGGTTCTCTCCCAGGTCCCCCAAATCTGGCTTGTGAGCCTACGGTTTGTTCCTGAAGATCAGGACCAAGGTCTTCCTGATGAATGTGCAACTTGGAATGCTAAAGAGTTTCAGTCTTGGCACAACTGGTGGGATAACTCTTTCTTGGGGGTGAGAAGTGGGGCGCCTTGGGAAGCCCACCCCTGCCCATTACCACCCAATGCCACGGGTGTCAATGTGTCTGTAGAGATTTCCTCTGCTGGAATCCCTCCTTTGACATCTCTCTCCTCTCTCCAACCCCCAACCATTAAAAATTCCCAGAAGAGCTGATTATTCAGGCTCCCCAAGATCCCAGAAAACAGGGCTTCAGTCAAAGGCTTTTAGTGCCAAATTAGATTTTGCTCTCATTTGATTAGATTTCCCCAAGGCAGCTTTTAAAATGGTTATTTTGGCACCAGTTGAGGTGGGCGCTGCAAATTAGCATGGGCCCCGGGGCTCCAGGGCTGGGAGACACAGCCAGGAGAACGAGCTGGAAGTAAAATCAAGATTACAAATACAGCCGTGTCATGGCTACAGCCTGGAGTCACCGAGCTTTTGCGGCTAGGACACCACAAAAGCTAGAGCCGCAACCTGAGGGCTGGTGCAGAGGGGGGAACAACTTGGCAGGCAGGTTAGGAGGAATTAAATGCCAGGCCAGGAAAGGCCACTGACAACGCCCTGGCTGACGCTGCCCCTAGGGAGCAGGCTGGCATCAGTCGAAAGGATGGAGCTCTCACCGCCTCCCGTGTGCCAGGCATGGGGTGGAGACTTCCACCTGGCAGTGGAGCCTTGTGTTTAGCCCGCTTGGTTCTGCCTGTGGTCCTGTGGGTACCACCACTTCCTTCCTTAAGTACACATGGGCTGATCTTCCAACTCCAGAGCTGCAAGCATAATCTCAGCTCGACCAATCAGAGCACTGCTTTCCCCTGGCTACTGTCATTGGTTCAGGGATGAGCATGTGACCCAAGTTGGGCCAATGAGAGTGAGCCCTGGGATTTTTAGGGAGCTACTGGAAAAGGGAAGTTCTTCCAAGGGGCTCAAAGCTGATGGGATATAAACTGGAAGCTGCTGGCAGCCATCTTGTCACCAAGAGGGGAGAGTCTATTTGAACATGAAGTAGCATGGAGGAGAGCAGCGTGAAGGGGGTGGGGAGGGGAGGGAGGAAGGAGAGAGAGACAAGTAGAGAAGGAGAGACACTAGTTTGAGTCCCTGGGTCTACTCTTACCTGAAGCCAACTTTAATGCTTTTTAGCATTTTCAGTTGTATTAGTGGTTCCTAATCAGGGGACATTGGGCATTGGGGACTTTTTTTGTTGTTGTCACAGCTGAGTGGAGAGGTACTAGTGGCATCTAGTGGATAAAGGCCAGGGATGCTAGTAAACATGCTATAATGCACAGGACAGCCCCCCAGAACAAAGAATTATCCACCTCCAAATGTCAGTAGTGCCAAGGTTGAAAACATCAACAAATAAATCCAATCACTTTTGGTTGTTGTTATTTGCTTAATTCGGTTTGAGTTGAGCTCTTTCACTTGCAATTAAAAGACCCAAGGAGAAGAACATGAGATGCTTAGTAGAGAGTGGGGTTTGGCAAACCAAATTTGGGCTGCCACCTGTTTTTGTGAATACTTTCTTTGGAATGAAGCCACACCCATTTGTTTATACATCATTATGGCTGCACATACACTACAATGGCAGAGTTGAGAGGTTGCAACAGAGACCACATGGCTGTAAGTCCAAAATATTTACCATCTGGCCCCTTGCAGGAAGATTTTTCCAACCCTTGGCATTATGAGCAAAATTCCTTGTGTGGGGTTAGGGATCCCTCAGGGATTTGAAGCAGGGCTGGGTTTAACCTGGAGGAAGTGGGGCCAGTTGTGCAGAAGTGGACTCTGAAGTGGGTCACAGCAGCGAGGGGGTCCCACAGTGCAAAGGAATGACCCAATGCTGGCACAGCAATGACAAGAACAGAGCAGCCAATCACAGGCCAGCTTTGCTTTGCATGGTCCTGATGTGCACCTGTCAGTTTCCACAGTTGAGTTGAATGGTTCCAGTTTAGCTCGCATGGTACATGAAGTGTAATTTTGCACTAAGTACAAACTGTGCTACTGGCTCTCCAGTCCACCAATCGCCCTGTAAATAACAGATGCACATCAGGATCAGTGGCCCAGCATGTCGCTGCTTGCACAGCCTGCTGGTGACCGGTTCCCGTGCATCTGTGACTCAGTTCAGGCACAGACAACAAGGCATGTGGTTAGGGAGCCTCCTTGTCTCCTGATGATAAGTCTACAAGACATGTTACAAAAGCGGACTGTGGAAGGGGAGAACTGGCCAACAGAAATGAAAGTGCGACCAAGAAAGGAAAAGCTAGCTGGCGTGGAAAGGCAAGGGGCAGGTAGAAGGAGCTGGAGAAGATAACGCATAGTGCGGAAAGCTCTCGATTCACAGCCCGACAGCGTAGTTGCGGGTATAAAGGAGGAAACGTGATCGTGACAGAAAGGATGAAGACGTCCCAGAGGAGGTGACTGGCAAAAACACTCCACATTAAAGGGGCTCTCGGAGATGGGTTGCCACACTGAACACTGTGTGTCCTTGGGCAACTAGTTTAATCTCCCGATGCCTCGGTTTCTCTGCTTACAACACGGGGATGGTGACAGTGTCTACCTCGTGCGCTGCTGTGAGAACGAATACACACACATGGGCACACCCAGTCTTATTGCCCTTTGGCTTTCCTGAGCTTCACAGACACGGCATGGTTTACGAACTGAAGGTTTGTGGAACCCGGTGTCCAGCAAGCCTACCAGTGCTCTTTTTCCCACAGCATTTTGCTCCCTTTGTGTCTCTGTGTCATGGTTTGGTGATTCTTGCCATATTTCAAACTTTTTCATTATTACTATATTTATTACGGTGATCTGTGATCGGTGATTATGACGCGCTGGAGGCTCAGATGATGGTTAGCTTTTTTAGCAATAAACTATTTTAAATTAAGGTATGTGCATTGCTTTTTAAAGACATAATGCTACTGCACACTTAATGGACCACAGTATTATGTAAACATAACTTTTATATGCACTGGGAATAAAAAAAAATTCATTTGACTCGCTTTATTGTGGTATTTGCTTTGTGGCGGCAGTCTGGAACCGAACCCGCGATATCTGTGGGCTATGCCTGTTCTTAGACCCGACACATGACATATGCCTGCTAAGTGTTGGTTCTTTATGGCTAGCGGGTCTCCCTTCCTAGCCACTGCTTGTTCTACTGATACCTTATTTAATAGAGTCCCCACCGAGATGGATGCCACCCTCCACACCACCAACTTTGAGGGGATTGTTAACCCCCAAGTCCTTTTGAAACCCTCCCTTCTGGTCCCGCGGGCTCGTGCAGGCAGCTAGCTCTGTGGTAGAAAGTTCCATGCGCCTGTGCCCCGTCTAGCTGCTTTCTCCATTTGTCTGAGTTAAGTGCTGCTGGGGAGCCATTCTGAGTCTGATGGGAGAACCAGGCCCTTCTGCTATCTCTCCCAGCCCTGAATCTAACTGAAATTGCCTCATACTAATCACATTTGCGGTCTGTAAAGGCTGGGTCTTGCAGTGGCTGGATGAACCCGGCAGAGGAGGGCAGACCGAGGCAGCATCTTGGGTCTGGGGGAGTTGAAGGGTTTCCGCAACCGGAAACTAACGGGAATCCTGGGGTCATGTCTCCGTGCTGGAGAGCGGGTCCGGCAGGGATGGGGGACCATGTTGTCCTGAACATCAGGGCAGCCATGAGTTACTTCTCTGGGTAACACAGGAGGTGATACGGGAGAACAGTCAAGAGTGCGTCTCTGCAGCTAGACTCTCCTGGTCTGTCACCTCCTGATTGCAGAACAGCAAGTGACTTCACCCCTCTGTGCCTTCGTGGGCAGACAGTGGCCTACTCTCATATGGAGGGAAAGAACCGACAGGGGTAAGGAACCTGTGGCTGGGACCTGGCATGTTCTAAGGGACTAGCAAGTGGCAACGAGTGGGGCTCACAGCACCCAGTGCCAGCGGGCAGCTTTCTCCCTCTCATCATGGGCCATCTGGATGGAACTATCAGCAGGGCTGCTTTAAGGACGTCTCTCAACACACAACACACAATTATCTCCACCCACATCTTACATTAGCGATAATGGATAAACAACTCAGAGTCGACACATCCCAGAGTTGACTGGTTGAATCATGCTACACTTCAGTAATTACATTCAAATAGAAATAGTTCACTAAATATTTATTCATTTTGATTTGGCAGTTTCCTCCATATTTTGGAACCAATACATCCGTGCATGAACACACACACGCACGCACGCACACACACACACACACACACACTTTCTTTCAGGTAACCCCTGGGAAGCCACAGCCACTGCACCCCTGGTTCCTCCCAAATACAAAGGTCCCAACTGTCCATCAAGGTGCCCTTTCCCACCTACGGGGTGGGTGTACGGCTGAGTTTACCCTGGGACTTTGAATCTTGAGCTAGGAGACTCAAAGGCAGAAAAAGGGCTGGAGTTTTGTAAGACCCCCTGAGGAGACAGGTGCTCAAAAGCTGCAACCTGGGGGCACCTCGGTGGTTCAGTCAGTCAAGTGTCCCCAACTCTTGGTTTTGGCTTAGGTCATGATCTCGTGGGTCATGAGGTCGATCCTGCGTCAGGCTCTGCGCTCAAAGGGAGTCCGCTCGAAGAGTCTCTCCCTCTGCCCCTCCCCTCACTTGCGCTCATTCTCAACCTCTCTCAAATAAATCTTTAAAAAAATTGTAAAAAAAAAAAAAAAATCCTGCATCCTGAATCCGCAGATCCAGTGTTTGGGAATCCGAATAAAAGAGGCAAGACCATCAGGGTGATGAAGTCTCAAAAGTGATAGAAATGTGTCTTGCTTCTTCATCCTCGTTTCCTTGCTCACAGTGGAAATGGCCCCCCTCTGATCTTGCTGACTCCCCTCAAGGCTTCCCAGAACCCAGGCACCCCCAGATGGCCAGGAGGACCCTTCTGAATCCAAGACCATCCTTGCCACCCCCCTTCAGTGACCTGTCCACCTGTCTTGCTACCTCCGCCCCCGTCTCCCAGTCCTCGCCCCTCTGCTCACTCTCTTCTAGCCACTCCAGGCCTCTTCTTCCTTAAAACACACCAAACTCACGGCCACCTCAGGGCATATTGCATCTGCTCTTCCCTCTGCCTCACACGTGCGCCTTCTCCCTGCTCACGCGGACTGGCTCTTTCTCACTGTGATGTCTCAGATCAGATGGCACCTCCTCAGAGGAGTTGCCCTATTTCAAGGCCCCGGTCCCTCTGTACCAGTCTGTCTATCTTCTCTGTGGCCCTCAGCACCCACAGAAATCACCTGCGGATGTGTTTGCTCTCTTGTTTGTCATCATTTCCCCACAAAGGGGCCTTTCCTGGGCGCCATGGTGCCTGCCCAGGACCTGGCCAATGGCGGGCACACAGTCATAGCTCTGACAGGGTGACCGGGTCGACGGTTTTGGGTGAGACACACAGGCCGCATGGTGCAAAGCTGCCCCTCGCCAGTGTTTTAAGCTCTCCCCGCCCCTGGGAGGGTAGGAGAACTGGAGATGCCCCAACTAAATGTTTTATCAAAAGGGATTCCTGTTGCAGTGTCTGCAGACGAGAATGCTGGGTGTCAGTGGAGGTGGCCGAGAGGTCACCCCAGAGCCTGTGCGCAGAGCACATCCAACATGCGTCAGGCCAAGGGGGGGGGGCGAGTGCTCCCCAGGGGACACTGGGGGTCATGTCTGGAGGCATTTCTGGTTGTCCCAACTAGCGGAGAGGGTGCTGGGGCCTCTAGTGGGTGGAGGCCAGGGATGTGCTGATCACCCTCCAGGGCACAGGGCGGCCCCCACCACAGAGGACCTGACTCCACAGTGGCAGCAGTGCCCGGGCTGAGAACCCCAGTGACGCCGAGAGGGTGCGGTGTGGCTCCGAAGGCTTGGTGTCTGGACTCAGAGGGCCAGGTTTGAGCCCTATCTCCTCGGGTAAGTGAGCACCCCTCCCCAAGCCTCGGTGACTTCATCTATAAAATGGGAACAGCAACAAATGAGATCATGTCTGGCCCAGAGTAAGCACTCCAAAAAAAGGAGCTGTGAGGGTTCTCAAAATATAACCTGCTTCCTTTTTGGGGGCGGGGTGGGGGTGGGGGATGAAAATGCAGTTCTCCGGGGAAGGGAAAATGGGCGCTAGAAACCAGCTGTGACACCGTCTTGGCAAATCACAAGGCCCCTCCGAGACTCTGGTGATGAGCCCGAGGAAGAATGCTGATACGGCACAGAGGGACCAGCTGGGCACGACACACATCTGTGAGCAGTGACAGCCTGGGCGCCGAGCTGAGCCAGTGACAACAAACGACGCTTCCCAGGGCGGTTTGGAAAGGTCGGTGAAAAATGAAGTAGAACCTTCTGGAAAGTCCATCTTTCTTGGAAGAAACCACTCCATTTCACATGCCAGGAGTCTGGGAAAACAAAAAGGGGTCTTTGCTCTTCGTGACATCTCCTAAATTCCAGTTGTCTGTGGGCCTCTTTCCCACGTTTTGTCATCTTTAGGTATTGTTTGCACGGTCACAAACTTCCTCTTTTCCCTCGGGTCAATTCGTTTGGTGCCAAGCAGGCGTTTCGAACTGGACCCTTGCTCGGTCCCCTCAACCTGCTTCTCTCCCAACATTCCGGTCAATGCCAGTTGCTCAGGCCACACACCCGGGAGGGTCTTCAGCTCCTCTGTCCCCACTCACACCCACTGACCGTCTGTCATGGTGGCTCTACCTTCAGAAGGGACTCAGGACTGAGTGCTTCCCACATGTCCCTGTGACTGGCTGGGTCCCAGCCACCACCACCTTTCACGGGGGCCTTGCTGGAACCTCCTCCCCGGTCTTGCGCTACAGAAGCCAGAACCAATCTGCTAAATCACAGATGTGATAACACCACAGTTCTGCTCAAAACCCTGTGATGGTTCTACATCACATTCTAAGTAAAATCCAGAGTCTTTGGCGTGGCCTGCCCCCTCCTTGACCTTGTCTCCCTCACTTTGCCTCAGTCCGTTCTGCTCCAGCCCCAGTGGCCTCTTCCCGTCTTCCCAAGGCCTGAAGCTCATTTCTGCCTCAGGGCCTTTGCTCTTGCTGTTCCCTCTGCAGGACCGTCTTCCTCAGACCCCTGCCCCTGCATGGATCGCTTCCTCACCTTTTCCAGGCATTTGCTCGAATACTACCTTACTGGGTTACATTCCTAACCATCCTGTTCAAATGAACTCTCCCTACCCTGGTGCTCCCTCTTCTCCTCCCTGTTTCTGCACAGTATGTCTCACCATCTGACTAATTTATTTGTCTTTTGGGTTTTATCACCTGCCTGCCCCACGAGAACATCAGCTCCTCGAGGTCAGAGCTTTCTGCACTCCTTGTTCCCGCCTATGTCCCTGTATCTAGAACAGAACTTGGGAAGCAGGAAGGCCTCCACAGACATTTGTGGTGTGAATGAAGGAATGACTGAACCACCGAATACCCAGGTTCTGGGGGGGCCTGTGGGGATCAGGTCCCACTGAGGGACGAGCATTCACGTTGCCCATCACATGGGGTACATCATCTTTGAGTGGAGAAGCAGGGAGAATTGTTACATTATTGTCTTTCTATTTGATTTCGTGGCATCTGTTTGAATCTGGATCTACTTAATCCACACGGGGCATGACTTCACCGCGGGGTGCTCTGCAAAGCTGAAGGGCCCAAGGCCAGTGTCACTTAACAACGTTCTGGTACCTAAGTCCCTTTAGATTCTTAACGATTCCTAAGGACCCCAAATAGATTCATTTATGTTGGTTTTATCTAGCGATAGCTACCATGTCAGAAAAGAAAACAGAGAAATTTAAAACACATTAATTCATTTAAAAAGAATAACAATAGACCTCCTTGTCAGTGTGTATTTCTAAAAATGCTAAATAGATTTTCCCCAAACAAAATAAAATCAGTGAGAAGAGGTGTACTGTTTTCCATGTTTGTCAATCTCTCTAATGTCCAGTTTAAGAGAAGGCAGCCGGATTCATGGATCTACTCCTGCGTTCAGCCTGGTGAGATATGTTGTTTTGGTCATGTTTCAAGAAAAATGGCCTTTTGAAATAACTGTGGGTGCATTACACAGCCTCAGAAAACACTATACCCTTGAAGCAAATAAGGGTGAAGGGCAAATCCTGTCTCAGTATTATCATGAAAAGAGTTCTGGGTCCAAGGCTCCTGGGGCCCACTTTGAGACCCGCTAGTTTGAAGGGTAATGATGTTCCCCAACAACCCAGTAAGACAGACACACTTTTTGTCTCCATTTTACAATTGGAGGAACTGAGGCATGGAGAGGTGAAGTCCCTTTGTGCCCAGCGTCCCACAGTGGCCGGTGAGTGGCAGGGTTGAGACTCGAGTCCAGGGGGCCATCTCCACTCCCTACCCCGCCCCGCCTCTCAGCAGGATGGCACCCCCAGTCCCTGCAGATGGGAGCGCCTCCTGTCAGCTGCAGTGCGGGAGGCAGGGACACTCATGAGGGAGAAAGGAAACAGCAAGGGGGTTGCTCAACAGCTAAAGGCAGGGGCAAGGACAGACGGACCTTGTGATCCCACAGACTGCTCCTCCACAGGCTCCGACTACCCTTCAGAGTGTTTACTGCTGGAATTCCAGGTGGAACAGAGATTCCACACTGAGGTCATTCCCCACGCTCCATGCTCCAAGATTTATCTGCCTGTGGACTGCTGAGGGAAGGCCACTCCCAGAGCCCAAACCCCTCGCCTTTCTCAGAATGCCAGTGTGGGGACACAGGCAGGAGCCAGACATCACCTCGGTCACTCTGTCCAGACGTGTAGAAGGGGTTCAAGGGGTGTTTTTGTCTTGGGAGGTAGTTGGGTGTGAGGTTGAGCATGGGCTCTGGAGCTGACAGCCCCGGTTTAAATCTAGCTATTCCCATCTACCAGCTCAGTTTTCCCAACTGTAAAATGGGAATAATAATGTGCCTGCCTGACACAGGTGCTGGGGAGAGTTCAATGAGGAAACACAGGGAAAGTGCCCCCCAAATGTTGGTCGCTGTTTGTATTATAACATTATTTATCAGGATGTTATGTATTCATTCATGCATGCATGCATTCACTCATTCAGTAAACACTTAGAAGACTACTGCTTATGCGCCAGGCGTGGTTCTAGGTACTAGGGACACAACCGAACAAAACAGAATAAGTTAACAAAGAACTAAAACCACACCCTCAGGGAGTTACGTTCCAGGACTGAGGACAGTCTGAAGCAGGGAAACAGGACCCCTGGAGGCTGTCACAGTAATTCAGGAGAGAGGCTGGGATGGTTCTAAGCAGGTGGGGGCAGAGGGCTGGGTTGGTTTTCAGGCTATTTTTGGAGTCGGAACTGCCATGGTTTGCAGATGGATTAGATGCAGTGTGGAAAAGAAGTGAGTGAAGTCTAGGACAATTTCAAGGTTTCTGTCGCGAGCAACAAGGACATCCGCCCATCACTGAGGAAGGGGGCACCAGGGGGCGACAAAGAGCTTGAGGTCACACACGTTAACCGTGAGGTTCCCGTTAGCTGGGTAGACGACGTGGAGACGGAGTGGGCAGCCTGGAGATATGCATTCAGGTTCAAGGGCAAGGTGTGGGCTGGGAGGAGAAATGTGGGAGTCGTCAGCATTTCGATGGCATTTGGATCTGTGGAACTCCATGAGATCACCTAGGGAAGGCGTTCTAAATCTATAGTCCCTGAACGGGGATGGGAAAACTCCAACTTTATTGATTTTCATGACCCCCTAACTAGTATCTCCTTCCAAATGAAAGAAGGCAACAAATCAGAATAACAGCACAACCTGTGCCTCTGTCACCAACAGAAGTCAAAGGTGTTTTCATATCATGCTACAGGTAACCAGACATCTCGAGATGTCACTGCAGTCAGCACTACTACAAAATCATGCGAGTTATCAGACCCATCAGTTACCCCCCAAAAAACCACGACATCACGTCATTTAATGTGTGAAGAAGCCATACCCATCACAGTTTATAAAGTATTTTGATACCACTGGCTTCTTTTGTAATCCTGTGTGTTTCCTTCTTTGCATTTAATTTGAGCTTATTCTGAAAAGGATCTACACAGATGCTAAGGGGGACACGTGGCTCTCAAAGAGGTAAAATCCCCAGGGCAGGGGGAAGAGTATTGCTAGAGAAGAGGGCCCTGGGCTCCCGAAGAAGGGGTCAGGATGATGGGCCACCAGCCTAGCAGATGGAAAGGGGCTGCAGGTGGGCTAGGAGGAGGCCCCAGCAGGAAGCCAGAGGTAGGAAGCATTTCCAGGAGTTTGGCGGGATCAGCTCAGCTCCTGCTGCTAAGGATGATGATGGTTCCTTCTCCAGGATGAGCGAGCATACTGACCACAGTCCCCACCAGGTATTATAGCTTTTGAAGTGCAGCTCAGCTTCTGCCCAGCCCAACGCTTTGAGCCCTAGAGCTGGGAGTGTACTGGGTTCAATTATCTCCCAGTCACTAGTTTATGTAAGAAGGGGCACATGTGGTATGATTCCATGCCTGCAACCTTCCCTCTGCTCTGGAGTACATCAGCTCCCTTTCTTCCTCCTCCCCTGGGAGAGCGCGTACATAATTTACAACCAGGCCTGCAAACTCAAACGGGAGTCAGGTGCTCTGGTAAGTGAATGGAACGGACCAAGGATAAGAGGAGAGGTGTGCAGAGAATGGCGATGCTAGCCATGCCTGTGAAGTCTCAGAATCTGCTGTGTCGCCCCAGTGCCCCTGTGCTGCTTCTCCACAGAAGCAGAATTACTAGCTGGGTCCAAGGCTAGCAGAATGGAGGTGACATTCTCAGCCTCCCTCACCGCGGGAAGCGGCCATGACCGGTTTTTGGAGATGTAGGTGGGTGGAAGTGGTGTGAGTTCTGGTAATGCGCCTACAGAAAGTGGGGGGAGCCTCCCCCTGTATCTTCGATGTCCTGCTGGCTGGCTGTGGATGCGGTGAGCTATTCTGGACACGGGCAGCCCTCCAGGATGGTGGGGCAACATCACAGAAGGAGCCTGGGCACCAACACCAGGCCTGCCAGATCAGCCCTAGGCTGTCGGTGCCCAAACTGTCAAATGAGAGAAAAATAAGCACTCTAAACCCTGCTCTTTGGGGCCTGAAACACAGTGGCTGTACCTACATTCCAGCAAATACCGGGGGGAGCTGTGACACAAATCCAGCTGGCGACTGCCATCTAGGAGGGGACAGCAAGCCTTTTTCTGCAGTCAGACTGTTAAGTAGTTTCGCTCTGCAGCCATGTGGTCTCTGTTGCAATTATTCAACACTGTCTGCCATAGTAAAGCATAAGCAGCTGTAGACAATATGTGAATGGAAAAGCTGTGTTCTAATAAAACTTTATTTATAAAAACAGATAACAAATTTCTGTGGGCTGCAGTCTACTGACCCCTACTGTCCAGGAATGTTGCTAATATTTGGCAAGTTCATCTTTTTTTTTGAGAGAGAGAGTGCCCACGAGCACACGAGTGTGTGTGGGAGGAGCAGAGAGAGAGGGAGAGGAGCCCAACTCAGGGCTCGATCTCATGACCCTGAAATCATGACCTGAGCCGAAATCAAGAGTCAGATGCTTAACTGACTGAGCCACCTAGGCGCCGCCCCCATCCCCTCTTTTAAAGCAAAGTTTGGAATCTGAACTTTTTGGTGAATTTTCCAGATTTTAAACACCACCTTATAATTCAAACAAAATGTATTTGGGGTTAAAGTGTGAACTCGGGCTGTTGGCTGCTATTTTGCAAGACCCACATGTGGTCCCAAGGGGTGCAGAATAGAGGCTGAACTGGTCCCGGCCAAGGTTCAATCTCACCCCCGCTGCCCACAGGAGGGCCCTGGGTTGTGAGACCTTCACCATCCATCCTTTGGCTTTGGGGGCTCCTGATCTGGGCAGGGAAAAACAATCCCACTAACTTTCTGGGGGTGGAGCTGGGGTCTCCTGAGGTACAAGAGATAAATGAGAAGGAAATGCTTTTGCAAACTCCAGAGCACTATAAATATTAGATGCAAAATGCCACAGGACTGAAGTCTTTGTTTTTTTGGCAGACAAATTGGCTGGGGAAGCAGGGCTGGGAAGAAAGGCATTAAATAAACCCTGAGCCCCAAAGCTCTTAGGGCTGGGGCATTTCTGATACTCTGTAACTGGATCCTTTTAACTTTGGGCTGCTTGCAAGGTTACAACATGAGCCTCTTTCTTCTGCTTTTGAAAAGACACCAAACGCAAATTGCTGCACAAAGTGATAAATCAATGCCGTGAAAGTTCGGGAAGCCAGAGATGGGATCTTGCTGAACTGAGAACTGTGGGAAAGCAAACGAGGAAGGTGGGGGCATAATTACACACGAAGGAGGCATCTTGCGCTGGAAGCAGAGAGAGCTGGGAGAAATGCCCTCCCCCTACCTTCCCCCTTGACGGAGGGAAAGCTGGATTTGGGTTTCTATAGTAGACATCTGCTTTATTTTTCTGCCCAGCATCCACTCTCCTATCTTTTGGTAACTGTGCCTTCTGAGGTACCTATTCAAGTGAGACTGTTTCTGGCTCCCAGCTCCTGGGCTAGGAACCTGACCTGGGGGGTTTGCCAGTCATGGTGTCTCCCTTCCCCTGGCCTCTGGGGTCGGCCAATCAGGGCGTCCCCCCTCCCCTGGCCTCTGCGATTGGGTAAGGGAGGGGCATATGACCCTCGCTGAGCCAGTGAAAGCCTCCCCTGAGACTTTTGCTGGAGCACTGGGAGGAGGCTCTCTCTTTCAGCCAGGGTCACTACACCGGTGGGGTGGGACCTGTGAGGGCCATCTTAACGTCACAAAGCAGAACCTTCCTAAGCATAAAGCTAACCCAAATGAAAGAAAATCCAAGAAGCTGAAAGATGGGTTCTGGTGACAATGTTTGAGTGCTGGGACTCAGCTACGTTTGCCTGGACTAATTGCAATTATATTTCTGAATGCCGGAAAAGGGAGACAGTAATCCAAATTCCGTTTTGTTCTCATTTCCTGCTTACTTCAAGCCTAAGGCCGAAGACTCATCTGTTCATTCAAATCTTTATTGGGTACCCAATACCTGCCTGGCACTGTTCTTGGACAGGAGGATACAGCAGTGAACAGAATAAATTCAAAACACCTGACATAATTTCAAGGGGATGATAATAAATAAATTCAAAACACCTGACATAATTTCAAGGTGATGATAAGTCCTACAAAGGACATAGAGCAGGGTATCACGGTAGAGAGTGACAGGGGTTGGGGAGGGCTAATTCATGCAGGGAGGTCAGGGAAGCAACAGGGATGTTAGAGACAGAAGGTGAATGATGACAAGAAACAAGCTGTGTGAGCAGTGCTCTAGGTAGATGCAACCACAAGTGCAAAGGTCCTGGGGCAAGCGTGACCTTGGAATGTTTGAGGAACAGCAAAGAGCCCAGGCTGAGTGTTGTTAGAAAGGAAGAGAGGTAGGAGATGTGCACAGAGAGGGGAGCTGAGCAAGGCCTTGGCAGCTCTAGCAAGGAGCTGAGTTTATTCTCAGGGCATCGGGCAGCCAGTGGAGGGTCTTGTGCAGAGGGTGACACGATTAGAATGGCATTTTTCAAAGCTTCCTTTTGGTGCCAGGTGCGGAGAAGGACTGGCTAATCACTGGGGAGAGGCAGGGACGAGCAAATAACCAGGTGAAGGCCTAGGGTTGCTCCTGCCTGTTTGTAGCAAGCTCACAGCTACTGAGGAAGGCTGAGCTGTCACAGTGTTGGAGGTGTGGAGGGGAGGCTGCTTGGGCCTCGAATTACACGCTGCCCTTGGCCCCCTACTCCTTGGGAGGGTCACGCACCTCCAGCCACGGAAGCTGGGGCCCATCCATGCCCCGGAAACTTGACGAGCTGGGCACGGTGGGCTTCCCTCTAGCACTGGTGACAAGTTTTATCGCTGCTGAGTCAGCATCATGAAGGGCGGTATTTGAAAAGTCTTTCTGCCCCTTTTAAAGCATGGTTTTGTCCAGAAGGACAGAACGGGTGGGAGGGGGGCTGGGGGGGGGCGGGGAGAAAACCCACAACAGACTCTTAGAACAAGGCCTGGGGAGACTGTCAATCACTGGATATTTAATTATCACCTCAGAGGAAGGTGACACTAAGCTGATCCTTTGAAGAGGAGCTCCCAGTGCCATGAGGCTGATGTCCATTTCTATGACAAATATTTTGTAACACTCCCTATTTTCCTGAAAGAAAACTGCAGGTGACAAAAACTACCTAGGCACATCCCCCCCCCCCCCAATCAATACAACACTGTAATTACAGCCTGCAAGAAGAATAAAAGGAAGGCAATTTATAACAAAGAAAAATTTCTGTATGAACTTTTGAGCCCATCCGTCAGGGAGAGATGTGATGGCGTCGTCAGGTGGCACCTAGACACGGATTCAGAGGCGTGTGAGAGACTGATGCAAGCTGGGTGGGCCCGCGGCACTCGTAAGCCAAGTGCTTCTGGTGGCCCTGCCCCCAGTGCTGAGAACGTCAGGAATGTGGGATAACTCCTGGAAAAGCTTTGCATTCAAGTATGATATTCCTTCCATTTACTGATCACTCACATTCCTGGAAGATTCAGAGGATCCTAAAACTGTATAGAATACCTCCGGTGGTTATGCATAAAAAGGACCTAGGGTCAAGGCTCAGATTACAATACATGTAAAAGAATCCATTCATATAACCATCTGGTGCAAGACTCGGAAGCCGCCTAGAACAACAGGGAGTTTGGGAGCCCCATTGGGCTCTCCCTCGCACAACAGGCCACAGAAGGTCCCTGGTTCCCGTCCCCCGGACTCCAAGCAGCATCCCCAACTTTGACAACCACCAGAAACACTTTTCACAGATTTTGGCCCCTAGGGGGCAGTGTGTTCCCTTGGGAACCACTGGTTAAAAAAAGTTTGTAACCAGTGGCCTGTGGGCTGAATCCATCCCACAGGTGTGTTTGCTTTGGGTTTGCCTGGTGTATTTATTTATTTATTTTTTAAAGTAGAGCAAACAGTCTGCACCTGAAATCTGGACAATTTGACGTAAAAATCTGGGTGTCACACTTCTGACAAATGAGAAGATCTGGCACCTCTGGGTCCATCTATCATCCAATGGGCACCTCTGCCTGGGCTCTGTGGCGCTGCCCCCTTCCCCGCCTGGCCCCTCCAGGCGCTAGGGTTTGGTTTCTCTGGGCAGAAAAGGGCTCACACAGGCATGGTGGAGAGCGGACTCCTCCGTGGCCTTGGGAGGGCTGACACAGAGGGGCGCCCCGTTTCCTTTATTCTGCTGAAAGCTCTCTCCCCATGACGGCACAGATGTGTTCTGCTGGAAGCGACCTGCTGGCCACGGGGCGGGATATGCCAGGTGCTCAGAGAAGGAGGACCTGGCCGTGGACAGGTGGGACCCACAGGCCCCAGGTTGGAGCCCTCCTGGGTAGCTGCCCCATGCTCCTGAAACCCTGACCCGTGGCCCAGCCTCAGGAGGGCCTGGGAAGGAACCAGATCATGGAGCTCGGGCCTCAGGGGAAATGCCGCAGGAAGAAGGAGGGGACGCACCCACCTAATGTGAGGATTAAGGAAGATGAATCAGGTAAAGCGCCTGGCATGGTAAAGGCTCACAGGCACAACTTGCATTTTAAAAATGATTGTTGTCATTCTTTTTATCTTCTGAAAGGTTTGTGTCCCCCTCTCCAAAATTTTGCTTGAATTACACTCTACCCCAAGGCCGTCCAAGAGGACTTTCTGTGACGACAGAAAACATGCGATATCTGCACCATCCACTCAGGCACCCACGTGTGCCCAATGGGCACTTGAAACGTGCCTAAGATGACTAAAAAACTGAATTTTTCTTTTTTTAAGATTTTACGTATTTACTTCACAGAGAGAGAGAGTTAGCGAGAGCAGGAACACAAGCAGGGGGAGCGGGAGAGGGAGAAGCAGGCTTCCCGCCGAGCAGGGAGCCCGATGCGGGGCTCGATCCCAGGACCCTGGGATCATGACCTGAGCTGAAGGCAGACGCTTAACGACTGAGCCACCCAGGCGCCCCTAAAAAACCGAATTTTTATTTTGACGTAATGAACTTAAAGTTAGATAGTTCCCAGTGGCCAGTGGCCGTGCTGGGCCCAGCAGCTCTAGTGTAGGCCCTTCTAGAATGTTCAGGGGAGTTGTAGTTCACACCAAGGAGAGACTGCAAAAGGTCACATGTAGCCTGAAAACTCCCTCAAACCCTTGGAGACCTGTAGGCAGGCTTTACACATCCACCCAACATAGCATCCTGCTTCTCACTTTTATTTGACTTCCGCGATTATTTTAATGCCCACCAAAGTTAGAGACTTCCTGAGTGAAATAAAAGTTAGAGAGACCCTGCGAGAGGAACCAAAGCAAGTTGCCCAAGGGCTGGGCAGCCACCACGCGCCACGCTTAGGACCACAGTGGACAGCGAAGGGGCAGGCAGCAGGTTTTTCTGAGCCCTTGGTTGTCTGCAGGGTTTGCTCGTTTAATGCAAGATTATGCAGCTTTAATGGAGGTTAATGTGTCACTGCGGGGATCAAATCAGGTGGTCTGCATGAAAGAACCCAGCTGAGGTGGGTTGACTTGCGTCCCCCAAAATATACCTTCAAGTTCTAACTCCGGGTACATGGGGACGTGACTTTATTTGGAAATAGGGCCTTTGTAGATGTCATCAAGTTAAGATGAGGTCATACGAATTAGGGCAGAGAGAGAAGGACCCTCGGGGAGGCAGAGTCGGAAGCAGTGCAGCCGCAAGCCGAGGAACAGCAAAGATTTCCAGCAACCCCCAGTAGCTGGAGGAGACAAGGAAGGATACTCCCCAAGAGTCGTCAGCGGGAGTGTGGCCCCTGCTGACACTTGATTTGGGGCTTCTGGCCTCCAGAACAGTGAGAGAATATAATTCTGTTGTTTGAAGCCACCCAGTTTGTGGGGCTTTGTTACAGCGGCCAGAGGAAACCCATACACCTGCCCCCAGCTGCCGTGCTGGGGCAGAGAGTGTCTTCGCTTGAGTGTCGCCTGGGGGCAAAGAGGAATCTCCCCCCATCAGCCTCACACCCAGCTTCTGAAAAGTTGGGAAGCAGGACCACCTGCTTCCTGTCTTCCCAAGTGGCCCCTTTCTCTTCCAGCCCCAGGGAGCCCCCCTCCCAGATGTGTGGGCACTGGTCACATGACCCTCAAGAGTGGGGTCACAGCAAAGGCACTGGGTAACTTACACACATATGTTGTAACTCCACTGCACAGATGGGGAAACTGAGGCCAGAGGGGGCCAGGTCTCAGCTCAAGGTTACAAAGGAGTTAGAAGCAGAACCAAGTTCTCTAGACTCCTGCACCAATGTTTTTACTGGTTTTGAAACTTAAAGATCTTGGAGAAAGGGAGTCCCCATGAAATCTGAGTTGAAAGAGATTCAGCTTGAAGATGAACATGGATGTGACACATGTGTCCCTCTTAAGGACACCCTGGGCCAGTCTGGGCCCTGGAGGGCTGCCTGACTCCTGTCAGCATTCCTAAGGTGGGTCTACTTTGCAGGGTGAGTGAACACGCTCTGTGATCACACCCCTAGGCCGGAGAGAGGGGGCAGCTGGACGAGGGAAGAAGGGGGCTGTGTGTGCACACGTGTGTGTGCTCACTTGAGGGGAGGGGAAGGGAGCGGGGAGCACAAACAGGAGAGAGGCCAAGCACAGAGAAGGCTGCCATTGTGAAGGCAGGACAGCTGCACCAGGGGCCCCTGAAGAGGCGCCCACAGGAAGAATCCAAGTCCTTTCTTCTGTGTGTGTGCAGAAGGGCCCAGAAGAAAGGAGGAGGGGCCGAGATGGTGGGGGTGGGGAGGAGGGAGCGGGAGAGAAGAGAGGGGTATAGAGAGATGGGGAGGGCGGGGGGGGGGGGGCGGCGCTGCTGGCTCCAGACGGAACACACAGACTCATCTGCTCGTCCTGCCGTGACTCCCCGAGCACCGAAGACGGGGCGCGCCTTCTTGCAGGCACGGGGGTGCGGAGGGCACAGCCGTCCCCACTTCCATGGAGCGGGCGTCTCAGAAGGGAGGCGACCGGCGAGAGCAGTGGCAGGGCCCACGTTAGTGCTGGAGAGGGCCAGAGAGTCGGGCTGAGCAGGAGCCAGGCCAGGGAGTCCCGAAGGGGCGGACGGGGACATCCCTTAGTCTGGGAGGCTGGACAACAAATATACAGAGGGATGTTAAGCGGTGATGAGAGCTCTGAAGGAAAATAAAGCAGGGTGAGGGGATAAGGAGTGGACAGGAACCCCCTTTTGGGTGCGCTAGTCAAGGAAGGCTTCTCTGAGGAGGCGATAATTAAACAAAGATCTGAGGGAAGTGAGCGAACGGGCCATGCAGATGTGTAGGGAAGAAGTTTCCAGAAAAGGAAAGAATAAGCACAAAGTCCCTTGAGGGGGCGCCGGGTGGACTGTTTGAGAAACAGGAAGGAGTAGAGCAACGGAGGGGGAGGAGAGGAGGTGAGGGGGTCAGGAAGGAGGCGAGGGGCAGGGGGGTGGATCGTCAGGACCCTGAGGTGACTGTGGGGGGCCCGGGGGGGCGCTGCAGGCAGAGGAGAGACAGGACCCCTTGGGCCGCTGAGGCGGGAACAGAGCGCAGCCGGTGAGGACAGGAGCGGTGCGCAGGGAGGAGAGGGCTGTGCCGTGAGGGCGAGACATGGTGGCAGCTCCAGGAAGGGTGGTGGCGGGATGGGCTCTGGAATATCCTGAAGAGAGAGCTGGCGGGGGTTTGCTGATGACTAGATGTGGTGTGACAGCCAAGGGAGAAGAGCAGGGACAGCACGAATGTTCCGGAATCCTGGAGCTGCCAGGGGAGACCATGGGACGTGTTCGGGGAGGGGGACGCGATCGGGAGGCCGCTTTGCACACGTCAGGTTTGAAATGCCAGGCGTGGGTCCAAGGGGAGATGGAAAGTAGGCGGCTGGAGGCCGGGGTTCAGGTTCAGTGTGGGGCTCAGTGCAAGAGGCTAAAGGCAGATCAAACAGAGTGGTGGAAAGAGGGAGGGGTGAGGATTCTTCCACAAAAAAACAGAGGAAGGCACCTGAGCACCAGTCCTCACATATGTACGGTCCTACCCCCCCCAACACGCTGGCAGCGAGTCTTGCCAGGGATGCCACCATGCCCAGGGCCGCCTTCCTGGCCTCTTGTGCGAGAGGCAGCAGGTTGCCCCAGACTCACCAATGCCTCATGTGCCCTGCCAGGGCCGGCATCATGGCCCAGAGCCCTTGCCCCCCAAGTGAGGGCGGCCGCCCAAGGTTGACAGCCAAGTAGTGCAGATCCTCAGCTGACCTCCCTCCCCAGCTTTGTGTGAGCAGAAGAGTGAAAATAATTGGGGTGCTCAAGGCCAAATTTCCAAACAGCTCCAACTGGGGGGCCCTGGTGTAGCCTGGGCTTGTAGTAAGAGGCCTCTCCCCCACCCCCAGCGCATTCTAGAACATGATGAGGGAGGGGCTGAAAGCTCGCCACCAGTGCCCACATCCCTACAAAAGTCTGTATCCGATGGCAGAAGCTGGGCACGGAGACCACCTCAGAACTGCCAGACTCAGATGGCAGCACGGAACGAGAAAAGTGTCACCCCAACAAGAAGACAATGGGCACTTCTAATTTGCCAGCAAGCGCCGGAAAAGGTGTCCTCCCCCACCCCATCCCCCCGGCAAAGCAGTGTAGTGGAAATCTGTGATTGCCACCTCAGTATGTTTTCCTTCCTCCTCATTCCCACAGTCCTTGATTTCCGCTTTGCTGGAAGTCACCAAATTGCTCCTGGGCAGTGGAGGTGCCCATGTGCGTTCCCACTGCTAATGTGTGGGACTCAGTTTCCCCACATCCCCACCAACCTTTGGTGCGATGGGACCTCTGCATATTTGCTATGGCCACTGTTGCCTTCATTTGCATTTTGCTGATTACCAGAGGGATTGAGCACGTGCTGCCAATTTTAATCCATGTGCACAACTTCCTTTCACCATCCAAGCTGATCTATGGCGACATTGCTGGGAACACTGCTCTGGGGCGGGTCGTGCGACGCTATGCTCCTTGTGTAAATCATCACCGTCATCGGGGCTAACACTGCTTAAGGGCTTACTGTGTGTCACTGTTCTAACATTTCACCCCCACAAAACCCTAGGAGCTAAGTAACATTCTTATCCTTCCTCGAGGTAACCAAGACTAAGAAGTTAAATAACATGTCCAAATTCACTCAGTTAGAAAGTGGTGGAATCAGGATTTGAACCTAGGCAGAGTCCTTGCTCTCAACGGCTTTGCAAAGAGCTGGGAGGAATCTCATTGCCAGAACACTACAGAACTCTGACCCATGGGTATGCAATGCGAGCGAGCACACTCAGGCAGTTGACGTGTGCTAAAAATTGACTGAGTACCTTTTGTAGAAACTGAGGATGCAATTCATCCCTTACAGGGTGTTTATAATTGAGATCCCAGTCCCTGGAGACAGAGGAAGCCAACATACAGAAATACCCAAGAACAAACTGGTATTTATCCTTCTTCTACTTCACATGTCTCACTTCGTCCTTTGTCCGTCTCTACTGCAAGCATGGGGTAGCAGAAAGTAAGATGTTTGCCAAACGAAAATGCAGTCTTGTAAAAGACGCCAGGTTTTGTGAAATTAATTAAAGGGATGCTGGAGGATAGCGCGAAGCACACGCAAATCCACTGACAAACAATATTCTGATCCATGAGGTAATTGAAGAAGAGGCGGCTGGAAAGGATGAAGAGGTAGTAAGTACTTCATGGGGGTAAGATTCAGAAGTCAGAGGAGTTAGAGAGGCCCTGGGGAAAACTGATCAAATCCCAAATGCTTCTGCAAAAATGACCTGTTATGATTTAGCTGTGCAAACTGCAGGTTTAAGTAAAGGACATCACATTGTGTTATCGCTTCGATTTGTTGGACAAGTCACACCCCCCCCAACTGTCCCTTCACCAACCCATTTGCTTAAAGAATCAACCCATTAGTCACCATCACAACATTTGTTGCTATGAGATACATCAAATAAGGTAATTTTCAAAATTTTGTAGTTTCCTTTTTTTCCCCCAAGATAAAAGGCCCAACTAAATGCACTAAAAGCACTATTTACATGAAATGTTGGCCCACGGTTGGTCCACTGAAGGAACGTTTTTCTGGTTTCAGTCTTGCACAGTTCAGGCTGATCTCTTGTACTCAAAAGGGGGTCACACACACAAGTGGTTGTGAACTGTTACTATAGTTTGATAATTTTCCCTCAGTATCCGCTGTCGTCTTCTCCTACAGAAAGGAATTTCTAGCTGGGAAAATGGTCACCCAGAGTGGAGACTGCATCTCTTAGGTTCCTCTGCAGTCACATGTGCTCATGTTACTCATTTCTCATCAATGAGGTACAAGGAGAAATGGAAAACAGCTGAATCTCTGATCAATTTAGTAACACCTAAATAGATGAAGCAAATGCTAACAGACCTAAAGGGAGAGATAGATGACAATACAATGATAGTAGGGGACTTTAATACCCCACTTTCATCAACGGATAGATCACTTAGGCAGATAATCATAAGAAAACATTGGCCTTAAATGACACAGTAGACCAGATGAATTTAACATTTATAGACCATTCCATTCCAAAGCAACAGAACACACATTCTTCCCAAGTGCACATGGAACATTCTCCAGGACAGAGCAATGTGGGACCACAAAGCAAATACATTTAAGAAAACTGAAATCATATCAGGCATATTTTCCAACCACAATGTATGAAACTAGAAATCAATCACAAGAAGAAAACTGGAAAATTCACAAATATGGGGAGAGTCAACAACATGCTACTGAACAACCACTGGGGCCAAACAAGAAATCAAGAGAAATTTTAAGAAAATACCCCGAGACAAATGAAAATGGAAAGAAAACATCCCAAAGTGTACAGGATGCAGCAAAAGCAGTTCTAAGAGGGAAGTTCATTGTGATAAACGCTTACATCAAGAGACAAGAAAAATCTCAAATAAACCACCTAACTTTATACCTCAAGGAACTAGGAAAAGAAGAACAAAGCCCAAAGTTAGTAGAAGGGAGAAAATAACAAAGATTATAATGGAACTAACTGAAATAGAGACTAAAACAGAAAAGATCAATGAAGCTAAGAGCTGGTTCTTTGAAAAGATCCACCAAATTGACAAATCTTAAGCTAGACTCACCAAGAAAAAGAAGACTCAAATAAAACCAGAAATGAGAGGTGTTACACAGAAATACAAAGGATCATGAGACTACTATGAGGAATTATGCACCTACAAATTAGACAGCCTAGAAGAAATGGATAAATTCCTAGAAAGACACAACTTACCAAGACTGAATCACGAGCAATTAGAAAATGAACAGACCATTTCCTAGTAAGGGGATTGAGCCAGTAATCTAAAACCTCCCGAAAAACAAAAGTCCAGGACCAGAGGGTATGTTCTACCAAACATTTAAAGAAGGGCGCCTGGGTGCCTCAGTTGGTTAAGCATCTGCCTTCGGCTTGGGTCGTGATCTCAGGGTCCTGGGATCGAGTACTGCCTTGGGCTCCCTGCTCAGCAAGCAGTCTGCTTCTCCTTCTCCCTCTGCCTGCCACTCCCCCAACTCATGCGCGCTCTCTCTCAAATAAACAAAATCTTAAAAAAGATAAAGAAGAACTAATATCAATTCTTCTCAAATTCCTCCAAAAAACAGAAGAGGAGAAAACACTGCTAGACTCATTCTATGATACCATTCCAGACAAGGACACCACAGGAAAAGGAAATTATAGGCCAATATCCCTGATGAACAGAGATGCAAAAACCCTCAACAAAATATAAGCAAACTGAATTCAACAATACAATAAGAGGATTACATCCCATGATCAAGTGGGATTTACTCAAGGGATGCTAGAAGGGTTTACCATATGCAAGTTGATCTATGTGATATACCACACGAAGAAAATGAAGGATAAAAACCATATGGGCATCTCAACAGAGGCAGAAAAAAAATCTGACAAAATCCAACATCTATTTATGATAAAAACTCTCAACAAAGCGGGTACCCTCAACATACTAGAGGCCCTATAAGTCAAGCCCACGGCTAACATCACACTCAAGAGCAAAAAACTGAAATCCTTTCCTCTAAGATCAGATCTAAAGTTTACACAGGCCTTCTGGTCAGATGTTCTAAAGGCGGAATGTGAGCTACATTCTGCCTTCAGACAGCCTTTGTTTGGCCCCTACAGAACATTTTTTAAAAAATTGAGTTTGGCAACTTTTTTTTTTTAAATATCAGCAGATTTCAGCTAAAAATTCAGGTGAGAAATATTTGAAAGTCGGTACCACTGAACACAAAACAAATGGCTATAATTATCTGGACCTGAGTGGCAGACGCCCCTTCCAATAGGAGCCCTCTGGTCTGCTGCAGGACCTCTGTCCCGCCTCTTCTGTTTATATTCAGGTCCCCACAACTACCTGGGAGTGTGTCCGTGGAAAACTCTGACACTTGTGGCTCTCTGCAGAGACCCAGGAACCAACAGGCTTATGTGTACAGGATCGAGGCCTTCCTGGTTCTCTCAGGAGGAGAGGGATTGAGCACGTGCTGCCAGTTTTAATCCACGTGCACAACTTCCTTTCACCATCCAAGCTGATCTCTGGTGACATTGCTGGGAACACTGCTCTGGGGCGGGTCGAGCGACGCTATGCTCCTTGTGTAAATCATCACCGTCATCAGGGCTAACACTGCTTAAGGGCTTACGGTGTGTCACTGGGTGATTATGGCAGGAGAATCAGTCTGCAAGGAGACACACGTTCCTCTTGCTCCCCACCACTCCCATGTGCGCCCCCAGCCACAGGTGTATCCCAGGAAAAGACCCCCCACCACCCCAAGTCTGGAAGGCTGCTTCATCTCTGAACTGAGCTGCGAGGGAGACGTCGAGCCTTCCCTCCTGTCACTCCCACCAAACAAGCCCCTTGTCCTTTGGACACAACTTCCCCGGGGTAGCAATATCTCAGGCACGATGTCTGATTTCGCGACTGCCTTGGTTCCTTACCCAAGATGGGGAGTATTCACTTCTTAACAATTTGATTTAATTGGGTTTGGAGGACTTTTCGTGGTGCTAGAGATAAGTGTTTTCACTGCGTCTTTGCCCCAGGCCTGGCAGGTGAGCCTTGGGAACCGACCAAGGTACCTCCCGCAAGATAGACAGGAAGCCCCACTCGCTCTGTGCCCACCCCCCACTCCCTCCCTCCCGGGAGAGCACACCGCAGCACTGACCACAGGAGAGATGGAGCCTGCTGGGTAGTGCAGACAGCCAAGTGTAGACAAACCATCCAGGTCAACTCCCGGGCCAGTCTGCAGAGTGGCCACACGGTCCCACATGTGCTTCTCTCCATTTTCCACACCGGTTTTCATCCCCACCCCCACCCCAATGTTCTGGAACCTTCTTCCGTACCGATGGTCTGAAGTCAACAAATCAGTCCCCAACGTAACCCACGGTGAATACAAATTGTGCATAAGTACTTCCAGCCTCTCTCTGTATTATAGTTCATATTTTAAATGGACTAATTTAAAAAAAAAATTCAAATTCCTTCGAAAAGGCCAGTTTCTTTCACTACTATAGGCAAATCATTTTGCATTTTTCTAATGCATAAATGCACAACTTTTGTATTAAAGTGAAGTTGTCCATGGGCTACCTAAGATCATCTAAAATCCCGGCAGGATAGGGATCCCGTGCTGGCGTGAGGCCAGGGCACCCGGCACCCTTTCCGACGCTCCCTGCCCGCCCGCCCGCCCGCCCGCCCGCCCGCGGCCTCCTGGCTCCCCGTACCTGTCCGGTAGCCCGTGCTGTTGAGGTAGACGGCGAAGGTGCGGCTCTCATGCTGTGCCTGCCAGGAGGGCGAGGAGCAGTTCTCATTGTTGGTGTAGGTGTTGTGGTTGTGGACGTACTTCCCGGTGAGGATGGAGGAGCGTGAGGGGCAGCACATGGGCGTGGTCACGAAGGCGTTGATGAAGTGCGCCCCGCCCTGCTCCATGATGCGCCGCGTCTTGTTCATCACCTGCATGGAACCTGCAAGAAGGGAGCCAAGGTGAGGTGCGGCAGGCCAGCTCCTAACCCGTGCCCCAGGGGGCCACAAGACAACGGTGGTTCTCAACAGGGTGGCACCCCCATCCCTGGGGAGATGACGTTTTGGAAATCTCTGGGGACGTATGGGGGGGCACCACTGTCACGTGTGGGTGGGGGCCAGCAAGGAATACCTGTGCAAGAAATTTCCTGGGTCTGCAGTCCCACTGGGTGGTCACGGGGAGCGGGTAAATACCTGTTTGTAAATGATCCAAGCCTAGAGCGGAACTTTGTTTTACGTAGAAATAGAACATCTTTTTTGCAGGATATTAATGTGCAGTGTATTCCTCCCCACCTTTTTTTTTTTTGGAAAGCAACCACTATGTAAACCAAGGGAAGATTCTACTTTGTTTTGTTTGGAACTTTCCCAAGAATTGTTCACTTTTACTGGAATCCAGTCATGCCAGCTCACTGGCTCACCCTCTCCCTGCACACTCCTCGGCCGAAAGCTCTCTGCTCCTTTGTCCACATCGTCCTTCTACTTTGGAATCCACTTCCCACCTCTCTCCAGATTCAACCCACCAGCCACGGCACACCTCTTCTAGTGATCACTCTGTCTTCTGATTCCCTTGAGCTCTTATTATGCATGCAGCATGTGTTATTAGGGCTTAATTATATACCACCAGGTTTTGTGGCTTCATTCACGCCTTTTCTTGTTTCTCAATGAAGCTGTAGCAGTGAAAGTCACTTAAGAAGGAAAGGAAACTACCGTGTTCTAGAAGCCATACTGTGCACAGGTGCTTTCATGGTCACTGCCCTGCTGAGGGCCCCACGAGAGCAGACTACGTGCCTTGCTCCACGCTCAATCCTCAATGCCCCCATGGTGTGTGAAACACAGTAGGCACTTAGTAAATGTTTGCAGAATGGATGCGTAATACTACGGCTGGTATCTGAATATTTAGTAGGTTTAGAGAGATATTCAATGGAAATCATTTTCCTCTTCCTTTCTGTGGCCACCCTCAGTTGCTTTCCTTTTCCTTAAAGTTCTTAGGGTCTGCCGTGGCTTGTCCCCCCTTCCCCCACATGTCCACGTCATAACCCTCAGAACCTGGGAATGTGACCTTCCTTGGAAAAAGGGTCTCTGCTGATGTAGTTAAGGATCTTGGGGTGAGATTGTTCTGGATTACTTGGGTGGGCCCTAAATCCAATGACAGGTGTTTTGTAAGAGACAGAAGGGAGAAGACCCACAGACACGGAGGGGATGGTCACGTGAGGGCTGAGGCAGAGGTTGGAGAGAAGGGCCCCAGGAGCTGGAAGAGTAAGGGATTCTCCTCTAAAGCCTTTGGAGGAACCATAACCTTGTCAACACCTTAATTCTGGACTTCTGGCTTCTAGAACTATGAAAGAGTAAACCAATACAGAGCCTACCAGGCATTTGAAGTTTTTGCTGGAGAGCTGCCGATCCCAATCACCAACAGCCCCTTAGAGATGCAATGACGACTAATCAGACCCACCTCAACCCTCTGTCTCTACCAGCGAAGAGTGAAAAGGAGATTTATAGGGCTCTTTTTATCCCATCTTTCTGCCAAATAGGGACGGAAACAGAGTTAGAACTTCCCTGAGGCAAACACAGATCATATCTCCTCACTGTTTAAAACCGCTGGATAGCTTCCCATGGCACTCGGAAGAAAAACTGAATTCCTTACCATGGTCTAAGACTCTTCCAGACTTGCCCTTGATGCCAACCCACCTCCTGTGTTCCTTTGACCTCATCTCTCCCCTCCCTCTTTGCTCACCCGGCTACACCGGCCTCCTCATGGTTTCTCAAACACTCCAATCTCATCCCTGCCCCAGGATCTTTGCACTTGCTATTGCTTCTGCCTGGGACTCTTCCTGAGACTCTGCTTTGCTGGCTTGTCCCATTATTAGATCTCAACCCGAGGTCACCTCCTCAGCAAGGCCTGGCTGGCCTCTCCGTCTGAAGAAGCCTCCACTGTTTACTCCCTCTCACGCCAGTGTATGTTTCTTCTTGATATTTATCTCCTTCTGAAATGGTCTCATTTACTGCTTCATTTGTTTATGATCTACTTTCCCTGGACTGAGAGTTCTGGGTGACTCATGGCGCTGTCCACTCCCCGGCCAACGCCCCCCAGGGAATATGTAATCGGTGCTCTATAAAAACTCACTGAGTGATGGAAGGAAGGAAACACAGCAAAGCCTGCCCTTTCCAGCCCAGCACTTGAGGTGGTTTTATAAGGGACGTCCTCCCGGAACCAGGTGTGTTCCCTGAGCCTCTCGGCTAAGGCTGCCAGCAGTGGGCGGAGGAAAGAACCTTTCCTTTGTGTTATGAACGGAACAGGAATCATCAGGCCTCGGGACTGTGTGAACGTCTCTCCTCAAGGTCACACGCCCTTGCAAGAAGCCCCAGGGGACCCAGCTGTAACTGTAGGCAATTACAGGGTTTCTACCAGGTATGACACCTCCCCCTGGAGAGGACGGATGAGGTGGGCTTTCCGAAGCCTGCCTCGACCATCTGGTGCTCACGCGCTGGAGCCTGCAGAGGGAGCAGGGCATGGTCTCAGGGTCCGGCGGAGCCGTGGGATGCCACCGGCCTTGGGCCCCGCCTGGGGAAGTGGCAGGATTGCAGGCAGGCCTGCTCCCTGCCCATCAGTTCTTTCTACCTTGAATTCTTACCACAAACAGATACCAAGGTCATGCCGCTGAGGCCTGAAGCTTGAACACTAGCCACGTTCCCACCTCATGGCCTTTGCCTGAGCTGTGCTCTCTGCCTGGAGTACTCCCTCAGGTTATGGGGCAAACGTCAAATATCCGAGTGGCCTTCCCTGGCCCAGAATGGACACTGCTACTCTTGCTCCCGGCACCCACCATGCCCCTCCCCTCCCACTTCTCCCCACAGCAGCCCCCGCCCTCGGACACCACTTCTAGTTCACCTGTTTGCACGCTGCCCATTGCCCTTCCTGGCGCGGCCACCGGGGGGCAGGGATCTGGGCCTACTCTGTTCACTGTTATATTCCCCAGCCTAGAACAGTGCCTGGCACACAGCAGGTGCTCAGTAAATATCTGCTCAATTCACAAAACGTAGGATCTTCCTCTTTATGTTTCTATATTAACTCAAGGGCCCCGGCTGGTTTGTGTTCACGGTGCTTTTT
This sequence comes from Zalophus californianus, assembly GCF_009762305.2. Lineage (NCBI taxonomy): Eukaryota > Metazoa > Chordata > Mammalia > Carnivora > Otariidae > Zalophus > Zalophus californianus. The sequence goes on from NC_045602.1 coordinate 127,134,734, forward strand.
GTGCAGTGGATTTGGAAAATCTGACTTGAAATAGCATTTGATGGACCCCGTGTTCTCCGGTTTGCCACACTCCCCATCGCGCCCTGTAGTCTTGCACCCATTTCTGCCTATTCGTGTTATCTGCCAGGTCCCTGAAGGCCTTGGTTTGGCAACCTTCTAATATAATTTCGTTGATGAGACAGGTCCAATCTCTTCCTGGGGCAGAGGGCAGTGTTATATGCCAATAATAATCATAATTATTAACAGTAGTGAGTCTGGTTGGCTGCATGCTTGCCGTATGCACCGTGCCGGGCATGTGTCAAGCATCATTTTACTTAATCCCCTCAACAGCCCTTTTGAGGATAGAGAGTTAAATGACTGGTCAGAGCCACAGAGCTTGGGAAGTGAGATGTGCGGACTCAAACCCAGGCCTGTCCGACAGGAATGGCGGGGGCTGGGTGTCATGTTCCAGAAACGTACGGTTCACACCATACAGAAGGTAGTGATAATACACCCAGGGAGTGCACAGAGCTCTCTATGCACTTGGTCAATTCTTAGCTTCAGTGAGGCTCAGAAGGGTCCTGGGCTGGATGTTGGGTCCCCTCATTATCATCCCAGAGGTGGCTTTAGCTGGTACGTCAGCCGTGGGAGCAGCACAGAATCACATCGCCAAATACTGGGGACGCCAGTAGTGGGAAAGTGACTCCCTTTACGACTGATAAGCTCCAGGAGAAAGTGTCAGCCAGTGCTGTCACATCCTTAACACCTACACGACTCCTGTTTCCATGGGGAGTGAGCCGGCCGCCTGCTCAGAGCTCAGTGGGCAGCATTGTTGGCTTACGTTTCGTCGAGTGGTTTTAGTGTCCTCTACTTGGGGCAAGTGATCCTGGCTTCTCTCAGTTAGGGTGGTGGACTCTTGTTCTTTGAAACAAAACAATTACAGCTGAGTAAAAGAGGTCAATACTAGTACAAGCAGCACATAGGTGAGAAAGTTCCGGAAAGGTGCGGGGCTGGCTGGCGTTTGGCACACACTGGCTTCGTACAACCTAGACCTGCGCTCACAGTGTGGTTACGTGGTTGTGCTCTAGACACGCCTTCAGTGCCACACACCCCTAAACTGAGCTCCTGTGGTCACCGGTCCCCTCCTGCCTCCTCCTCTTTCCTCCAGATACTTAGACAATAATCCTCTTGCCACTCCTTGGTCCCACCTCTCTGTTCCCACACCCAACACATCAGCAAGGCCTGTTGCCCCTCCTCCAAAGTATATCCACCACGCGGCCTTGTTGCCCCCTCCCTGGGCCCCTGGTCATCCTCCCTCCTCCGAATTAGGCCATCTGCTTCGCTTCCTGACCGGACGCTGACCATTTATTCTGCAAGGAGCGGGCAGAGAGCCTTCTCTCCTTAGCACCCTCTGCGGTTCCCACTCACCGCAGAGCAGAGTCCCTGGGGTCATCTGCGGGCCTTGCTGGGTCCAGACCCCCTCCCTGCCCACTCTCAGCAGTCACAGGGGCCTCGGCTCTGCCCTCAGACTTGCCAGGCCTGCTCCTACCTCCGAGCCTTTGCCTCTTCTGCTCCTTTTCCTTGGAATGCCTTTCCCGCAGCACCCCGATGGCCTGTGCTCTCACCCCCTTCTTGTCTCTACTCCCGACCCCTGACAGTTCAGATCCCTTCTTTGCTTTACGTTTCTGAGTCTGTGTTATCTCTAACGAACCATATGCTTTTACATATTTATCTTGCTTGTTGTCTGCCTGCAGCCCCATGTCAGCACCAGGAGGGCTGGGGTTACCTGCGCCTCCCAGCCCTGAGGCCCAGGGCAGTGCCTGGCACAGGGAAGGCGCTCCGTAAGTATTCCTCACAGGAACGCATCCAGGGCATTCTGGGCAGAACCAACTTTTTGCCCGCTCTTCCCACACTACGCGGAGAAAGGCCGGAGCAGCTGGTCATGAGAACTCGGCCTCTCTGGGTCTCCGGGGGCTGCAGAAAGCACAAAGCTGGCTCCCCACCTGGCCTGCCAGACCCTTCTCTGGGAAGCAGGGGGCCGCCACCTGGTGCGTAATTCACCTGCCGGCAGCAGGCCTGAATGATGCGCTGGCAAAAAGCGAACAGCCTGCAGAACCGTTTCGTATTTTTAACGGACTCAGATCGAGGGTCTCCAAGTGCTTACGTCTCCCTCCTCCTCATTTCCCGAGGAGCTGAGCCATGGTGGCCCGTCGTCGTCCCTGGGCCCGGCTGCTTGTGGCACTCACCCCTGCCCAAAGCAGCCGGGTGCGGGGGAGCGGCGTCAGTCCGCTGCCCGAGTACAATTTCCCAAGGCCCTGAAAGGACGGCGGGGTCTCTGCGAGAAGCGGCACTAGAAGCCAAGCGTCCCCGCGGGGACAGTAACCTGCCTTATTAAAACTGCCGCAGCGACGAGGCTCTATAAATCCACATCTGGGACGCCAAACCACAGCATCTAATCTGCTCGCCCAGCCCAGCCCTGACGCAGACGGACAGACAGCTCTGACGGGAGGGGAGAGCCTGGAAGATGTGGCCGCACAGAGAGAAAAGCCAGTTTTTCATATTTTAAATGACGCCAGGCCGGCCAACCCAAACCTGCTTTGTCCCACATAAAGCTGGGGACATGCAGACAAAACCAGGCCTGGTTTCCTTCCGTGATCCAATCTTCCGACCTTGCCGGGCCAGGGCTGAGGTCCCCCTGACACTTCTCCGTGACTCTCATGGTCCCCCTGCCCCCACGGGTGATGCCGCATAACCCCCCCACGACACTCCCCTGTCTGTCCCTTTCTGATGGCTTTTTGGAGCCTGCTCAGTATGCTGCCTGTGCTATTACTTATCATTATCTGATGTCTTTCCTTAAAGTGACTTTAAGCAATAAACTTTAGCCTCAACCTAGTAACTATGTGAAATTCTGTGTCTGATAGGCTCATTCAGATCTTTTTGGATGCACATCAGAATAAGTTTGTAAGTAGTCAAATCAAGGTTTGTTGAGCTGCCACATGAGAAACCTGTGCCTTACCAGTCCTAGAAAGGCATTTCGGGAAACACTGAATTAAAGTGCTTTTCTAAAGCTCTGGGTCAGCGCAACCACTATCTCTAGGGAACAGGCAGGTGCTGGGGACTTTCAAGATTCAAAACATGACCCAATTTTTGCCACTCGCAGGGCTTAGGCAGTTCCTAGCCACTTTCTGCCCCAGAGGCCTGTGTGAGCTGGGAGCAGATGCACCTCATGCCCCTCTAAGACAGACTCCTGCGCCCCCCCCCCAACCCGCGACGTGGGTGGCTCAGGAGGCACTGATTGTGATGGATAACTAAGGAAATGATGCCCCCTGATGTTTGTTTTCTTAAAGTTATAGGTCAACGATTAGAGTCTGTGATGTCATCCCTCCTTGGAAAAGCCGTGGCAGGGAGACGGGATGCAGGCAAGAAAGCAAGCCCTTTGGTAAACCCAGGGTCTTGACTTAAATCAGCATTTTCTTTTTTCTTTTTTTTTTTTTAAAGATTTTATTTTATTTATTTGAGAGAGAGAGAGAATGAAAGTGAGAGCACAAGAGTGGGGAGGGTCAGAGGGAGAAGCAGACTCCCCGCCGAGCAGGGAGCCCGATGCGCGTCTCGATCCCGGAACTCCGGGATCATGATCTGAGCCAAAGGAAGTCGCTTAACCAACTGAGCCACCCAGGCGCCCTAAATCAGCATTTTCTACCTGTCTCTCACCTGGACTGCTGAGGCAGACTCTTCAACTGGCTCCTGGCTTCCGTGCCCTTCCCTCGGCCCCTGCACTATGCTCTCCACTTGGTGGCCAGAGGGTTTCTCTTATAAAGCATGAAGCTACAGCATGATTTCCTCTGCTCGAGCTCTCGCACCAATGGTCAGAATAAAAGCCAAAGTTCCCAGTTTGGCCCAGGAGACCCCAGGTGACCTGGACACTGATTTTCCCCAGCTACAACTTGTGCCTCTGTCTCCCACTTCCCCTCTGCTCCGGCCGTGCTGACCTCCTCACCACTCCTGGAATGCACCAAGCATGCTCCTGCCTCAGGGCCTTTGTACCTGCTGCTCTTGCGCCTAGACATCCCCCCCTCCCCACCCCGGGCCCCCGTGTCATCCAACTCTACCAATACTACCACCTCAGGGAGGCTTTCCCTGGGCTGTGTTGACTAAGGTCTCTCCATCATCCCCTTCTTGCTCCTTGGGAAAATGTTCTTAGCCGATTTATAGACTGTAGATAATGGTTGTCTCTGAGATGAGCACTGTGAATGGTGGATGGGGAAGGCTTTGCTTTGAATTATATGAGTATTTTAAGGTAAGACTGTGTCACTCATATAATTTGAAATACCCAGGCGGCGTGGGAGGGAGAAGAGAACTGCCTGGAAACAGGCTAATCTATGAATACTCCATGATACGTGTTACATTTCCACCTGTGCCTTTCATTTGGAGAAAAGATAATCTAGCCTGGGGAATGTTCTGGCAGAGGCCTTTTGGCAAGGACCCCTCACATCTGTAGAGACCACAGGTAACTGACCACAGGTAACTCCGAATACTAAATAAGAGGCCCCAGTCAGAAGGCCACAGGCAGGACCTGCCCACAGAAGTGCTTAGTTACGCTTTTTTCAGTGTATCAAGAACACTACAGATTTTGGGCGCCTGGGTGGCTCAGATGGTTAAGCATCTGCCTTCGGCTCAGGTCATGATCCCAGAGTCCTGGGATCGAGTCCCGCATTGGGCTCCCTGCTCCTTGGGAGCCTGCTTCTCCCTCTGCCTCTCTCTCGCTCTCTCTCTCTGTGTCTCTCACGAATAAATAAATAAAATCTTTAAAAAAAAAAAAAAAAAAAGAACACTACAGATTTTTTAACGAGCTTTGTGGACTCTTGGCATTTTTGCTTTCACGGGCCCCTTCCTCTGTGAAAAATATTAAGAATTTCTCCTCATCCCAACTCTTTTCAGGTTCACAGACCCAATTCCAATGTGGGGCATTGCCTCCCAACCCCCAACACCACCAAACAGTTCTGGGAAATCGGTAGGGTGTCCAAGAGTTCAACTCATTTCGGACACTGTCTACCCGGAGTCAGCATCCGATTCCACAGGTTAAGGGCTCAAGTCCCACGAGCCTGCCCCCAACCCCCACCTCAGACACTCGTTGTCACCTGGGCTTCTGACCTATAGGCCACAGATTCGTGGTTCTAATGACCTCCTCCTTAGGTTCTTTAACTTGCTAGGGTGGCTCACGGTCCCAGGCTGTTTCCTCCTGTCCTGTGGGTTGAAAAGCAGGAGGTGAAGGGCCACCTGGCATGCGGACCGGCTGAGGGTGAAGGGGATGAGACCCGTGTCCTCTGCAGGTGCCACCCTTCTCTGAACGATTCTTTTTGTCACCCGTTTAGTTCTGTAGGTTAAACAGGTTCCAGTGCTAACTGTGTTTGCGGGTGTAATGCACACATGCACGCTTCTGTTCTGGATGGAACACGGGGCCCTCCCTCATCTGTAGACTCTGGGTATCGAAGAGCCTGAAGAACAAAGTGTCAGCTGTCTTATGAAACCACTGACTTTCTTCGGGCCTTCATTCCCTTCTGGAAAAATACAGCACGAGAATAGCTTTAGGTAAAAGGTTTCTTTTGACCGTGAGATTCAAGGACAATTCCAGAATGCTCTCTGTCACCTTATGTAGTATGCCTGGAAGGGCTCTAGAGGCACGTGGCCTGAGTTCGAATCCTGACTTTGCTACTTCTATTAACCCGGTACCTTGTGCGAATGATTTAACTCTCCCGTGTACCTCAGTGTCCTTGTCTGCCTCCTTCCCATGGGATGTTCCAAAATTTAACTGAGGAAAATACGTGCAAAGCCTTTAGTGCAGTACAAGGCATACCAAAAGCACTTAATACACGTTAGCTGTTACAAATTTTAGTTATTGTAGCTCCCAAGTACTATGTAACACAGAGTTCACAGAGTGCCTCGGGACAGAATCTGGCCTGTGTGTTTGATTTAGTTGTGCTTGAAAGGTGTTTAAAAAAATTAACTTGATTGCTAACTTTCTTTCTTTCTTTTTTTTTTTTTTTTTTTTTATAGGGAGATTTCACATCAATCCAGCTCTCTGGCTTTGCTTGAAAAAGACAGAGATCTGGCCTTGATGGGTCTAAAGGTGAGTGGACCTGAGTAGTAAGGGCTCAGTTTAGAAGGTCCACTCTGTTTCTTCATGGCTCCCCGCTTTCCACGTTTACAGGACCTGCCGGGCCTTAAAGACACTGAGTTTACAACCTGTAGCGATTTCTACTGCAGCTGAAGGGACCAGCTAAGTAAACCTTCAAAGTAACACTTACTATGACCCAGAGCCCCAGAGAGAGCAGGCTTTAAGAGGGGGAGGAGAGCTGTGGGTCTGGGTACGGGCTAGAACAGAATCTTGACCTGGGGCGGGGGCAGGGAGAGAGGGGGAAGGGCCGTCAGCTCAGGCCACAGGTGGCAAAGCACCTGTGTCCTGTGCTGTCCTCCTGCCACCGGTGACCGCCCGCCAGGCTGGCATTCCCATGGCAGCCCTTGTCGGGTCCTTGAGTGTCCCTGGAATGCCTGCAAGGTCACCGGGTCAGCTTGTGAGCCGCCTGCCCCCGGCAGACTCTTTAACAACCACGGGAGGCTGGGCCCTGGCCGTCCCATTGCCCGGAATAGCTCTGTGCCCACGGGGGGTCAGGGGGAGGGGGGGCGCGACAGGAAGGCCTGCGGCTGAGCCGCAGAAATGGAGGCCACACCTGGGCAGAGGGACTCCACTGTTTCCTGAACAATGACATTTGATTCCCCTCCTCGTGGCCAACTATTGCTGTGCCTTCGACTCGACCCGGAATAATTACATCGGATGCCCGGGACCTGCTGCTCAGACCACTTTTCCTCGCGATGGGGCAAAGGGTGGGGGGCGCTCCTGACTCTGGGATGTCACAAAATGCAATCAAATGCTGTTGCCGGTTTTAGCTCCAAGAAGCAAGGCTCAAAATGGGTTCCTCAACCCGGTCTCAATGAAGCAGGTGTCGAAGAGGCCGTGTCGGAATTCTATGAACGGACACTGGCCTATCAGAGAGAGCATGAAGTTAATTTTTCCTCCTCTGTCGTCTGCTAGCTCTGGCCGAGAAGCTTCTGGGAGAGAACTGTGATACAGCCCTTCTCAATGGAAGAGAGGTGGCCCAGAGGCCCTGGGAAAGGGCAGGTCGCAGCAATCACGGGTCACGGCCTCCCTGAGGAGCTCCACCCACATCCCATTCCTTGCCAGAGGCTATGTCTTCCATGAGGCAGGGCCTCCGGGGGTGTTTGGCCAACTTGTCCTCATGGGCTACACAGAGCCGGTCACCTAGCCACTGGCCTGGTGGTGATGTGTGCAAAGCGGCTGGATGTCTGTCCGGAGCCTGAAAACCTGTTCCTCCTCCCTCGGTGTCCCCGACCCTGTAAACAGCACCGCCATCTGCCCATCCGCTCGGCCAAAACCTCAGAGTGATCCTTGATTCTCCTTCCCTCCGCCTCGCAACCCAGCCACAAGCCCTGCCTGCTGACCCTCAAAACAGAACCGGCTCCATCCCCTTGCTCTCTCTGCAGGGCACCCACGGGCTCTTACCTGGAGCACCCACTGGTCTCCCTGATTCTGATTTCGTCCCCAGGCCACTACCCCTCTACCTGCAGCCAGACTGAGCCGCTGAACACATGAATCATGCATACTTGACCTGCTCAGAACAGCTCAGTGACTTTCCACAGGTTTTGGAAGAAAACCCAGACCTTCCCCCATCGTTCTCCCCCTCACTCGCCAAGGTCCCGCTGTCCCCCTCGAAGTTCCTGGCAAGCCCATTCCTGCTGCGGGGCTCTTGCGCTTACCCTGCTGCCTGGGATGGTCCCCCCTCCCCACGTTCCCATGTGACCGTCTCCTTCTCATGGGGCAAGCGTCACTAGTACCCTTCACACACCACCGCCCCCGCTCCCCCCAGAGGTGCTGCCCCTCACTGGACCCTTGCTCCTGACCTCTGGTGTGGGAGAGACCCCGGTTGTCCACCGATATATGTTTCCCCTGCCCAACAGGCCCTGATTTTAATCTTCGATGTACCTAGCTAGGAAATACATTTCCCAGACCGCCTTGGAGCCAAGCGTGCTAGTGGTCCTCCCTTTGGCCTTCTCGATCAAGTTCTCTGTCCAGTGATTCAGCCCAGTGAGCTGACCTAGATGTGCTGTATCCACAACTGTCTTTACCCTCTGGTTTTGGGCTGGATTTGGCTACTGGAGGGCCCTGGGAGATCACCAGAAGAGGAAACAGATGTTGGGGTATGCAATCCTCCATTTCTCTCCCTGTGGTATCAACAGAGGGGGACAGCTCCTGTGGGGTGGCCCTCTGTGTTCCAGTAACCATTTGCTCCCCTCATTCCCTTGGTCTTGGGATAGGAATGGCTCCAGTGTTACTAAGTAGATTTCCCCACACTTGCTTGCTTACACTTTGGCTAAATACAGTTAAACCCTCCTTGAATAATCCAAATTTGAGTGTGCCCCACATTTCTTGCTGAGATGGTGTGGCTAATTAAGTTCTGTCTGTGTTGTACGTGATGTCTGGAATGAGGTTCTTAAGGGGAGCTGACTTAACTTGAAGTCCATTCTTTTTACCCTTTTGCTTCCTCCTTCTGTGATGTCTGGAACGTGGCTGTGATAGCTGGAGCTCCAGCAGTCATTCTGAACCATGAGGTGACCTTAATAACAGAAGCCACACAAAGAGCATGGCAGAACAGAAAGGCAGAGGAGCTTGGGTACTTGGTAACCTTGAAGCCACCATGCCAGCCCTGGAATGCCAATTTCCAGATATTTTTATGTGAGTAAGAAGCAAAATTCTATCTTGTTTAAGCCACTGTTATTTTATATTTTCTTTTATATGCAGCCAAACCTAATCCCGATATAGTTAGCTTCCAGAATTTAAGTGATCTCCCAAGTGTTGCTAAATTGAAAAAAAAAAAAAAAAAGGCTTGCAGGAATGTGCTTGGCAAGTTGAACACCAGGGTGGGTCTAGATGAGCCTTTCTTCCTCCTGAGATAACCTGCAGCCACATGTTTTTGTAACTCTAGTGAGAAATGGCAGGAATGTCGGGAGTTGGTGTCTTAAGAGAGGCCAAGTTGGAAGTTACACTGATCTGGTGTCCGGAATCTGGGCACGCTCTCCTGGGCTTCCAGCCATTTGGGCCCTACGGATACCCAAGCCTGAAATTTAGAATTGATTTCTGGAGATCAGTCTGCAGTACAGGGTGTGGTTTCCTTGTGTTCACAGATGGAAAGTAGAAAACAAGTGCCTGGCCAGAAACCCTCCCCAGCCTTTCTCTCGAAAGCCTGCCTCTCCCACCAGGCAGCCCTCTGGGTTAGGGGCCTGCAGCTTTCAAGATCAGAGACCCCTCTGGGTCTTGGACCCAGTAAAGCACAAACAGGCACACAATCTACAGACACTTCTTGCCCCCTCCCTGGCCCTCTATCACTCCCAGCTCATCCAGGGCTGGGCCTCTTGCCTGAGCTTGCGACTCTCAGAGCTGACTGCCTTGGACAGCTCCTCCTGGTTTTTCCCAGCCTCTTCAACTTACCAGGTCCAGAAACTGAACTGAGCTCCTGACCAGAGCTCTCCCTTGCTCTGTCAGTAGAGAACCCCTCCTTGCAGTCAGGCCCAAACCTTGGAGTTATTCATGACTCTTCTCACCCACTCCACATCAGGTCCATCAGCCTATCTTATTAGCTCTACCTGATAACTAGGGGCAGCATCTTCCTCCCCCCACTCTGGTCGGAGCCACCATCATCTCGTGCTTGGACTCCTGCCGTAGACCCCTCCCTGGGCTCCCTGCTCTTACTACATCCCTCCAGTTTATTCTCCATATCATAGCCAGAGGAGTCATACTAACACATAAGTCAGATAATGTCCCTCCTCTGCTCAGTGTCCTCCCCTGGTGTGTGTAGCACTCAGAATACCAAAATCCTCCCTTTGGTTCAAAGACCCTGCATGATCTACCCTTCCACCATCAACCCATTGCCTCACAGACCTCGCCCTTGCTCACACTGCCCTGCTGTCCTGGCTTCTCTGCAGCTCCGTGAGCCTGGTGGGACTGCTTTCTGCCTCAGGGCCTTTGCACCCACTGTTCCTTCTGCCTGGAATCCTCTTCCTTCTTTGTCCAATGTCCCCATAAAATCATCACTCTCCCTTTCCCTCTCCTTACTGACTTCCCTTCCTTGTTTTATCTCCCTCACCTCTTTTCACTATCATAGGCACAATATACTTTATAAATCTTTTCTATTAACTCTTGCATGAGTATGTATGCTCCGTAAGAGTAGAGATTTTGCCTATTTCTTTTGCTGCTGGATCCCCTCTGGCACATGCCTGCTGGATGAATGAGTTTGTCCCATAAGCACCCTGCTTTGGGGAGAGCCCTGTGAGTGTGCCCTGAGCATCTCCTGGACTCAACTGCACACCTGGCACCTGCCTTCTTCTGGCACCAGTTCTTGAATTTTCCTTTAGGGAACACACCTACTCCTTCTCTGAGTCCTCCTGGCTCCTGGGCAGTTGGCCTCATTCCTGACTCCACGGATGTGCATGTGACCCAGGCCAGCCGATCCCTGTATTGCATCCCCCTGAATGGTTCATGGTTGACCAGCTGTCCCGGGGAGGACCAGCTCTAAGATACTTCATTTGGCGTCATTTATTGGTACGCATGGGAGAGAGACACTCTTTCTACAAGGATGGCTCACTGTACCATTAATGCAGGTCTGGTGAAAAGCTGGGTTGAGGGTGAAGCCACTTTGGAGGAGAGCTGAGAATAAGGAGATGGAGAGCCAGATGAGAGGCAGACAGAGCTCCTGGATCCAACCACATCTGAGGCTCAGAATACACTTGGACTTTTTATTTACTTGAGTCGAATAAACTCCTTTTTTGGTGTCTGGTCAGTCCAGTTTGAATTGGGTTTCTGTCACTCGTCACTGAGAGAATCCAGACTGACAGAAAGTGGTTGTGAAACATGGGTTTTTATATCCAATGGAACACTCGTTTCCATGGCATCTCCGTGGCCCCTCCAACATTGCCACTTGGTGGCCTTTTGTCAGCCACAATGGCATGACTCCGTTCCTACAGTCTTGGGGGGCACACCTGGAATCTGGCAATCTGAGGGGGTCTCAAAAAGGCAGCTTGTTTCTACCCTGTGTGGACCCTCTGGAGATAAGCCCCGATATTCTGGGGTTTGGGGATCTGTCTCCTTAACCCTCAGACACAGGAGCGTCTGTATTGGCGGGGCTCCAATACGAAAACCCCATGGCTCATGCTTACGAAAGTCCCTCCCTTTTGCAGCTTCCATCCTGCTGACCGGGGCCAGGAGAAAGTCTTGGGGAGGTGCTGTTGCCCTCACCCTTCACAACAAAGACACGCCAGCCTTGTGGGAGGCAGCCGCTTGCCCAAATGCAAAAACACTGCTGTTCTCATTGTACTTGGTTTCGCAGTGACCTTTTAAAAAAGGCAGTGGAGACTGGTTTTTCATTTACAGTCATAATTTAAGACTTCCTTTTCAAATACTATTTAAGCTTCAAAAAGTAAGTCCAGTTCAATAAAATCTCAAATAATGGAACAGACGGCCCTGGGATGCTGCAAATGCTCCACAAGGACTGTGTCTAACTGCTCTTGGTGTCCCCGGGCCTGTCTGAGCCGCTAAGGCTCACCAAAGGTTTGGCCGGATCGAATCCAACCAGTAAACCCTGGCAGGGCTCCCCAGTGACACAGCCTATGTGGCCCAAGGACACCAGATGCAAACAACACGCTGGCTTCTGTGTGTTTCTCCTTCTCTTATGCTTCTGGTAAAGGCGGCCAGCCAAGCCCCTACCGGTCTCCGAGGATCACCCAGACACAGGGATTTTCCCAATCACCTTGACAATGTATCCATAATGGAGGCTGCTTCCTGACCCCTGTGTTGTGGAACCAGCTCCCCCGGGGCATGTGATGCTTCTGAGTGACATCTCAGGGAAGGGTGTCAGATGCACACGAGCAAAGAGCAAACAAATCTATGGCCCGCCTCCCCCCACCCCAAACTTGCAATGAGGGCACGAGACGAGCCCCTCTGTCTGTGTCCCACCCCAGTTCTCTCAACCAGACCCTAATTAGGATGGACGGCTGTTCTCCACCCGGGACTGGAAGGAAGCCTGGAATTAGCTCAGTCGAGAAGACTTCAGCCCTGAGAACCATCAGAGCTGCCGCACGAATGAGCAGAAAATAGCAGATGATAAATTTTTTAGGACCACCCTCTGTGTTTCGGTTGTAGCAGACTGTGAGATAATGGGCTGGCCTTTTTTGGAACATGCATTATTGATCTGGGTCTGTCTAGTGGTTTATAAAAAGCCCACCGTCCCCCCGCCCCGCCCCCACTACCATCTTCCCATCCCTCACCTCCCGAAAGCTGCACAGCCTCCTTCAAAAGCCAGTTCTGCTGGGGAGGGGGCAGCTTGAGCGTGGAAGGGAAGGTTCGAAGGCACCGGGCATCGATGCAAGGTGGTGTGCGGCGTGGGAGCCGACAGACGCCCCAGAACACGACGGCTCTCAGTGCACCGAGCCCACGGCCTGGGACTTCTCTCTCAGCGTATGCTGAGATGCATGCATAATGACATTCCTGGCAATGGTATTTGTGACAGTGAACACCAGCTAACGAACACACGCACAATCTAGAAACAACTCAACAGCCATTCCAGGAGACTGGTTAAGTAGAACAGTGGTTAAGACCAAGGGCTCTGGTTTCAGTCTTGCCTGGCTATGGACTAGCCGTGTGGGCGTGACCTTGGACAAGAAACTTCATTTTCCTGTGCCTTAATCCCTCCCTCTGTAAAATAGAGGGAATCTATGTATTTTAAGTTAGCTGTGGTTCTCCTTGACCTCCTCCCTCCTGTGTGTCCTTATCATGCCCATAGATCCTTCTTCTATATTTGCATACTCTGTTGGTTTTATTCGGGAGTCACAGATGTAAACGTACGATCACATTCTGACATGAGGCTTAGCTGGATCACGTTGCTGCCCCCACAATGTGTTGTTCCTGAGGGTGGCTGTTCAATCATTCACCCTGGCTCAGGCCAAAAGTCTAGGAGTAGCCCTTGATCTTCCTCTTTTCCTTAACCCCCACATCCAACCGTCTGTTGGTGCCTCGCCCGTGACTGCTCCCGCCCTGGCTCCAAGCTTCCATTACCCCCTGCCCAATTCCCGCAGGCCTCCGAATGGGGCTCCCTGTTCCTGTGTTCTTGCTCTTGGCAAATCCCAAATCGAATATAACAGCCAGAGGGATCCTGCCGGAACCTAAGTCAGCTCACAGCCCCTGCTAAAGGCCCGCGAACCCATGTCCATTTTACTAAAACTTAAAACCTTCGCCATGGCCACAAGGCCCCTCATGACCTGGTCCCATTCGACTCCTGGACTTATCGCTCTCCACTTTTATCCTGGCTCTCTCCAGCCCACAGCCTTCCTTCTGTCCTAACCTACCAAGTTCTGTTGCTAACTAACACAGTGTCTTTGCCTTTCCATTCTTGGCCTGGAATGCTCCTTTCCCATCCTCTAGCTCCCAGCATGGTGCGCTGCACAGAGTTGGATGGTTAATATGTATCTGCTGAATGCACAAGTGGGGGTCTGGACAGTCTTGAACTCCCAGGCATGACTACCATCGAGGGGCCCTGTGAAGCAAGACCTGTGCGCTCAGAGATCTGGGTGCTATATGCAAGGGCTCTCTGCAAAATTCTACCAGAAACAAAACTTGCATCCCTATGGCCATGATCTGTAGACTACCCATGGTCATCAAACACAGCTCAAGCTAGGTGCTGCCGGACAGATAGGTATTCGGTATGTCCAACTGTCAAGAAAGGCTCTGGGCTTTGATTGCTTCCTGGCTGCAAAGTCTTCTTGCACTTGATAAGCTCCCTGAGAAAAATCTATACTTGTGATCATTAATACAAATCATTATAAGGAGCAACTGGGATGTATATAAATCACCTTTTCTTAGCAGTTAAAAAGGCTGGTGTATGCTTTTAATAATGGATCCAAAAAGAGTATAGATTCACAGTTGGATCTTCACCACAATCTCAGGTTTCGTTGCAAAGGCTTATCCAGTAAACCTTTACATTTGTTGTCACCTATAATATTCAATTGTTCTTTGACAGTGGATGGAGGCTAAAAAGCCCACCCCTCACCTGGTCAACTCTTGGCACTCTCTACCACGACCCACAAGAGCCTCCAAGATTCAGCTCCATCCTCTCTCTCCAGTCTCTATTCCAGCTCCCTTCCCCAGGCTCCAGCCCCATGTGTCTCCTTGCTCCTGCCTCAGGGCCTTTGCACGTGCTGTTTTCCCTTTTTAAAAGGTTTTTCTTCACAGTACACAGTAGCACTGATGATTAGAAGGGAAATCTATAGGAGGAAAATGCACAAGGCATTGTGTGTTTTCCAATACAGTAGCGACAAGCAGCTATTGAGCACCTGAAAGGTGGCTAGTCCTAAAAGAGATGTGCTCTAAGTGTAAATTACAGGCCAGATTTCAAAAACAATATAAAAAATGTAACTATCTCCTTAATGACCGATATGTTGAGAGATAATCATCTGGACATATGGGGTTAAACAAAATACGTTATTAATTTCATCTTTTTTTTAGCATTAAAAAATGTAGCTACTAGAAAATTTAAAATTGCTTATGTCATTTGCCTTTGTGGCTCCCATTATATTTCTATAAGGCAGTTCTGTGTATGGTTTCCTGTTGGAGAAATAGAACCTGTGAAATCAGTGAATTCAAGGTGGTGGTGGTGGGGGGAGAAGACACAAGCTAGGGAGAAAGAAGGCTTACACTGAGGGAGACCCCCCCAATGGTGAGCTGGAAATATCAGTGGAGCTCGAGCCTGGGGAGCAGAGGGTGCAGCTGAGACAGACTCTGGAGGGCTCGCTCTTGGCGGCCTCGGGTGTGGAGGCTTGTCCTCAGGCAAAGGGACACGTCGGGGAGAAAAGCCTCACACAGGTGCAGCACCCACTGCTCAGGGGGAGGAGCCTGTGGTCTGGTGTGGGAGCGCAGGCCCGGAGCCAGGGCGGCTTCTGCACGGGGCCAAGGAGCGGCGGGGGTGGCTCGCGTGGGGAACGAAGGCACTGAGACTGTGAGCTGGAGAAGCCCCTGACATGCCTGCCATCGGTGCGAGTGAGCTGAACCCTAGCAAGGGTCCCTGTCCTCACCCGCTTTACCCGGAGCCAAAGCACCGCGAGGGGAGGGAGCTCCGCACAGGGGGCGGCCAAGCTCATCCTCCTGAGGCACCATCTTTGTGAACAGGGTCAGGTCACTAGCAAGAGTGTCTGCCCTCCCTGTCCCTGGATGCCACCAAGGACGGCTGAGCCCACCTGAAGTGGTTAAGATTGGAGGAGCAGGGCTCACACATGCCTATGTTACACACACGTACACATAGGTACAAGTACACACACACACGCACGCATGAACATGCGCGCGCGCGCGCACACACACACACACACACACACACACACACACACACACACACACACACACACACACACACACACACACACACACACACACATCCCGGCTGGCTCCTCCTTAGCTTCAGTGTCAGCTCAAACATCACCTCCTCTGAGAGGCCCTCCCTGATTACCAATCCAAAGTGGCTCCCCCTCCCTGCCCCCATCCGGCACGGCACCCTCTGTAGTATCACCAGCCCATTTCTCCCTTCTTGAAATGATCTTCCCCGTGACCTTGCTGATTATCTGTGTCCCTCACTCCATGACAGTAGGGATAATGCCCGTCCTACTCATTACCGAAGGTCCAGGCTCTACGATCTTGCCTGGCACACAGCAGGTACTCAATAGAAACTGGGTGAAAATAATGAATTGGTCTCAACATCTCTCCTTAGGACTTCTGGAGCAATCCAGGAAGGGTTCTGCCACAGGAATGAGTTGGAGACCCCTCGCCTTGTGGCCCAAGCTGCAAATGCACATGTGTGGGACAAACCCCCATGACTTGGTTTACATCCAAGCAAGCTCCACAGGTCTCCACGGCCAACCTGCGTCAGGAGCTTCAGAGCCTGTGGGCCGCCGGCTGCTTACCCAGCTCCACGTCCTGGTCGTCTGTCAGCACCAGGATGATGTTGGGGCGGATGTTTCTGCGGTCCCTCTGAAACCTGCCTTTCAGGCGGTGGTGCGACAGGAACGCTGAACTTCCCCCCAGCAGAGAGAAAACGGTTGCGGAGAGCAAGCAAAGCAGGAGGCTGGGGGGGGGCCATTTTACGTTCCGCCGATCCGGGGCTTCTGGCAGGACCCACGAGTCTGAAGTGGCGTTTTGTGGATGTGTCTCTGGTCCCTTCTTCCCGCTCTACTCACGGATCTAAAGTAGGAGGAAAAGAATCAGGTCAGTCTTTACGTAAAGGCCGCCTGACGGCTCGGGCTTGCATAATGATTCCTGGCATGGACAACGAGGGTTCCTTTGATCAGGGGGAGCCAGAGCAGAGGAAACCTAACTTGGAGAAAGTGAGAAGGAAAGAACTTACAATGTGCTCAGGTAACAGAGTGGCAGGAAAGCCTTCTGTGACCGCTTCTGCAGACAGATTTCTCCCCTGGGCCAGCAGTCTTCTGAACGTGCTGGTGGCGGCCCTGGCCCCAGTCAGATAACCAGCCTGTCTCTGAACCTGCCAACTGGTTCAGCAGACAGATCAGCCCCAAAGAAAGGAAAAGAAGGAGCCCAGACTGGGGGAACAGATGTTTCTGGGGGCGGGGAGGCAGAGGTGAGCAGGACACAGTCCCCACTCTTGGGCAGCATGTGGCTCAGGTAGGGTGTGGATGAGCGGGGCTACACAACCCTGTGTGTGTTCCAGTCACGGCTCTGTCGCTTGCCAGCTGGGTGTCCTCCCCGTCAAGCCAGTAGGGACCTCAGTTTTCCCGCGAATAAAATGGGGAGACAGGGCTGTTATAGGCGCTTAAGCCAGCAGGGATGTGTGTGAAGGCGCCCTGCAGACAGATCCCATTGCTGGACAAGTTGTTCACATGAGTTTTAAGTCTGCAGAAACAACAAAAGGACAAAAGGGAAAACTGAGGGCTAAAAAGCTACGGGAGAAGAGCTGTCACAGTCTGTTGCGACCTCGGTCACCCCCGGGCACCCCCAGGCCAGATGCGGTCACAAGCAAAGGTCGGAGGGGAGGCAGGATGGCGCATCTTGGCTTGGGCGGGTCTGGTCTCCTTCTGCGCTTTGCTCTCTGTGGTCATTTTTCTACTTCTTGAGGAAATGAGCCTTCAAGTCTTTCCAGATATAGACTTTGGGTCTCATTTATTTAAAACGAGAGAGAGTGAGCGAGCAGACTTGTCAGGAGGAAACCAAGCTTGTTGGAGGTGGGGCCGTGTGACCTTGAAGGACTCTGCCCACCTGCCCCCAACCCTTGCCAAAGTCCCAGCTCAGGGGACTCATCAAGGGCTCTGGTCCATAGAAGGGGATGCGCCACCGCAACAGCCCCCTAAACGGGCCCCTGTTTCTACCGACCGCGCCCGCATCCTCCAGTCTCTCCAGGGCACCGGCAGGATCTTCCCAAAATGCAAATCCCATGTTACCACTCTGCAGGCCTGGCCCGGGCTGACACCAGCAAGGTGTTCAGGGCACAAGACAGAAGGGACTCACTCACGCCAGGTGGCACCAGTGCGAGGCGCTCACTTCACTTTGGCCCCAGTCCTGTCCCTCACCTGCTCAGACCCTCCCTTGGCTTCCCCAGCCCAAGGAATACAATACACACTCCCTACCAGGGCCTACAGGTGATTCAAGTGATCCAGCCCCGGCCTACCTCTCCTCCTTCCTCCCAATTGCTCCCCAGCCCCACGGGTTTCTTTCTGTTGACACGTCAAGTGTGTTCCTGCCCCAGGACCTTTGCACTTGTTCTTCCTTAAGCCTGGAAGTCTTTTCCCAGATTTATTTTCTATCCTGGGCTCACTCTCCTCTGCCAAGTCTTGGCACAAACGTCACCTCCTCAGAAAGGCCTGCCCTGACTGCCCTAAGGTGGTGCCCCCACGTGAGGCACTCTCTATATTTTGTAACCTGTTTTATTCTCCTCACAATCCCTACTATAACCTGTAATTATCTTAGTTGCCCAGTTCTCCCCACTAAAGGGTCAGCCCCACGAGGGTAGGAAGTAGGCCTGTGTTAATCACAGCTGGGTCCCCAGCACTTAGTACAAAGTCTGTCATGTAGCAGTAGGCACCAGATAAATATTCTGAGAGCTAAAGGAACGGAGATTTTGTTAAGATGCTCTGAGTTCTGCAGACCGAGGGATGTGGGACTTGGCAGGGCCATGCCATAACCTCGGTATGGAGGCTCAGAGGTGTCACCAACCCCTTCCCCTGTCATCCTCCCCCAGGAAGGGTCCCGGGGTGGGCTGCTCTTTGTCCCTCAGACCCATTTTCCACTCTGCTCGGTGCCCCAGGAAGCCAGTCTCGCCCCGGCAGACTGCACCTGCCCCATCTTTGGCTTCCTGCGGGTTTTGTCAGTGGGAGCTCTGCTGGGAGGCTGCTGCTGGGCAGGGGGAGGCAGGACATCAGCATGTTTATCCAACTCTGCTCCCCCCCTTGCATCAGCGGCACCCCGGTGCCTTTGTCTCTCTAGGCTGGCCACTGTTCTAGCTTTCTTCCAGTCCTGGGGGCACCTCTCAGCCTCCGCTTGCCCCTCCAGGCCTGCGGGTAGCGATGCTTCTCCTCCCTTCCTAGCTCCCTCTGGGGGTTGCAAGATTCCTTGTTTGCTCCCTTACCCCAAACTGCTCCTAGAAGTAATGCCTTTAGTCGACACTCCCGGGGGCAGGCTGGGAGCAGAAGCAGGCTCCATGCAGTGCTTCCCTGCCCGGGGGCCTCCAACAGGACATCTGTGCAGGGGAGGTGGGGGGATGAGGGTGATCACGTTCTCAGGGGAGCTGACCTGGGAACCGTGACTTTCACAGGCCCCAAGGGCAAGCACCAGCTTCCATCCTGTGGCCTCTCGACTGCCAGATCCACCGCACCGTGTTTTGAGCACCTGCTGTGTGCCACACTGTGGATGGTTAAGACATGGACTTTGGAGTCACTCGCTGGGTGACCCCAGGCAAATAACTCAACACCTCTGTGCCTCAGTTTCCTCATCTATAAAATGGGTGGGGAGGATGAAACGGGTTCATACAGCGCGCTGAGACCACAGCGTGGCACACAGAATGACCCAGAACACATCATTCACAGAGTAAACCATTCCTGGATGACGGTCGCTGTAGTTGTGGGTGGGCTGTGACGGGCGCTCTGCCTGCAGAGTCTCCTCCACTCCCGACCACCTCCCCCACAGGTGTGAGTGCTGTCCCCATTTTGTAGTTGAGAACTCGGGGGCTTAATCACGGTCCTGAGATCACCCTGGGGAGGAAACGGCAGAGATGGTTTGACCTCTGCTCCCCCCGACTGCTCAGCGCGGGTCCCCTCCCCTAAATGCACCTTTCCCAACTACCCCCATTCAGGTGCCAGAGCCCCCGTTGCTGCTCTATCTGCACAACCCTTCCACTGTGACATGGTCTCATTTAAAAATAAAAACATAAATACATGTTTTTGGAAAAGCAAACTTTCTATCCAAGGGTAAAGGAAAAATTGGCATCGCCGTCTCCAACAAACTAACCCACACAAAATGAAAGAAAGCAGACACTGTTAGTCTCACAGCTTCTCGTTCCTTCCTAAGGCTCAAAGCTGAGCTGTATGCCCACCTGCTTGCCCACCTGTACGTGTTCTCTTTCTAGGTGTTGAAAGGAGTCAAAACGCATTAGCACCATCCCAGACTTTCTGCTGGAGGGAGTGGGAGGCCGGGAGAGGGTTGAAACGGAGACATGTTCCACCATCGAATCGGTCCCTGAATTACCCCAAATCATGGGGGTAGTCCTCCAATCATGTTGTTTATCGGTCTGTGTCCCACCCGCCCCTGGAAACACACCAGGATGCTTTGTGCTTTGCACTTGAAGTACCAACCAGCTCACCGTCATGTGTGAAACGCACATTCACGTGCCTTCGGATAGACATCAAGCACTAAAATAAGATTGAGAGGCTTTCCAAGGGATGCCCCACAACTCTCTTCTGCCGGAAACAGAGAGCTTGCAATGCTCCCACCCTCGCTCTGTCCATCTTACATTTAATCCGCATTTCCACCCATCCAATTATACCCATTTGATGGATGAGGAAGCCGAGGCACAGAGAGTTAAAAGTACTTTTCCCATTATTACATGGTTAAATAAGTGGCAGATGTGGGGTTCAAACCCAGTCTGGCTCGACAAGACTGCTCAAACAGAAGCCCCCGGAAGCAGACTGCTGGGTAAGTTCCCAAGGCTCCCAGCCTGCTTCCTTCCTCATTTGCTGAATGGAGCAGCAGGTGGCCAGGTGTCCTCTGAGGGTCTTTTGGGGCTCTGGACCTGTGATGTAGAGGGAGGCATGGAGCTGGGAGCTGCAGCCTGTACTGGGAGCTCTGGGCCAGATGGTGAGTGGAGCTGGGAGACGTGATCATTGGACCCTGTTCCTGGCACCCATCCATGTTGGTTTTCTCATGCGCCCCCCCCAACCACAGTCCCCTTCACCCCCTGCTCCCCAGCAACTATAACCCACCAGCCAGGATGCTCCCCCTCTGGATACAAGACAAAGCTCTGTGACTGGAGACTGGTGAATAACAGGGGCTAATTATTTCATCAGATCAAGTCATCAGTAGGTCGATTTTGGATGAATTCCCCCAGCTCTGACTTCCCCTGGCCTTGTGCCAGCCTCTCTGGATGCTGAAGAAATCAATTAAAAATGACACATGGGATTCTGCCTCCATTTTTTTTTCCTCCTCGGAAAAAGATTCAAAGTGGTTAAACGGAGAGTATGTGGTGAATCTGTACAGCACCAGTGGCCTGATGTTCTGACTATCCCTCGGACACCTTGTCTCATTCCCACCAGCTCACTGCAAGGTCCCTCTGACTCCTTCCCTTTGTCCTGTGTTTTCTCAAAGACCTTGGCAAAGGCTTGCCAGTCGAGGAAGACAGCTCTGGAAATGTCCAGTATCCCAAGTGTTCAGAAGCATCACTCCTGCTTCTAGATTTATCTGTTAATCTGCACAGAGGAACAAGTCTCTGGTGGACCAATGACTCCTCGGCCCCATCGACCACAGCTTCGGGGAAGCTCCCGGGACCTTACCCAGGCCTGTCCAGAAAGAACCAGATGGTAGTCTTCCTCTGAGGATCCCCAAATTGCCAGCAAGATTAGCCAAGAGGAGTTTGGGAATGATTGGGCAGCTGAGGGGCTGGGAGAGGAGGATGTGGCCAGAGGCAGAACAAGGCACTGACCTGATGGAAGAGTGCTCAAGGATAAGGGGAGAAAGGGGGCTGTAGGGTGTGGAGAGATGCCCCTGTGCGCTGGGGCCAGCTGGTCCAGACAGCTTGGCCACTTATGTCTTCCTTTACTTTACAAATTTTTATTTAGGGCCTACTATGTGCGAGGCACAGTGTTAGGTGGTAGGATAATCCTGCCTGGATCCTAACAGCCTCCTAACTGGTTTCCCGGCTTCTAACCCCTCCTCCTTCCATCAAGTAGCCAGAGGATCCTGTTAAGACCAAAGAGCCTGTCTCCTTCCACTGAAAAGCTCCCGCTTCAAGGGCTTCCATCTCATGCTGAACAAAACTCCAAACCCTGCAAAGGGCCAGTGAGATCCTACACGGTCTGCTCATCCCCTCTCGGACCTCATCACCTTCCATTTTTCCCCTTGCCCACTCGGCTCTGGCCACACCGCCTCTGTGCTGTTCCTTGCACATGCCAGGCATGGCCCCACCCCAGGGCCTTTGCACTTGCTGTTCCCGCTGCTTGGAGCCCTCATCCAGATATCTTCAAGGCCCTTTCCTCACGTCCTTCGGGTCTTTGCTTACATTTTGTCTTTGTAGGTTAGCGGAAATCTCTTCCCTTCCCACCCCTGACAAACGACGTATTTTATCTCTTTCTTTATGGGACCCCCTCCCCACCCACCCTTTACTAGAGTGTCCGCTCCCTGAGGGCATGGATTTTCGTCAGCTTTGTTTCACATCTGTATCCCCAAAGCCTGAAACAGTGTTTGGCACATAGCAGACATCTAAGCTATTTACTGTCTTAGCAAAGAATTTTCTCCCCGCTGGAAAAAACTCCTCCAGCTGTGGTTGGGGTCCCTGCTAACCCCCTTACGGCGCTAGGTAGGGGCAGCCTGACTGTAGGGCGGAGCATGTGACCCAGGTAGAGCCAATCAGCACGTTCTGGCTCCCTAGCTTCAGTGATTGGCCCAGAGGCAGACATGTGACCCGGGCCTGGCCAATGGGAGAGAACAAGAAGAAGCCGTGGGGTGGGTGGCCGGGTGCAGGGAGTGGGAGAGCCATCCCTGCCAGCAACCGGGAGGCTCAGAGGGGATGCTGGTGACACCAGGCTGAACCTTGTGGCTAGTCACAGGGTCAAACAAGTAGCCTTTGCTACTTCAGCTAATCCGAATTGGGGCTGTCTTTTGCAACAGGAAGCACAGGGATCAATACAGTCAACACCCTTAAAAAACAGGGATGAAGACTGATAATTATGGGGTACTTATCACAGGCCCCGCCCATTTCTCAGCACTTTTCCCGTTAGCTCACGTCACCCGTACAACACCCTTATGAAGTTGGACTTTCTACTTGCAGGTGAGGAAGCTGAGGCACGGAGAGTTTCGAGAACTTGCCCACGGTCATGCAGTTTGGAGGTGGAGCAGCGGAATATCGTCCCTTGGCCCACCTCCTCCCCATCCTCTGTGCTTCCCTGCGCCCTGGGAGGTTCACGTGGGTGGACCACATCAGTGGGCTCCATGCTCTCTCGTTCCTGGTGGGGTCTGGCCAGGGGGGGCAACCGCCAGGGGAAGGGAAGGTGGGAGGAGGGGCCCAGGTACTTGGCAGGCATCCTTCCTGCCCAGGTGTTGGGAACTGAGCACATACCTCTATTGCTCTGCTGGGGGCCACAGCCCCTGTGGGTGGCCATCTCCAGGTTCCAGCAAATGCTCCCCACTGTCCCCAGCCCCAGGGATCTGTATATTCATTTTCTTACACTCTGCTCACACCTTTATTGGAGGGCACCATCTGTTTCCTGCAGGGCCCTGGGTGGGTAAAGCAAGCAGACCACACAGCTGAGATTTGCACCCAGATGTCCTGACCCCAGAGCCCTGTCTTGACTCCTATTCTCATTTGGAAACCAATGAATGACACAAGAAGTTGTGGTTAAGTGTATTGCACAAACAGGAAGAAGAAGGGGGAAACTGCTAGCCTGGGGGGCAGTCAGAGAGGGCTGCCTGGAGGAGGTCTTATAAAGTTTAAGAAGCCTAAGAGGAACAAAGTTCTGAAGAATCCACAGGGTTTTTCTGAAGAAGAGGGTGGAGGACAGGGTGCTTCTGGCAAGGGAAACGGCCTGAGCAAATAGCAGGCAGAGTGGGAGGAATGGAAATGTGTGGTCCTGAACCTCACAAGCTCAGAAGTTGTCTAGACAGGGGATGACACAAGCACATCTGTTAAACCTTACACTCCCCTGGCATCTCCCCTTCTTCCCGGTCACAGTTTTTTTTTTTCCCAGCCTTTTCTCTTCCTCTCCAGGGCTGTCAAAGAAAGGACGGGAGATCCTGTAACCTAAGGGTACAGGCTATCCCTGTTTCCCTCCCAAGGTGCCAGGGCATCTGGGGGCTCTCTGTGCCTGGTCTTAGAATTCCAGCTGGAGGCAGGGAACCAAGCCAGCTCTCCAGAGCAGGACATGAGACAAGAGAAGGGTCTTTCAACGGGAGGAGGCAAAGATCAGCCTTCAAGACAAGGGCTCAGGATCTGGAAAGGAAATGAGGGCATAAAGAGAAGGGCTTAGGAACCCCATTGCTTGCATAACCATTTGACAAGAAAGCCTCAAAGACCTACTATGTGCCAGGCACAGTTCTTGGCACTGCAGATAAAGAAATGGAAAAGAAAAGTCCTTGCCCCCAGGGAGCTGATATTCTAAGGAGTCAACAGATCAAAAGCTAGAGTTGAAAACCTCCAGCTAAAAGTGAGAAGTGACAGGATTCAAAGTAACGGCAAACCACGGGGAACTTTTAGGCTGGGACCATGGAGTATAGTTAGAATTCAAGGAAAGCTTAGAAACGATATATTCAAGGCACTGGAAAGCTGACCATCACAAGGTTTTGTATGTGAGGTGAGTGGGTGTTTGGGAGGCCATATGATTCGCATGCCCGAATATCGGAGCATCTGTGGTCGAGTACTGTTTCATGATCAGCGAAAAAAAACCAGACACAAATCTCTAGTCTCATGGAGCTGACAGAGAGAGTGGAGAAAACCAAGCAGACAGATACGTGCTAAAATGCAGCAGGGAACAGGCTGAGAATGGGGAGCGGGGCGATGGGATCTGGAGCCAGACAGCCGGCATTCAAATCTTGGTTCCACTATGGACTAGTTGTTGGGCAAGTAACTTACCCTCTTGTGGCCTCAGTGTCTTCATCTGTAAAGTGAGGCCAATAAGAGCACCTAAAGAGCTGTGAGGAGGAAATGGCTTAATTCCTGTGAAGCCTTTAGAACAGGACTGTATACAGTTAAGTGCCCAATACATGTTGCCTAGCATTATTTGTTGGGTTTGGGCCAACGTACTTTCTATAACAGCATCCAGTTTTCATTTGGGGGATCTTCTCCCCGATCCCTGGTCCATAAGGTTCAAATTAGGCTGCACCTGCAGAGCTCCAAGGCTAGACCATGGATCCAGACCCGAGCCAATCAGAGCCTTCCAATCCCTGTTCCTCAGTGATTGGCCAATCAGAGTAATCTGGGCATCTTGGCCTGACTAGGAGGAGATGCCTACCCTTTCCACCTGGCTAACTGTTCCATGTCATTCCACCACGAAGGTAAGGGAAGACTGATGCCATCTTGCCTCATGTAGAGGTGGAATGAAGCCAACACACAGAAGAAAACAGAGCTGAGAAATGGAACATACTTGGGTTTGGAAACATTTGAGATCTGGATCTAGCTAAACCTGAAGGAGGAAGATTTAGCTCTGGATTCTTTGTTTCAGGCGCCAATAGATTCCTTTTTCTCTTTTGACTAGATTGAGTTGTTTTCTTTCTTCTTAGGTCAGCTTTCTCACACATTGACTCCTTAGGGACATGAATCAAATTCTCTTTGTTTCTTAGGTTGCTCCAAGTTGCTTTCTTTGTCACTTGCAACCGAAGGAAGCCAAATGGTAGAGCAAGCTGGAGACAGAGTGTTGACTCAGGTGGCTACCCAGCCACCTCCTGCCTCTGTGTAGAGAGACCTCACAACATGGCTTGCTAGCCCTCAGCCTGGGCCTGGGCCCAACTCTCTGCCTTACTGTAGGCAAACTTTCTTCATCCTTATTTGTCAACCGATAAGAAAAAGGTGGTGTGGAAAAGCAGAAGGAACGTGGGCGTGGGAGTCATGAATTCTGGTCCCAATTCGGTCTCGGTTTCCTCATCTGCCAAGCCAAACAGACTGTTCCTGGGCACGGCCCTGAAGTTTGGGATGGGTGGGGTCTGACAGGTGGAGAGAGGGCCTTCCCTGGCCACCCTCCTGGAAGCAAGCCTCCCTGTTACTCTTGGCCTCATCCAAATTTTGTTCTCTTCAGAACACTCATCACACATATGATTCTTTATGCACTCTTCTATTCTGGTCTTTATTTTGTGGGGGTTGTTTTTTCTCTGGAAGCTCTGCAGGGGTGGGGCTGTCTCTCTCTTTTTTTTTTTAAAGAATTTTTTTAAAAGATTTATTTATTTGAGAGAGAGAGCCCTTGCAAGCAAGGAGAGGGGCAGACGGCGGGGGGAGAGAGAGAGAATCCTCAAGCAGACTCTGCACTGAGTGGGGAGCCTGACGTGGGGCTCGATCCTAGGACCCTGAGACCATGACCTGAGCCCAAACCAAGAGTTGGACACAACTGATAGAGCCACCCAGGCACCCTGGGCTGTCTCTTTTCTAAAGAGTCTCAGCCCCTGGCACAGCCTGGGTGCTAATTCTTCCAGTTAGTCAACAAATGCTTCCTGAGCGCCTACTACGCACAGGCCCTACCCTATGTGCTGGGGATCCAGAAATAAACAATCCTTCGTGAATCAGACACAAAATAAATCATAAGCCTGAAGTGATGAGTCTTAAGGGTGTGAGGCAAGAGAGGGAGGTGAGAAGTGCTGGTGGGGGGAAGGCGGCATCTTTAAATGGGGGGGGGTCAGTCGGGCAGAGTCCTGAATCAAGTGAAGGAATGTGCCTTGCAGATACTTAGGGGAACGGTGTTCCAGGCCTAGGGAGAAACAAGTGCAGATGTCCTGGGGGAGGAGCATGTCTGGGAGTCTGCGGCACATACCGGGGGCACGTGTGGCTGGAGTGGAGTTGAGTGATGGGAAGGCTAATATTTGGAGTGGAGGATCTGGAAGGTTCCTGCCTGGGAGTGTTGAGATTGGATGTAGGTTTTAACAGGATCCTTCTGGCTGCATGTGGAGTACAGACTGCAGGGCGTGAGGGTGGACTGAGGGAGGCCAGCAAGGCAGCTGCCTGGCCAGTGCTTTGACCAGGACAGGGGCAGTGAGGAGGTAAGATGTGAGATTCTGGATATTGTTAATGAACGAATGAATGAATGGAGGATAGACTGGCACACGCCAAGTGCTCCAGTGATTATTTCTAACAGTTGACCGTCAACCTTAGCAGGAGAATATTTTTTTTTTTTTTTTGATGCTCAGGGACTCATGATCAGGGACAGCATGGCTGGCTGGTCTCTGCTTTAGAATGGCTGAGGCCGCAGCTGAAATGACCGAAGGGCTGGGGACTTGAGTCATCGGGTGGCTGCTACTGGCAATTGGCTAGGACCTCCTGGCCAATGTGGCAGCTTCCGGCTCGGAAGGTGGGTGCCCCAGCGATGGGCAATGCTGCCTCAGTTTTTCCAACTGAACTTGGTCTTCTCTGCTGTCCCCCAGTGTCACCCCCACCACATTCTCTTGGTTTCACAAGACTGGCCAGATTCAGAAGGACGGGACAGGACCCCACCTTTCCATGGAGGAGTGTCAAGGTCGTGGCATAGAAGAGCATGCTGGCTAACTTGCAGCCATCTTGGAAACACAGGGGGACCTGCCAAGCCCTGGAGGCCGGGGCACTACGGTGGGGAGAGCCACGTGCCTCTCTCGGGCACACAGCACCCTTTCTAGGAGGTGAAACTTAAACCGAGTCAGATTCCGTCTCTGCATCGGGCAAGCTTTGGAGTCTGTGCCCATGCCCAGTTCAAAGATCCCTGAGCCTCAGGAAGCCCTGGGTGACCTGAAGGCTCCCCGGACCCCATGCCTCCGTCTCATATGACCCAAAGGGGTTCAATCAGTGGTGTCAGGTCCAGAAGGTTCTGAAGGGAGCAGAAGAGGCAAAGAGAAAAGCTTGCGCTGCACGTGGAAAGCCTCTCACCCCCATACTTCAGAGAATGGAGCTTCTCCTGTTTTATCGGCATCGAAACCATGAATGCCCCCTTAAAAACAAAACAAAACCTTCTCCCTCCTGATTTTTAAGTAGAAAGGAAGCCACCAACAAACCCAGAAACCCCAAGTGAAGTGTGGGACCAGGTTTCAGGGAACTGGCCCCTAACTGCCCTCACTTCCCTCCTGCTTTGGTGGGAATGACACTCCTGAGGCTTACCCCTTGGCCCTCTGAGCCCACGGCCCCTGTGCCCATGGAAGCCATCCAGGAGGGAGGCCGCCATGCCCGTGTCATCGTGTCATTGGGCAGCTAGCTGGCTTGTCAGGGGTGGGCGCCAGGCCATTCTTTGATTTGGTGGCGGGTGTATTATAGGGTGTCTACAGCCTCCCTGGCCTCTCTCTGTGGGACATGTGAGTAGCACCCACCCCTGACCATGGATAGCAAAAATGTCTCCAGACATTGCCTCACGTCCCCTGGGGGATGTAATCGCCCCCAGGGGAGAAGCCCTGCCATAAATGGACAGCAGCATAAAGAAACAGATGCAAAGACATTGCAGTTGGACTCTTGCTTGCCAAGGGCACTGAACTTTTTCTTACAAGGGGAGCAGGCCGCCTTGAGGACCACCAAGGAGGGGTTACAGGGACTCCTTCCCTGATGACTCAGAAGAGAACACCCTGAAATCCCATGTCACTGATGGCATGACCCCTAAAACGTGGCCCCTAAGAGGAGGGCCACTGGGTCCTGCCCACCAGAAACCACGCCTTCACCCAGTCAATGGGACTGGGTTGGCCAGAGCCCAGGGGGCTGGCCCACGGCCGAGGCTCGGAAGCCTGGATGTTGGTGGCCTTTGTCTAAAGTGGGGCCTCAAACTCAAAATGCCTGCAGGAGCTAGGCAGGAGAAATGAGGGACATGGTCTGGATTTAGGGGGACGGGTTGGGGGATGGGGACTGGACCACAATGGAGAGGTCATTTCTAAAGGGAAGACATTCAATACATTTTAAACACTAAGCACACCAAACAAAGCTCCTCTGGAGCTTGGCCATAGGCCTATTTTGCAGCCCTTCAAAGCTATGTGATCTTTCCTGAGCACCCACTATGTGCCAGGTGCTACGTAGGATGTTGGGAAGCAGCCACGAACATGGAGCAGGTCAGGCCTCTGCCCTCAAGGAGCTGACATCCTGGTGGGGGAGACAGATAATAAAGGGAAATGAATTTCAGGTCGTTTTAAGAGCTTTGAAGAAAATCGTCAGGGACACGGGATAGAGAGTAAATCAGCGGAGGCCCCTAGAAAGGGGTGATGTTTCAGGTGAGACCAGAAGGTGGTGAGAAGCTAGTTGTAGGGGAAATGCTTTCTAACCAAGGGAAAAAGCAAGTGCAAAGGTCCTGAGGTAGGACTGAATTTGGTTGGTTTGAAGAACAGAATAAAGACCAGTATGGCAGAAGCAGGAGTGGCAGCCTGCCATAGAGGAGGTTGGACATCACCTTCCCCCAGCCCACACCTTCCAGGTAGGCCACACCTGTTGTTCTTGTGAAGTGTTTAGGGGAAATGGGAATCAGACACAAATTCCCACCTCTGTTCTTTGTTCTTTTGTCTCAGCTGTGGACAAAGGCTTCCCTGGGAGCAAGTTACAAAGTTATTTCTGCAAAAGGCCTTTGGCCAAAAGCAATAAAGTTGGACCTGAACAGAGTCATTATTCACCCCTAATTGTGGGCTGGCTCTCAGTGTAGACTGAGACTGTAGACCTCAGCCGGGACTGAGGATTCCAGTCCCCTATTTTTTAACCCCACACTCTCTTGGTACAGTTGACCCCGACAGGACATGCATTTATGGTTCCAGAGGCTGTATATAGTTCCCTTCGAAAAGAACATAAAGGGATACAGATCTGTTTCGGTGGCCCCGGTATTAATCTTCTCATTCTTTCTTCCCTTTCCACCCAAATCCACAGCAGTGGGCGCCATCCTCACCCATCACAGGCCCCTGCAATTAGCAGATGAACTTCTCATTAGCTCACCTTGGAAACGGCCCGGCGCTTACAATTATTTGAGAAGCTTGTACTCATTGGAGGGGGAAAGGAGTCAGAAGCAAATTTTACCAAATAAGTCACTAAATTTAGAGACGCGAGTGGAGAGAATTTCGCATGACAGGCCCATTTCCAACCCTGGCATGCTGTGCAGTCTAATCAGCAGCTGGAAAGAGACTGCCACAGGGAGAAAAGCCCCAGGTCAGAGGTGTTCCTTGTGCTCAGATCGGCTTCTCCCGCTGGTGGTCTCACTGCGCTGGGGGGGTTCACTGGGTATCAGCAGGTGTACTTTGTGTCACCCTCTCCTGCCATGTGACCTAGTCGTGATCATGGGACCAAAGTTGGTCAATCAGACTCTCTCACGGGGCTTTTGACTCTTAAAAGGAATGTCAAGAGCAGAAGGAAAAATCAGGGTGCATTTGTCCCATTGGAACCCCTCCTCCAGCAACTCCTGCTGGGGGTGGGGGGCTAGAGCTTCCTAAGCTAAAGCCTTAGAAGGCCGGGCAGCTTTCATTTTTGGGTTTCTAGGAGTCAGGCTACCCTGAGACCACCATACTGTGAGGAAGGGCAAGCAGCTGTGGGAAGAGGCCATGGGGAGGAAGATGGAGGATTCAGCTGATGGCCCCAATGAACTCCCACCTGGTGACCAGCACGAGCTGCTGGCCATCTGAGTGGAGCCATTGTGGACCTTCCAGCTGATATCACAGGAAGCAAGAGACCCAGCAGGCAACCCACAGAATTGTTACAAATACACTCTTGCTTTAAGCCACTGAGCTGGGGGTGATCTGTTACAAAGCAGAAACACAACCAAAGAGCCTTGAATGACACTGATTCGAGCCCATTCCTCCAACTGACGGGTGATGAATCAAGATGTTTGGTCTCCAGTGGCCAATGCCTTTAATCAGATGAACACTTAAAGGAGAACTCATTCACTCGTTTTTCCATCGTTTCAAACAGCCAGTGAGCTGAGCAGTGACGGTACCAAGAGGAACAAGCATAAGGAGCTCCTATTCCAGTGGGGGCAGCACACATGGTGCCTCAGTTCCCTCACTTTCAAAATGGAGATGATAATAGGCCTTGAACAAAAGCTTTGTAGTGATGAGGAAATGCTTGGCAACAAGCACCCAATAGCTATTAGACTTCTGTTATTATTGTAAACAAAGTTGCAACGCATGGTCTCTAGAAATGGTGGCTGTTTGATCTGAACAAAGTGTTGTGGGGGAGGAATGGACTCCAAGGACCATGTGGGCCAGGCAGGTGACGTAAATGAGTCAAGTGGGCCCAGTGTAAGAAAACCCCACACACTCCCTTCTCTCCAGCTCTCATTCTACACTTTTGACAGAGGTGTAAGAACAAAGGAGTACTGCTCCACACTGAGAAGAGCAGGGCATGTGCAATGGCCAACGGCAAGTGACCCTGACTGCAGCCTCAGACAATAGGGAATGGGGCGGGGGAGGGGGACTCTGGCAAAGTGGAGAACCCACGACCAGTGGGGATGGCAACTCAGGGTGGCCAGATATGGCCCGCGTCTCCCTATTTTTCACAAGCTGGAAACTCTAATTTTTAAAAGGTAAAATCTCACAATTTTTAAAGATCTGACAACTTGAAAAAATGTTCAAAACAGCATGTAGGTTAAACATTTCTGTGAGCTGAAGATAGGCTCTGCTTAGCCAGCCTGTGACGTCCTACTCTAATAAGACAGAACAAGGAGAGACTTCTTTGTACTCCACTTTCCCTGTCTGTAAAATGGGGATTCGGAGGTCTCTGTGCTATAGATGGAAGGTGTGTGTCTCCCCAAAAATCTTATGCTGAAACCTAATCCCCAGTAGGATAGTATTAGGAGGTGGGGTCTTTGGGAGGGTGGAGCTCTCATGAGTGGGATTAGTGTCCTTCTAAAATAGATGCCAGAGAGTTCCCTTACCCCTCTGTCATGTGAGGAGACGAGGTGTCATCTGTGACTGTGGAAGTGGTCTCTCACCAGACTCTGAACCTGCTGGCACCTTGACCTTGACGAGAAATTTCTGTTGCTTATAAGTCTTCTAGTGTCTAGTCTTCTGTTACAGCAGGCTGGACAGACGAAGAGGGCCAGCATCACGAAGTCACCAACGTGTTCACCTGAGTGGGCACTCAGAACGCTGCCTGGTGTGCAGAAATGTGAGCTTCCAGGAGCGTGAGTTCAGGAGAGGAGGTGAGAGAGGCAGGTCTCCTGAGCTGTGACAGCTCCTTTCAGGAGGGGCCCCTACGGGTGGGGGGGGGGGAGATATTTCCCAGGGCACCTGCAGAAATGTCACGCCGCTGATCTCGCACGTTAACATTCATGTCCCCAGCGGAGCCTTCTGCCATCAGCCCTTCCTCATCCCCGCTGTGGCCTGAGGGCGATGGCCGCCCCTCTCTGAGCGATATCAGCATGAACCCCAGCTCCAGTTCAGGGCCCGGTGAGTGCAAAAGCAACCCTCCCCACTCCCGCCTGTGCTTTCTGCAAATGACAAACTGGTTTTGACTCCTTTGCCTTGAGCAGTCACCTTCAAGCAAGGATCCCCAAACACTAGATTCAGACCCAGCCGTACATCTTCAAGCCTCCTTCCCAGATTCCTTCATCCAAAAAATATCTCCTGAGCACGCAGAGTGCCGGCCCTGTGCTGGGTGCTGGGGATACAGAGGTGAACGAGACAGACCTGCTTCCTCTAGCCACAGGGCTTGCCTTTAGTGAGAGGAGAGAGGACAAAGGACAAATCAACAAATAAGCGCATTGAGATAACTGCAGAGAGTGGTTAAGTGTTATAAACATAAAGCAGGCGTCATTCTAGGTATTACCTAAGGATGTGATATTTGAGCTGAGACCTGACGGATCAGAAGGAGCCAGACTCGTGATATGCAGGCAGATGGGACAGCAAGTGCAAAGGCCCCGAGGTCGGAACAGGCTTTGATGTGGCCAGTGTGACAGTGTAATAAGCTTGGAGGAGCGGGGTGTGAGTTGGGGGCAGAGGCAAGGCAGTGCAAGGCAGGGTAGCCTACGGCAGGGGTCTGGACTTTACTATCAGCACAACAGGCCGCTGGAAGGAGGGTTTTGTTACAGGAGCTGCCACCACCTATTTGCAGAAATGCCTAGCAGAAGGTACCCCATCCAGCACCTTCTCTTTGTGTGTTAGCAGTCTGAAACTTCAGCTGTACACAGGAGTCACCTGGGAGCTCTAAAATATCCTGATGTCCCGGCCCTACCCCCGGGGCTCTGATTTAATTGTCTGGGGGTGGCCTGGGTGCTGGGATTTTTACAAGCTGCCCTGGAGATGGCTAGGAACTTGTGCTCCGCTTATGAGCATCTCCTGAGTACGTGGTGACAAGCCCACCTTGGGCTTCCAGGACGGGCTCGGAGCCCTAGAGGGTTGGTCCCCAAGGTTTGCTCCCTTCCTGAGCTGGCCCGACTGAGGCCCAAGAGTCAGGTGGGGGGAGGGTCAGGGTGGGGAGTGGGACATGGCGGAGCCCGTCAGCTCAGGAAGCTTCAGAGCTCTAGGCCCGGTTACCTCTTCTTGTGGCCATCCGGTTACCTCTTCTTGTGGCCATCCGTCTGACCTGAACTCCCTCCTCTGTGGCGGGGGGTGGGGTGGGGTGGGAAACCACAGTCTTCCTTATGGGCAGGGCAGTTGAGAGAGGTGGTGCAGAACCCTTTCGAGAAGCTAAAAAGCAAGCAGTGTGGAAAGCAGTGGACGGTTCCCCCCAAAATCAAAAACAGAACTACCCTATGATCTAGCAATTTCACTTCCGGTATTTACGCAAAGGAAATGAACTATCTCGGAAAGATACGTGCACCCCCTTGTCTGCTGCAGCCTTATTTGCGACGAGCCCAGACATGGAAGCAGCGTCGGTGTCCGCTGAGGGATGAGTGCACAGAGAAGAGGTGGTGTGTAGACACACACCCATGGTCTGGTCTCTCACTCAGCCATGACAAAGGAGACCCTGCCATTTGTGATCACGTGGATGGACCCGGAAGGCATTATGCTTAGCGAAATAAGTTGGGACAGAGAAAGACAAAGACTGTATGAGTTCACTTAGGTGTGGAATCTTGAAACAAAACATGGAACTCACACAGAGAAGAGACTGGTGGCGACCAGAGGTGGGGGGTGAGGGGTGAGGAAAATAGGTGACGATGGTCAATAAACAGGTGCAAACTTTCAGTTATAACTGGGGGGGGACAATGTACAGCGTGGTGACCATAGCTCATGAGGCTGTGTTGAGTATTTGCAAGTTGCTAAGAGAACAGATCTTAAAAATTCTCATCACAAGAAAAAAACATTTAACTGGGTGATGATGGATATTAACTATACTGTGGTAATCATTTTACAAAATGTACGCATATCAAATCATGTTGTACACCTAAAACCAAGACGTTGTTATAGGTCAATTATATCTCAATTAAAAAAAAAAAGCTAAAAAGGATCTACAAGTATAAGCAACAACACCTGACTTTTGGAAGCAATTTTCATGCGTCCACTCACTGTACTCGTGTCTCACTGTGAGTGCCAGTGGTGGGGAGGGTGCAAGGAAGCTAACTAGGATTATCTCCATTTTACAGAAGAGGGATCTGAGGCTCAGAGGGGCAGAGCAGGTATGTGAATCAGGAGGTCTGGTTCTAGAGTGCATCCTCTTAACCACTCGGACACACCAATTCTCAGAGATGTGTCTTAGGTCCAGTCTTCTATACCTTCTTCATCTCCTGCCTGGGTGGAAGCCACACCTGGACGGACCCAAGAACATGTCAATAAGTGGGCAATGAGCAGGAAGAGGAGCCTGGGGACAGCTCTGAGGCAGAAGCTGCCGGGACCCCCCCAAGGACCTTCCCCCGTTTACAGGACCCCAACTTTGTTAAAGAGGTGGACCCTTGTCTTGGCAATAAACCAGCATTAGTCTAAGCCCATGGTTCTCAGAAGGGTGAAATCAGCCCAAAGGGGTGTTTGCAGGAATTTGTGAGGATTCTTTTGCTTGTCACAGTGACTGGGGGATGTTTCTGGCATCTGGTGGGGGTACAGGGATGCTGGATAATTTGCAATGCTCCACACAGTGAAGAATAGCCCCATTTCCAGCACGACTTTCCAATGTCCCACAAGACAATCTCTTAGGTGAAACAGCTTTTAGCTACCCGACCTCAGAAATGAACCCCATTTCACGTATAAACACAAAAGATGTTTTGCCTGGTTCTCCTCTACACTGAATTTTCTGGGAACACAACCACTAACTAAACTGAGGGAAGACTGTAGTTTGTTTTGTTTAGAAATGTGGGGTAATTGTTCACTATCTGGGAAAATCACGTTATGGCCATAGCACTTGTGGTATTTGAGCTGTCCAAACCACGTGTTCGTACCCCACTGCGTCTGTAACGGTCAGATTTATGGGATCCCACACCAGTGTGGGCACCTGACTGCTTCATTATGTCTTCCAGTGTAGTGTGTCTAAGATATTGCCATACATACATTTACTTATAACTCACTTTCCTCTTGGTTTTCCCTTAAATTACAGTCAGGGTATTTGATCAATTAAGAAATGCGCAGATGAGTTGTATTATCTATGAATTTATTTCAGGTAAACTTGGCAAAAACATTTGTTCTAAGAAGAGGGCGTCTGATCTGCTAATTTTGGGAAACCACTGAGCTAAGTCAAATGAAAAGCCCATTTCCCTTTGCCAGTGTTTGGCTTAGGCGTGAGTACAAAACCCAACCCTGCAACAATGAGGCGTAAAGCAAAGTCTGCTGGGGTGAGGGTGTTCTTGGAAGGATTTTGCTCTCTGATTAAAAGACAAACAGCACAGAGTCCCGCTCTGTTTCCACTTTGTATGGAGATGTAATGTCTGGAGCTGCAGCAGCCACCTTGAGACCATGAAGCAGCAAGGCCAATGACATGACCAAGACAGAGGAGCCGAGGACAGGAAGATCCTGGGTCTCTGAAGACATTATTGTACAAACAAATTGGCTCCAGGGCTCCCCTGCCTCAGACTCTTTGTTAAGTGAGAACTAACATTTTTATTGCATAAACCACTCTCAGCCAGGAATTCCATTACTTGCTGTGAATACACCTTGATTCACATTCAAATGATTAGGACACTAAGAACTGTAGTAGGATTTCCTCTTCTCTGAAACATCCAGAAAAGTGGTCTGTGGATAGTGTCTGTCTCTAGAGCAGGCCAGTAATGCAGCTTTTGGATGATCTGATTTTCACCAGAGCATGATCATCTCCTGAACTTCTGAGAGCTGATCGTTTTTCATTCTCTTTCGAAAAACTCCTCTCTTCTGGCCATTGAGGTGGGTCAAGTCACCCACTGGGGCCCTGCCTGGGAGCCAAGAAGAAAGTCTATTGGCAACATTCTTCACCTAACACATCTGGCTTCCACCTGGCCAAACACATCTTGGGTACTGCTCGTGGTCCCGGGGGAAGGCCCTGTCCATCAACTCACACTTATAAGACCTACGTATGTTTTGGAGTCCTGTTAAGAGACTGTGTAGAATTCAAAATGGCTGTGGTCTCTGGTGAGAGAGAATTCCATTTGATCCGGGTCTGGGCTGGAGAAGCTCTGAAGACCATATCAACAGGTGTTCTACCAAGGAGGCATCATGTTGCCTGTGAGGCCCAAGATCCCACCTGACCTTCAATTCCCAAGGTCATCTGTTGTAGCATGATGAATATTGAGTTCGGTCTGCTCATCACCGAGCAATGAGGAGATGGACAAGGGAAGGCTCAGCCTGGGCCTTTGGGAATTTCCCAGGAGCATGTGGGGTGTGCTAAAAATACTCATCAAATAGATGCAGAACAGGCATGATGGGAGGAGGGGACCATACCAGAGAATAAAATACATTTTCCCTAGACGATCGTGTCCAGCCCCATGGCCTCAAATAACATCGGTGCTCTGCTGACTCCCAAATTTAGGCGGCCAGCCCCAACCAGCTCCAACCAGCTCCAGACTTGTGTATCCAGCAGCCACTGAGCGCTCAGACCCCCAGGTCATCTCAAACCCAACACTGCCATGACTGATTCTGGATCGTCCCCCTGCCCCCAAACCTCTCTCCTCGTCTTCTCATTCAGGAATCTCCCCCCCACCCACCCCCCCCGCCCTGACGGGCTGTCTGATCACCGCTGGTTCCCTGGCACAATGGTACTTGTCGTGGGGGCCGCTGTGTGCAACGGGGAATGTTTAGCAGCATGCCTGGTCTCCACCCACTAGATGCCTCTAGCACCCTCTCCCCAGTTGTGACAACCCAAAGTATCTCCAGACATTGCTAAATGTCCCCTGGGGGCAAAACTGCCCCAGCTGAGAAGCCACAGTTCTTTCCTTCATTCTGAACATGCAATGCACCAGAAAGTTCTGCTGGCTCTGCCTCCAAAATGATCTCCAATCCACCCCCATTTCACTCCGTGTCCACCGACTGCACGGCCACCCAGGCCAGGATCAGCCCCCACCCACCTGTCCCACCTGCCCCTCGCAGAGCATCCCTCGCAGGCTAGCCATGAAGACCTGCCTAAAACAAACCATATCGTTCCCTGACTTTAAACTCCTCAATGGTTTTCCATTTCCTTTGAAACAAGATCTAAAGTTCTCACCATGGCCCATATTTCTCACCACTGACCTCATCTTCTGCCCCTCCCCACCCCCAGGTTTCTATCTGTGTTTTAAACAGGTGTCTCAGGCCACTCCTCTCCACTTCCAAGCCTTTGCACTGGCTGTTCCCTCTAGTTGGAATGCTCTTCCCTCAGATCTTTCCGAGGCTGGCCCATTCTTAAAATTTAGGTCACAGCTCAGAGGTCACATCCCGAGAGGGGTCTCCCGTCACCTGCCAGAACGCGCCCCCCCTGCCCCTCCCCCACCGCACAGCCATTCTCCATCATAGGCTATTTCTTTTCCACTGTAGAGCCTGTCACTTCCTGAGCGAGCCTTATTTGTGGACTTTGCTTGTGTATTATCTGCAGGGTTGTCTCTTGTTCATCCCAATGCCTAACCAGTGGCTGGCACACAGTAGCTGTTCAATAAACATGTGTGCCCTGACAAATAGGAGGAATGCTCTCTCGCTCTGTAGTTTCCTAATACCTTCATACCCCTAATCGCACATGGAGCATTTCCCCTGCCCCCCACCCCCGATAGCCCCTGCATTAGGCAGGAAGTCAAGACAGGCATACTCCAGGGGCCCCTTTCCCAAGCCTCCCTGCTGAGGCAGGACACACACGTGGTACTGTGGTTCACTCCGCAGTACCCGGGGCCCTCCTTGGGAGTTTGATTCACCAGGGTCTGGCATTTTTTTTTTAAAAGATTTTTATTTATTTATTTGAGAGAGAGAGAATGAGAGACAGAGAGCACGAGGGGGAAGAGGGTCAGAGGGAGAAGCAGACTCCCTGCTGAGCAGGGAGCCCGATGCGGGACTCGATCCCGGGACTCCAGGATCATGACCCGAGCCGAAGGCAGTCGCCCAACCAACTGAGCCACCCAGGCACCCATGGACTTTGCATTTTTAAAACAAATACCTCCAGATGATTCTCATGTAATGAGAACATCTGCCCCTGGCCGCCAGAAAACAAACACAGAAACAAGGCCGGGCTGTATCTTTCAGACACTGAGGCAGAAAAGTCAAGCCTCCAGTGCCTGATGACCTCAGTGGAGAGGGAGGGGACTCCGCTCACCCAGCAGCTGTTTCCATGGTGCCCACCTTGACCAAAATGACGACAGGTCCCTCTGACCAAATTAGTGTTCCCCTGCATCACAGGTATTGGCTATTTGCCTCCCCAGCAATGAGGCTTCCTTTTACTGGCATCCCCCCAACTTGTGCTCTCCAGGGCTTCGGGGGCTCAGTCGCTCTGTCCCCAGCTCCAGGGTGGGGCCCGGGAGCCTGGCCAACTCATTTCCTTGGCCAGTGTTGGTTTGGAGTGAGCACATGACATAAACCAGGCCCATCAGAGGGACGCCTGGGGCGAGGATGGGCATTTCCAGAAAAGAGGCTTGTTCTTTCCTGTTGCGCTTGAACCAGAGACGACAAGAGGACCACCCTTCAGCAGTCAACCCGGACACCTCAATTATGATAACAGTCAGTGTTCACTGAGGGCCTGCCGAGCTCAGACGCCGTGCTAAGCACTCGACATTGATGATCTCATTTCATCCTTTACCACAAACCAGGAGTTAAGTGCTACGATCATCATCATTTGCTGGATGACAACACTGCAGCACAGAGAAGTTAACTAATGCTCCCCAGATCACACAGCTGGGCAGGTAGCCAGGCAGTCTGGCTCCCTTAACCACGGAGCCAGGGCCTGCCCAACCCCTGGAGCCAGAGGGAAACCAGCCCCGTGGAAGAAAGAACAGAGATGCAGGGGAACAGATACTCATGACAGCATCTGAGCCCTGACCCAGCTGTGCCTGAAGCTAGAGTTACCTGAGCGTTTTCTGGTTATAAAAGCCAACATGTCCCTTCTTTTCTCCTTACGCTGGTTTGAGATTTTTTTCCTCTCTTTCTGTTGCTTACAAGAGAAAGGATCCTGATTACTTTACAGTCTTTTTATGAAAATACCCCTGATATTCCATTTGCGACTTGCACACAGCAGCTGCTCAGTAAACACCAACAGATGCGGGTGGAGACTGGTTTTGTGCCCTGCCTCCCCACCCCACTGCCCCCCTTCACTGCTGGGTGTGTAACCCTAACACCCGACTGCGGCCAGGCCAACGCCACTTCCCCTTTCGGCTCCAAGTAAGGCCTAGTTTCCTAGCAACCATCCCAATTAGGCAATCATGCCATTTATCAGGATGCCAATTAATTATAATGATCCTAATGATCTTCCAATTAGGTAGTGCCTTGAATCCAATCAGGGGCATTGCAGACTCCCCAGGCAGGGCTCATCACAAGGAAGGCTGAGGCCCTCACCTGCAGGTCAGCCCTGAGGAGCCCCACCTTCCACGTCCCCCAGCCACACAGGGCCCAGGCCTGATACAAAGCTGGGAACCTCAGAGCCACTTCTCCAGGGACAGGCCAATGTGACTCCATCACCAACCACAAGAGGGCCTCACCTGGAGGAAAATTTTAACCCTTCCACCATTGTGCCTTCAGTGGGCATAAACCTTTACCTCAGATGTCATGCTTTTTTCTATCAGCCACATTTGATCTGTCTCTTTGCATTCCGAGTAGGGGAGAGCGTGTGCATACTTGCAGGGGGGTGGGCAGGAAACGTGGCCAGGCAATTGCACATCTTCCTTACGGTAAAACCCCCCTGCAAACCAAATCCAAATCCGAGATTCCCCCAAATACTGGAGATTTTTGGAGGGAAGTGGGATTATTGATGGGCTTCTGTCTTTCCAACTTTTATTGTCTAAATGTGTTTTCTTCCACTGAGCATGTACTATTTCTACGTTTGGAAGAAAGACCAAGGTCATGGAGGGAGGAGAGCGCAGTGGGTCAGAGTGGACGCCGGAGGCTCAGGGCCTCTTAGATCCAGGCTCTACCACTGACCAATTGTCAGGAAGTCACGATCCTCTCTGTGCCTCCACTTTACTCCTCTTTAACATGATGAAAAGCACAGAACCTATCTTACAGGGTTTTTGTGTGGATTAAATGAGTTTTTATGTACAAGGGGTTAGATCAGCGTTTGGCTCATAAAAACACCACCATCGTAAGTCTAGATTAAGGTCTTTCTTCGAACTGCAAACTGGTCCGGAATTCTGATACTCTTTTGGAGGACAAGGCTTTTGTTTTCTTTCTGGGGGACTAAATCTAAGAACAGACTTGGCAGAGTTGGGTGATATTCCCAGTCTGGCTAACTTAGGAGACCAGAAGCTGCCCCCCGAGGCATGTCCAAACAGATAAATTAAATCTATCCAGGGAAAGGAAGAGAGAAACGTCATCCCCAAATCAAAAGGCACACGCGTCACAGGGTGTGCAACTACACTTCAACTAGGTCCTCCGGATGGCAGCTGAACATAGCCGTTGGGCAGGGGACACACGCATGCGTGTGTGTGCTCATGAACACACAGGAGCGCGCACACACACACTCTTCCACACAGCCACACTGTCCTCCAAGCCTAGGCTTTTTACAATTCAACCCTTAAGTTTGAAAACTTAACATGTTATTAGGGTTTTTTAAAAAGCCATAAATTCAAATAAAAAAACCCCAAAACTATACGCAAAGCCCAAACACCAAACCCACACTGACTCTCAGCCATGGCAGTTAAAACACTGGGCATTTAGGTACATACACTTGGCCCGAGGAAGGCAGATCCTTCACGTGCAAAAGTCCAAGGAACCATCAGCCAAGCTTGCCACGGTTGCCCTTCGAGTTGCTTTTTAGAACACTAATTTACACCCCCGGACGGGCTGTTTTGATGAGTGTTCTCCCCTCCATGACGTAGGACAAGCAAAGCTGGGAGAACCTCTCTGACAAGGTGAGTGGTCTCCAGTCTGTCCCCCCACCCCCTCTACAGATGTATGAATGGCTTTAATTTAATTAAAACCCTCCCGTCGTTCTGTGGTGGGTGTCGGAGATGCAGTAAGAAGTCCCCTTCACTATTAACTACGAGAGGAGAGTGGCCCTTGCTGCTCTGGGGACAGACCCCCGTGTCCTCCAGGGAAAGCCCATCCTACCCGCGTCTCGGTCCCCAGAGAACCGGCTCAAGAGCAGCCTCCCCTTCTCTGCCCGGAAGGGAGGGAGGGTGGCGCTGTGGGACAGAGGCAGGGGCAGATGGAGGGGGCCGGGGTGGGCGTCGGGACATGCACAGATGCGCAGATGCCCAGATTCGAACGTAAGCTGAATGTAATTACTTGGTTAATTAAATATTGACTTTTAACTCAAAAAGTCATTAAAACAAGCCGCCAGAAAGAGAGGAGAGTGGCAGGGAAGGAAGCAGAACTTTCAGGAAGGAGGAAGAGGAGGAGGAGGATTGTCCTACTGTGTGCAGCGGACGTGGTCTTCAGTCTTAGGGCAGGTAGAAAATTGCGGACCGAGGTCACTGCGCAAAACTAGGATTTGCGGGTGTCTCTTTACATTTTCCCTACGTAAGACCGTCTCTCTTTACTAGGCTGCTCTCAAAGTGAACCGAGCGGGCTTCTGGCTCAGCAACTAGATACCGATCATCGCCTTTCCCTGGAACTAATGCGGTACCGGGCACGAGGACGTGCTCCATAGATGCTTGTAGAACGAATGAACGACTATAAAGAACAACAACAACAAAAACAAAACAAACAAACAAACCCAGAAAAGAAAAGTGCACTCCTAGAAATCGCCTGTCACACTTCTGAGCCCCTCGGGAGCCCGCGGAGGGGAGCATCTCTCCACAAGGCGAGAGAACTGGCTCTGACCTGGCCTGGGAGGAAGTTTGTCTTTTCAATCCTATTTGCCCTTTCGGTATCCGCGAATTCCCAGTCGCCCTGAAGATCCGGTCCACCGCTTTCCCGTGTCCTGCCTGGACAAGCCCCACGTGGTCTGGCTTCTAGCCGGTCCGATGGGTCTAAACTCAAAGGGGTCAAGGAGGCCATCCCCCCCGCGGCCGGCCGGCCCGGGCGCCCTTCCCGCGGGGTCCTCTAGGGCTCCGCGCGGCTTCCGCGGGTCAGGGGCGCGGTGGGAAGTAAATCCTCACCCGCTCGCCCGGCCCGCCGGCGGGGTCAAACAGGTCATCCCCCCGCGGCCCGCCGGCGCCGGAGCCGCCCGCCCGGTCCCACCTCCGCGCGCCCCGCTGGGGCCGGAGCCGGGCGGTCTGGACCGGCCCCCGCTCACCTGGGCTGCGCTGCGGCGGCTGGGGGGCCCCCCGCCCCGCCCACCCGGGCCCTGCGCGCCCCACTCACCAGCGCACGGCCCCGGCGGCCTCACCCGGCGCGGGGCGCCGCCGCCTCTGCCGCAGCCCGGCCGGGCCGCGGGGGGCAAGGGACTCCGCGCCTCTGCTGCCGCCGCCGCCGCCGCATCCCCGGCGAGTGCCGCCGCCGCTCCTCCTCCCCTCCCTCCGCCTCCTCCCGCCTCTCCGTCCCCCCCCCCACTTCCCCCCGCCCCCGGGCTCGGCCGCCGCCGCCCCCCGGCCCCCACCCCGGCGCACCGCCCTCGCCAAAGTCCGGCTCCGCGCCCCGCCCGGGCCGCTCTTACATCGCCCCAGCCCGGCCGGCCGCGCTGCCCGAGCCAACCCCTTGGCACGGCGCGGCCCGGCTCCCCGCCCGCCGGCCTCCGCGCGGGGAAGGCGAGCGCGCGCCGTGGCGGGGGCGCCGGACCGGGAGCCGCGGGCGGCGGGGGCCCGGGGCCGGGGGGACCCGCCGCGGCGCCCTCCCTGCGCTCCCCCCGCCCCGCGCCAGCGCTTTACCTCTGGCTTGACGGACGCGCGGCCGGGCCGGCCCGGTCCCGTGGCCCTCCGCGCACGGCCCTGGCCCCGAAGTCCGGCCCCGGACGGAGCAGCGGCGGAGAGAGGGGGTCCGGGCAGCTCTCGGCCTCCCGATGCCTCGGGACCCGACTGGCCGCGCTCCCGGCGCCGAGCGCGCACCCTCGCCGGGACACAGACGCACACTCACCCGACACACACTCGCTCCCGCTCGCCCTCGGCGGAGAGTTGAAACAGCTGTGGGATTCGCCCAGGAGCTGGAAATGAGGGAGGGACGCGAGCCAGAGCCGCGCGCGCGCGTGTGTATATGTGTG
This sequence comes from Zalophus californianus, assembly GCF_009762305.2. Classification (NCBI taxonomy): domain Eukaryota; kingdom Metazoa; phylum Chordata; class Mammalia; order Carnivora; family Otariidae; genus Zalophus; species Zalophus californianus. Next base: position 127,177,789 of record NC_045602.1, read on the forward strand.
TGTGTGTGTGTGTGTGTGTGTGTGTGTGTGTAACACACAAACGGGGGGAGCATCGCTAATAAATCAAATACTGCAATAAAGTGTGGAGGACCATTGATCAGGTCCACTTTGCTGGAAACGAAGAGAATCCTTGCCTCTGTGCCGCTTTTTCTCCTCCCTCGGAGCTGGAAGGAGCCAGTGTTCCGCGGGGCGTGTGACAGCCCCGGCCTGGCGCTCCCCTCGTAATGACACGTTAATAAATGTTTTCTTTTATCTGCTTTCACAAGGGCTCGCCCCAGTCTGCAAACACCCGACCGCCTTTGCTGAAAGCCCGGCGCTCGCCTCTAACTATACACATCTGCCTTGGGAGCTGCCCGCTGGAGCGGGAGCCCCCAGCTAGATCGCGGGGTGAACTGCCCAAGCGCCCGGGAAGCTTCCTGAGATACTAACTTGAACTCAAGTGAAAAGAGCTGCCGTGACTCAGAAATGGTCCGGGAATAGGAAAGAAAGGAGAAACCGGCTTCCTCCTCCGAAAGGGGAGGAATTCGACTCAAGGTGGTGCTGTCCACCGCGGTTTCCACTGTCCCCAGTGCCACAGCAGAGGCCGGAGGGGCACAGGGCTGACAGGGGTGGGCAAAGAGCCGGCAGACTACTAACCAGTAGCAGCAGAAACAGCGCTGAGTTGTTAAGGGGAGACAGACCCTGCTGTGGATAAGTGCACTTAAGGCAACAGCGACTTAGTGTAAACCTAATAATCTTACAAGGAAAGTATCATTATGCCCGTAATACAACTATGGAGACCAAGTTACAGAGAGGTTAAGTAACTGGCTGAAGGTCAAACACTTGTTAAGTGATGGACCCAGGATTTGAACCTGAGAAGCTTGGCTCCAGAGTTCCCCTAAGTCCTAGGCTGTTTACTTTTCAGTGCAGCATCTCCTTTCTCTGGCTTAGTCTTCCTTCATGCAAGTTAGGGGTGTCCTATTTAGTAAATAAAAATACAGGGGGTCCGCGAGGTGTACAAAAAATTCTTCGTATATTTGAAATTCAAATTGGATGTCGTAACCCAGTTGGAGACGCTGGAGTCCCCCGCCGTACTCTCCCACTTTAGCCGGGCCAGATCAATTTATAGTCTAAATAAATCAGGAAAACCTGGAACTTCTTTTTCTAAATCAGATTCTGGCCTCGCTTTTGGCGCCACTGAGGTTGCTGATCTTCTGCCCTTCTTTTGCCTTAGAACAAAATGTCAGGCTTGCTTCTTTACCATCACGGACCAAAAAACAAGGGAGCCTCCGTTCCCTTCTTGCCTCATCTCTGCGGGAGGAAGAACACATTTACTGCAGAGCTTCTAGGATGATGCTGTCCGGTAAAAGCATCAAGCAGGCCCTGGTTGTAATTTAAAATTTTCTAGTAGCTGCATGAAAAAGTAAAAACGACAACAACAAAAAAACAGGTGAAATTAATTTTAATAATATAGTTAACCTAGTCTATCTAAAATATCACTTCAACATGCAATCAATAGAAACATTTTTAATGAGATATTTTACATTCTTGTTTCTTAGGGAGTCTTTGGAATCTGATGTGTATTTTACACTTACAACATCTCACAATTTGTACCGGCCACGTGGGGCTGGGATTCCCATAGAAGACAGAAAGTACAATTCTAGTAGTTTCTGTGGTCCACTGCTGAGCATTTCTACGGGGTTATCTTATGTAATTTTTGTGACAATTTTTCAAGAAAACTTATGCTTACAAAGGTCAAGGGTTGTGACCAAGGTCACAATGTTGGCAAGTGGGATTTTAACCCATTTGAGACTGTGCCTGGCTTTGGGACATGTATCTCCTGTGACAGTAATTTTCTCCCTGGTCCTCAGAGTCCCATGGGGTGACTCCGGGGCCTGGGGTAGAGAGGGAGATGAGATCTGTCTTTTGCCTGCTTTTATGTCGGAGAATATTTCAGAGGTGGGGAGATGTCTACCACAAAAAAAATTAAAAAATACACTGCCTTCCTTTAGGCCTCAGGTTCATGAACACAGCTCTCCTTTCCCTAAATGGGCCCTGCCCACAATTTTCCCCTCCGTCCTTCCCTCCTCATCAGGGACCCCCCCAGTACTGGAAGGGCAACTCACAGTCCCCTACATGGGGCTGTAGGCGGGGCTGAGGTGATGTCATTTGATTATCATTTTTAGCTATTTATTCTTTCCATTGTTGCTGTTAAAAGACCGAACATCTGGGTGTTTTGCCCTTTATCCTTCCTCAGGAAGGAGACAGATCTCATGTGTAAGTGCCTCTTTGTGTGTGTATATCTGTGTGCCTGGACACATGCCTGTGTGTGTGTGCAAGCAAGCACACGTGTGTGCTCACTGCAGGCGGGTGCTGTGGATCGGGTTTCAGGTGAGGACTTCACTCACCAGCTCAGAGGCTCGCAGAGTCCAAGGGGCTGCAAAGCGCCCTCTGGCCACGTCTCATTCCCATAATTCACAGCAAACTCCCTGGTCCTCTGGGTCTGAGGCCTCAGCCTGACTTTTCCAGCTTCCCTCCAGGTGGGAGGGGACTCCTGACCCTATCCAGGAGCTCCGTGTCTGCCTGGTAGACTTGAGGGGACTCCGGGGCTCCGATGTCCCCCAGTCTGGGGAGTCGCTCAGCCACTGAGCGGGGGCGGGGCCTGGGTGGGGCGCCAGTGCAATTCTGGGGACCCCCTGGCCTCCTGACACTCCAGCTTCTGCCTGTCTCCAACCGCCCCTCCTGGGACAACCTTTCTCCCCTCCTGTCCCTCGTCACCCTGATGGCACCTTTCTCTGTGTGCGTCCTGGCTGGATGATCGGGCTTTTCAGGTTCCTCACTCCGGTCCTGACTCCCCACCCCCTTGCTGGTTTAACCTCATGGGGACCTTTCTGTTGACACCCACACGCCTCATTTCATCCTTCTGTGAGTTCCTTGGCGGCCCTCTGTGCAGAACGCCTGGCTGCTTCTATCCCCCTTGCAAAACCAGAATGCTGTTTTATTTCTGGAACTCCTATACAACAATTAAAAAAAAAAAAATCACTCCTGCTGTGTGTTTTCACAGTCAAGAGGCTGAAACTCAATCTGATTGTCCGAGCACTTCTGGCTGCATTTGGGTTGGAGTAGATGGGATTTTATGAGGTTGTAAAAGTCAAGCTTTTAACATGTCTCAAACAAATTGGCATGTGAAGGAGAAGCGTTAAAAGTGGAAATGTGGCCACAGACGGGAGGCCTGGGAATGCAAACACGCCACCGAACTGGGGCACAGGTGGCTTTAATAACCCGCACCAGTTTGGCACAAAGCAGAGGGGTCACAGAGTCACCCCCAGGGGCTTGGGATCCAACTTCTCAGCTCCTGAGTGGGGACGGTTTTGCATGGGCTTTTAAAATACGAATCCCAGCATCATCCCTAACGTTAGTTATACATTTGTGGTTAATCCTGCTGAGTTTTCACTTAGACCCAAGCTCTCCTGGTCGGTAGAAGTGCAATTGCATTAGAGAGAAACTGTTTACATTTCTTGAGATATTGTGATAATGAAAAACAGCATCATAAACCCCCATTAAATCAGAAGAACATTAATTGTATTTCCTGCTGCCTCCCTGGGCTGGCTCGCTGACACAGACGTACTTTACTTCAGCAAAACAGGGCTAATCTTTGTAGCACGGTACCCATTCCCCGCCCCCCCGCCTTAATTACATGTAATTGTATAGTCTAATTTATTCCAACGCCCGACGCCTAAAAGTGCACATTCATGAATCAAGGGTTAGATTGGGAGGTAGGAGAATTATAAATGGGTGTAATTGCAGTCTCTTGGGGGCTGCTTATGAGTGATCTCAAAGAGCCATGATGTTTATTCCGAATTCTTACCAATGAAAGACAGTTGCACTGCCTCCAGTAAAGAACACAGATAACAGTGACAATTTGTCTAGTTGCTTAACAATACACCACTCGTTCTCGTTGGGATAAGTAGGAAAAAAAAGATTAAACACTTGAATTTCGTGTAATTTGTGATGTGATGAAATGGGGCACACAAGCATTAGTCCACAGGTAATTGAGCATTAAAATGAGTAACGTGGCCGCGGGCAGCGCAGCAACAAATCTGTGGACAAAGTAGAGCTCTGTCTTCTGTTTTTATTCTAAAAATCTCAAACCAAGGAGTTGAAGGAATAGTACAGTAGATATGCAATACCTTACACCTGGAATCAACAGTTGTTAATATCTTGCCATGTGTGCATTTTAAGTTGCTGTGCCATTTGGAAAAAAGTCGTGGCCATTACGGCCCATCACCCCTTGCGACACGAGTGTGCATCTCCTGAGACTAAGCTGGACTCCCAGATGGCTGCCCCTTCATTTTCATACCTAAGGAAATGACCAGTGATTCCATAATCATTCCCCAGCTTGCTCACATTAACAGAGCCACCAGGGTGTCTTTCTCTTTGTTCCTTAAGCCCTTTTCTGACTCAGGACCTTTGCACTTGCTGTGCCATCTCTCTGCTTTTGCTCCTTGTCATCATTCAGATCTCAGTTCAGAAGTCACGTCCCTGAGAGTCCCCTCCTGTCTGTTTTACCTAAAGAGGTTTCCTGGTCTCCTTCACTTTCTATTCTCCCTCCTTATTTTATTGTCTTCCTATAGCATACCACTGTATAAACAATTCTGTTTTTATTCTGTGTCTGTGACCACAGTCCATTTAGCAGCTCACCGCCCCTCCCCCGCCACCCCACATGCACCCCACACTAGTAGTTGCAGAAGAGTGGGGCTACCTCTGGTTGGTTTGCTGCTGTGGGCCCCGTGCCCATTACAGTGTTTGGCACACAGTCAGTACTCCATAGGTATTTGTGAGATGAATGAATAAACATACCTGTGTGTCATGTTTTCAAACAGAAGTGGTAAAATGGAGAGATCGGGACCCCAGTGTTTAGACGCAAAGCCACGGAGGCTCAATCCCAGTGCTACCACTCACCCGTTGTGGGTCACTATGGGCCTCCATCCTTTAAATGACTCTGCCAAATGGGGATAATGACCATAGTCTCTACTTTCTAGGGTTATTGTGAGTTAGTAATGAGTTTATGTACAAAGTGCTTAGAACAGTGCCTGGCACATAACAAGCCGCCTTCCTTGTGCACTTGTAATTAATGTTAAGTCTGCTAGCCAGAGGCCTGTGATTTTAAGCTCCCTTGGCCACTATAGCAGGCTCCCACAGAAACGGTCTCCAAGCATAATGCCCCAGGGAAAACTTCTTGGAAGTGCTGATGTGGCCACACTGTTGGCCCCATGCTGCCCTGTGAGAGGCCAGTCAGGTCTGGAAAAGGCTCTGTTTGTTTACAGTGGGCATCTGAGCTGATGCATCAGGGCCCATTGCTAAATATTTTGACTCACACCCTTGAGACCAGCCCTTGGAGGCTTACCCAGGAGCCAAGGCACGGGAACCTGGAGAGGAGGGGACAAAGGAGCCTCCTGTCCCCCCTGGAGGAGAGTGAACACAGTGGCATGGGCTTTGACTCAGCAGGTCCCCTCCCACTGCCCTTGGTAGGTAGACTGTTAGGAATTTTACCTTATTATTGGCCTGTGCATTTTTAAAAAAGGATATTCAGTGCGGATGTCCATATGCAGAGGCGTGTAGGGAAATACAAGTTTTTAAAGCTAAAGGTGTAATAACATATGAATTAGGAATCAGGGAGACTACTGGAAATTTGAACAATAAAAATTGCATCTAACTGGAGATAAAATAGTTTATCCAGATAGTGTGTATGGCATACATAGATAGTCACTTTTTGGGGGAGAAAGAGAGCATGCTTCCAGGGTCCACTTGTCCAATTTTTATAACAAGAACTCTACTTTCCTTTGGGGAAACTGGTCCCTACTCTATTTTTAATCCCCAAGCCTCTGGTGGAGGGGCTTTGGCCCCTTGCTTCAGATTTGGGCAGGGAACCCAGACCTGGCCAATCTGTGTTATTCCATGCTGTGACCAGTGAGTGGATCAGACATGGGCACGTGATCCACTTCGAGCCATTGGGAACCAATGGCCTATTTTCATTTGCTCTATTGAGTGACAGGAGCTTTCTTACTTCTGGGTTTGAACTCGGTGATCATTAAGAAGCCATCAGATGCCACGTGCGGGCTTAGAACTGAAGCCGAGGCAGAGTCATGAGGTTGATGAATTGTACTGTGATTTTAAGGCAGCACCCAACATTCCTGCCTCTCTGGTTCCTTCTACAGGCCCCGTAGAATTCTCTCCCCTTGTGTGTGGGCAATACGGTGGATATGATGGGTTTCACTCCCATGATTAGGGTAAGGGGAAGGAATTTTGAAGATGTCATTCAGTTGACCTCAAATGAATCAAAAGGGGGAAAGTCCTGGGTGGGGCTACACAATCAGGTGTAAATCCTTAAAAGGGATGGGGCGGGAGAGGTGGGGGTGGCTTTCCTGGAATCAGAGATGCTCCGGCTGGCCTTGAAAGGGCAAAATGCCATCCTATGGAAAAGACCACTTGGCAGGGTGTGGCTTTTGCATGACAGACAGCAAAAAATTGGGGATCATTGTCCTATAACTAAAAGTTGAACTGAATTCTCCCACGGCCGGGGGTGTGGCAGAGGACTCTGAAGGTGAAATGACATCGCAGCTAAGATTGCCGAAGTCAGACCCTGACCTCAGCCTGCTGTGACCATGAGCAGAGGACCCAGCTAACCCATGGCCAGATTTCTCACCCATGGGAACTGTGTGATAATAAATCCAGGTTGGCTTAAACTGCCAAGTTCATGGTAATTTGTCTTGCAGCAATAGGAAACGAAGACATGTATGAAAACCTGGGTCAAGCTGCGCTTGAAGCTGAATCGGTAACACTGGAACTTTCAATTATGCGAGCCAATGAGTCCTCCCCTCCCCCCCCCCCCCTTTATCTCTCAAGCCTGCTTTTGAGCAGAATCCCAGGACTGCATCCCACTGACCTGGCTTATTTCCCACACTTCTGCCTGAACCAGTCATTAAGCCTGGGGACATGACCCATGGTGCTGTGATTGGCCCCGTCTCGGTCATGGGCCTGAGTTGGGAGCGTGTGCTTGTGTGATTTGCCATCACGTCATGTGTCTCTTACACCCTGACCCTGAAGGTATAGATTTCTGTCCACGAACTCCGTGTTCTTTTTGATCCTCTCCTAGTAGCTATGGAAGATGTGGGATGCATCATGGTCTAAGGCTGGAGTTGGCAGACTTTTAATGTAAAGGGACAGAGGAAAGAGTTTAGGCTTTGTGGGCCACGTACAGTCTTGGTTTTTCCTCCTCCTCCTCCTCTTCCTCCTTCCCACCCCCCCAGGGCCAGGAGCCCCTGGGGGGGGGGCCTCCAGAGCTGACACTTACGTAGACACTACTGTGTCACACCTGCTCAGTCCCTGTGGTGGCACCTCAGACCTGTTTCTTAGAGGAGGCCTGGGGTCCTGATGGAGACGCAGTTATTGCAGGAAGTGGAGCAGCAGGGGGCCACACCTGTCCCCAAGTCGTCCGGCCTAACGAGGTTCGCTGGGCTCCCATTCCCACTGTACTGAGTTGAATAGTGTCCCTCTGGAACTCCTGTCCATCCGGAACCTCAGAATATGACCTTATTTGGAGAAAGGGTCTTTGCAGATGTAAAGAGCTAAGATGAAGTCATACTGGGTAAGGGTGGGCCCAGTCCAATGACTGGTGTCCTGACAAGAAGAGCAAACAGGGGCATAGACACAGGGAAGGAAGCCCCGTGAAGAGGGAGGCAGGCACGGGAGAGATGCAGCTGCGAGCCCAGGAACGCTGAGGACTGTGGGCCACCCTCAGAAGCTGGGAGAGGCAGGGAAGGATCCTCCCTGGAGCCTCTGGAGGGAGCGTGACCCCGTGGACACCTTGATTTCAGACTTGTGGCCTCCAGAACTCCAGGACGGAATACGTTGCTGTTGTTTGAAGCCACCCAGTTTGGGTTGGTTGTTACAGCAGCCCCAGGAAGTGAACGGGGGTCACTCCTCCTCCCTCGGGGTGAGTGTGTGAATGATGGTGGCAGTGGAAGGAAAGTTCTGGAGTCACGGTGACACCAGGGTGCGGGTCTCAGCCCAGGCCCCAAATCAGAGATTCCGATTTAATGCGGTAGCGATGGGCCTAGACGTGGGTATTTTTTCAAAAACAACGTTATTGAGGTATAATTGATATACCGTTAAATTCACCCACTCGAAGTGTACCACTGATTGAATTTTACATTTCCTGGGTTGTGCAACCATCACCATAATTTGGTTCTAGAACTTTCTCATGACCCCTCCTAATAAGGTCCCTCACGGGGCATGGATCATTTTAAAGGTCCCGAGGTATTCTGACCTGTGGCCGGGCTGAGAGCCCTGCTCAGGGTGGGGGCCTCAGGAAAGACAGGAGAGTGTCATCAGTTTGTCTGGAGGGTGCTGAGGCCCCCAACTGACACTGGAGTGAGGGTAGGTAATTTTAGAGAATGCTGACCAAACCCCACAGGAGCAGTGGTTGTGGGGAGGGTAAGCTGGGTAAAGAGGCTGGGCTGCTGGGATGGGTGGGCCAAAGCCCAGGCCCAGGCCTAGAAAGGTCCCTCTGGGCTGTGGATAGTGCTGGGGTTGGGGGTGGAGTGACAAGGAGGGAAGGGCACACTCCACATTTCCACCTCCTCTGGAAGCTAGGAGGGGAGGATGGGGCTAGGAACTGGGTTGGGTGCGGGGCAGTCTGCCTGCACGACCCCCGGCATGGCCCAGAGCCAGGCACAGGGGAGTCACTGTGCCCAGAGGGGTGAAGCGCCATCCCCAGGGACACACGGCAGGTCAAAAACAGAGGACAATGAAGGTGCCAGGAGTTCTGCTCCTTCCACCTTGGCACAGTTCTCTGAGCCCGGGAGGACCCTGCAGATTGGCTCGGTCAGCTCGGTCCTGCCCAGTGTCCAGGGCCAGCCCCTTCTCGCAGCCCAAAGTGTTCATTTACCTTCCTTCCAGTGAGACCTTGCCTCGCCCCATGGCTCCGCCCCAAGAAGTGCCTCTTGTTGGTCACAGTGGCATCCCCTGCTTGGCTTGGCAGTATCTGTCACTTGGCACCCAGGCTTATCGTTGTCCTGTGATTGTTCCTGGTGACTCATCCATTTGTGCTTCTATCCGGTTGTCTGTGGCTCTGGCAGGTGCTGTGCCCATGAGAGCGGGGCTGCCGGCCAAGACTGCAGTAGAGGCCTCTGCCACGAGCTGGATTTATCCCGGTCTGTCCCCTTCACCTTGGAGAGAGGACTTGGGAATAGAACGCCTACTTTCATAGTGAACGCTGACTGCTTATGTCCGTGGGAACTTGGTGGCAGATGGAAGACCCACTTCGGCTAGTTAAGACAAGAAAGGGATTGGTTAGAAGATATTAAGTATCCCCAGATCTGCAGGAGGGTCAGCATGCAGGCTGTGAAGCCAGGCAGCCAGAAAAGGCTTCAGCACACACCATGGGGGCTGTTCTGGCCACACGTTGCTGCCGCCGGGTCTGTCCTGATGAAATTGGGTGGGGACTCGGAAGGCTCAGCCACTGCTGAGCCCCAGGAAGAACCAAAAGCTTTGCCACAGTGTTTTCCAGAAGCTCAGAGCGCTCGGGCACAGCCACCATCACCCAAAGCTCCGTTCTGAATCCGCGTCTCACGTGGGGGGTGTCTGATTGGCAGAACCTGGGCCACGTGACTGCATCCCAGCTGCAAAGAAGTGCGGGAATTCCAGTTTCTGGAATTGGCTTGGGAGGGTGGGACTCATCATGGGATGTTGGCAACACGTAGACAGGGGATTGGGTGGCCACAGACGCTCAAAAGACAAATACCTGCTCCATCGGCGGCGTGTGGAGGGCCGGCCAAGCACTCCACGTCTCTCATTTTACCTTCGTCCTTATAGTTAGGGAACCAACGATCAGCAAGGGTAAGTGACGTGTCCAAGGTTGCAGGGAGCTAAGACTCCAGAACCTTCATCCACCTTCCAAACTCATGGCTAGATGGAAAATGTCATAGATCACCAGCCATCTAGATGCCCCAATGCTGGCCTGGGGCCCCAACCACAAGTGAGTGGCACACGCAGTCACAGGATGGGCTCTGGTCTCTTGCTCACTTAATCCTTTGACTGAAGCAGGAAACCACTTACGGATCGTCCATCCATTCACAGCCGGATCTCATGAAATCATCGTGTGCTCGTGGTCGGAGGGCTTGGGCTCTGGGGCAGCGTTCTGTTGCTCGGCCTTGGGCCTCTTTCACTCTCTGATCCTCATCTGTAAAATGGACAGCTAAATCTTGCTCCACTTCCCTCCCTCCAGGACTGTCCTTTGGATCAGATGTGAACGTGAGTGCAGAGTGAAAGTGTCAGCTGCAGGACAGCTCTCTTCTTTGTTGACCTTATTCCCCACCAGCAACTTGTGGATAAAGGGGAATGCCTGTAGGAAGCTGCCCTCACTCTGCTTCATAAGGAGTCATGAGTGGGGCCTTAGGAGCTCTTGGTGATGTCTGCTTAGACAAGACGTGTATTGAGGGCTTCTTTGCCTTGAACGGGGACCACAACCCACGGGCCATTATCAGACACTACTGGGGATGGATGGCCACAGTCTCTCTGTGCCCGCCCGGGTGCAGGTAACAGCAAAGACCCCCAAACCAGCACCGTTCTTGGCTTATCCACAGGCGGAGTGCTGGTCCTGCAGGCATTTCAGAGCAGGAAGCCAGGCCTCCCTTGGGGGGAGACGTGGAGAGGGAAGCCCCATGGGCTGCAAAAGCAAAAAGTGGGGAGCCCACTGGGGCCGGCTGTCCTGGCCTTGGAACTGCTATGGAAGGTGCCTTGATCAGGGTTTTCAGAGATCCCAGCAGGCTTGCACGTCTGGGGTGAGATGCTCATTTATTCATTCATTTGACAGATCTGCTTAAAGTTGGGACCAAGTCTCCGTAACTCAGCCTCAGAGCCTCGGGCCCAAAAGGTGACTTTCATGACCCTGCTTCCAAAGGCTTAGAATCTCGTAGGAGAAAAAGATACATCGACTGAGCTCAATGGAGAGTCTGTGGCAGAATGTCTTTGTTCTTACCAACATCTGCTGCTTTCTTTCCCTTGCCCATAGAAACTTGCTTTTCTTTGGGGGGGGGCAATGTACCCCACCGAAAGGGTGGCTTAACCTTTTAAGCCAGGGTTTCTCAGAGGGTGGTCATTGGACCAGAGCATCAGCATCACCTGGGACCTTGTTAAAAATGCAGGCTCTTAGGCCCACCCCATGCCCGGGGATCCTGACTCTGAGGGTGGGGGCCAGCAATCTGCTTAAATTACCCCCCTGCTCCCCGGCCCCCCACCATCGTATGTGTGGCCACATGGGCAGTTCTTGCCCATGAGACGTGAGGAGGTATCTGCTGGGGGCTTTGGGAAATAGTTTTCTTCCTGCTAAGAAAGTAGAAAATCTTAGAAGGTGGAGGTTCGGCCTCAGGGCCCCTTCCAGCTGCTCCAGATGTGGACTTGGGTGGGCACAGGCCTGGTGCTGGATGGAGAGAGGCATCATATGGCCAGGAAGGGGCGGTGTCACTGATGGACTGGGGATGACCCACAGAAAAGAGCCAGAACTGCCCAACCACTTGGGGACCTTGTATTAAGAAAACGGTAAATGCTCTCACAGCATTGCCACCTGTAGCCAAGAGCGTCTGCACAGACCCAAGTTCATGGGAGTGATGATGAGCCAAGTATTGACGCTAATGTATCCCAGCCTTATAATAATGTCATACAAGGCCTTTTCTTCCTCTGCAACTTTTCCGCATGGGTAATTAGAACTGCTTAACCACCTCATACCCGATAGAATGGCTGCTAGCACAAACTCCAGGAAATAACAAATGTTGGTGAGGATGTGGAGAAATTGGAACACTTGTGTGCTGGTGGGGGTGGGGGTGTATGTAAAATGGTGTAGCCGCCATGGAAAACAAGATGGCAGTTCCTTAAAAAATTAAAAATAGAATTACCACAGGATCCAGCAATTCTACTTCTGGGTCTATGCACAAGAGAATTGAAAACGCGTGCTCAAACAGATGTATGTACACACCCATATTCAAAGCAGCATTATTCACAATGGTCAAAGAGTGAAAGCAATCCAAGTGTCTACTGATGGATGGTTAAGATGGTAAATTGTATGTGTGTCTTACCACAATAAACAAACAAATAAGAAACACACACACACACACCCCTCTTAAAATCCACATCCCTTTCCTCATTTACATCTGCCCACAGATGGTCTCTATAACTCTTGCCTCTCCTCTGAGTTCTGGTGCCATACATCCCAACCGGCTTTTTGACATCACCACCTGGATCTTTTGAAGGCAGCTCAAAGTTCAGTGTGCCTGAGCCTGAGCTCATGACCTCCCTCCCCAAACCCGTTCCTCTTGCTCTGTTTGTCTTCGGGGTGTCTGACACTTCCATCCATTATAAGTCAGAAGTCAGCCTCTTCCTCAGCCTCCTCCCCCACCCAAATCCATTGTAAATTCCTGGTGATCGCCCTTCTTGAATACCAGCCAAGGGCAGCCACCCTGTCCAATCTCCTCCAGGATTGCTTCTGATGACAGCAGTGGGGCCCAACTGGGCTCTCTGTGCATGCCCTGGTACCACCCAGACCCATGCTTTGGGGCCGAGCTAGAGTGAGTTTTTCCAACTGCAGATCTGATTGATTCCATTTGAGTTTCCCTTGCAGTAATCAATGCCATATGAAAAGATTCCACGGAAGAATCCAGCCCCTCCCGGAGCCCATTGCCATGCAGGCTCTCGTGAGTTGATGTCACATCTATTACACGAGCAAGCAAGCTGACTGAGTCTCTCAGATTTGGGGGCTGACATCGGGGGCTGCGGGTGGGACAAATGTCACTGATGATCAGTGTCCTCTATTGGGATGTCCCAGGTGCAGACTCTGAGACATGAATTTGAGAGCAAGTGGTTTATTTGGGAGGTGATTCCAGGAAACGCTGGCCAGGAGCAGGGAGCGAGAGTGGGAAGGCAGGAAAGCAGTTCAGGGCATGTTATGAAGCCTGCTCGTTGGAAGGACAGCTGGAGTTCACCCCCACGGAGAAAGTCTGGGATGAGCCAATCAAATGTGGATGAGTTGCCCCAGGGAGTCGGGGACACCAACTCTGACAAGTCATTCCTGGGGGGCTGCTGCAGGGGGTGTTGATTCTCTGGCACTTTCTGCCTGCCTGGCGCGGGCCAAGTGGTCTGCTGAGGTTGTGTTCAAAAGCCCTCAGGCCAAGAGCAGCAGGTATCGGCAGTTGCGTTGGAGGGGGGTGGTTCCAGGGCTTTGTGATGGGCACGGCCAGCGCCTCCTTCCCAGCGGGGGGGGGATGACAAATGACGCTCATTAAGTGACTCAGACCCTCAGGACAGAACATAGAGACATGCGGTTTGAAAGCTCATCCTTTTGAATTGTCCTTTCCCTCAAAGAGGAAAGCCTCAGTTTGTGCTAATGGGGCTTAACTCCTTTCTAAAGCTCTGTCACCTCCCTTTTGAACCCAGGGAGCCTGTGTAAGAGGGAAGGAGGGACCGTGGCTCCTTCCTGCATGTCTCTGGGACCTCCTCGGGTGACTGGACAACCAGGGCGTGCAGCCAGGGGAAGGTTAACCAGGGTGGGACCAGGGCCTTGCCCGCTTAGCGCTGACCTCCCCTTCTCAGGCCACAGGGTGTGGTCCCGTCTGTGGCCAAATGGAGCCTGCAGAGTTCTGGTCCCCCGCTCTGCGTGAGACCAGAGACGGCTTGTGCTGGCGGTTGTGGGTGCCAGGCACCCATCTCTGGGTTGGGTTTGGGGAACCACCAGAGGCCGGGGCCTGAGCAGGAGGCCCCAGGGTGGCCATGTGGCTGTGAAGGGGATGAGGCAGGGGTGGGTGGGAGGGAGATGCAGGAAGGCCTCCGGCCCCTTCTGTCCTCCCAGTGTAGGAGTGAGGCCCAGCAAGTTCCCTCGGCCGCTCCCGAGCTGAGCATGTGGGCAGGGTGGCTCTGGAGGGTGGTCAGGGGCAGAGTTTGCCAGAACTGAGGGGTGTGTGTGTGTGTGTGGGGGGGGGGTGTGGGTGGGTGCGTGCGCACACACGTGTGTATAATGAGAGCAAGTATGTACACGTGCCAGTGTATGTGTGTGTGTGAGAGAGAGATGGACAGGTGGACAGACAGAGTCTGGAGGAGGTTGGCAGGGAGAGTGGAGTAGGAAGTGAGGTGCCCTTAGAGGAGGGAAGTGTCCCTGTGGGCGGTGAGCCTGAGGATAGGGCCTGAAGGGGGATGATGTGAACAGGAGGGGATGTGATAGGTTAGGACAACCAGTCCTGGTTTTATTTTATCAATGAAAACTACAGCAGCCTAAATTCACCAAGCGCTCCCAGGCATTAGACAGTGGTCTGAGCCCTTTACATGCGTTTTATGTAAGTATTTTTATTTAACAGATACTTGTGCTTGCTCTGTGGAGGCACTGTTCTCATTGTTTACAAACACAAAAAACAACTAAATAAATATTTTATTTTAAAAAGATTTCATTTATTTATTTGACAGAGAGAGAGAGAGCACAAGCAAGGGGAGCAGCAGAGGGAGAGGGAGAAGCAGGCTTCCCGCTGAGCAGAGAGCCTGATGTGGGGCTCGATCCCAGGACCCTGGGATCATGACCTGAGCCGAAGGCAGTCACTTAAGCAATTGAGCCACCCAGGCACCCCTAAATAAATGTTTTAAAGCATTTAATCATTAAACCATCCAATCCTCACAAGAATCTCGTGATTCCAGAGTCAGGCTCCTCCCCACGATGCCTGGGTTTCATCATGCTGATAAAAGGTGGAGGGTTAATTATGCATATTACCCATTTTACAGATGGAAAAACAGAGGCACACAAGGGTTAACAATTTCTCAGCTCGAAAGTGGCCGAGCCGGGACCCAGTCCAGCCTGCGGGCTCAGGCCCACACTGTAACCACCTGGCTATGGGCCCATGGTAATGAGTCCTTTGAAAAAAGGTGAGTCACTTACCTTGGACATGCCTCAGTTTCCTCATTTGCCAAGTCGGGCTCTAGTAATCCTGCCCTACTGACTCACAGGGCATGGCGAGAGAAGGGATCAGGGACAAGGCTCCCAGAAACTTCCATCAGGGAGGAGCCCTGGTCTGGGAGAAAGCTGGTCTTGGCCAGCTCTGCCCCAGCGCCCTGAGTGCCCGTGGCCATTCATGTCCCCTCGTCACCTGCGTTTCCCTACCGAGAGCGTGGGTGGCCTGGGCTGAGACCCCAGACTCATCGAGCTCCACGTGTCCCTGACTGTCCGGCTCTGTCCTGACGGACACCGGGGCTGCCCGTGCCGACCATCCAGGAACTGGGCCACCGGAGATGGCACAGCCGACAGTCTCAGACTCGTTCTAGGAAAGTGCACTCAGGGCCAGACTGGCTCCGCGGTGATCCCTGTGGCCCGATGACCGCGCGGAGATCCTTTGTGCTGAGAGGCACCAAGCCTAGTGGGACTTGGGCTCATACAGGGTCGTCCTGAGGGACACTGGCCAAGGCGTCCAGCCCCTGGGTTCGAGCGCTCTGGGCCAGCTTCTGTTGGTCTCCCCGAGTTCTCCTTTGAGGCAGCAGGCTCAGAACAGAATCGTTCACTCATTCAATTCATTCATTCAGCAATTCTTTACAGAGCAACTCCTGTGTGCCAGGCGCTGTTCTAGGCACTGAGGCTAGAGCTGTGACCGGAACAGACCGAGGCCCTGTTCTCAGGGAGCTGACTTTCCAGCAGAGGGGGGAGGGGGGCAGTGAACATTAGGGCACACCTCCCGAGTGCAATCACGTAGACGTACATACATGTATGTGTGCACACAGACGTGCAAATGCAGGTATGCACACATACAACATATTATATACACATTACTGTGTGTATTCTAGGTAGTAATAGATGCTATAAAAATCAGGCAGAGTATTGGAATAGAGACTTCTGGGGGGCTACTTTAGTCTGAAGGGCTTGAAAGTCCCCTCTCTGAGGTGTGCCATTTGGGCCCAGACCTGAGGGAATTAAGGGAGTCTTGCATGTGCATATCTGGAGGAAGAATGTTCCAGACAGAGGAAACAGCATTTGCAAAGGCCCTGTGGTGGGAGCTTGCCCAGCATGTTCTAGGAAGGTCAGAGTGGAGTGGGCGAGGGGGAGAGTAGCCAGTTATTAGTAAGGTCTTCTAGGCCATGGCAAAGAAATTTGGGTCACATTCTGAGAGAGCTGGCATGTGATTTGAGACTTGCCCAGGGGCCTTTATAGAGCTTGACTTGATATCTGAAAGGGCTCCCCTGGCTCCCTGCGGAGGATGTGGGCAAGAGTCAGTGCCGGAGACCAGTGAGGAGGCAGCCGCAATCGTCCAGTGGGAGACGGTGGACGCTTGGACCATTCATGGTGGAGGTGGGGAGGGGGTCAAATTCTGGCCATAGTTACAGGTAAAGCCAACACCAAGTGATTTATTCAAGGACCAACACTTGCTCTCTGAAATCCCATCTCTGAAGTTTCGAGGGCAGTTTTGACCTTCTCTTTTAAAGACCCAGCCTGTATTTTATTCTAATAGCTGGGGTTCATGCCCCCTAAGGAAGGGCAGTCCCCCAGTTAATGAATGGATGAACATCCCATCAGCACCCAGAGCGCCCCGCGCCCACAGAGGAGAGTTAGCCCAGCTGCCACTGGTCCAGATGGGTTTGTTGGAAAGTGCCACATCTGTTAAAGGGATTTTGAATGTTAAAGAGGGATATCAATTGCGGGAAGGAAATTACTGAGTCTTCAAATACCATCAACTGGGAAAAAGACGGTTGGGGCTTTTATGGACATGTAGTTTGTCCCAATAAAATAAAACATCTTAAAACCTGTCTTTACTGCACCCGAGTGCTGCAGTGTTGTCTAACAGAGCAGTTCACATCTCAGTGATGAGTCTCTTAAAAACAAAAGACAAAATAGTGCTTTCACCCACCTAGCTGGCTTTCTAAAGCAACTCAAATGAAAATATACATTTAGTTGTGCAATGAAATCTACAAAGCACCTACTAAGGGCAGGGCCCTGGGCTAAGGAGGAGAGAGACGGCTCAGATCTTGTTCTCAGAGGCATGGCTGGCCGGGGACATGAACAGGGACATAGATTTGCACACAGGGCCCGGTGGGGGGTTAGTGCAGGGAGAAAGGTCCTAAGGTTCAGAGAAGGGAGGGATTGCTGGGTGCTGGGGGATGAGAGAAGGCTTTTTGGAAGGGATGGTGTGGCCATTAGCTTGCTTTTGTTGGTGTGTAACTGAAACCCCTAATAAATCTGGCTTATACTGTAAGGGAATTGGTTATCTCCCATGACAGAGTCCACGGGTTAGGTAGACTCCAGGGTGGGTTAATTCAGTGGTCCTATACCACCAGCCTCTCTGTTTGGCCATCTGCTGTTATCTGTTCCCCTCTTGGTCACAAGATAGCTGCCAGCATCTACTGGAGCCACATGTCTCCTGGTCCAGGTGGCATTGAAAGAGAAGCCTTCAAGTGGGGGAATATACCGTCTCTCCTGTACCATTGGCCAGCTTAGCCCGTTGCTCATTCTAGACCACTAACAACCTCCAGAGGACTGCTATACAGTGATAACTATCGACGAGTCAGGATGACCCTGGAGCTGAGGCTCAGGGCAGCATCCCCCAAGCCAAGGGGCTGCCTGGGGCATGGCTGGACAGCAGAGCAAAGTTGAGCTTCTGTCTGGAAAGAGGAATGTGGGAAAGGATATTGGTTAGCCATCTGAGCAGGGCACCGGTGGGTTGGTGAGCTTTTAGACTCGCAAAGACAACAACCACCACCACCACAATTTAATAATAACGAGTATTTTTTACAATCCGTTAATTGCACTTAGGGCTTTCGGTGCAGAGTAGGATCTCTCCTATCCAAAGCCCCTCATCTGATTCACCTGATTACCTGAAGCTCTCCATTCCTCTGTAAACGCATAGACAGAGAAACATACAGCTTGGAATTGGTTCTTCCTAAATGCTTGTTTACTGAAAGTTAGTGGTTTTTGTTTTTTTGTTTTTTAAAGATTTTATTTATTTATTTGACACACACAGAGAGAGAGACAGCGAGAGAGGGAACACAAGCAGGGGGAGTGGGAGAGGGAGAAGCGGGCTCAGCAGGGAGCCCGATGCGGGACTTGATCCCAGGACCCCGGGATCATGACCTGAGCGGAAGGCAGATGCTGACTGAGCCACCCAGGCGTTCCCTGAAAGTCAGTGGTTTTGATTCCCAAACTGTTTACTCCAGGTAAACTTGATACATCTTGATGCATGTACTTGATATTGTAATTGTAGAACTTAAAGAAATGTAGCCAATGGATGACTAGGAGCACAAAAAAGACAGCGAGCTGCTGCTTTGATGAATTATTTAGAAAGATTTGAGGGGCACCTGGGTGGCTCAGTCGGTTAAGTGTCTGACTCTTGATTTTCCGCTCAGGTGGTGATCTCAGGTCGTGGGATCTACCCCCGTGTCAGGCTCGGTGCTGAGTGGGGAGTCGGCTGGGGAGTCTCTCTGTTCTTCTCCCTCTGTTCCTCTCCCCACTCTCCCTCTCTCTCAAATAAATAAATTAAATCTAAAAAAGAGAAAGATTTAATAACAGCAAAAACTTAAAGAGACTAGAAAAATATCCAAAAGCGTGCTAACACAGTAATAGCCGCTTGTCGTGGCCTGGCTACTGAGCCCTTGAAATGTGGCTGATGTGACTGAGAGACCGAGTGCTTGATTTTGTTTAGTGTTAATTAATTTAAGTTATTAAAGGCAGATACGTGATTCAGTTATTGGAAAACTTTGAAATATATTTGGGGCCAATTGTTTACATGAATCTACTTTTAACTTTATGTTAAAAGTAGTTAACTATTAACTCAAACTCTAAATGAAGGTCAAGTGCTTCTGATACACACAGAGATGCGTTGCGAATATATAATGCACACCAGATCTTGAAGAGTTATATGAAAAAAATGTAGAATATCTTAATTTTAATACTTATTATATGTTGAAATGATATCTCAGATATGTTTAGTGAAATAAGATATATCATTTAAATTAATGTCATCTGTCTCTCTTTCATTAGCTTTCTAATGTAGCTACTAAAAACTTCAAAATTACATGCATGGTTCACATCATATTTCTATTGGACAGTGCGGGTCTGGAAGGATTCTGCATTCAGAGCACTTTGCAAGTCCTCATTCCATGTGAAATAAATTAAAAGTGAACATTGTATGATTCTATGAAAAGAAGGAGACAATAAGAGACTCCAATAGCAGAATCACATTAAAAAACAAGGTCTTGGCTCTGTCATAAAAATCTTCACCAATTAATGGACATTTAAGTATTTTCTGTTAACCTGTGTAAGGATGTGACTGTAACTTTTTGTTCCTCAATTTACCCACTGTGCTTTTATTAATGGACCCACTGCTGGTCCTAGTTGTTCTGGATAAGAGGGCTCCTCTGGGTTTTACAGCAGCCCTTGGAGGTCGGGCAGGGATGATGATTCCCATTTTATTTCATTTTATTTTTTTAAGTAGGCTCCACACCCTGGAGCCCAACAGGGGGCTTGAATTCACAACCCTGAGATCAAGACCTGAGCTGAGATCAGAGTCTGACGCTCAACCAAGTGAGCCATCCCGGCGCCCCATGATTCCCACTTTAGAGATGGGGAAAATTGAGGTTCCAAGAAGGAGAGTAATGTGCTGAGGATCCCATAGACAGAGCATCGAGGGATAGGGTGGACTTGAGTCCCGACCTACCTGACATCATCCCAGGATTGCTTTCTTCCTGCCCCCGAGCTGCCTGGGTCCTGGACACTGTGCTCTGGCTGCACATGGAATAAGCCAGTTATAACTCAGAACACAACAGAATCCTGCTTTCTTGGGGATTTCGTCAGTCTCTCTAACCCAAAGGCTTTAAGGCTATTAGGCCTGAATTTTGGGGATTCCCAGGTTGTTGTCTTGAGGCAGAAATGATCAGTGAACCGAGTGCACGCTTCCTTTGATGGCTTTAGCTGGGTGCATGTTATGGACTGCATGTTTACATCTCCCCGACTCGGATGTCAAAGTTCTAATCTCAGCTTGATGGTATTTGTGGGTGAGGCTTTGGGAGGCAATTAACTCATGAGGGTGGAACCCTCATGATGAGATTAGCGCCCTTCTAAGAAGAGACCCCAGGAGAAGAAAACATGCTTCCACTCTCTCTGCTCTGCAGTCTGAAGATACAGCGAGGGGCTGGCTGCCTACAAGCCAGGAAGTGGGTTCTCACCAGGAGCTGAATGGGCTAGCACTTTGATCCTGGACTTCCCAGCCTCCAGAACGGTGAGAAAATAATTTGTTCCAGCAGCCTGAGCTGACTAGGACTCCACAGTCCCGCCCTCCCACCTTCCCTCCCCTGGTTGACAAATTAGGTGCATCTTGAAGGCACTCAGACCCACTCAGCTTGAAGAACAGGTGCATCATTCAGGAAGTAGATCCACTCCAGGATATATCAACACCCAACCTCATAACCAATCTGAACGTTTCCCAAATGCTCCTTCCAGACATCCCTCTTCTCTCAGATGGGGGTGGTGGTCGCTGGCTCGTGGATGTTTCCAGAACTCTCTTTAGAACGACTCGGTTCCAACACTTCCAACTTCAGGATTCAGTCAAAATTCCAAGTCCCTCAGAAAAGCCTTGGTCAGTCCCATTGCACCGGATTCACTGCCTCAGAAGGGTGGGACTCGTCCCTGGAAAGAGCAATATTGGTGCCTGGGGCTGTCACCGAGGCCCCTCTTCTTCCAGCGAGGGCCCTGTCCGCGTGCGGCCAGCGGTCTGTAGTGTGGCCTGGACTCGGGCTCTGCGGTCCTGAGGTCACGGGCCTGGGAGTGTGGACACCGCCCCACCTGACTCTGCTCCCCTGGGACATGCGGCTTCTGATGGGGCCGTGTGAGGGCGTCCAGGGGAGGGGTGAGCGCGCTAATGCACAGGCGCACTCAGGACCCCGTCCCCGCATGCGGGCAGGGCCCCGTGTCAGCCCACTGTCCTCGGCGGGTCGCCAGTCGGGGTCACAGACGGATCGAGTTGAGAGACTGTCCTGGAATCAGGGCTTCGGGCTGAGAAGAGAGATTTCTGTAGGAACGCTGTGAGGTTTAGCCTGTCATGGCAACTTTGCTTCCAATAGCTCTCAAGGGACAAGCCATGAAAGGTTGACTGTCCTTAAACTGAGAGCAGAAGGGGCCGTGGGGAGGAACGGTGGCCTCGCTCCCCGAGACGCGCCCACTGTGCCGGCTGCCGTCAGGCGGCCAGACGCGGACGGACGCTCCAAAGCTCTGGGCTCAGGGCCCGCTGCCTTTTCTCCTTCTGCTTCTTAATTAAAAAAAAAAAAAAAAAAAAAAAAAAAAAATTATCCCAAAGCCTCCATTACTGTGGATTTCCTGACACTCTGCTGTGGGCTAATCTTTTGGAAAAAACATAGTCTTTCTTGAGTGTTTCTCTTCTCTGAGGATTCCTCCTCTTTGATCTTGAGACCAGGGAGAAACCCGTGCTCTTACTCAGTGCTGGAAAATACACCCTTGCTCATTCTCAAGGCTTCCTTCCTCTTTCCTCCCTTTCTGGCTGGTGTTTATCTTTCTCTTCATTCCCTGGAGGCTGTAAAGGAGGTTTGAAACACTCTGGCGCTATTATGATGAAGGTCCCTGGTGATAAAGGCATGCTCCTTCCCACCCTGATCCTGGGCCGCTGTGATACATCCCCTGTAAGATGACTAACTCCAGCTACTTTGAACGCTTACAGAACACAGCACAGAACCAAGCTGTTTGGATGAAGGTCTTTCCTGGGCAAGCAGAGAAGAGAGCTCTAGAGAGAAAGAAGCATGTCTGGGAGGGGCCTGGGAGGTTCTATCTGCTGGCTCCTTAGTCCCATCTTTGGTCGATTTATTCAATGAACATTTATCGAGGAATTTCTGTGCACTACACTCCATCCCAGGCCCTGGTATGCAAGAAGGACAAGGTCCCTGTACACATGGAGGCCACATCTAGGAGGCAGAGACAGGAAATGGATGACGAGACCAATAAATGATGTCATTTCAGACTGTACTAAGTAGTGTAAAATAAAGCACGTTGATGTGATAGTGAGGGGTTGGGGGCGCTGGCTCCCATTAAGGATGGCTGTCTATAAGGAGATGATATTTGAGTTGAGACCTGAATGAAAGAATATACCAAGCAAAAACTAGTGGAAGATGACTGAATACATAAACGAAAATGTGGTATATCCATACAACAGAATATTACACAGCCTTAAAAAGGAAGGAAAATCTGATATATGCTGTAACATGGATGAATCTTAAGAACATATGCTAAGTGTAATAAGCCCGTCACAAAAGAACAAATACCGTATAATTCCACTTATGTGGGGGTACCTAGAGTAGTCAAATTCATAGAGACAGAAAGTAGAATGGTGGTTGCCAGGGGCTGGGGGAAAGGGAAATGGGCAGTTGTTGTTCAACGGGGACAGAGGTTTGGTTTTGCGAGATGAAAGGTATCCCGTTGATGATTGGTGATGAAGGTAGCATGATGGTGTGAAAGTGCTAATGCCACGGAATTGAACACTTAGATGTGTTTAAGATGATAAATTTAAGTTATGTTTATTTTTCTGCAGTTAAAAAAAATGATCTGAAGACAGTTTCAGGCTTACGGAACAGCAAGTGCAAAGGCCCTGTGGTAGGAATGAGATGGCCACATTTGAGAAACAGAAAGCGGTCTAGTGTTTTAGGAACCACGTGAGTAGTCAGTTGGGGAGTGGAAAGAGCTGTGATTGGAAGGACAGACAGGAGCCAGAGCAGGCTAGATCTTGTAAGTTTGGATTTTATTTGTGGATGTGAAAAAAAGGGCTCCAATAATTCCCCCAAAGCCAAATAGCCAGTAAACAGCCATGGCAAGAAGTACTAGTGGTCTGCCAAAAGCTTTCTTCCATAGTAGTAGAATTGCTGATTATCAGCTGGGTGTATTGCTGCTCAGAGTGATGACTATGGTTCCCAGCTTCCCTTGCAACAAGGCATGGTCATGGGACTTTGTCCTAGATAGTGGGAAGGAAGGGAAAGTATCGTTGGCAACTTTAGGGATGTGTCCTTAAAGGGAGGGGGCATTCCCTTCTTTGTCTTTTGTGCCTTCCTGCTGTCTGGAATGTCAATGTAATGGCTGGAGTTTCAACAGCTCTCTTGGACCCATGACACACGTGAGGGGATGGCCGGTGACTTTGGACTGGGGAGCTGGGAGGCTTTTTGAGGAGGGACCGTCTGATGTGGAGGAGGCAGCCGATGGCAGGCACATTTAGGGAAGGTCACTCCTGGTGGAGGCACCTGGAGGGGGACAAGCTTGAGGGACATGGGACACAGCAGTGTTGGGCAGGGCGGCAGGCGTGGGGGGCAGCATGGGCAGAGACGGGACCTGAGAGGAGCAGGGTGTGACCCATCCATCCCCACGAGAGGGGCACTAGACGGTTTTCTGAGAGGTGCCGTGACAGGCGCAGGAAGGGTCGCTCGTGGGCAGGAGGGGGGCAGGGAGGCCAGGACGAGGCTGGGCCAGCGTCCAGTCCCCGGTGCTGGGAGGTGGAATGAGGCAGCATATACTCTGCAAACTGTAGAGCGCCACCCATCTGAGGGACGTGGGCTGGCACCCGCCGTGGGTTCAGTGACATCTCAGGCTGCTGGCGGTGATGAGGCGGTTGACCTAAGAGCATCCTTCTCAGCCTGCGTTTCTGGAGGGAAAGTTCCGACCCCGGCGACGAAATTGATCCCAGCATAAAACCACATGGAGCCGACAAGGCCAGAAGTGAAGGTCACCAGAGTGTCGTCACATGCGTTCCTGGTGATGGTGATGATGATGATGTTGATGACAATGACGGTGGTGTCTAACATTTCAAACCCTCACTGTCCTGTGGGCAGACACCGCTGAGCACTTTCTCGATACTTTCCGCTTTCATCCGTCCAACGGTCCTATGCGCCGGGGACTGTCATTATCCTTGTTTTACAGATGAGGAAACTGAGGCGGGGACGGGGTAAATAGGTTGCCGAGGTGACGCGGCTACCGAGCCATGGGCTGGGATGTGAGCTCGGAGAATCTGTCTCCAGGGCTGTGTCTCAGGAGGCTAACAGGATGTCCTGTCTACCTGCACGGGTAACCACGCATGAACGGTTCCACTCTGTGACCTCCTTAGGTGAAATTTCTTAGCATTCCGACATCCGACTTCCAAAAATGCAAAATGAAAATACTTCATCCAGGTGTTTCCTCTTTTTCAGACTCCATCCTTCCCCCGTGACCTCCCAGTCTCTCTCCAGACTCTGAGCCACCACCCCTGCTGAGACGGGCAGAGCCCCATTTCCCAAGAGCCTGAGAAGAAGGGCTGGAGAATCTGCAGGTGGGGGGGTCTGGGTGTCCACCTGCAAGTGAGAAAGAGCAGGCTCTGTAGCTTCACGACCCGACATGGACTCTGCTGACGTTCATGTTACACGTGGGAATCCACCTGCAGCGGGAAAATGAGGGGCTTTGAGCCATAATTCCTGGATGGAGAGACTTCTCTCTCACGTGAGACCACAAACCCGAGATTATAGCAAAGATGGCCCTTCCCAGGGGGCCGGACTGTAGCTGAACGTGAGCCAGTCGTTCTGCTCTGTGGAGCCAGATCTGCCCGCAGCTGGGCTGGAACAGCCATCCAAGGCTTGTCCCTGATCCGCTCACCAGAAATGCATGCCAGTGACCCGAGGAGCTTGGCGCTGATTCAATCCATGAGTAATAAAGATGGAAACATGATTTCCAAGGATCAGGCGAGTGAATACTCACACCACGTGAAGTCTGCCGTTTGGTGCTCTTTGCTGAGCAGAATTCTGCCGTTGGCACATCGTGGGCTGCTGGTGCAGTGTCTACACGGCGCGTCTACACAGCGTGGCAAACCCTGCTGCCCACGTGGAGCCCGGCAGAGGCACCCCGAGATTGAGCTTGCAGGAGAGCTAGGTCCTCCTTAAAGTTCTGAGGAATTTATAACTGTGGGTGCTTCCTGTCCCCCATTTGTGATGTCCTACATCCTAGGTTAGACCCTCAGAAGCTCAGGTCCTGTGCTGGGATTTTCCTGGCCCTGGGCTTATTAACACATGACGGCCTGAGGGGTCCTTGCACACAGGGGCAGGGTGGGCTGGGGGCAGGGGTGATGTCCTTGGTCTGGGGCATCTCTTCAGGTGCTGGGAGGGGTTCGTCTGAGGGGCATAGGGGGCCCTGAAGCCATGGGTGCCTCTACCCGGCTGCAGCCAACAGTGGGGTCCCCTGGGGACAGGAGGATGTTTTCTCACAAAGGCCACACCTGTTCCTCCAAACCCCACTTCCCTTCCCTTCTTTTCTTTCTTTCTTTTTTTTTTTTTAAGTAGGCTCCATGCCCAGAGTGGAGCCCAATCCAGGACTTGAACCCACGACCCTGAGATCAAGACCTGAGCTGAGATCAAGAGTCAGACATTCAACCAACTGAGCCACCCAGGCGCCCCAAACCACTCCCTTTCTTAATGACTGGTAGGCTCTGGTCTCCCTGGAAAGGAGGGTGTTTTCCCTTGTGGAGGATCATGGGATCGTGCTAGGCAGGGACCGTTGGAGCCAGAGTTGCTGCTGGGGAGTTCACAGTACGTAGAAGGTGTGCTGGGTGGCGAGTGGCGTCAGGATGGGACTGAAGAAATGACATTTCCCAGAATCTCTTGCAGCTTGGGTTTTGCATATGAACTTGGCTCTGCTGGGTGGCTCTGCTTGTCTGGATCTGGGAGACAGAGTGAGGCTGGACCTCCCCTGAGGGCTGCCTCACTTGGACCTTTTGTGGTGGCGCTCTCTGGAGTGAGGGAGGCACATCAGGGGACCCACAGAGGTGAATGGGACGAGAAATGCTCCCAGTGGGAAAGAAAGAAAAGCCTAACTACTAGACACAGGAGCCTGAACCGAGGCCCCCGTGGCTCCCACGGGTTATTATTTCTTTGTCTGTCTGCTTTTGAGAAAGAGCTTATCAAACTCTCTCCCTGCCCCATTAGAATTTTTGCTCTGGGAGGGTAAGGATTTTGTTTGCCCCAGTGCCTGGCTCAGTATGTGTTTGTTGAAATATTAAATTAATAAATAAATGAAGGCAGCCACCGTCCCTTTCAAGTAGCACCTAGCAGAGGGCCTGGAAGGTGGTAGGACTCGATAAGTATTTGTTGAATGAATGAATGAGTGGATGAATAAATGAATTCTCTCAATCCTTCCCCCTCCACACCTGCCTCTTCCAAGGTCTTCATTCCTTCCCCCATCCCTGTTTTCTGGCCTCTTCTGGGAGATTTGGGGCCTGCCCAAGCACTGCCTGCAGCCCTGCCTTAACTGACCCTCTCTTGCCTGGGTGACAAATGTCTCTCAGCTTTGGGAGCCTCAGAGGCTTCATGCACTGTCCAGCCAAGCGCGGGTACTCCCAGCTCTGCTAGCCACCTCCAAGTGTCAGGCTGATCCAGGAAGATTCTCCTACTTCCAGTAGCTCACTCCCTGCGGCGCCCATGGGGTTGAAGAACATCTGACTGGCCTGCTGCCCGTGGGTCGCATCCTACAAACAAGTTCCTGCACAGACAGACCCAGTTCCCGAGAGGCGAGGCATCAGTCATCTCCTACCAGCACGAGCACTAAAAGTGGTATTATTTCCCCAAACACAGCTGCACCTGTGGAGGCGAGAACACAAGGCAGCCTATTTTTAGCAGGTGACAGACTGCACACACACGCGAGCGCACACACGGGAGCTATAATTAGCCTGTTGCTCAAAGGGTGGAGTTGCCAACCCAATGCAGGGTGACTGCCTTGGGGGTCCCCTCACCTCGGCATCTGTGTCTGGTGTCTGGCGTGGGAAGGAGCCAGCGGCACCGGGGAAGGCCCTGGGGTTCCCCGGGAGTCCCGGGCAGGCGGCCGAGGTCTTCGAGGGTATGGTTACCCATCCTCGCTCACCGCCTTTCTCCTCCTGGCCTGTCTGTTGGCAGAAGGCTCGAGCCAATGCCCAGGTGTAAGTGCTGTCCCTCTACGGGGATGACTTGGCCAGGCCGGGGTGATAAACATGCCCTGTCACTTTGGTGTCAGGCTTGCAGGTCACCTGTCCCCCACCCACGGCTGCCCTGCTGGGGGACAGGGCAGGGATTGCTGAGCTGTAGCAGAGACTATCCCTCTCCATGTCTCTCATAGTAGCAGGGAAGCTGGCGGCCTAGAATAAAGGCTACACTTCCCTTGTGACCAAAACGTGGCCGGTGGAAGGCAGGCACCGTCTTTCTCTTTCCGTTGGCTGGGAGAGAACAGGAGTGCATGGTGATGCAGGAGGAACCTCGGTTTCCCTAGCTGTGCAGTTGATAGGCAGTTGTGCCTGCCTCCTCTGGTTTCTATAAATCAGGAATGTTCTCAATTGCCAAAGGACAAAACCCCCATGGGCCAGCGCAAAAAAGAACTTATTGGCTCAGGCAAGTGGAAGTTTCCAGAAAGAGCGGCCTCAGGCACTGGCTTAGGAAGAAGCGAGAACCAAAGGGAGGAATTCTTTAACAAGAGAAACATTTACTCCATCCAGGCTTCCAAATAATCGTTTCTCGCTTTTGCGGTAGGCGCAGGTGGACCCACTGGTGACGGCCAGTGGAAGCTCAAGGAACACCGGGGACTGGTGGGGGCACGCACAGCGCGGTCAGAGCACCCTGGCTGTGGAAACTCACGGAATGCGGGAAACTCTGTCTGTCTGTCCGTCCTGGGCCCCGCCCGCGCAGCAGACCCGCGCCTGTTGTTTTCCCGGTAAGGTTGTTGGGAGCACACGCAGGGCGGGCTTGTGAGGCCCACAGCAGCTGGATGTGAGCCAGGCTGCGGGCCGGAGGTTGTGCTCAAGCCCCACATCGTCTACAGGGTCTCCTCGATTCGGGGCTGACGTCTGCGTCGCCTCTGCAGCCTGACTCCTCTCTGCACCTGTCAGGCTCTTCGGGCTCCTGTGGGAGTCCCGCATGCGCACAAGGCTCCTGCTCCCCGTCCCTCCTCCCCCAGGTTCCACGCCAGAGGCCGCAGGGACGGGCACATTTTACTGGGGACTCCGCAGCGGCACAGACGCAGGCGATGTGGGCGATTTTCTGGATGTCCCCGGCCCTTGGCCATGTCCGCCAACTCCAGCATCAGGAGGTGCAGCTTAGCGACCCCCAGAGTCTCTTCTACCTGCTCCCCCCATCCCCAAACTGCTGCTCGTCACCCGACTATAGCTTCCCAGCCACTGCTTTGTGGTCTTCCTCCAGCCTTGGGACCACACCGTCCACACGAAGTGGCTTTTCGAGATCACTTCCTGCCCTAGGAAAGTTCCTTTCCTCTGAGCCGCTCTCCTCCCAGCGGGTGAAAGGTGCGTTTCCTCCCCACCGCCCGCCTGGTAACGATCGCGGCCACTTCCTGGCTGTCTGCTGGCCGCCAGCGCCCAGGCCTGCACCTTTCCCGCAGGAGCTCAGTTCTCTCTGCTCAAGGGGGGGCCTGTTTCCGCATTTTACAGACAAGGAAGCCGAGGCTGGGGCCGGAGAAGGGGCTTGATGGGGGGTTGGGGCGCTGTCTCACCCTGGGGCCGAAGCTCCTCGCTGTTGCTCTCTGTTTTCTGTTTTCTTGTCTCTTCTTGAGATATAATTGAAATACAATATTGCATTAGCTTTGGTTCCAACATAATGATTTGATATATGTGCACATTGTGAAACAATCACAAGAAATTTTGTTAAGGTCCATCAGCACACATTGTTACAAAAAGTGTTTTTGTCTTGTGATGAGAGTTTTTAAGATCTACTCTCTTAGCAACTTTACAAAATACGATACTGTATCTTTAACTATGGTCACCGTGCTGTACATTACATCCCTGGGACTTATTTCTCTTTCAACTCCCTCACCTATTTCACCCCCTCCACCCACCCCAAACTGTTTACCTAATGTTTTTTTTTACCACTCACCAGCTTTTGTTTCCCCCCCATTCGCACATCACCACGATGATCCTCTATTAATATTTCTCTTTAAACACACTTTTGTTTTCACTAAAAAAACTTTCTCTTGAAAGAGAACTATGTCAGCAGAGTGGACGGAAATGCAGTGCGTCTCGCTGGAAAAGGATGGTAACCATGGGAATGAAACCAGCAAACCTGAACAGAGGGGCTGCCTTCTGCCCCGAGCCCGGGGCCGTTCTCTTTGTTCCCAAGGATGACAGGCAAGGCCCAGGGAGGGGCTAAGGGCGTATTAGCAGCGAATCATGATGCTGTCTTTGAGGCCATCGGAAGAAGTGGAAAGAATCAGTCCAGGATTCAGTGTCACTGGATGCCACATCCATCTGCTCTGTCAAATTACCTCACGTTTGCCATTTGGGAGGACTTGGCAGGGAGGAGGGGCTGGGAAGGGAGGGAGAAGAACCTTCTAGGCGTGGGGAGCAGCATGGCCCGGGCCTGAGAAGAGGCCAAATGAGCAGAGAGAAGGCAGTGGAAAAAGAGGGCAGAAAAGGGGCCTGAGGCCATGCTCAGGGGCTCTGGGAGGGGCAGCAGGGAGCCTTGCGAGGGTGGCGAAGCCAGGGGTGGGGGATTGGATGAGAGCTGTTGGAGTCCAGGTGGCCCCGGGGCAGGAAAAGGATGGGACAGCATCCGACCCATGAACCAGCCCGTTTGTCACTGGTCCCTCCCTTGGGGCTCCCAGACACCCCTCCCCAGCAGGTGCCCAGTGCATCTCTCTGAGGCTGAGCTTGAGGCATAAATGGAGACTTTGAGTCTCTATTTGCTGAGCCCACGTGTCAGTCTCTCGGCAGCGACCCCTGGGCCAGCTCAGGGAAAGGGGTTCAATTATGGTCAACGGCGACAGCCCCGCCTGTCCCTGGTGACATGCCCTGGATTGGATTTCTGCAGTCCTGCCAGCCCTGAGGACCGCCCTGCTGCCCGGGCCAGGGACCTTCTCCGCCGACCTGCCACTGCCTGATCGAATCCATTGACTCCCCGTCTCTCAGTGCTTTCCCTGAAACACAAAACATGGGATGGTTTCAATGATTTACTTATTTCAAGCCACAGGGTCCTGGCAGAGAAGTCAATAGGCTTGTTTTAGAAATGATTTCCCTTAATTATTCAGGCTCTTGAAAGAACAATGGAAATACCTTAACATGAATTGAGCCCCTGTAGAGATGAGGCCCAAGGCAGAGGACTCGGTCTCTAAACCACCTACCCACACACGTGGCTTCTCCAGGGTGCAGGCAAGGGGTACTTGCTTCAGCTGTAGGTGGTGAGTATTGGTAGAGCATCTTTACCACGTGGAGTCATATGGAAAACGACATGGCCCTGACCTTCTGGGAGCTGACGGTCTAGTGACAGGGGCAGGGGGTGTCCAGAAAGGCTGACCAGAACTGCAGCACAATTATGGCTTCACAGAAAGGGGACTTGACCATGTTAGGAGCAGAGTGGAGGTGAGCTGGGGAACAAACACTGGAGAAAGGATATCTGATGTTTAAATATTTTTTACAAATCAATCCTTGTTCATTCATCATCGGTTGATGGACATCTGGGCTCTTTCCATAGTTTGGCTACTGTGGATATTGCTGCTGTAAACATTGGGGTGGTGTACGCACACACACACGCACGCGCACACACACACACACACACACACACACTGGGATATTATGCAGCCATCAAAAAATGAAATCTTGCCATTTGCAATGACATGGATGGAACTAGAGGGTATTATGCTAAGTGAAATAAGTCAATCTGAGAAAGACAATTATCATATGATTTCACTCATATGTAGACTTTAAGAAACAAAACAGAAAATCATAGGGAAAAGGAAGGAAAACTAAAATAAGACAAAATCAGAGAGGGAGACAAACCGCAAGAGACTGTTAACTCTAGGAAACAAACTGAGGGGGGTTGTTGGGGGGTTGCTGGAGCGGGGATGGGGTAACTGGGTGATGGGCATTAAGGAGGAAATGTGATGTAATGAGCACTGGGTATTGTATAAAGTGATGGATCACTGAACTCTACCTCTGCAACGAATAATAATGCTATTTGTTAATTAATTGAATTTAAATAAAATTAAAAACAAACAAACAAATCGCTCCTTGTTACTTTGTTGTTGTTTCTTTGGGTACGAAGGAAACCTTAACAAAATTTAAAACAAAGACTTTTGCAGGCTACGTGCTGGTCATAATCAAATGACATTAAAAGAAATAATAAAAAGATATCCATGCTGGAAATATTCTGTGTTTTGATCGTGGCGATGCTTACCCTGGTGGACATGTTTGTCAAAACTCATTGAGCTGGCTACTTAAAATAGGTGCATTTTCCTGGAAGCATCCTCTCCCAAATAACTCCCAGATCAAAGCAGAAATCAAGACTAAAGTGATATTTCTAGAAAAACAGTGAAAGGGAGAAGAGTTCCCATCTAAACTGGGGACGTGGCTAAGCCGGACGTGGAAGAAAATGTGTGGTGTTGAATGCCTGCATTATTCCAGAGGAAGGAACAGTGGTACAGGGAGTTAGTTCTTTAAAAATAGGGGAGAAAAAAGGAAAAAAAATCAACCAAGATAAAGTGGGGGAAAGGAAATAATAAGGACAAAGGCCCAAATGGAATATGCACATGATCGGCATCTAGAAGATGAGCTTTCAGAGGAGCTGGGGAAGTAAGAATGCAGGCTAGGAAAGGTGGTTTTTGTTTCAGGAGCTGGAAGGTTCTTAGGCAGGAGAGTGGCGTGCGGGGAGCTGGGTCCAGAAGGATGGCTTTGACCGCAGGGTGGAGAGCCGCTAGAGGTAGGGAAACTAGAGGTTGAAAGAGAGCGTTTGCATGGCCCCTCTCTCCTCCTCCTCTCGGGCCCTGAGCATTTCCTCAACTCTTTGAAACCATTCCAGAGGGTTGGGATGCTAGTGGCTCTACCCTACCTCTGGGGGACACAGACCAGAGATGAAAACTTGAGAGGTTGGACGCATCTGCTTAAAGTCCCATCATAACCAAAGACACTGGAAGTCTGGTGGGGTCTGTGAGGAGCTTGTACCCCCGCTGGAGTGGTTGGGGCCAGCCTGTCTGGATTTCCCATCAAGGGAAAGAGCATGGACAGGGAGGACCCCTGGGGAACTCAGGCACGGGAGGGGCCAGCCCAGCCAGGTCCTGGGAAAACCCTGCTGGTCCAGCTGCCCTCGCGGGACACGATGAGGCAGGAAGCCAGGAGGTGAGCCCAGAATGGGAAGTTGCAGCAGCGCAGGCCAGAGCAAATCCCCTAGAGAGAGGGCCGAGAGTGGTTCCTGGGGGATGGGCTCAAACACCGTTGGTAGGCAGTGGCCCACCTTTCAAACTGTCTTTGTCTTCCTCAATCAAAATCCCACCGGGAGTAAAAATATATTGGAGTATATTTTGGAGCACCCTCAGAAGAGTGCCCGGATCACAAATGCAAATGTGACGAATCATCACAAGGCGAGGTCCACACACCTGTACCCAGTCCCCAGATGAGCAAGTGGCTTCGCAGTTAATAGAGGTCATCTGCATACACTCTCCGAGGGGCACATCTTCATCCTCCGCCCAGAGAGCCTCGGTCTCCCCCGCTGTTCTACTTGAGAAATCGATGTGCCATATTTACATCCTTGACTTCTGTGTTTTCAGGTTTTAATTTCATCCTGATTCTACCCTGCTGGACAACAGATACTCCAGATCACAGGACGTAGTTTCAGAAATCTGGAAGAGACGGACATATTTGTTTTAACCGCCAGAAGAAATCCACCCAGGGGCTTGGCCAGTGGAGGCAGGAGCTCAGCTCACCAGTCGGCCAACAGTGGGGACGAAGAACACGCATGTCCCTGGACGGCAACTGAGACCTGGGAGCTGCTTTCTGGGAGCCCCGAACGGGCTAGGACTCACAGGGAGGAGCCCTGAGCTCCAGGGACAGGTCTGAGCTGGTTCTACAGTTAATCTATCAGAGAAACTCCCACCAAGACACCAAGAACAAATAAGCTCCACGTCGCATCATCCCAGCTTCTCCCGGCTCTCTCTCTCTCTCTCTCTCTCTCTCTCTCTCTGTGTATTTTGCCTCAGTACGGAAATATATTGTGGTTTCTGAAGGCAACTGCTTTCTCTTCCTCCCCCGTGAACAGCCGAGCAAAGAATTAATTTGGAGTTTTGCAATGTCGGGGCCTCTCTCATTAAATTACTCCCACTGTCTCTTGGAACCCCTGGTAACTTGGTTTAATGATCTCTCATTCCTCACATCCTAGAAAAATGCTGCACGTGTCTCCCTGCGCCAGCAATCTCCAATCTGTTGGCATCTTTAGGTTTCCTTGGCCTTGGCTCCCTCTCCAAGGCCTCATCCCCTCCCTGACCCTGTCCTTGGCCCTGTTCTGGCTTCTCAGCTTCCTGAATCTCTTGCTTATCTGTTGTTCTCTCTGCACTTTTTTGCTCATTGAATTCCCATGTTTTCTTCTACTAAAAATTCTACCTAGCCATCCTTGTTTGGAAAAAACAAACCGAAATGGTGATGATCACTACTACGTTTTTACCAAAAGTCATTGGCCGATGGTTTACATTTGGTGGGATGGGACTGGCAGGCAGCAAGGAATGGTGGGCTTGACCTATGCTGTTGAAATAATGATCTTCAACCATTTCATTCGCAGAAACAAACGGGTAAGAAAGGGACCTTTCACTTCTTCCGATGACCCCCTGATTAAGTGTGATGCAGGAGAGAAGTACATACATCCCCTTAGCAGTCTGGAAAATTCAAACAAAGAAAGGAGTTTGTGCATATCAAAGCGAGGACAAAATTCCATATAAAGAACTATGATGGATCATATTGCACCTCAAACCTCTAGAGACTGTCTCATGTGAATGTCTGTTTTGTTTCCTTGAGTCTTTGGCCCCCATGTATCCAACCCTGCAGGAAAGTGAGCCAGCAGCGGTTGTTGGGACTGAGGAAGGACGAAGCTCAAGGTGACCTTGGGATCAAGCTCTGAAAAGCTCCTTGCCTTGGTCAGGCCTGGAGCAAGGCTGAGAAAGAAGATGGAATCTGTCTTGAAAGGCTCAGCGGGAAAGAGGGCTGGACATTTCTAGATTGTTGCATTTGGGGCCATGTGCTTGACCACAGGCTCAGCATGTTTAGCGCAAGGGCTACACTTGGAGATACGGGAATGCAAACCAAGTTAGGGCCATGTATCAGTCACCCATTGCTGTGTAACAAATACCCACTCCCACCGAACCCTGAATTTAGGGGCTTCAAACAACACCCATTTATTACCTCCCACAGATTTTGAGGGTCAGATTTCTGGGAATAGTTAGCTGGTGTTTGTGACTCAGTATCTCTGGGAGGCTACAGTGACGTTATCCCCTGGAGCTGTAGTCTTCAAGTCTTGCAGGGGCTGAAGAAGACTCACTTACATGGAATTACATGATCACTCCATTGGCTTCAGAGAGAGACAGATGGAGAGACAGAGATAGACAGACAGGGACAGAGAGAGAAGCTGCTGTCTTTAATAACCTAATGTTGGAAGTGACAGGCCATCTCTTCTGCCATGTGCTGTCGGTCATATGCCCCAAATATGGGAGGGGACAGCAGTGTGCCAGGATCGGGGACCAGGGTAGGCCAGCGACCACAGGCTGGATGTCTTTCTTTTATTCGGGAAGGATTTATGAGGCCACTGCCAGGAGCCAAGCAACGCTGTGGTCTCGGGGGGTTCAACAGGAAACAGAACCAGGTCTCTGCCTCAGGGGGTTTGTATTTTAGCAGAGAGGCAGACAAGATACAAATAAATACATCATATGTTTCATGAGATGCACATATTTTCCACATCTTTAACATCTCTAAAATTGGCACATGTCTTGTAAGTTGATGCTACATCAGAGTATATTTGACAGTTTATTTTCTTCTCTCTAGGGAAGGGCAGAAATACCTCGTTAAGAAGATGAATTTAATGAAAAGGCCATCAAATGACCATTCACAGTGGGGGTGGGGAGTGGGAACAAGGGGAGGGCAGTGCTGTCCACAGGGAGGAGCCCCGGCTCTCCGGGGTCTGTGGGGCCAGAGGAGGGGCCAGGGTGTACCTAGAGCTGGGTTGAACTTCAGCCGGGAGAGGGGCCCGGCATGAGCTGTGGGTGTCGAGGATTGCCAGTCCAGCGTGGAGGAGGCGAGAAATCCACGTCCCAACTCTCTCTGGTCCTGTCCTTAATCTCAGGCCAGGGCTCACGTGGCAGAATCCAGGGGGGAGTTGAAGGTGGGGGGTCTGGGTGAGGCAGTCTCTAGCGGTCAGCCTCTCAGGGCACAGAGCAAGTGGAGAAAGGCAGAGAACAGGCATGGAGAAGCAAGAATGTAATCAGCATGTGGGATGAAAGGAGAGTGAATGAGAGAGGGGGGGACACTCCAAGAAGGCAATCAGAAAAAGCCACTCTGTGAAGTCACAGCTGAGTGAAGACACAGGTAACAGGGACATCCAGGGAGTGTCCCAGGGAGGGCACCTGAGTGGGCGTGAATGTGGGCAGGGGAGAGTCACAAGGGAGCAGGTGCTCCTGGGCAGAGTGAGCGTGAGAAGCGAGGCCACAGATAAATTTGGAAAGTTAGGAAGATTCTGGATCAGGTGAAGGGCCTTGGGGGCCATGGTGAGGAGCTTGGGTTTGTCTCAGATGTGGCTGGAGCCACTGGGGATTTTGAGCGGAGGAGGGTCGTGGTCCAGGGAAGGTTTGAACAGATGCCTGTGGCTGCCATGTGCTAAGTGGCCTGTAGGGGGCGAGATGGAGACAGAGGACCAGGGAAGAGGTTTTGCGTAATCCAGGGGAGAGATGATGGTTCATGGTCCAGGATGGGACAGTGGAGGTGGGAAAAGTGGTCAGGTTGAGGATATATTTTGAAAGGAGAGTCGGTTGGATTTGTTGATTAATTGAAAATGATAAGAGAGGGAGAGAGGAGTCAAGAACAAACCCAAGGTCATGCTACATAGAGCCTACGATGTGCTCAGAACATTAGAGTTTATTAACTATGATCAATTTACAATTAAGAGCCTATTGGTGGATACCGTGAGTGGCCAGGCATTCTTTAGAATGTTCTAATGGTGGAAAACAAAGCTCTGCAATGTGCGAGCTCTGATGTTCACCCCTCGACACAAACAATGTGTTCTTTAATATCCAGAGTGTGTCATTAAAGTTGTCCCATGGTTACTTGTTTACTGGGAAGTGGCCAAACCGTCTGCTACAAACCTGAAGACTGTCCGTGTCATCGAGGAGAAATGGGATATTAACACAGGAAGGTGGAGCGCACGGGGCTGAGTGAACCACGGTGGGTCACGTAGCCCCAGATAAACAATAGGAGGAGGAGTCCCGTGTCCCACCAGCTGGTGCTGGGCGCAATGGCAGCATCCAGACCACCGTCGTGGTCAGTTGGTTCCATGGGGAAGCAGGGCCATGCTGAGCAGAGTAGTTCAGGTGAGCCTGTCCAGGTGAGCAGGTGCTATTCAGCTGAGAGACTCAAGGTCAGGAAGACGGCCTGAGGGTAAGCTGGGCTGGGTGGGGAAGGTGGGAGGTCGAGGGAGGGGATCCTGGACAAAGGTCCAGGAAGACTCAAGGATCTAGCACTATTAAGGCCCCTTGGCTGCGGTGACAGCCGTGTAACTCAATACAGAGACATAGGGGCAGGCCTGTGGGGTGTCCTCAGCCGTGTAACTCAATACAGAGACATAGGGGCAGGCCTGTGGGGTGTCCTCAGGGAGGGCTGGGACCGAGCATGGAAAGGGCACTTCCAGGGCCACGTGGAGGTCTCAGCAGCAGGAACTGTAGGGCAGCCTGTTCTAGGCACTGCCTCTGGAATCCACCACACAACTACCCTCAGGCTTTGGACTCGAAGGACACAGAACCGCAGAGCCATTGCAACCTCACGATGTCACACCTGAGGATTGGGACACCCAAAGTCACGGGGTCAGCAGGTGGCAGAGGGAGGGTGTGCCTCCAAGCCCAGGGACAGCCAGACTTAGAATTTTTCTGCTGCAACAGAGCTTCCCTTACTTCGGGCCTCCCGGAGCTGCCTTCGTGATCAGTGTCATTTACATTGTACTGTCTCTTCTGTTATTAGGTTTTTTTTTTTTAAAGAATCTATTGAACTTTTTTTTTGCGTTTTTTTAATTAATTTTTTATTGTTATGTTAATCACCATATATTACATCATTAGTTTTTGGTGCAGTGTTCCATGATTCATTGTTTGTTCATAACACCCAGTGCTCCATGCAGAACGTGCCCTCCTCAATACCCATCACCAGGCTAACCCATCCCCCTATCCCCTCCCCTCTAGAACCCTCAGTTTGTTTTTCAGAGTCCATCATCTCTCATGGTTCGTCTCCCCCTCTGACATACTCCCCTTTTCTTCCTCTCCTGTTATCTTCTTCTTTTTCTTTTTTCTTAAAATATGTTGCATTATTTGTTTCAGAAGTACAGATCTGTGATTCAACAGTCTTGCACAATTCACAGCACTCGCTGTAGCACATACCCTCTCCAATGTCTATCACCCAGCCACCCCATCCCTCCCACCCCCAACCACTACAGTAACACTCAGTTTGTTTCCTGAGATTAAGAATTCCTCATATCAGTGAGGTCATGTGATACATGTCTTTCTCTGATTGACTTATTTCACTCAGCATAACACCCTCCAGTTCCATCCACGTCGTTGCAAATGGCAAGATCTCATTCCTTTTGATGGCTGCATAATATTCCATTGTGTATATATACCACATCTTCTTTATCCATTCATCTGTCGATGGGCATCTTGGCTCTTTCCACAGTTTGGCTATTGTGGACATTGCTGCTATAAACATTGGGGTACACGTACCCCTTCGGGTCCCTACATTTGTATCTTTGTGGTAAATACCCAGTAGTGCAATTGCTGGATCGAACGGTAGCTCTAATTTCAACTGTTTGAGGAACCTCCATACTGTTTTCCAGAGTGGTTGCACCAGCTTGCATTCCCACCAACAGTGTAGGAGGGTTCCCCTTTCTCCACATCCCCGCCAACATCTGTCGTTCCCTGACTTGTTAATTTTAGCCATTCTGACGGGTGTGAGGTGGTATCTCATTGGGGTTTTGATTTGGATTTCCCTGATGCCGAGCGATGTTGAGCACTTTTTCATGTGCCTGTTGGCCATTTGGATGTCTTCTTTGGAGAAATGTCTGTTCATGTCTTCTGCCCATTTCTTGATTGGATTATTTGTTCTTTGGGTGTTGAGTTTGATAAGTTCTTTATAGATTTTGGATACTAGCCCTTTATCTGATATGTCGTGTGCAAATATTTTCTCCCATTCTTTCGGTTGTCTTTTGGTTTTGTGGACTGTTTCTTTTGCTGTGCAAAAGCTTTTTATCTTGATGAAATCCCAATAGTTCATTTTTGCCCTGGCTTCCCGTGCCTTTGGCGATGTTTCTAGGAAGAAGTTGCTGCGGCTAAGGTCGAAAAGGTTGCTACCTGTGTTCTCCTTTAGGATTTGGATGGACTCCTGTCTCACGTTTAGGTCTTTCAACCATTTGGAGTCTATTTTTGTGTGTGGTGTAAGGAAATGGTCCAGTTTCATTCTTCTGCATGTGGCTGTCCAATTTTCCCAACACCATTTGTTGAAGAGACTGTCTTTTTGCCATTGGACATTCTTTCCTGCTTTGTCAAAAATAAGTTGACCATAGAGTTGAGGGTCCATTTCTGGGCTCTCGATTCTGTTCCATTGATCTATGTGTCTGTTCTTGTGCCAGTACCATACTGTCTTGATGATGACAGCTTTGTAATAGAGCTGGAAGTCCGGAATTGTGATGCCGCCAGCTTTGCTTTTCTTTTTCAGTATTCCTCTGGCTATTCTGGGTCTCTTCTGGTTCCATACAAATTTTAGGATTATTTGTTCCATTTCTTTGAAAAAAGTGGATGGTATTTTGATGGGGATTGCATTGAATGTGTAGATTGCTCTAGGTAGCATTGACATCTTCACAATGTTTATTCTCCCAATCCATGAGCATGGAACGTTTTTCCATTTCTTTGTGTCTTCTTCAATTTCTTTCATGAGTATTTTATAGTTTTCTGAGTACAGATCCTTTGCCTCTTTGGTTAGATTTATTCCTAGGTATCTAATGGTTTTGGGTGCAATTGTAAATGGGGTAGATTCTTTGATTTGTCTCTCTTCTGTCTTGTTGTTGGTGTATAGGAATGCCACTGATTTCTGTGCATTGATTTTATATCCTGCTACTTTACTGAATTCCTGTATGAGTTCTAGCAGTTTTGGGGTGGAGTCTTTTGGGTTTTCCATATACAGTATCATATCATCTGCAAAGAGTGAGAGTTTGACTTCCTCTTTGCCGATTTGGATGCCTTTGATTTCTTTTTGTTGTCTGATTGCTGTGGCTAGGACTTCTAATACTATGTTGAATAGCATCTATTGAACTTTTTATTCATAACTGTATGGCTAGTTTTATTTTGGTCCAACACCAAAATTTCTATTTGCTATGGAAATAAGCAACATTCACCTGAGAAGGATCCAAATTGTCTTTGGAGGTACGTGTGCCGCGTTTTGGGAAACCCTGTATCATAACCTGGGTATTTTTCTTGCAGGAGGATGAGGCAGACTGAGTATTTGTTCTGTTGAACAAGAGTTCTTTGTTTGCAGAAAAGCAAATAAACCGGGTCCAGAGTAACTGGAACAGGTGAGTTTGGGGGAGCTGGGGGGATGAGGTCCGGGAGGTGGGGGCGGGGGCTGGATGGGGAGGGCTTTTCCTCTGAGGGAGTTGGGAACCCCGGGAGTTTGGATAAAGGCGGGGGAGGGGGGTTCATGACCGAGGGCCTGGCAGGATCCCTCCTGCAGCGGTAGGGAGCATAGACCGTAGGGCCAAAGGCACAAGCAGGGAGCCTGGGAGGTTGATGCTGGCCTGAACCAGATAGTGTTCATGGAGGTGGAGAGAGCGGGGTGGGTCTGGGCCTATTTTGCAGGCTGTGATTTTTACCTTGTCCTGTGTCGTCCGTCATGAAGGCCCGTTCTCAGAACTGTGGCAGACAGAGTGCTCCTGCCTGAGTTGATGTTATCACAGGTACACATCTTCCCTGGGTTCGAGGGACTCAGGATGCTCCTTCCCCCCTATAAGTGTTAGTGAGTTTAGGGGTCAGGGACCACCAGACCCCTGTGGCTGGCAGGTCAGGGTGTTGGTGACCCCTCACCCCCACCCCAGGGCAGACCTTGGGGCCAGTGTACCCACTGGGGAGAGTCCCCAAGGCGTGGGACATAGTGTGGGGTTGGGGGGCAGGGAGATCCCAGAGCCCTAATCACTGGGCTTTTCCCCACTGCCCAGTTTAAACTTGCCACAGCAGATTCCCTTTTTAAGTCGGTGGAAGATTGATGATTTCATTATTTGTGGCACTTGGCAGTAAGTCTGGGAGTTTCGGCTAAAGTGAGCACTTTCCCCATGTCGTGTCTTTGCTGAGTGTTATTCATCATGTCCAATCACTCGTTCACCTCGGGGAGCCCTGGCCTGGGCGGAGGAGTGGGGAGTGGGGGGGCGGGCGGGGGGGCAGCGCCTCTCTGACTTGACATCTTTTACTCTTTAAGCGCAGGGTGAGGGGACCGCACAGGAAGGGCCAGGGCTGGGAGGGCGGGTGGAGGCTCAAGGTGGGCTGGAGCAACGGAGGTCTCCACAAAGGCCAGAGAATGAACCAGAAGGGGGATTACAGGAGAGGCCTCGGGGCCTCAAAGCCCGGCCCTTTGCCAAGAAAATCTCCCATGGAGGAGAGGAGGTAACGCAGCGAAGAAAGCCAAAGAGTTCTCTGCCAAGGGAGTGTCGAAGATTTTAATTCAAGATGAGATGTGTTCTTGTTTGTGTACGACTAATTTCCCTCCCAAATGAAGGCTTTTGTCTGTCACTCGGGTGTTTCAATAGCAACCATGTAATTAAGGTACCATGCGTCTCTCTGAGGCGGGCTGTTTGCATTAACATGTTGGGGAAGCAAACGTGGCTTGGGCTGCTTCCTGGGTCTAAGGAGGAAAAAAGCCTCAAAACAACAAAGAAAGGAAGAAAACACCTCCAAATAGACTTGGCTCCCGCAGGGATGATATCATCTGGAAAATGTGAGCGGGGACCATCCCCCAGAATGAAGAGCCCCCAGGTTCCAGATCCCATTTGGGGAGCCGTGAAGAGGAGAATTCAGACAGTGTCCAAAGACTCTGGAAACTGGAGTCAGAAATTCACACGCCTCCAGGGCCAGGTGGGAGTGTGTGTGTGGGGGGGTGGTGGGTGGGCTGTAGTTTTTCACACCAGTGCATTTTGTTTGCATAGTAAATACATGG
This sequence comes from Zalophus californianus, assembly GCF_009762305.2. Taxonomy (NCBI): domain Eukaryota; kingdom Metazoa; phylum Chordata; class Mammalia; order Carnivora; family Otariidae; genus Zalophus; species Zalophus californianus. Next base: position 127,219,017 of record NC_045602.1, read on the forward strand.
GTACGTACTTCAATTCCACTCACACAAAAAAATGCATTCACATTTTCCCCGAACCATATGGATCTCTTAAATTAACTCCTTTTTTTTTTTTACTTTTCTACTGCAGCACAACAAATTACCACTAATTAAATAGCTTAAAACAATATCCATTTATTATCTCACAGTTCTGTAAGTCGGAAGTCCGGTGTGATGTAGCTGGGTTCTCTGTGAAGGGCGGTACCAGCGAAAATCTAGGTATCTGCGGGGGCTGTGGTTCTCGTTGGCAACTTAGGGTTCTCTTCCAAGTTCCTTTCCTTCTCATGCCTTCCATGGGGACTTTGGCATCTTCAAGCCAGCAATGGCTTTGAATCCTATGCCTTAGTCGTCTGCTTGTCAGGGCTCATAATCATGGGGGTGTGCTACCTGGATAATCCAGGACCATCTCCCTATTGTAATGTCAGCTGATTAGTAATCTTAACCACATGGATGAAGCCCCTTTTCCATGCAGTGGGATGTGACCATGGAAGTCACATCAGATGGTGGCGATTATGGGGTCCAACCCAATATTGAGATGATAAATAATTTGATACAAAAGAGCAAAAGATCTGAACAGACATTTCACCAAAAAGATACCTGAATAGCAACTAAGCACGTGAAAAGATGCTTAACGTCTTTGTTGATGCGATGCAAAATCACCAAGTGATACTGCTATGCACCCAATGGTACTAGTAAAATTGAGAAAGTTTGACAAGACCGAGTGTTGGCAGGTATTTGGAACAGTGGAACATGCCTCTGTCACTGGTAGTAATTCAAATAGTACAGCCACTTTGTTAAAATAGTTTTACAGTTTCTTATAAAGCTAAACACACACTTAACATTGGACCTAATGATCTCACTCCTCAGTATTTATCCCAAAGAAATGAAAACCTCTGTCCGCTTAATGACTGGCACTCAGATGTTTATAGCAGCTTTATTCATAATAGCTCCAAATTGAAACAAGACGAATGCCGGTCAACAGATGCTAACTGAAGAAGCCAGACACACAAAAAACTGTGTCCTGAATGATTCCATTTACCTGCAATTCCATCAAATTCAAAACTGAGGAGACAAAGAGTAATGGTTGCCAGGGGCTGGTAGTGGGGGGAGAAATGGACTGGAAAGGGGCAGGAGGGAGCTTTTTGGGATGTTCTATATCATGATTGTTGTGATGGTCACATGACTGTATTCACTTGTCAAAACTCATCAAATTGTTCACTTAAAATTGGTGACTTTCACATATGCAAATTCTATCTCAATAAAACTGATTTTATTTTTTATTTTAAGATTTATTTATTTATTTGAGAGAGAGAGGAGAGAGAGAGAGCTCACGAGAATGGGGGTGGAGGAGCAGAGGGAGAGGGAGAGATAGTCTTAAGCAGACTCTGTGCTGAGCATGGAGCCTGATGCTGGGCTTGATCTCACGACCCTGAGATCATGACCTGAGCTGAAACCAAGAGCTGGACACTTAACCAGCTGAGCCACCCAGGCGCCCTGAAAACTGACTTTTTTTATTTTTTAAGATTTTATTTATTTATTTGACAGAGAGAGACACAGCGAGAGAGGGAACACAAGCAGGGGGAGTGGGGGAGGGAGAAGCAGGCTTCCCGCAGAGCGAAAAAAAGTGAAAAGAAACACATGTATTTAAAAAGAATATGAAAAGAAAATAGAGATCCCAACTTTGAGACCCTCTGCTCGGAGTCTCAAAAGGCTGCACAGTATTGGTCATCTGAGGCACAGGTGAATTCCTCACCGGCAGAATTAATTTCCTTGTCGTTGCAAAACTCACGGTAGCTTACTTCTTCAGTGCCAGCCGTACAGTGTCTCTCTGGCTTTGAATTTCTCCCTTCAGGGAGGTCCAGGGTTCTCTTTTAAGTGGCTCCCTGGATCAGGTCAGGCCCAAGTAGGAGAAACTCCCTTTGGATTAACTCAGACTCATCTGATTAGGGACCTTAATGACACCTGCGAAATCCCTTTACCTTTGCTGTATAACATAATGTAATCACGGGAGTGAAATCCCACTGTGTTTACGTCCCACGCACACTCAAGGGGAGGACAGTATACACTAAGATGTGCGTACACCCCAGCGGGAGGGGGGCAGAAATCTCTGGTGCCATCTTGGAATTTTGCCTACTACATAGACTCTTTGTTTAAAAGGATTTCTTCGCTGGGAATTCTTTCTATCTTTCCCTCTTGCTGCCATCTTTGTTTGTCAAAGTCTCATTTATCCTTGGAGACCTGGCTCAGATTCCCTTCTCATTCACAACCACATTAAGGTCTTGGGCAGATAAAAGTTTGGGTTCACCTTCCTCTCTCTGAGTCCAGATGATTTCGTCTTTCTCAGCCTTGTGTCAGCAATGCAGACACACGTGTATGCATTCACTTGAATGGGTCATATTGTACATGCTGCCTGTTGTGGATATTTTCATCTCTTCCTCCCTCCCCCTCACATCTGCCATCTCCATCAACACAGAGAGCCGGCACTCAAAAACAAGACAAAACACGACCTTCCATGTTTTTCTTTCTACTCATATAATCCCATAATTCTACAAAGCGCGCCACACACACATGCACGCACACAGGTATAAGGGCATTTTCTCGTGGGGGAGGATAGTCATTGTTATAGAAAATGGTATGACGTAATAGACTCTTTTCTGCATCTTGATGTTCTCACTCAATATTTTGTAGAAACACTTTCGAGTCATCTCGTATAGCTCTAAATTTAAGTTAGTTCTTTACATGGTGGTGCAATATGCCACGTATTGGATATACTTGGCAGAGTTCTCGCCTCTTCTCCAGAAATGGGAACTTGCTTTGCTTCTGGTTCTGTGCCATTTGAACAATGCTACAGTACATGTTCCTGTCTGCACTGGTACAAACGGGATGGATTTCCAGCAGCTCAAGAGCTGGGTGTAAACCAGGGTGTTCACACTTTTTAAATTTTATTAAATGTTGCCAGATTGCGTTCAGAGAAGACTGTACTATTCCACATTTCTACTAGAGTATAGGAGGGTTCACTTGCCCCGTGGCCCAGCTAGCGGTAGGATTCATAGCCCTTTAAAATTTTTATCAGTCTTATAGGGATAGTCACAACTCAGAGTTGAATATGGCATTTCCTGACTACTGGTGAATTTAAACATATTTTCCTTACTTTTTTGCTTTTTGTGGCTGTTTTTCTTCCTTTCTTTTTTTCCTTTCCTTATTCCAATATTGGGATTTGCTTTTTTGGGAGTAGTCTCTTTATAACACTTGTTTCTTTTCCTGGTTACTTTGTAAGAGTGCCCTGTACACTGTAAATTTAGCCCCTTATCTATTGTTTGCTTTACAGATAATTCTACAGATTTATGGCTTACATGTAGATTTTATTTATGCAATCTTATGATGTGCAAAATTTAAATATTCAAATGTCTATCTTTTCTTTTATTCCTTAGACTTCCCATCCTTACTTAATTTGTGAGCTCTCTCCAACTACTGCATTGTATCTGAATTATCCTAGATTTTCTTGTAAACTTTTTATTTTCTTTTTTATAATTAAGTCTTAATAAGGCACTAGGATTTAATTTTATGTAATGCATGGGATGGGATCCATTTTAACTTTAATTTTCCCGCAATTGGGAAATCATTTGTTTTTTTTAAAGATTTTATTTATTTATTTGACAGAGAGAGACACAGCGAGAGAGGGAACATAAGCAGGGGGAGTGGGAGAGGGAGAAGCAGGCTTCCTGCCGAGCGGGGAGCCCGATGCAGGGCTCGATCCCAGGACCCTGGGATCACAACCCGAGCCGAAGGCAGCTGCTTAACGACTGAGCCACCCAGGCGCCCTGGGAAACCATTTGTGTTGTCATAGTTTGTTAAACAGCTCATTCTTGGCCGTGTGAATCGAACCAGCCTGTTTATCTTACGTTATTCAGTGGTTTCTTGGGTGCAAACTTTTATTTGCTCTTTAGCCATCTGTCGTACATGGAGCAAACTGGAGTGCCTCTGCTTTGTTTGGTCATCTGTTCGTTTAATGTTAGTTGGCATCTATTGTGTTCTAGGCTGAAGAAAAATGTCCATTCTCTATTCTCTGTGTTTTTCTTTTGGTCGAATATGAGATATAAGACAAGCATGGGAGAAGTATTACTCGGCCTCCAGAAAGAATCAAATCTTGCCATTTGCAGTGACGTGGATGGAACTAGACGGTATTATGCTAAGCGAAATACATCAGTCAGAGAAAGACAAATACCATGTGATTTCACTCATTTGTGGAATTTAGGAAACGAAACAGATGAACATGTGGGAAGGGAAAAAGAAAGGAGAAAGGGAGAGGCAAACCATAGGAGACTTAACGGTAGAGAACAAACTGAGGGTTGCTGGAGGGTTGCTGGAGCGGGGATGGGGTAACTGGGTGACGGGTAGTAAGGAGGGCACGTGACGTGATGAGCACTGGGTGTTAGAGGCAACTGACAAATCACTGAATTCTACTCCTGAAAACGATATTACACTGTATGTTAACTACTAGAATTTAAATAAAAATTGGGGAAAAACGTTTAAAAAGTAATTTTAAAAGTTAAAAAAACCCACAAAAAACCCCCAAAAGACAAGCCCTGGAGGTCCTTATCAACCAGGGAGAATAGTCCCTTCAAGTGAATGTACCAAGGACAGGGACACCAATGCTCCAAATAAAGAGGACAGGGCTGGTGGAAAAGTGTTTGAGGCTCTAACTTCACAAGTCAAGTGAAAAGTTTCAAAGGAAGTGCATTTTCTTATATTTAACAAAAGTGATGCTCTAATTGCAACCACACACTGATACTTAGGACCGAGAATGAAGAAAGTACTGATTTGGGGGTATCATTTTCCTATAACCCTCCTGCACCTCACACTTAATGTTCACAGTTCGAACAAAGGAAGTTTTGTTTTTGCAAAATACCTCCTGGCTCATGGATTTCTCCAAGGGATTCTTCATTCTTTCATACACAAATAGTTCTCTTTAAAAGCACCCATCAGCTGGTCTCCTTTCACTAGTCTAACTGCCCTGTCTTCAGGTGTCAATTGGCTTTGTGAGTGCTCTCAGTAACGTCACTTTTAGGGAATTCATGAAAGGCTGGAGCTGTTGCAAGATGTGTTTTCTCACTTTGCAATTGGTTTCCATTTATTTGCATTATGTGGGCAGATGCTTTGTGTCACACGCAGGGGCACTTGCCTGTGAGTACATGGGGTGGCTGGTAGAAGGGAGACAGGTGCTGGTGGGAACCTGATTCTGGAGATTAATTGTATCAGTGGTCAGTTAATAAGTGGACACTTTTGGACTGTGATGACCTTGTTACTCTTTACGACTTTGTAGTAACTCTGGGGATTCAGTTCAAAAAGATTATGTCGACGAGGACTTTTTTCTAGAAGCAGGTATAATCTATGAGGAATTTCAGGGGAGTGATCTGGTTGTTCCAAGAAGGGAAATACTTGTCCAGTTGGGAAGCTCATGAGGAAGTGGTGGTGGGGGTCTTCCTGGGGTGGCAAGAGCAGGCTAAATGGTCCTTGAAGGATGAGTTAGATTTGGACGTGTGTCTTGCTTGGTGGGACGGCCAGGAGCCCACAGATTTCTCCCGAGTGCACCCCTCTAAGGAGAGATTATTTTGTTTTTTTATTTTTATTTTTATTTTATTTTTATTTTTTTTTAAAGATTTTATTTATTTATTTGACGGAGAGACACAGCGAGAGAGGGAACACAAGCAGGGGGAGTGGGAGAGGGAGAAGCAGGCTCCCCGCTGAGCAGGGAGCCCGATGCGGGGCTCGATCCCAGGACCCTGGGATCATGACCTGAGCCGAAGGCAGACGCTTAACGACTGAGCCACCCAGGTGCCCAGGAGAGATTATTTTGAAAGCAGACCACCTGGTTTGCTCAGGAGAAGAAAACAACAAATATATGTATTTCTCTTTTTTTCCCCTTTGGTGGAGAAGTTGCAATCATCTGGAAATCCTTTGCTGATGGTCCAAATGCCCAAGACCCCACAGACACAGACTCTTGAGCTCTGACTCCACGCTTGAAAGCCAAGGTTCCTTCTCTGCCTCTCCGGCACCAGCCCAGGGCTGGGCACGAGGCAGAGCTCAAAGCAAGGGGTGTCTGTGACCCACCAACCAGGTGAGGTCAGAGGGGACACGGCCTGCTGGCCTGTAGAACATCCCACAGTGAGGATGAATGTGACTGTTTCCTGACAGATTCAGGCCAGATGTTGTGCTGGGATCGTTAGAGAGGGAGTTCTGCCCGGCCCAGAGCAGGGAGGGAGACTGTAACGTCATCAGGATGTTGGGTTTGAGTCCTTGGTTGACGTGCTGTTCACCAGATTTCTCTGTTGTGAGACCCTTTCCCCCTTTGTAACTGCTAAGTAGCATGTTAGACTTGGGGCCATGTTGGCATCCAAAGTTTCCTCCAAATGTTTCCCCCAATGGTTTTGGCGTTCACCGAAGGTCTGTACCTGACTCTGATGGTTGCACGCGGTGATTTTCTACCCCTGTCACGCCCTGTGCATTTGTTAGCTTCCCTTCTTCCATGAAGAACTGTCTCTGCTAATCACTAATGTCAGTGTCATTAAGGACTCAAGGGTTCTTTTTTTTTGTTTTAACACCGTGTATTCACATCCATTACCATAATTGTTTTATGAGCAAATATTCCTAGATTTGGCAGTGGGAGCCCCTTTATTCTAGTTTCTGTTTCCTTGATTTGTCCCATCACCCTTTGAGTACTTCCTGGCTTTCTGGTGCAAGATAAAAATCTTTGGCAAAATCATGAAAGATGAAAAGGAAGGTGCGTTGTTGTAGGAGCCGAGTTAACCAAAGGCAATACACAATCATTTAGAATTAAGGAAAAAAAGCTCTAAATTTGGACTATACATTAAACTATATTTCTGTGTCCACATTAAATGTTATGAGGGTAAATAAGGTTTGGACAACTTTGCTGGAGATCATTTTTTTAAATGATGTACACACTGAAGTGTTTAGGCATGAAACATCATGTTTGCATCATTCTCTCAAATGATTTGGTCAAAAAAAGGGGGGTGAGGAGAATCTAGACCCATTTTATAAATAATGCACATAGAGACCGAAGCAGGCATGGCATGGTGTTAGCAGCTGGGGATTGAGATAAAGGGGATGCTCACTGTACTTAGGGTTTTTTTTTTTTTTTTAAGATTTTACTTATTTGGTGGCAGATAGACGCAGCGAGAGAGGGAACACAAGCAGGGGGAGTGGGAGAGGGAGAAGCAGGCTCCCTGCTGAGCAAGGAGCCCGAGCGGGGCTTGATCCCAGGACCCCGGGATCGTGACCTGAGCCGAAGGAGACGCTTAACGACTGAGCCCCCCAGGCGCCCCTGTACTTTGGCTTTAAAAAAGTTCCTGTAGCTTTGACATTTTTCAAAATAGTCAGTTGGGGGAAACAAAAATAAAATCAAATAAATCAGACAGAGAACAAGAATTGTGGGCAGAGACGAGCCTTTGGCCCTTTGCCTGCCCTATAAAACGAGCTCCTATCACTGCTGTCTCTGTGTGACAGGAGAAATCTACACACCGCTTGCTTTTACCCACTAAAGGCTAACTCCAGACAGATTTGAAGAGTAGTTGTCTCTCTGTCATTCAGGAGAAGGGTAATAAGGCAACGAAGGAGGCAGGGAGGGAAGGAAACAAAGATGAAGGAAGGAAGGAGTGACAGGAGGTAAGAATTTAAGGGTCAGGATGTCTGAGCTAGGCACTGTGTTGGGTACTTTCTTCTACATCATTCACCTATTTCTACACTTGATCTTAGCCAAAAGGCCGAGAACAACAACCTTTAAGAGACAGGAAAATTGTGGTTTAGACGAGCCAAAACCCTGTCTTGTGGGCACAACATAAAAACTGGTCATCTTGGATAATAATGTCCAGGGGAGAAATAGAATTACATCAATTAGTCGTAAGGAGAGAGAGTCAAAAGCTCCCTGAACATAGAGATTGTTCACATCCTGACTGTAGACGCCCCTTTTAGGCAGCAGGCTTGAGGGAGAGAAGGTAGAAAGGGCCCATGGCCACCCTCTGGCAGAATCCAGACGGGCCCATCAGGAGACCCCCCTCAAAATATCCATAGGCCCTAACTGACCCATCGGCTACTTACAACCAGGCACAGTTACCAGAAAAGGGAAAGTTCCAAAAGTCCCTGTACCTCCTCACCTTCCCCCTTGAAATACAGCCCAACCCACTGCCTCGGGGCAGATGGTCTCTCCTTTGCTGTCCTGCCCACTGCTCACTTGTGCTGTATTCAATAAACTGCTATCCCCTGCCTCAGGTGAACCCTTTCACTTGGTCCTTCCCCATATTTGGGGCCCCCCATCCACTCTGGAGAAACACCGCACTGACCGTGGTTTACCTGTTTTTCAGAGAGAGCTTTGTAGCAGGAGGGGCTGTGGATCCTGGAACAGCCACACGGACCTCTCCCCTCAGAGGCACCTTGGCCCAGAGGGCGAGTCCGGGAGAGCAGGTACCGTCCCCCTCTGCCTGGTACCTGTTCGGAGGAAGCCCTGGCGCCCCTTCCCCAGCGGGTGGCCCACCCCTGTCTTCGCAGCAGGGAGGGAGGCCCCTGGGGACGTGGCCTGCGAGTGAGCCGTGAGGGGGCGGACTCCAGACCCCTGGCCTGCGCCCCGTGGGAGTCACAGCTCCCCGGGCAGAAACGGAGCGGCTTGCTCCTCTGTCTGAAGAGCTACGAGGCCTGCAGGCTTCTGCCCTCTGCCCCACGATGCGGTGGCAGGCGTGTGAAAATTAGGGCATTTTATTTAGGGTGAATGGGTGGGTCTATCCACCCCTCCCCAGCCCGCCCCCTCCATGCCCTGCAGCCCGGGAAGGAAAGGAGCGTCTGCTAAGACACTTTCTGATTGCACTCAGGTAGAGATTTAAGCAAATTAGCCAATTAAGGCAGCCCCACGAACTACATTCCACATTCAGGCAGTTCGCTATTTACTTCTCACATGGACAAAGAAACTAAAAAAGGAACCAAATCAACATCTCAGGAAGGAAAAATATCTTTAATGAACGAATTAAAATGAAGGATTTCTTGATTATCGAAAGCATCCGAAATGATTCTCACTCCAAGGTCGAGAGCCAGTGGCCCTTCCCAGACCAGTTTGTGTCATTCCTTCTGGAAGATGCTGAGGAGAGAAGTGGTCTCAGCGGTTTCGGGGCTCACGATCCCCTTCCAGGGAAGTGGGGGAAAGGAGAAAGCTGGGGTCTGGACACTGGGGGCAGAGACCAAATCTGATATCAGGGTTCCCCCCAGAAGTCAGGTTTGTGCCGGAGCTGTGACCCCAGGGACGTTTGGTCACCTGGTGCTTTAGGAGAAAATGGCCCTGGTTTGTAGCCGTGGTGTAAATCCTCCTGCCAGGCCGATGCCAAGCTAGCAGGTCGTGAACTTCCTGAACGTTCCACAGTCGGCTCTCAGAGCTGCATCCTCTGCACACAGTGGGTGTGAGGGACCAGGCGGGTCCCCTCTGGGGGGGTCCTCCTGGCAGATGTCAGGGTGGGGGCCGCAGTGGGCGTGCACATCTCAGCACAGAGCAGTGAGCGAGCCTGCCCACAGAGTCCGGGAGGAGCAGGATCTGGCAGATTCTAGGCCAGTTAACAGTAGTGGAGAGAAGCCCGCGGGCAGAGCACGGGCAGGCTCTCCGGGAGAGAACCCACTCTGAGGGACTAGGAGAGGCCCTGGGGAGGCTCCAGAACCCCGAGGCTGTTTGGGAAGGACTCTCCTTTGATCAGGCTGTGGAAGTCAAACCTGGAGGGAAGGGCAGTGAATGTGCTACAATTCTACCAGAAAAATTAGGGAAAAAATTAATGCTTGATTCTTTTTGATTACTCTAAGAATTAGGGCACATCTGCCACTATGACCTAGGAGTTGTTAAACATGAGATAAAAACTTATTTTTCCATCAAATGTAGTTTCATTTTTCTGAATAAAGCCTTTGTTCAGAAGAGGTGGTTGAGAACAGGAACTCCCTGCCAGTTACTAGCTGGGCAACCTTCCTGCCTCAGCGTCCTCGTCTGTGAAATGGGGATGATAATAACAGTATCTATGGTGTGGAGGATTGACTGCTTTAATGTATGTAGAGTACTGACAACCGTACTGGCCCGAAGTAAAAGGTAAATGTTGGTTAAATACATCACAAGTAGTTGCTACGAAACTTTGGTACCCAATTTAACTGGATTTGCCTAAAATTGCCGTTTTATCTGTTTGGATCATCCTCACATAATAAAGACCTCATGTCATCATGCGTGGTCCTTGCTGGGAAGGAAAGGCAATGGCATCATGAGAGCGGCTTTGGGGGATCAGACCTGGGCCCTGGGCCAGGGTGTGGGCCGATGAGAGACACAGAAGCGTCCCTCCAAGGAGGTGACATTTCATCTGAGACCTGACAGGTGGGGTGCAGGTAACTAGGTGAGGGATTGGGGGTGGGGTAGATACCCCAAGAGGAGGGAACAGCATGTGCAAAGGCCCTGAGGTGCCAGGTGTGTCCAAGGCCAGAGGAAAGACCAGTGTGGCCGGGACCCCGTGGACACTGCGAGTGTTGGGCGGTGGGTGTGGTGAGGGGCAGGGACCTGGGGGAGTTTGGGCTCCGTCTCAAGGGCTGAGGGCCCTCTGGAAGGCTTGAAGCAGGGGTGTGACTGGGATCAGACTGGCCTCTTTGGGTGTTCCCAGTTTATCCAGGGATGCTTTCCTGGTCTGGGGCTCTTGTTTTCCTCCTCGTTCCCCATCACAGCCTGTTTCACAGCGAAGGGCCTGGGTGGGACCGTGGAGCTCTGTTTTAGGGCCTTGGTCACATCTCAGAGAAAACCAGTGCAGAAGGTCAGAAATACTGAGCAGGGAACTCCGGTGTGGGCAGCAGGGGTCTGGAGTCAGTCAGCAACGGTGTCTTGTTCTGTGGCCAAGTCAGATGCAGGGCTTCGAGCAGAAGCCTCGAGATGGGTCCAGAGACACGGGGACGATGGGCTCCGAATGGAAGGACCAGCTTTGGGGGCATTGACCGATGAGCACTGTGGCCGGGAGTTCAGATCCCAGCCAGGCGACTGTGTGTGCGGGGCACCGGGAGATGCAGGTGCATCTCTGTGCAAACACCCTCCGCGCCCGCGGTTTGCAGCCCTGAGAGATGTGAAAATTATTACAATTCCTCCAGGGGGTACACCCGGGCCTCTCTGGTTCGTCTGTATTCATTGCGGGTTGAACGCACAGCTTCATTAAGTAACACAAGCGGCATTTGGACTAAAATATAGAGAATTAACTAAAAATCGGGGGAGCAGTGAAGTCCGTCACGGGGACGTTTATGAATAATTAAGGGACCAACGCCCGACTGTATTTCAACGAGACACACGCTCGGCCTGTCGTTTCTCCCCGCCTGGCACGGGCGAGCCTTTGTTTTGCGGCGTGACGAGTCTTCTAATTAAATCTTATTTGTCAAGAAGGCGAGATGTATTTGTGTTTCCCCAGGCTCCCATTGTTGTAAACTTTGCAGTGTTTCCTCTGAAAAATGCTCCTTTTCTGCTCAGTGGAGCCGGGCTGCTGGTGGTCCCCTCTCCCACTGCGAGGGGGAAATGCTGCAAGTTCTCTGTCAGGCTGTCCATTCCCCTCTTAAAGGGTCCCTGACGTCATCATCGGAAGATTATGACTGGGGAAAAAGAATACAATTGCACGTTTACGTAGCTCGGCAGGGCGGAGTGCGCTCGCCTCCCCCTCCGATCACGGAGCCCGTCGATTGCCCGTGTTAATGACCTCTGGCTCCAAATACGGTCATCTCTGCCTGTCATGTGGGGGGGTCGCTCTTGACACCATGTCAGCTTCTCAGAAGCCTGTAATGCGCTCCAATTAGCGCCGCGTCCTTCATCTCCTACGACTCAGTCTAACGGCTCTACTTCGTGTCTCTCGGCAACATGCACACCATGCGTGTCATCTGTACCTCTGTGTGGAGTAGGAAGGGCTCAAGTTCAAGGTTCCTGGTGGGGAAACCACACAATTTCAAGTTCAGGGACATCCTCTGCCATCAGCATCAAATACTCGTCAAGAAAACAAGACCTTGGCATTATTGGTGAGGAGCCGACCCTTTATGAGCTCATCAGCATAATCCACGGTCCCTGCTCTGTCTGTATCAATATGAAATAAGAAACCACCTGAGAGGATTGGGAAAACGTGGCATCCCTTCCTCCTCCTCCTCCTCCCACTCGACACTGACTCATTCATGTATGAAACTGTGTCTTTGTCATGGCGAAGCATGAAAGATCCTGTGTAGTCAAATTAATATCATGGGAGCAGAGAGTGGAAACAGGTTATCATATGTCCCCTCATTCACCCTCCTCCCAGCAGGTGGAAGTAAGAAACAGGAGGCTTAGGTGCAAGTGTGAATTCACGTGCAAGTGTTCGGGAGAACGAGCACAGGCTGAGAAAGGGAAAGCGGGGTCGATGTCCCAGGTAATCTGTGTGGGAAAGACTTTTATTAAAAGCATCACTGTCATCCGGGCACAGCTGGTAGATTCTGTCACAGGTTGTGCATCCTGTCTCTCGTCAATGAGGCTCAATGTTTATGCCAACATCTAGAGGACGTGTCGAAGCATCTCTGAGATTCCTTGAGCCGAAGGCAGGTGTTGGGGTCCCAGCTCTGCCACCGCGTGAGAGCTGGGCAGACCACCTGCCCTCCTTGGGCCTCAGCTCCCTCATTGATAAACTGCACACTCCCTCTGACCTTGCTTGGTGTTGCCCAGTGTAGGATAAAGCAGCCTGAGAGATGGGAGAGAACCTGCTTCTGCTGGGGTTCCAAGAAGAGTCTCGATCTGAGGACACCCTGACGTGTGTCCTGGGGAGAATGATGCCTTGAAGTTGCAAATGCATTGTGCAGGAATCACAGCCTCTCATGGAGCAGCAAACCTTCCATTTACCCAAAGTTCCCATTTGGGGTGGGAGATCCCTTGCTCACCGATGGGAGTAGGCGGCGGTCAGAGCACAGTGGGGTCCTGTGGACCTGCAGCGAGTCAGTTTCTGGAGTGGGAGACAGGTGAGGCTGAACCAATCGGTTGGGGTGGGTAACCTGCATGGGATACATGTCCCTTAGCCTCTGCATCTTTATGTGCCCATTTCCCTCCTCCAAAAAATAAGATCCCCAGGAAAGAAACTTGGGTTTTTCTTCCCTGTTGTATCTCAGGCACTTGCAAGAGTGTCTAGCACACGGTGAGCCTTCAAGAGCTATGTAAGGAATGAACAAACATACAAACCAGCGCAGTCTCAAAACCAGCTTGGCTGGGAAAGGATGAAGTTGTGGTTCTTGACATGAGGATTTGCAGCAAATGTGAAGGCAGAACTTCCAGGCGTTCCCAGAGCTGCAGCCTCTCACCTCCTCCGCGCCTTGCCTCCCAGGATGGAGGTGGGGTGGACAGGGGGGTGGGGATGGTCTGGGTCCCCCTTTCTCCCCTCCCTGCCCGCTCCACTCCCCGCCAATTCCCTCCCCTCGGGGGACGCTTTCCCGGCCGCCGCCTTTGATCCAATGCTTGGGCACATGCCATTTCTTCCGTCAGTCCCAGGCCTGCGTTGTACAGTAGGAACGAGGACACACAGCCTGAAACTGTTACGACTTAGCTAATGTGTCTGTCCGTCCTTTGGTCCCTCTGGGAGTCACGTTAAAGAAGCAGGAAGCCGTTTGCTGAGCACACTCCCCACACTGGGCAGCAAATCCTTCCTTGGAGGCAGATGGGGGCATCACATCTCCCGCCCACCCCCGACAGGTGACGGTCAGCAGGGGACAGAGGTCACAGCCCCGGCCTGACCTCGGGCTGGCCGGGTGTGTGTGGACAGGCAGGACCCTCTTGGAATCAGTTTCTGAATCTACACAATGGAAAGAACACTGAATCTCTCAGACCCTGAGATGTACCTGTTTCCATGCTAATAGCCCTCTAATGTGGTGGTGTCCTCTGATCGCCGGGCCTTGTGATTACATCGTGATTTAACTGTCAGTGTTGTCTTGCTTAGTGACACATGACACGGTGACGCATCATCGCATCCATTTGTCTGAGATGCGGGGAGCACAGTGTCATCTGCCCCTGACCAGCTATTGGGAAGATCAGATGTGACCCGTGAGGTCGAGCGGCCCTTGCGAATTATAAACCACTGGGTCCTCATCCTTTACCAGGGATGGGGGAATGGACGTGACCTTGAGATTTGCTCTCCTGCGGGCTGGGGTGGAGGGGTGTCTCCGGAAACCCCAGGCCGGGGAGCACAGCCTGGCCTCTCTGAGCAGAGATCTCCCAGACGAAATGGAGAGGAAACCCGGGATGAGATGTCTCCCAGGTGCTTCCAGACTGACGTTCTAGAATGGGTAAGGGTCTCCTGAGGTCCTGAGGGCTGGGCAGCTGGTAGAGGTTGGTGTGCCCACCTCTGGGGCACCAGTCATACGCACCCCGGTGGGATCGGGCCCTGGAGGTGTGCAGTGAGCGACCCGCATGTCCACGCCTGTGACCTTGGTGCTGCTCTTCCGGGAAGGGGTGACAGGCCCCAAGCACGTGCTGCTCCTTGGGCCCAAGGAAAGCGGCCCCTGCAGGGGAAATGGAAACCTGAGGAATGACACCGTCCCCGAGAAGTGTGAGCAGTGACACATGGGTGTGTGTCAGCGGTGTGTACACCAGGCGAATGCAGCCCATCTCTTATTCCTGCTCTGATCTGATTACGGGCAATTGACCGGATCCTCTGCAGTAAACGGAAAGCCCAGCCAGGCACCTGCAGGCGGGAGTTTCCAGGAGAGTGACAGTTCTGACACCCCCCCCGGGCACCGACCACAGCGTGGGAGCCACACAGGGGACAGAGAGTGTGCAGATGACCTGACCCGAGGCATTTGTTCCCATGAGCCTCAGCTCCTGGTTTGCTACTTTCAGAAACTGTGGCTTTGTTTTCTTACACGAAAAATCATTTTTATTATTAAAGTTGTAAATATTCATTGTAAAAATAAATAATCCCGTGAGCATAGCCCTGCAGCATTTCTGCTGGAAATTCTGGAAAAGGAGAGCTGTCTTTTCCGTAAAGAGCTATCCTGTGTCCCCTGAGCCCGCCTGCCTGTGCAGAGAAGCTGAGAGTCATTAGTTCCGCAGTCAAGGCTCACGGTGGTCCATCCCAAGTGACACGTAGGGTACAGGGCCATTTCTGGCTTCCCACAAGCCACCCCCCACCCCGGGGCTACCTGCCCTCCTTTTGGGACTCTCCCGTCCTGTGTGGGGGTGTTGCAGGGTCTTGCCCGGTGACACCGTCCACCGTGAAAGCTGAGGGGTGAGGCCCTTCCTCTCCCACCCTGCTTTCCTGGCAGTGGGCGCTGGCCTAAGGCTGGCCTGTCACATGCTCTTTCCTGGGACTTGGTTTTGAGCAAGTGAAGGAAAGAAGGTCGAGCGCAGGGAGGTCACGTGTCCCAGGGCAGCGTCTGGGTCAGCTGGTTCTGGGTGTGAGATGCCGTGTCTTGGCCCCACGGCCTCTCTGGTTCCCACCTGGTCCCCCCGACTCCTCCAGTCTGTGGGGCTCGAGATCCTGAGGAGAAAGCCCGCTGTGCTCCCGTCACCCAGGTGGGTCTCCGTCGCTCGCAGCCAAGGACCCGACTGCACTGTGGCCGGCCCGGTGGGGTAGGTGAGGATGTCCCTCAGCACCTGCTCTCCTGCTACCGGAGGAAATGATAATCCTCTGGGGCCAGCTCTTAGCTACATCCCTGAGATGTAGCTCTGAGATCTTGTCTCAGGCGAGAAAACAGGGTCTGTGTAAGGTGCGTTCTGGTCGTGCAGACACCTGGGGAGACTGCTGGACCCAAGCAAGGAGGGGCATGTGCTGCCAGGACAGGGGACATGAGCAGGAAGTAGCAAGCAGGAGGTGCAGCCCAGGCTTGAGGAGGACAAGCCGTCCCCATACTGGATGGCCATTCTGCCCCTTTCCCTGGGGCTTCCTGTCCTCCCCAGCCACCCACAAAATCCCTCTCGTCTTCCTGCCTCTCCGATGACATGGCTGGAAATGGTGGCCCCTGGTCACCCAGTGTGTGTCTCCTTAGTTCAGTGATATTTGGCACTTTCTTATTGGCCCTGATTAGGTCAAACGTGACTGCTGGAGGCCACCCTGCTAGTGTGTGGGGCTGGCATGCTAGAAGGACCACAGGTGAGCATGGACCTCAAAGTTTGTCCACCTCGGAGCCCTGGGGACAGTGTCTGTCTCAGGGACACTGTGCGGGTCATCGACACACACCTCCCTCGCCGAGTGTTGGAATGGATTAACCCGCCCCCCTATCAGAGGGATCTACAAATTACTTTTTAATAAATGGCCTCTTTGGAAAGTGCTCCAGGGAGAAAGATGATCTCTGGTTCTTATAGCCCAAGTCTGTTTCCCTTTGAGATAAGGACTGATTTGTAACACTCATCATAAAGCATTAATTTTACTTCTGTGGGACGAACTCCAGAAGCATTTCTATTTCGCAAGCCTATCAAATTATAGGCGGTTTTGAGCAAGAGTTTTCATAAGCAGCGTGTCTGGCTTACCGTCAATAATATGAGAAGTCTCAAAAATAATTAGATTATCTCCCTCCATCTCCCCTCCCCGGTGAGCTGTAATATGTGCGAAAGTGTCAAGGAAGGGGCTCCGTGCCGAAGGCTCCATGTCCACACAGAGCACGACAAGCCTGCCTTCCCCGACCATGCCAAGCTTGGATTTTCTTGGTCTTCTTTTTAATCAGGCCTCTTTTTTTGTTTGTTTGTTTCATTTTAATGTGTTGAAATATAAACTGCATACCATGACATTTGCCCCTTTAAAGGGTACAATTCAATGGTTTTTAGTATTCACAAGCTTGTGTGACCATCATTAGAATACCAGAACATTTTTATCCCTTCAAAAAGACCCCACACCCATGAGCAACCACTCCCTGCAACTGTCTTAGGCGATCACAGAATCTATTTTCTGTTTCTATGGATCTGCCTGTTCTGGACGTTTCTTATAAATGGAATCATTTGTGCCTGGCTTCTTTCACTCAACCTAAGGTTTTCAGGATTTATCCACATTGTAGCATGCATCTTTCCTTTTTATGGCTGCATAATAGTTCATGCAATGGTTTTATGTGTAGAAGAGTTCACATTTCAACAAACAAGCAAGCACACAAACAAAGCAATGGAAGGTCTCATGTCACTGACATGTCTAGAAGTGTGGCGAGCAGGATTCTGAGGTGATTCCCAATGACCCTCATATAATCTCCTCTTGAGTGGGGGTACAGCCCGTAAATATGATGAGATATTAATCCTGTGGTTACGTGATGTTATGTCACAAAAAGGATTGTGCAAGTCTAGTTCAGGTCGTTACTTAGTTGACTCTGGGTTAATCAAAAGAGAGATCACGCAGGTGCATCTGACTTAATGACTCCTGACCTTTTAATCCGAGTCTAAGGATAAGAGACAGAAGACGGTGGGGATTCAGAGCATGTGAGGGATTCAACGTGCTGCTGTTGGCTTGAAGAAGGAGGGACCCAAGTGACAAAGATGGTGGGAGCCCTCTAGGAGCTGTGGATGGTCCCAGGTGGACTTCCAGCAAGAACACAGGCACCTGAGGCTGAGGGACACACGACACTGAATTATGCCAACCACAGGAGCTGGCTTGGAAGCATATTGTCTCTGTCAGAGCCTCCAGGTGAGAACTCAGCACCTTGCTTTCAGCCTTGTGGTGCCCTGAGCTGAGAGCCTACTTATGCTGTGCTGAACTCCTAACCTACAGAGCTGTGACCTAAAAAACATGTTGTGTTACCAGTGTGTGGTAATCTGGCGTAGCAGTAGAAAACGAATGCAAGAAACACTCTGACTTCAGGTATGGCTGTATCCAGGTACTTAAAAAAATGTCACCAGGACTCAGTTTCTCTGCATCTCTCAAGCCTGATCCCTTCCCCCTACTCAGGTCTCAATAACATTTGGGGTCCCTATGTGGGGAGGGCACCGGCTGCTCCTTCTTCACCCTCCCTCCTCCTCTGCTCCCTCCAGTGCCTCCAGGGTTGGGACAGCAGCAGGAACGTGGAGGCATGGTACAGGAGAAAGGGTCTTTGCCTTTTTCATGCCAGTGATGACTGATGTGTAACAGGTAAACAACTGTTGGCACTCTTGTCTGGTATGTTTCCTTCATTAATTCATCCTTCATTCGTTGAATAAATATTTACCAAGCACTGGAATGGCAGGCACTGTTCTTGGCACTTGGGATACAGCCATCGAGAAGACACAACACCTGCTCACATGGAGCTTGCATTTCCATTAAGACAGACAAGCAGGAGCCAAATATCTATGTACATTATTTAGTACCTTAGAGGGTTCCAAGTGCTATGGATAAAGGCAATGGGGGGTCGGGGTGTGGGGTCCCTTGACCCCCTATCGTTCTCTGAGGCATTCATGCCTCCCTGAGTGCAGATTGCCTAGGGCTTGTGATGGTATTTTCGGGTGAACTTCTTGTTCTTCTCAACAGTGGGAGGCAGCTGGGAGCATCTTGGTTCTCCGCAGGGACTGTCAATCAACTAAACCTGCAGGCACCTTGACAAAGGGCAATGAGCTCAGGTAACGTGGCTAAACATACCTGCACAGACGGAGTCTAGCACAGGGACCCGGAGGCCAAAATTATTTGCAAGTCCATTTGTTGGTCAATCAATATTTGTTAGTAGACAACATCCTGGGGAACAGGCACGCATTCATTCCTGGCCTTCATGGAGATTCCAGTCTAGAAGGGGAGATAGCCGTTCAAAGAATAGATAAGAATGATCACACGATAATTTGAGGGTGTACAAAAGGCTCTGAGGGGAATATTGGGTTCTGGGAAAGTCTAGCATTTTCCTTGGGGTCAGGGGACAAGGCCTAGGGCTTAGGGGTTGGGAACGGAGGGAAAGCATATGGAAGGGAAGACACCAAGGGGAAGTAAGAATTCGCCAACGACTGCAGGTGGGGGAGGGGAAGAGTGGTTCAGGCAAAGGGAACAGCATGGGCCAAAACCTGGAGGTGAGGATGATACCACGGGTTCCTGGAACAAAGGACCATCCCGCAGGCTGGAGGTGGGCGGGGGGAGGAAGGATGGGGAGCTCTCCTTCATTGATCTATTTGTCTCTTCTGCCAATCCCAGACTGTCTTGATTACTGTAGCTTTATAGTTTGTCTTAAAGTTGGGTAAGGTCAACCCTTCAAGTTTGTTCTTCTCCTTCAATACTGTATTGGCTATGCTGGGTCTATTTGCCTCCCCATAAGAACTTTAGAATCAGTTTGTTGAGATCCACGAACTACCCTGCTGGGATTTGGATTGGGTTTCATGGACTCTGTAGGTCAAGTTGGAAAGAACTGACATCTTGACAATATTGAGTCTTCCCACCCATGAGCATGGAATATCTCTCCATGTATTTAGTTCTTTGATTTCTTCCATCAGGATTATAGTTTTTCTCATATAGACTTGTAGATATTTTGTAAGATTTATACCTAATTATTTCATTTTTTGGGTGCTAATGTAAATGGATTTGAACTTTTAATTTTAAATTCCACTTGTTTATTGCTGGCATATAGAAACATAGTTGACTCTTTAAAAAAAGATTTATTTATTTATTTGAGAGAGCAAGAGTGTGTGCATGTGGGGGGAGGGGCAGCTCCCTGCTGAGCATGGAGTCTGATGAGGCGCTCCATCTCACGACCCTGATTGTCATGACCTGAGCACAAATCAAGAATTGGATGCTTAACTGATTGAGCCACCCAGGTGCCCACAACTGACTTTTTAATATCAATCTCATATCCTGAAACCTTGCTATGATTTCTTAGTAGTTCCAAGAGGGTTTTTTGTTGTTGTTGTTGTCGAGTCTTTCAGATTATCTGCATAGAGGATCATGTCATTTGCAAACAAAGACAGTTTTCTTTCTTTTTTTTTTAAAGATTTTATTTATTTACCTGAGAGAGAGAGAGAGCGAGCAAGAGAGAGAGAGCACGAGCAGGGCAGAGGGGCAGAGGGAGAGGGAGAAGCAGACTCTCCGCCGAACAAGGAGCCCGATGTGAGGCTTGATCCCAGGACCCCAGGACCATGACCTGAGCTGAAGGCAGATGCTTAACTGACTGAGCCACCCAGGTGCCCCGACAATTTTATTTCTTTTTAAAAATCTGTATACTTATTTCACTTTCTTGTTTTATTGCATTAGCTAGGACTCCTAAATAGGGAGCTCTGAAAAGCACAATGAGTGCAAAAGTTCTGAACTGGGCTGAGTCTGTTCTATTTGAGAAACTGCGATAAGGCCAGTGAGCAGGAACTTGGCAGGCCTGGGCATGGTAGGCTGGGGGCAAGTCAGGATGTCCTAGGGCAATGGGAAATTTTTAAAGGATTTTAGGGAGGGGAATGACATTTGGGGACACTGCATATTCTGGGAATCTCAGTAAATTCATAGTTTGAACGTTAAAAAGATTCCTTGTGTGTATAGAGACAAAAGGTAATGTTTTTATAACTGATAAAATCATATAGAAAGTACTCAACACGAATTTTTAAAAAAAATTATCCAAAATGATAGATTTATTTCTCAAATTCATGACAGTTATGCATTTTTAAATTTTAATTTCAATTAGTTAACATATAGTATATTATTAGTTTCAGAGGTACAGTTCAGTGATTCATCAGTCTTATATAATACCCAGTGCTCATTACATCACATGCCCTCCTTCATGTCCATCACACGGTTACCCCATCCTGCACTCCTCTCCCCTCCAGCAGCCCTCAGTTTGTTTCCTATGATTAAGAGTCTCTATGGTTTGTCTCCCTCTCTGGTTTTGTCTTGTTTAATTTTTCCCCCACTTCCCCTAAGATCCTCTGTTTTGTTTCTTAAATTCCACATATGAGTGAAATCGTATGGTATTTGTCTTTCTCTGATTGACTTATTTCGCTTAGCATAATACCCTCCAGTTCCATCCATGTCATTGCAAATGGCAAGATTTCATTTTTTTAATGGCCGAGTAGTATTCCATTATATATATATACCACATCTTCTTCATCCATTCATCTGTTGATGGACACCTGGACATAGTTTGGCTGTTGTGGACATTCCTGCTATAAACATTGGGGTACAGGTGCCCCTTCAGGTCGCTACATTTATGTCTTTGGGGTAAATATCCAGTAGTGCAATTTCTGGGTCATACGGTAGCTCTATTTTCAACTTTTTGAGGAACCTCCATACTGTTTTCCAGAGGGGTTGCACCAGCTTGCATTCCCACCAACAGTGTAGGAGGGTTCCCCTTTCTCCGCATCCTCACCAACATCTGTCATTTCCTGACTTGTTAATTTTAGCCATTCTGACTGGTGTGAAGTGGCATCTCATTGTGGTTTTGATTTGAATTTCCCTGATGCTGAGTGATGTTGAGCATTTTTTCGTGTGTCTGTTGGCCATTTGTTTGTCTTCTCTGGAGAAATATCTGTTCATGTCTTCTGCCCATTTCTTGACTGGATTCTTTGTTCTTTGGGTGTTGAGTTTGATAAGTTTTTTATAGACTTTGGATAGTAGCCCTTTATCTAATAGGACATTTGCAAATATCTTCTCCCATTCTGTTGGTTGTCTTTTGGCTTTGTCGACTGTTTCCTTCGCTGTGCAAAAGCTTTTTATCTTGATGAAGTCCCAATAGTTCATTTTTGATAGTTATGCATTTTAAGATTGACAGAGCAGAGGGGGGTCTAGCTGGCTCTGTCAGAAAAGCATGTGACTGTTGATCTCGGGGTCGTGAGTTCAAGCCCCACGCTGGGTGTAGAGGTTACTTAAATAAATAAATAAACTTAAAAGAAAAAAAGATTGACAGAGCAGAAAAATTTACTGGCTGGCACAAAGATGTTAAAGATACCTGTTTAAAACCAAATGACCAATTTTTATACTCTCCAAAGTAATTTGACTGCTGTGTTTCTTTTGTCAAATGCAAGCAAAGAATATTAGTGAATGCTTTGAACATTTCCTTCCTCGAATTATCTTATAAACTTTGATAGCAGAATTTTAATTGAAAATAAACTATCAATTATTAAAAGACCTCTATATTTTATGAAAGGTTCTATATTTTGCAGAAATTACCAGAGAATATTGTGCTGTTTACCTGGTAGCTGTCGGCAGCTCTAAGTAACTTTTTTCTTCTGATTTTAAAAGATTTGCTCATTCTCAAAAATTTGGAAAAATACTGCAGAAAATGGAAGCCACTTCTAACTATACTGCTCATATGTTACTATTGTCGGTGTCTTGGTTTATCTCTTGAGGATTTTCCCTGAATATGGGTGTAAGTCTGATGAGAGCACAGTGTACATCTTTTATCTACTGTTTATCTCTCACTTCACATGCTATCATGAACATTTTCCATACTACTAAAAACTTCATGTAAACCTATTATGAAATTATCCTCCAACGTTCCCTGGACAATTTATGTAATCTTCTCCGTTCCTGTGGTGTTGGACATTTGTTTTCAATTTTGCTGTTAAAATTTATGTTGCAATGAACATCTCCCTACACAACTTTGGTTCATATTTATGAATAACTCCACAAGATAAAGTCTTCTGTGTCCAATGGCTGCATTGGGAATTAGTGCTTTTTTAAAAAGCTCTTGACGGGGCCACCAAATTGCTTTTGGAAACACTGGGACTGAAAGCCCCACTGGTAGGCATTCTGTGTTCATGGAGCTTCTCTGAAACCACAGAGGAGCGGGTCAGGAAGGGGCATGTCTGTCGTCTGATAGCAAAGCCCCCCGGCTTTGTCTCCCAGACCCTGCGTTGGGAAGTGACTCTCCCCCTGAGACTCGCACTGTGGGTGTTCTGTGCCCCTGTCACCGTGTCCTCACAGGCACAGAGTAGTACATGTTGAAGAGTGTTTGTGTTCAATGTGTTTTTTTCCTTTCATTTGCTGAGAATTCGTTGCTGGGACCAGCTAGGCCGGGCTGGTTCTACCTTCCCTGTCAGGGGGACTGGAACCCCGCTTCAAGCCAAGAAGAAACCAAGTCCCTGCCCCCCTGGAAGTCATCTGGGCCCAGCAGCCCATCTGGCAAGGACCCCCCCACTCACTTGGAGAAGAACGGTCAGTAACCCAGAGTGTAGACAAGAACTGTTCTGTACCGGAATCCACACCTGCTCCCTGATGGGAGACCTGGGAACCTGGCTCTGGTTCTCGGTGCCCCCAGTGGGGCCGCCCCATTAGCATGTGGTTATCGGGCACCCTGCAGATGCTCCAGACTCGTCCCCTCCAGCCTCTCTGGTTCGGGGAGCCTGGGGACACAGGCTCATCTACTACACGTTGTGGCAGGGTGTCCCCGAGCACTGCGTCCTGCTGGTGCCCCATCTTCTGACACCTCACCCGACCATCGAGGCACCAGGCCTCACGGCCACTTCATCCCGGAGGCTGATCCCAGAGCCTATTTCACGGCTCATTCAAAAGGAAGATGAGGAGGAGTATTCTGTGCCATCTAGTAATGATTTCATTCCCGAGGGACCTGCTCAGCAGCAATCCCAACAGAGCCCGGTGCCTGGACTGTTTGCAATTTGCCATTCTGATTAAAACCACCCAAACCCCATCAGGCTCTGCATTGGGCCCCCAACAGAGGCGGCCCTGCCGGGCCCTTGGGGACACACGTCCCATCTGGTCACCGTGAAGGAGGCTCGGACGGGGAGGGGAGCAGAGTGTGTCTGATTCACATCAGGCCGTGGAGGCGGGAAGTGATACCCACCAACGACGGGAATCCAGGGCCCCTGAAGACAGCCATCCCTGTGCAAATACATCTGAGAAACGTTAGCCCCACAGAACAGAACAGAGCCCTGTTCACGCCCGTGTTTCTGGGCACACCCCGCCCCCCTTCCCGCCGTCCTGGCTGCTCCTGGTGGAGACCCCGGGGACGGCCTGGCCAGCCCTCGAAACAGGGCGCCACGGGGCGTGAGTGGGGGAGCAGGGGCGTGGCTGTCGGCGGGAGGTTTCAGGGAGGGGGGACGGGAGCCCCGGTCTGCACCGACATGCCGAGGCCCGCTTGAGAGCCCTGCCGGTCTGTCCCCGGGTCCCTGCAGGTCTCCATGGTGCTCCTGCAGCTCTCCGTGCTCTCTGGAGCCTCGAGGTCCCGCGGGTCCTTGGAGAGGCTCCGTCCTCCCACCACGAGCCAGGAAGGACCCTCCCGGGACCGCAGACTCCGAGAACCTGTCCCGGGTGAAAAAGATGGTGGCTGCCCTGTGGGGGCTCTGGGGTCGCAGGCAGCAGAATCCACGCTGGGTTCTGAAGCAAGGACGAGAGGACGTGACCAGGACGTGGGGAGCAGGGGAGCAGGGCACCAGGCTCGGAGGGCGGGGACCAGGGCGTCCTTGGGGTGTGGGCCGAGGAGCGCACGGGAAGTTTGCTGTTGGGGCAGGTGGATCAAACCCTCCAGGGAGAACCGATGGGTCCCCACCCACAGGAGGCAGCGGGGCCACAGCGCCAACGGCCACCCAGGACCTGTCCCCAGCGTGAAGCCTCTTCCCCGACCCTGGCTGGGACCCTCCCCCCTCTCCTCTGCCTCCCCTCTTTCCTTCCTTCACCAGGCAGTATTAATTAGCTATAAACCACCAGAAATGACTCTCAATATTTAAATTTGAGTTGTCACCAAACTTGGTCTTGTATTTGCCTCTCTCTGCACCTCGATCTCTAAGATGAAAAAGAGAGCCCTGTGAGTCAGGTGGAGAGTTGGGGAGGGACCTTCAATCTGTCAAAGTGGCCTTTTTCATGCAGGAAATGTCAGCAGGTGGAAATGGATGAAATCTGGCACCATGTTGCTTACGACCCAGAGGTGAGGGTCTTCGAAGTGACCTTTATTCCAAAGATATCACAGTGAAAAACTATTATAAAAGATGCTTTCGTGAGTGATAGGAACCTGATACACAATGTATTCGTCAGGAGTCTCCAGAGAACAGAACCAGTAGGATGTGTATGTATAAAAAGAGATTTGTTTTGAGGAATTTACTCACACAGTTATGGAGGCTGGCGAGTCCAAAATCATCAGGACGGGCTGGCAGGCTGGAGGCCCAGAGAAGAGCAGATCCTGCAGCTCAAGTGTGAAGGCTATCTGCTGCAGAATTCCCTCTTCCTTGGGGGACATCAGGCTTTCCTCTATGCTGGCCTTCAACTGATCAGATGAGGCCCACCCACATTGTGCCAGGCAACAGCTTTACTCCAAGTCCACTGATTTAAATGATGCTCTCAGGGGCACCTGGGTGGCTCAGTCAGTTAAGCATCCGACTCTTGATTTGGGCTCAGGTCATGATCTCAGGGTTGTGAGGTGGAGCCCTGTGTCGGGCTCCAAGCTCAGTGCAGAGTCTGCTTGTCCCTCTCCCTCCTCCTCTGCCCCTCCCTCAGCTCACACTTTCTCTCTCAAATAAATAAATAAATAAATAAATCTTTAAAAAATTAAATAAATGATGTTCTTATCCCAAAACGCCCTCATGGAAACATCCAGATTAATCTTTGATCACATATCTGGTCACTGTGGCCTGGCCAAGTTGGCACAAAATTAACCATCGTGTATGGGTTTGGATTTTCAACCTTCTGGTTTCTGAATGTCAAAGAAGGGTAGGATGTCCGTTTTCTGTTCCCTGGCACAATGGTCATCTATTGTTCCTTCCTGCCCATGTCTCCTGAGAGCCCCATCTCAGGAACCACCATGCCTTCATGCTTGGGCCAAGGGGTCCCATATTCCATTCCCCTGGCCACTGTGATTGGCCCAGAGATGGGCCCATAACTCAAGGCAGGACAGTGGGAGAGATTAGCCGGGACTCTGCTGAAGCTGTGGAGAAAGGGCTATCCTTTCTGTTGGAGTCACTGAGCTAAAGGCCAAGTTGTAAACCTGCTGGAGCCATTGTTCTCTATCTCATCAGAAGAGCCTTCTTGAGAATGAAGTAAGCACAGAGGAAGGGGCAGTTGAGAGAGAGGGAGGGAGACAGGGAGAGAGAGAGGCAATTGGGGGGACCCACAGGAACCTCTCGAAGCTCTGGATACAGCTGGACCTCGAGCAAGAAGAGCATATGAACTTCTCGGCTGTGGGGGCCAATGCATTCTTTCTTCACTTAAATAGTGCACATTTGGTTTCCATCTCATGATTTGGAAACCAAAGATCCTGATTAATATCCCTAGGAATTGCAGAGCTTAAGAAACCTAGATAATAATAAGAGGAATTAAACCATGATTATCATGACTGGCAGAGACAAAATTATATATAATTGTGATTATCTTTTTACTCTGATATTAAAATACAAAATATATAGAAAAATAGACCCAAGCAAAGCTCTGGGAAGTTATTTCATGGAGAAGAAATGGAGAGCAGAGATTGATTTGAGAACTTCCGTTTATGAGGAAACGTAAAATTTAGCATGTTCCTTACTACACTGGGATGCAGATGATTTCCTCTGAGCCTTGGTGGCACAGCCGTACCCCACGGCACCCCAGCTAGTACTGCCTCTGCCTGGTTAGGGGGAGGTCTGCTACCTAACAAACACCTGAGACCAGTCCCTTGTGCAGGGAGAGCATCTCTGGTCCTCCTGATGTTCATCCATGTTCCCGCCATTTCATGTATTTTATTTGTAAATATTAAATAGAAAAAAAGAGCATTTATACAATGTGGATAAGAGGTAAAGAACATGGAAGCAATGAACACATGTGACCTCCCCCGAGTTTAAAACATAGAAACTGAAGAAATAGAAACTTTGATGTTCCCGGGGGGCCACTCATGAATCCCAGCCCTTCCCCTTCCCCCCACAGAGGGAGCCACTTTCCTGATTTTGTCTTTATTATTCCTGTGCTTTTCTTCCTAGTTCCACCACGTGTGTGTGCATCACATATGTATATAATATAGCTATTATAGGCTGAATGTTTGTGTCCCCCGCAAACTTGTGGTTGAATCCTAACCCCCAAAATGGTATCAGGAGTTGGGGGCCTTTGGGTGATTGGGGCATGAGGGTGGAGCCTTTGTGAGCGGGATTAGCGCCTTTATAGGAAGAGACACGAGAGAGCTCTCTTGCTCTTCTTGCCCTGTGAGGACGCAGTGACAGGATGGCCTTGCACGAACTGGGGAGTGGGCCCTCACCAGACACAGAACCCACTGGTGCCTTGATTTGGGCTCTCCAGCCTCCAGAACTGTGGGAAACAAACGTTTGTTGTTTAAGCCCCACAGTGTATGTATTCTATTAGGTGTGCATGTTTCTGCGTGTCCACTTGCTATGGGCATTTACGAGATGTCTATTTTTGCTCACCCTTCTCTTCCTAAGATCCATCCATGTTGACATAGTTGTCTGGTTTTGTTCATTTGTCACGGCTGCGTGGCTTTTCATTGTGTGATGAGGACAGGAGACATGCATCCATTCTCTCACTGATGAGCACCTTGGGGCATGAAGGACCATCTTGCTACGAATGTCTTATGCATTTCTCCTGTGCACAAATGCAAGGTTCTCGCCAGTCGCTTTTCATTTTTTGATTTTACCCTAGATAAGAAATGTGATTTGCATCGTAACCCAAACACACACACACACACACACACACACACACACACTTTCACATGTGTGTATGACAAAGAGATATCACGATGTATTCTTATCCTTGTAATGGGTGACAGTGCTTGGATCTATTTTATTTACTTAAAAAATGCTGGTGTTTTGAAGATTCACTGATGGAAGCCGTGCCCTTGCTTATGTACCTAGGAGTAGAATTGTTGGATCATCACGTGTGCACAGCACCATAGTAACTAGAAAAAAAACAAATGTGTCTCTGAAAACGGTTGTAACAACTTCTTTCTCACCAGCAGTGGGTGAGAGGTCTTCCGCTCCGTGATCCCCCCAATGCTTGACTTTGTGGGGTTGTGAGATTTTCGCCAATCTTGTGGGTGTTACGTGGTGTCTCATTGTGTTTTAATTTGCCTTTCCCGAGTGCTAGGGAAGTTAGGAATGTTTTCATGTTTTTCTTGGCCATTCACTCACATTTCCTCTTGTGTAGAGAGCTGGCTCAAGTCTCGGCCCGTTTTCTACTGGATTGTTGGCATTTTTGACTTTCCCTTTCCTGAGGGGATTCTTCGTGTGGTGTGGATATGAATCTTGGTGGCTATATGTGTGGAAATACTGGTTTTAATATACCAGCATCAACCTGAGGAAAGCCTCTGTTAGTTTGTCGGATAATGTGAGGGATCCTGAATATTGGTGGGGTGGGTGGGGGGCTGAGCCTGGGAGAGAGTCTCTTCAGGGCAGTTGGGGTTCTGGGGGCACAGTGAGCATCTTCTGCCTTCTCACGAGGACCCCAGAACTGTGCAAGGACCTTGACATAGATGGCCTCGCTTAATGCTCACAAAACCCCAATGAAGTCAGTATTTTTATCTTCATTTTATAGGCCGGTGAGAATCCGAGAGGTTAACTGCGCATGCAACTTCGGACATCTGGTGAAGGCAGAACCAGTGTCAAGAGTTCAAGTCTGTCTTACTCCCAAACTGGTGCTTTTGAGACCACACTGCCGCTTCCTTCATGAGGTGGGTACTTTGAGGTTTAGTTTACAAATGAGAAAATAGATGCATGGACGGTCTAAGTGATCTGTGTCAGCCTGTGTGGCTAGTGCGTGGCCCTGATAGAATCCAAACTCAGATGGCCCTAACTCCAAGTGTCCCATGTCCTCACTGCCCGTCACCTGTTTGTGGAATCGATGGAGGAGAAAGCCACAGGGTGGGGATGGTCATCCCAGCACAGGTGTGGGGAGAGAGCCCAGAATGCCCATCAGGGGCTCCTGTCGAATGCTCCAGCCCCTGCTTGCGGGAAGTTCACAGCTGATTCACCATTGCATTAACCTCCAGCATCTGGGTAAGTTTTCTTTTCTTTTTTTTTAAGATTTTATTTATTTATTTGTCAAAGAGAGAGTGCACGTTCACAAGCAGGGGGGCTGTAGGCAGTGGAAGAAGGAGGCTCCCCGCTGAGCAGGGAGCCTGATGCGGGACTCAATCCCAGGACCCTGGGACCATGACCTGAGCCGAAGGCAGACGCTTAACCGACTGAGCCACCCAGGCACCCCTGGGTAAGTTTTCTACTCAAAGATTGCTGTGGCTTCCAAGCTAGAACTCCACGAGAATGCTCCCCATGGAATTGCCCAGGCTGTACAGCAAAGCAAAGAGACGCCACAACCCTGTTCACTATAGAGCAGAGGGAGCCGAGAGCCTGAAGACCATTCTGGGCTGACCCGCTGGACTTCTGTGGGTCACAGGCTGGCGTCTGGACAAACCACTGTGGCCGTGGGTGGGGCATGCCCATCGGCTCAGCCTGGGTCGCAAGCCCGGGTCTGGGAGGGAGGCCGGCCCCACTGAAAACAGCGCGGCGGAGAGTCGGGTCGGGTGGTTTTCCTGGGAAACTGTGTGCATTACCGACCGAAGTGCGGAGGGGTTGGGAGGAGAAAAGAGAAGGCACAAACCGTCTCCGGACGCTAACAGAGCGCATCAACGAACATGCGGCACCGTAACAGCTCTGTTCGAGGGCGTGATTTGGGAAAGCCGGATGGTTCACGCTCCTGTTTCAAATCAGGCAGCACCTCGCCCCCGAGGCACCGGCAAGCGGTGCTTGCAAGTGCTCTAAGAACTGCAGTGTCCCGTGTGACTTTACAAGTCCCCGGAGGGTCATACGGTCGGTTTCCCCTGACCATTCATGCCACAGAAGCTTACGGAGCGCCCAGTGGGTGTGGGACCCGGAGCAAAGGGCGGGGGTTCCGGGGACGAGCCTGGCGGGGAGCTGCTGTCCTCGCGGGGGGGCCGACAGAGAAGCAGGTACACAGACGTGGGACCCAGAGAAGTTCAGTGTGCCCAGCGCATGGAGGCAAGTAAACCGCGGGGGCGTGATGGCAGGGTTCCCGTTAGATCGGGAGTCCCCCGAGGAGGGGGCTCGGGGGCTGAGACCCAGGGCGTGGGAGCAGCTGCTGGGGGCTCCGGGCAGAGTGTCAGCGGCCGGCAAGGCGCCCCCACAAACTCCGAGTTAAGCGCTCGTGGCTTCTGGGGGAGCAGCGACCTCTCGGATGGTCCTCCTTCCCGCGCCTGTCTCTTGCCTTTGCGGCGAGGGCGGGGCTGCAGCCGCCACTTTGCTGCCACTCGCCGGGCCTGAGCGTGTTCCCCTGGGTCATCTGTATTTCTTAACTTTCCCTTCAGCAAATGGAGGGACGCAGATTCTCGAACTCCACACTTGTTAGTTTAGAATACACAAGTCCTTCCGAGTCCCGGAGGTTTGCCCGTCAGGGTAATCTTAGGCACGCGTGCATTCACGCATGCATTCCACAGAGATTTAGGAAGCGTCTGCCTCGTGTCTGACACCATTCTTGGTACTGGGCACAAAGCAGTGAGAAAACTAGGCACACGAACAGGAAGATCCCTGCCCTTGTGCGGCGGACGTCCTGATGAAGAAAGACAAGCGCTGCCATGAATGGAAATCAGTGGGAGGAATGGTCTGTGGGTCCTGGCCAGTGCTTTGGTGGGAAATAAAGCAGGGAAGGGACAGTGAGTGTGCAGGATGTGGTGGGGGATGTGTTCTCCAAGTGGGCTCCTGGAGCTTTCCTTGAGAGAGTGAGGGAGAGGGAGCAACCCGAGACTCTCTGGGGGGAGGAGCTTTCCCAGCAGACGGAATGGCCATGCAAAGGCCCTGGGGTAGGCCTGCACCTGGAATTTCCAGGCACGGCCAGGAGGGCAGGGAAGTCAGAGAGGAGGGAGAGAGGGGTAGGGGCCAGGGGGAATCAGAGCAGTGAGGAGGGGCTGAGTCGGGCAGGCCTCCAGGGCACTGTAAGAACTTGGCTTCTACTCCGAGTCAGGTGGGAGCTGCAGAGGGTTTTGACCAGAGGAGCGACAGGACCTCATTCCACTGTTGGTTTGGTTGGACTCACTTCTTAAACAGGACTTGGCCTCGGCCGTCTCAGAGTCCCGTGGCTGCTGACACGTCCACTCCTGGCACCTGCGTGGCTGGGTGGCCCAGGGCCTGCTCTGCCTGGGCCTCTCATTTGTGGCATTTCTCACGTTCACGGCCTTCCGAGCCTGGCCCATTTATGAGCCTCATTACACCTTGGCACAGAGAATGAGGCTCAGCAAATAGCTCATAAAGCATCTTTTTAAAGGTTAATGGTCATTGGCGAGGGAAGAAAGGGCCACTGAGCATGGATGCTCTCTTTGATGAGGAGGATTTTCAATTAAGTGAAATGAGAGCCACGCCTCCTTACAGGTACCTGGTCTGATTACCAAGCAGCTTCGGGGTGTCTTGGAGGCTGAGACCGGCAGCCCCATGTGAGCTACAAGAGCTGGTACCTAAGCGGCTGCCAGGTGAGGGGGTCAGGTGGTCCCGGCCCTGCTGCCTGCTCGGCGCAGGTGAGCTGCATGTGTGCAGAGACTGTGCTGGAGGGACCACGCCCTGGCCAGGAACTCCTGGGGGGGCACGGATAAGGTCTGTTTTTGGATTCGTCGCGCATGGGGCCTGGCACCTGCTCCGGCCAAGGCAGGTGTGTAGGTGTGGGGTCGATCTCAGATAATGGGCCCCGCTCTGTGGCCCCAGGGACAAGAAGGGAAATGAGCCTGAGAGTGCTCTTGGCCACACCTCACCAAACTCCGACAGTATTTCCGGGCGACATTGCTGTACTCGGTGTTTGTGCATTAGTCAGGACGAGTGTTGGCCGAGGCTATAACAACTGCCTCCAAGCCTCGAGGTGGACACACGCAGGGCTCTTGTCTCGGTCTCCCTGCATGGAGAAGCTCTCCTGGCAAGATCTCCTCTAAGCCATGGCTCAGGGATTCAGGTTCCTTCAATCTCACAATGTCACCATGCTCAACTTGTGTGTTTAAGGTCCCCGTGTCAGGGGATGGGTGACGAGAGGCTCAGAGTGTTTAGGGCTCAGTCTGGCATTGTCTTATGTCCCTTGCACCTTTGTTCTCTTGGTTAGAACTCAGGCCCATGTCCCCAGAGTCATGGCAAGGAGGCTGGGGAATGTCATTGTCCTGTGTATCCAGGAAGAGCAGACGGGGTTGGTGAGCAGGTGGCCAGTCTCGGTCACACCTGGTGAGCTTGGCAGCTGCAGACACTGGGAATGAGTTATTCATTCACCCAGCATGCACTGTGTTTCCTGAGCAGACCCCGTGCCAGGCACTAGGGACATGCTGCGAACAGAACAGATGAGGTTCTGGCCTCATGGAACCTCCGTTCTCGTTGGGGAGGGACAATAAACTGATAAACAACATGAATATTTGCTATAAGGCCAGTTAGTGATTAGTGATGAATGCAGGGACCATAAAGGAAGACAAGGGACTGGAGAAGGAGGGAACGCTCTGTTCTACGTAAGAGGTCAGAGGGCTGCTCTGGTAACTCTGAGCAGGGACAGGGAGTGAGGGAGCAGGCCTGGGAATCTTCAGGGAGAAGAGGTTTCCAGGCAGAGGGAACAGCGGTGCTGAAGTGCAGAGGCCAGCATGTGCCAGGCTGTTTGAGGGCGGTGGGGAGGCTGGTGGGGCTGAGTAGGGCAGAAGAAGGCATCTGGGGTGGTTGGGGAAGGTCAGGGATGCAGAGAACCTCGGTCTCCTGGGGGAGGGTTTTCAGTTCGTTCCTGGCTCAGTAGGAAGGTCTGGGGGTGCTGGGGGTGGGCAACACCACGACCGGGTCCTGGGTCAGAGGAGTCCCTCCTGCGAGGCTGGAGCCTAGAGAGGGCTTCTTTCTCTTCCTCCCCGACCACTCTCAGTTTCAAAATCTCTGTGGATTAGTACTTTTTATTCTTTACAGCCCTGAAAGGAACATCTCTTTCCCAAGGCTCTGGCGGTGCCCTCACACAATCTGGTATATCTTATGTTAATAATGACCTGAAAGGAGAAAGTGTATTAAGTTCTGAGATTGGGTACTGTGAAACAAGGATTTTGAAGAGAGGTATAAACCCAATAAGGGCAAAGGGTGGATTAAAGGAAATGTGGGGTGGAGAAACTTTTCAGTAAATAAAACCACACCTCTTGGGTGAGTTTATTGCTACAACCTTTCTGGAGGGCAATTTGGCAATGCAGAGCAACTGTAACTAAAGGTGCATAACTTCAGGCCCCAAATTCCATGGACAGGAATATATCCCAGGGAAATAATTAGAAAAATATGCAAAGATGGATCTCTTAAGAATTTTTATAAGAGGAACGATGTATCAAAGCCTAAATGCCTGGTGGGGTAAGTGGGGAGCAGAGATTGCTGTCCTGCGCCCTGACACCCAGGATGTTCTTCAGATGAGGAAGCAGGCACAGAGAGCTAAAGCAATTTACCCAAGGTCACCCAGCAGCTAGTGGCCCAGCTGGATTTGAACCAGGGAGGTGATTCCAGAGCTCATGCCGTTCCCCACTCGGCTCTGCCACCTCCGGGGCCTCAAAGGGGGATGAGAATGTCCTCCTCGGAAGAACACAGAGATTTCTCTGGTAGGCAAGAGGATGGAGCAGGACGTGGAGGTCTGAAGTGGGGAGTCCTGGGGCCCAGTCCTTGGTGCTGCAAACACCGGGCTCAGGTGGCAGGACCGTGGTGGCTGAAGTATCCCCAGGGGGCCTGGGGATGGAACCAGCTCTGCCACCCCTGCTTGGAGTGGGGGTTGTGTCCTTTGCTGCCCTGCCCCCCCCATCGGCCCCTCTCGGGGTCCCGAGCCAGCAGCCTGGCCCCATGGCCTCCCGAACACCACGAGACCCCCCTACCCCAGCTCCACGAGGGACTGGGAAGGAAAACCTGCTTTTGTATGGGAAATCAGGTGAGATCTGGCTGCAAATAAGTGTATCAGAACCCACAAGGCCATGTCCCAAGCACGGCCAGGAAGGCTGTCCCCATCAGTGGCACGGAGATGAAGGAGACCAGAGGGACAGTGAGGCGAGGGGAAGGTCGCGGACGACAGGGGGAGGATGGCAGCAACATCAGCCCCCTCGAGGCCGGCCTGCGTGGAGGACGTGGGCCCCCCGGGGATCCAGTGCAGCCCTCAGCGCCGAGGGGTGGTGAAGTGGGTGCTCCGGGAATGGGGGCGAGGGGGCGCGACTGCTTACGGTCCTCGTTACTGCTGCCGTCACCACGAGCACTGCGACCTAAGCCATCGTGTCTGCCTCTGGGACCGGCGGGCCCAGGGTGCTGGCCGGGCTAACGGAAGCTGCGGGCAGCCCCTGGTGACAGAAGGAATAACTCCCGCTAGCGGAAGAACAGGATTTAATATGAATCTTTTATTTATTATATTTTATTTATAATATTATAATGTTCTTTATTATAAATATAAAGTATAAAAGATTAAAATACAAAAATATTCTATTTTATTTATAATATTAATTATAATAAATAATATTAATGTATTAAATGTTTCTTTGGGCCTGGGGGGGTGGGGTTGTCTGCAAGCCCCTGAGAACTTGCTCCCGAGGGCGGGTCAGAGGTGGGTCTGGGGTTCCCGGGGAGGCCCAGCTCTGAGCCTGCTGCTCTGCTGGGGGCCCAGCCCCCACACTTGACCCAGGGTGGGCTTGGGAGACCCCAGGGCTGAGTGGCTGTAGGCCAGGGTTCTGCCAACTAGCCTGTGCCCCCAGCCCCAACACCCTACTTTGCAGGTTCTGGGCAAACACCAGAGGTCATGACCTCTCAGGGTCTGGTGGGCTCAGCCCTCGTCCTGGCCCCCTGACTGGAGGGGAAAGTGGGTTACTCCCCCATGACTGTAGGATGAATGACGTCTGGTCAAAAACTGTCTACACCCGATGTTTACTCATGCAGTTTATTAAACTGCAGGTTGTGATCATTCGTGGGTGTTGCAATCAATGTAGAGGGTTGAGCCCGGCGTTTAAGATGGAAGAGACTAGATGAACATGTGGCAGGGGCTAAGGGTAGGCAGTGTTTGGGGAAAACGCTGCTTCATTCTTCTATAGACGTGTGTGTGCATGTGTGTACGTGTGTGTGTGTACCTGTGTGTGTCACAGTGTGAAATGTGTTTCTCAGTGTGGGTTGAATTAAAGAAGTTCGAAAAACTGTCTCACAGGTTTCGTGTCCCATGACCCACCTGGGAGGTCAGCTGGGGGGCCCAGCAGGTGTGGGCTCTGTTGATTTGTGGGGAGACAACCTGGGAAATAAAAGCGAGACAGAGCTGCAGGGTGCGTCACAGCGGGCCAGCTCCAAGGCAGGCACAGCCCTGAGTCCTGGGCCCATCCTCCATCACCGTCTTCCTTGTCACTCGCCCCCTACCCCATGTCCCTGCTTTCCCCTCCTTCCAGTGCTGAGAAATGAATGCTCCAGGGGGGCCCCAAGCCAGGTCCCATGGAGTTGGGGCAATGGCCAGCTCTCTTGGCCCTTGGATGAGATAACCCTGAGGATCACGTCTGCGCTGCGGGCTCCCCAGCAGGGCGAGGGTCTATTCGCCCAGGGTGGTCACTTGCTAGAGGGGACACAGCCCTTCCCAGAATCCTCAGGTCCATCTTCTGACAGGTGCCACGGGGCCAGGCTCAGAGTCTTGCAGACGACACCTGGTTGCTTCCTGGAGAAACAGGCAGAACCCTCACTGGCTGGCTCCATCCCTTCCCGGTCTCCCTGCCCCACACATCCGACTGGTGTTGTTTGGGCTCACCTCCCAAATAAACTACTTGACCTTGAAGCCTCACCTCAGGGTCTGACTCTGGAGAAATCAAAACCAAGACACAGGGTGGAGGGCTTGCGTCTGGTCTGTGTTTACCTTCTGCACACAGGATGGACGTATGTGCGTATGCATGCACCATGCGTGTATTTTCCCTGAGTTGGGGGATTTGCAAGACCGAGACGTGGGTACAAACCTGTGTCAAGGCTTCTCTATGCGAGACGGGGAGCCTGCGGTCCTCTCATCCGTCTCCCTCATGGGGCGGGAAGTGCAGGACAGAGGTGCGCAGGGGGAAGGAGAGAAGGAAGGGGGGCAAGGCAGGTGAGGGAGGGGCAGAGGAAGGAGGAAAGGGAGGGATGAGTGGGAGAGGGCGAGGAAGGGGTGAGGTGGGTGTTCGTGGAGCTGGGGGGGTGCGCGGCAGGAGCAGCCTGACGGGGAAACACGAATGTCCCTCAGCGGCCCCTCGGAGCTGAAGAACTCTGGTGTCCATCAGATCTTTGGGGCCAGTGTCCCTGCCAGACCCGTGGGGCCCGGACCTATGTGTGTGCGGACTGACACACACACGCACGCACCTGCACACGTGCGCACACGCCCGGCAGCCGCACACCTTCGGGCACTCACATGCAGCACGTCCCGTGTCATTGGAATGCCAGGCCGTGCCTCTGCCTCCTCGGGCAGCCCCGGGTGACCCTGCCGATCGGAGGCCAGCGTCCCGAGGGTGACCCTGCCGATCGGAGGCCAGCGTCCCAAGGGTGAGCCCTGGCGCCGGGCCACCTGCTCTCCCTGGCAACCTGGCCTCGGACCTGCCCGTCAATGCGAAAGCTCGGGGCTTCCAGATCTTGCCCGTTTGCTCGTGCACGTCCGCTGCTCACTATTCAGTACCCCCACGGTGATGTGGGTCAGCGAGGCACAACACTGGCGTCTGCTCTGCGTGTGGGGTGAGTGGGGCACGCAGTTGGGCTGAGGTTGGGGGCCAGACAGCGTGAAAAATACAGCCAGTAGTCCTTGGAGTACAGGTGTTGATTGCTTTCGAAGTAGGTAACATGGCGTGTGCATTAATCCCAAAGGTACGTCACGTCTGGTGAGTTCTGAAGGGTCTCGCTGATGGAGTGGGGGTGCGGGGGAGAGAGAACCCCGGCCAGTTCCAGTCTACCTCCCACACAGCCCTGGAGTCACCGTGGGAACGCAGGGGGCTAACCTCCAGGCACAAAACGTGGGAGAAAATCTGAACGTGTCCACCCACGGGGTGTCCGGGGACTGGGGGTGGCGAGGTCGGTGGAAAACCCAGGCCCCACATGGCAGGACTCCGGGCTCTGCACAGCTCGCCTCAGAGTGTGGGACCCGGGCCGTGGTGGGCTGGGGCAGGAGGTGGAGGCAGAGAGAGCTGGAGAGAAAGGGCCGAATTTGTTCCTCCATCTCTAGCAGGGTCTCAGACGGGCCTGGCAAGTGGCAAAAGGAGTGAGGACCCCACCCCAGCAGCCAGCACCTTCCGAGGGATTCCCACCTGCCCGGCACGGTCCCGGCTGGTCTGGGTATGGACTCGGCCCGTCCCCAGTCTGAGCGGTGGGTCCTATTACCGTTGTGGTCACGAAGGGGCAGCATCCAGGAGGCTGAGGGGCCGGCCCAGGTCACACGGCCGGCCAGGGGCACATGGACGACTCGGCACAGGAGTCTGGGGTGCAGGTCCCGGGCCTCGTGTTGCGAGATGATGGGGAGCGGTGGAGACCGTCCACATTTCAGGCACAGGCCCATCTACAGGGGCAGCAGGACTCGCCCACCGATCGCTACACAAGGGGGTGTGGGCCCAGGGCGGCCCCATCTCCCGAGACCTCAGGAGAATCAAGCTATTGGAGCCTCCAGGGAAATCTCCAGGTTTTCACACGTTGACGCTGGACTCACATTTCTCAGAAAACACCGAGGGGGAGAGACCAGACACGGCCGCCGGCTGTTTTTGGGCCAGTGTGACCTCTGACCCGTGGAAAGAAACAATCATTCTCGAACGTTGTGATCATCAAGGGTGGGCTGGGTGGTGTGGGGGTTACAGGACGGATGAGATGAGGGTGTCTCCCCCCAGGAATCAGACCCGCCTCAGCTGGTCAGTCATGTTTGGGGGTGACCGACCGCCCACTGAGCTAAAGCCATTCAGGCTGCAGAGTTAGAGGGGTGACCCCTCCATCGCAGCTGGGGGGCCGAGGAGGGCGCCCTGGGTGGGGGTGGGACACAGAGCTACAGGGATGTGATGGGAGCTGTCCTGACAAGTTCACGGTCCCGGAGTGGACAGTGGAGAGTGACCCCTATGTTCCCGGGGTTGCCCTGGCTGCTGGAAGGTCGGGCAGTGCTGGGCCCCTATTTCCTTGTAGCTTCCACTGGCTGGAGACGGGGCTGGTCCTGTGGGCCAAGCCCCCTACCCCCCACCCCTGCCCGCACCCCCTGCCACCCAGGCCTGCAGCCACTTGCCTCTGTAGACCCCCAGCCCCCATGCCGAACCCCGAGTCCTGCTGGGCCAGGGCAGAGGTGGGTCCGGACACTGTCCTCCTGGCCCCTCGTGGGCAGAGCGACCCCTCCAGTGGCGATGGAGACCCCACAGGAACTGTGCCCCTCACAACGGCCATCTGTCCCTAATGGGTCACTTCCGGAGGATGCCAGGTGGCGGGCGCCAGATTTCGGCATCCGACGGCTCCTATTCGCTCCCCGGGAGCAAAGCAATCCTCCTTTGTAAGCTCTGATGGGCAACAAGTGGCCACTGTCCTTTAATTAGGAGGGAGCGTGCTCAGCTATGGCCTCCTGCAGGGCTCCCGAAATGTCCATGAAACCTGCCTGTGCACTCTGTGGCTCCCTGCCGCCGGCCAGGGGCCACTGAGGCCACTGAGCCCCCCGCCCCGATCTGGCTCCCGAGTCTGAGAACAGCTTCCAGGAGAAAATGCCAACCAGCCAAGATTCCTGGCAGCTGCTCAATCCAGCAAATTATTTCTTGCAAATTACTTCTTAAGACTGAAATCCGGGCAGGACTCCGCAAGTTCGCGGGCGTCTATAATCTGCTGGTGTTCAGCCGCCTGGACACATCTGAGGGCACGCTGCTCATCTGTGGGTGGGGGGTGGGGGGTGTTGTGGAAACCGTAGCTGCCCTGATCAGCCAGGTGCCTCCTCTGTTCCTTCTCCTCTCCTTATGGAAAGGTGGTTATGGCCAGGAGGACCGGCGCCAAACCTGCTCTGGCGCATCACCAGGACACGGGGTGGCAGGAGGGACGGGAGCGATTCTAGCACCGTTTCCGCTGGGAGGGGTCCCAGGTGTGTCCCGGCCCTCCCTGTCCCGAGGGGCGCCCGTCTGAGGTTGTGCATGGGCACGAGGTGGGCAGGGGTGCGGGGTGCGGCTGAAGGGTGTCCAGTCACCAGGCGCAGGTCACGGGCAGGGGGCCAGGAGCCCAGATGGAGACCTGGTGCTCACCCCAGTCACACAAATCAGAGGGCGGGGGAGGCGGGAGCCCTCGTGCCGGGGCTGAGACTTGGAGTCCGGGGCAGCCTGGCAGCGGACTTCGGAGACAACAGGTCCCGAAGTGGCCGCATGGAGCCGGCCCTGTGCATCCTGCCTGCCCAGTCCACATGTCCACGGAGATCTCCTGGGAGGGACCCACACCCACGAACATGCCGGTCTCTGTCACTTTGTCTCCCTTTGGTCACTGCAAGGACGGGGCTCACGGCCCTGCTGGTGGCCCGTCGGCGTCTCCTGTTCACTGTCCTCTCCCCGTGCCCTGCCCCACGTGCGTGTTCTCTCTGCATCTGGTGCTTGGTGTCTGCCCAGCAGACTTGCTCCCAGGGTTGCTCCCAGGATGGCTGTCTCCCTCCTGCAGAAAGCACCCCGCGGGGGTGTTCGTCTCCCCTGCTTCCCCGTCTCCCAGGGACTCCCCTCTCAGAGCCTCCCCGCCGAGTCCCGGCGACTCCCCGGGCCTCACTGTTGGAAGCCCCTGGGGTGACATCCCTTTCCTGCAAATCCAGGAAATATCTAGGGGTGGGTGAGTGCGGGGGGAAGCAAGTTAAACGCGGAGTGTAGGGAGAGGCAGACAGCAGGGGTATTAATTTTGTGTTGTGAGTTTGTGTTGAGTTTGTGCACAGGCAATCTTGGTGGGGGCGTCTCGTTCTAAAACCCAAATTGAGTTTTCTCAACCTACCTGTTGCTTTCATTGCAGAGGTGCCTGGAGACGGGGGGATGTGGTGAAGCCTCATTCTGGGGCAGGAGGAACAGCAGGACCCTCCGGGTCGGAGTCTGGGGGTACACCTGCGGGACCCAGGCCTGGTGCTCGGGTCTGTCAGTGGGGGGACCCCCAGAGAGTCTCTTGGCCGTGCTAAGTCTCCATCTTCCTCATCTTTGCAACGAGAAGAACGGTTGCCAGGGTTGTTGGGGAATTACCTAAACTGATGGACACCAGGACACATTTGTGGAATGTGTAGTTGCTCTCCACCTGTAAATTATTCCAAATTTCTTTTTTTTTTTAAGATTATTTATTTATTTACTTGAGAGATAGAGAATGAGAGATAGAGAGCATGAGAGGGAAGAGGGTCAGAGGGAGAAGCAGACTCCCCGCTGAGCAGGGAGCCCGATGCGGGACTCGATCC
Organism: Zalophus californianus; assembly: GCF_009762305.2. Classification (NCBI taxonomy): domain Eukaryota; kingdom Metazoa; phylum Chordata; class Mammalia; order Carnivora; family Otariidae; genus Zalophus; species Zalophus californianus. The sequence continues at coordinate 127,259,204 of NC_045602.1, forward strand.
CGGGACTCCAGGATCATGACCTGAGCCGAAGGCAGTCGCTTAACCAACTGAGCCACCCAGGCGCCCCAATTATTCCAAATTTCTGATGGCAAGTCCTCGATCCATGACATGTTTTCATGTCTGCTTCTAGCCCATATTGCAACAGTAGCTTCCTCTGTAGTCCACACTAGCACTTTACTATTCACTAAATTCTGCACTTTATTCAGATTTCACTACTGTCTTCTTTCTGTTCTACAATATCATTCAGGATACCATATTATATACACTATGTGCCACAAGCTTTTTTGAACATGACCCAAATTAAGAGATACATTTTATATCACTAGACAATATACCCCTTTATGTGAATGGAAACACAATATTTAACTTTTAGCAACTGGGATATACTCCGGTCTACTCCATTCCATTCCATCCAGTCTCTTTCTATTCCAACATAAAAATACTCTGCAAGATGTGATAAATCGAGCCCACATCACTCAGTACCTGCATTTAAGAACTCATCTTGCATAAGGATGTTCTCTCTCATTGCTTTTGCCACCACGTGTAACAATTCTGTTTATCTCCTGGACCCACTGTGAGCTCTTCGCTCTGTGGGACGGTGTCTTTATTTTTCCTTGGACCTGACACTGGGCACTGTCCCTGCCATGCCTGCTCTGTAAATGCCCACCATCTGGACGGCTCAATGCCAAGGTCCTTTTATTCTATTCTCTCTCATTTTGTCCTAACTGTCTATTTTTGCAGGGTTGGATGCTCATCCAACTAGTGTCCACTTTGGAGATGTGGCTGGTCAGTGATGGAATCTTTGTAGGCACCAGAGCTCAGAACTAACCAGTTTGGCATGCTTGTAAAGAGTTTTGCCCAGGCAGTGGTGCGCAAGGGAGGGATGCTTCCCCGACTGAGGCTCTGAAGCATTTTAAGAGTTAGATTTGCATGCAAACCCAGTGCCTGGAAATGAGTTTTCAGTTGTCACAATGATTGGGGTAAAGATAGATGTCCTTCAATGCCTGGGACAGTACCTTGTAATGAATTGCCTTGCACAAAATGCCAATGATGTCCCTTATCGAGATGCTCTGCCAAAACCAGAGTGAGATTGGAAATAAGGTGATGGGGGTGTCTGTTTTGTCCCCCATGGGCTTTCCTTCTTTTCAAATGTTATTCAGTAAGCATTAAACTGGGGGAGGCTGTCCCTGGGACATCTGGTGGGCATATTTAAGAGAACCGCCTGGCCCCGCACAATCAGGTTAGGCTGCCCGAGTGATGAGTCCTGACAGATCCATGGTCCCCGGGTCCTCCGTTGATGGATGCACTGTAGGCATTCCATCATCAAGGAGAGGGAGCCATGCTCCTTCTGGGTAAATCGTCTACAGTCACAGCCCGGTACTCCTTTCTAATCACCGCCCCCCCCCCCCCGACGAAGAACCCTTCCCCTTCCCTGTACACACACAGGCGGGGCTCAGGCTTTCTGGGAGCGTTTCCCTGGGAATGGGTCTCTGAGAGTGGGTCCATCTGCTCCTCCCCAGACGTCTGCACTGGTCAAGCATCAGACGCCCAGTGGCTCAGGCAAATGCCTTGGGTTTCCCTCGACTCGTTCTCTCCCCACCACCAGCCCATAAGCACAGCTGTCTTCATGGATCTGCTTCCAGAAGGCACCTTGCATGGGTCCCTTGGCTCCATCTCCCTGCCTCTCCCCAGCACCAGCCACCTTTGCCTTGCTGCCCCAGTAGTTTCTCACCTTCTACTCTAGCCCCACACAACAGTCAGAGGGACCTTGGAAGAGAGAAAATTGGACCATGTTTTTCCGCTGCTCAAATCCCTTCAATGACTTCCATCACGTGTTGAAATTCTTCACTCCAGTCTCTCCCTGCCTCTGTAAACTTACTCTACTCAGGTCACACAGGCCTTGCTCTTTCTTGAACACTCAGGTCCTTTACCCACTCAGGGCTTTTGCATTTGCTGCACCGACTCCATCTGAGATGTTCCTTGCTTGGTTCTGGGCACTTCCAGCTCCTACTCATCCTTTGGGGCTCAGCTGAAAAGACACCTCCTCCACGAGGCCTTCCAGGATTACTCTTCTACAGAGGTCTCCATCCCTTCTTCACTGTGCATCACACCACCCTATTTTATTCTCTTCATAGCACAGATATTTGCCCGTAATTGTCATGTCTGTCTGTTACCCCAATCAAATGTCAACTCTGTGAGGATAGGGACTGTGCCTCATTCACAATTGTAGCTCGTGTGCCTCAAACAGTGTTCAGTCGACATTTGGTGAATGAATAGTAATAATAATCAAAATTATCTAGGGTGCATACAACATGCCAGTACTGTTGTAAGCCTTTTATGTACCAGACTCCTTTAATTCTATCCAAGCCCATGAGAGAGACTACTATTACTATCCCAGCCTAGATAATGAAATGGAGTCACTGGGGAGTAAAGTGACTTGCCCAAGGTCACCTGGCTGGTCAGTGGCAGGCAGGGACTTGACCCTGTGCAGACCGAATTTAGATTCTTGGTGCTTCCATCCCATGCTTGACTGCTGCTCACCATGGGGATGGATGGAACATCGGCAATCCTGGGGCTGTGATTCTAGAAGGCACACGGTCAAGTGACGGGGAGAGAGAAATCTATAACAGGAATAGATGCCCACGCGGTGGTAGGGAGCTCCAGGCTTGCAGGGCGGTGTGTTCATTTCCTAGGGCTGCCGTAACAAATGATCACAGACTTGGCTGATTAAGACAACACAGGTTTTCTTCTCTTACAGTTCCGGAGGCCAGAATTGTCTATCTACGAGGATAGACAATATACAGTCAGTTTCCCTGGGCTAAAAGTCAAGGTTTCAGCAAGGCTGGGTCCTTCTTGGGGCTCAAGGGGAAAATCCATTTCCTTGCCTTTGGCTTCTAGTATCCCTTGGGTTCCTGCATTCCCTGGCTTGTGGCTCCTCCCTCCATCTTCAGGGCGCATCTGCTCCATCCCTGCTTCTGCTGTTACACTTTCTCAGACTCTGAGCCTTCTGGCTCCCTCTTGTAAGGACCTTCTAAAGACCTGTGCGGTTACCTTGGGCCCTCGCAGATAATCAGAATAATCTTCCCATCTCAAGATCCTTCACTTCATCACACCTGCAAAGTCCCTTTTGCCCTGGAAGGTAAAAACTCACAGGTTCTGGGGATAAGGACATGGACGTGTATGGGGGCGTGTATGCATTATTCAGCTGACTCCAGAGGGTGGTTGGCGATTTGAAATGGGTGAAGCATAGTGATTTATCCTTGAGGGTCTAGAATAATGAGGTAGAGAAGAGGTATTTGTGTATTTTTTTGTCCAATCTGAGTATGTGAAGGTTCTTCACAGAGTCTAAGCACCATCACCCCCTGGTCAGATCCATATTACCCAGAAAAATGGAACAAACCAAATGCAAAGCAACACATCCCCCATGTGAAAACTATCAATATAATCGTCTATTTATGGATCTGTTCATTCATTTAGCAAGTATTGATCATGTACCTTTGCACATAACCCTGTCTGGTTTCTAGGACGGAGCAGTGAACAAAATAGATGTGATCCATCTGTTCTCATGAAGTTCCAGTTCATGAGGATAGACAATATACAGCTAAACAGATAAATACACAGAAAATTTCAGATTGTAAAAAATGCAGAACTGGAAACAGAATGGGGGATGGGATAATAATGGGGGCTGGGGCCACTGTCTCATTTTGGGTGGTCTGGGAGGGCCTTTCTGAGGAGGTGGCAGGCAGTCTGAATCCTGAAGGATGAGAAGGGGCTGCCATGCGAGATCCGAGGAAACAGTATGCCAGGCAGAGGGAACAGCAAGGGCAAAGGCCCAGAGGAAGAAACAAGGCCTGAGAATTGAAGGACCAGGAATGAGGCCAGTGTGCATGAAGCTTAATAAAGCATAAGAGTGGTCGGAGATGGGGACATGGAAAGTCTTCGCAAAGCATCAAGTGGGATAAACAGAGAGGGAACACGGATGTCATTTTTACTTCGGCGACAGAGGGCTTTGCGTCCAGCCCTATGCTCCAGAGACCGGGAGGACCTTCCCATTATTTCAGCTCATGAAGAGCCCTAACCTTCTCCCTTAAATCTCCGTCAGCTGCAGCAGGTTGCCTCTGCTGGCTGCCACCGGTTCTCTGTTTATCAAAGGCTCTTGCAGGCGCATTAAAACATATGAACCCGGCCCCAGGCAGATGGAAGAGTCACAGAGAGCTTTGAGTCAAAAGGAGATGTTGATCATCATTACCCTAAGATACACCTGCTTTCTCTTTGTTAAGAAATTAGACACAATACTTTAATCTTCAAAAACAGGTAAATAAAACTTGATCCCTTGACCGAAACAGGATCCGGAGAGAAATACATGTTTTACAGTTCCGACATTTGGGACAATATTTCCACATTCCCTTTTGTCTGCGTCAAGGGTTAGACTATGCAAACATATTTTCTCAGACACAAGTTCATTTGTACTCATTGACGTGTGCAAGGTATTTACATGTCGCCCATATTTATAATTCTTTTTCGGATCAAATAAAAAAAAAAAGAAAATGCCTGCAAACCCTCAGTTGTACACACTTTCTGGTAAGCACGATGACTCACTTTTGCATTTTTTCCTCGGCTCCTGCTTCATCCCTCCCTTTCTCCATAGTGTATGTCTAACATGACAAACCCGTGCTCCCACCCCTTTCATTCATGAGCATGTGGCGGGGGCATCTGTGATTTTTGTCCACCCAGCATCCACTCCTCCTCCTTCTGGCAACTGTGCTCTGATTTTATTTTGGGCAGGCGATTCCTCCCCTCTTCAATCCACTAGCCTCCAGTTTTTAGATTTGGCCTCGTGCCCCAGGCCTCGACAGTCAGAAAGTTCTCCCTCTCCGCCCCCACCCACACTCTCTTAGGTCAAAGTGGTTCCTGGGTGGCAAATGGAACTCAATGCCAGACTCGGTTTGATTTACTGGAAAGAATCTCTCTCTTTTCTCAGGACTTGTTTCTGTGAGGCTGTGAGCCAGGCCACAGAACAGAAAGGTCCTGTTTGTGTGTGAGGTCAATGCAGAGGAAAGCAGCCAAGAATTGGAGAGAAATGGGGCCTTGTAGACATTATTAGCACTCCTGGATCCAGCCATGCCTGAAGCCATTATGCCTGGAGCAGATTTTCTCAACCTCGGAACGATTTTACAGTTCCGGATTGGATCTTCCTTTGTTTGGGGGACTGTCCTGTACATTGTAGGACATTTAAGAACATCCTTGGCCTCTACCCACTAGATAGCATGCTGCACATTCTCCCCCACCCCTCCCCTGCCCCCCAGTGACCACCCCAAAGGTCTCCAGACGTTGCCAAATAGCCCGGGGGGTGTGTACGTAAAATTACGTCCATTAAGAATCACTGCCTTAGACAGTCCCTAGTTAGGTAGGTCAATAAATGTCCTTTTTCGCTTATGCCTGTTTGAGTTGGGTTTCCATGCTTGTCTCCAAGGGGAAAGCATTGCCTTTAGGATGCAGGGTGACACCTAGATGGCTGCAGCGAGGGACAGGACGCTCTGCTGCCAGGAAGCCAATTCCGACTGCAGCTGAGCAGTTTTATGGTCTGCAGCTATATCCTGAGGGGTGAGACAGAGCGCCTCTGAACTCACCCGGTTGGTGATGAGAAACTGTCCCATGACCGCCTCCCAGGGAGAGAGTGAGGAGGGTAGAGGACAGGCCAGGGGCACCTCCTCACAACCTGCCATCCTCCGGCATTCCAGGAGGGTCATAAGACATTCTGCCAAAACTCAGATGAGCCATAGCTCCAGCCTTGCCCAGGAGGCCCGTGCCGATGCATGCAAGACCCCCAGGGGGCCGTGGTGCATTTGCTCCCTGCAGTTATTATGAAAACAGGGTAATGTCTGTGGGGGTGATTAAAACAATATTTTGCCAGTATAATAACCAGTCCCAAACACATACGAGGCAGAGGGGGGGATTCAGTCATCTGTATAAAAAAAACCAGGGGAAAACACCACTGACTCAAGTAGATATTTCCAGTTTCTAAATAGTTGGCATTTTCGAGGCCAAATATCCAAGACTTTTGGTTGTTAATTTCCGTAGCTGGAGCAGACACTTGAGAACACTGGGTGTTCCAAAGCTGACTTTTATGTCCGTCTCCGCGCAGGGCTGGGGAGGGCTGCGCGGGTCACAGAGGCATTGTAACTCTTGCTTGGAAATCCTGGCTCTTCTCCCCAGGCCCTGTGGGAACCCTGATGTGTACACAATAATAATGTGCGGATCCTGGCGCTTTGAGGTTTCATCTGAGAGAACGTCCCCTAAGGGATGTTCTGGCACTCCATTGTTCTCACTTGAGATGATGCTGGAGGTGTGATGCTGGCCTCGTCTCTGGTCCCGAGAACCCAAGAGTGAGAAGTAAAAGGAGGGCACTTCGGCGGGGAGGCTGGGAGTCAGGACGTTGAGGCAAGAGCTCATTCCTGGGCTTTGGGAAGATGGAGGAGAGCCAAGAGTCTGGGACCCACTTCAGACTTTAAATTTTCCTTTCCTCCAGGGAAGACCCAAATTCACACCATCTCTGATCTCTGATCTCTGATGAGGGAAAGGTCGAGGCTTCCCCAGGTTCCTGTCCTTGCATGGGGCCCCCCAGGTTCACCACTTCCTTGATCTTGAAGTAAAATCAGGGCTGGGGCTAAGTTGAGGCAGGTCTGCACTGGCCTTGGGCACGAAAATTTGGGGGGTGCCCCCAAATCTCAGTAATAAAGATAAATATGATTTTAATGCAGTATTTTAAAAATAAAAAACTAATGCAAAAACAATCTGCAATAAACAAAATATCAAATTTTAAAATAAAGACAGGATCTGTTGTTATATTAGGAGTTAAAATTTGAGATATATGCCTCTAACTTCCTGACTGACTGCTAAACCAATCCTATTTTCAAGTATTATGATGAGACCCATGGCTTATTACATAAATAAAAGCCCTAACCAGCCAATTTATATCAGAAACAAATCGTGATTTTTTTTTTCTGAAACAACTGCACCAGATTTTCACAATATTTCATGATCCAAATAGATATGATGTTTGAGTCATTCATTGATAGATATGCCCAGGTGAGTTAGCTGACAACAAGAACAATCAAAACAATTAAACCCTAATCTCAATGGCAAACCAGTTAGGGTTTATAAATCCAGCCACCAAAATTCTTGCAGTCAACTCAGGATCTTCACTTCCTCGGTCCCAAAGGATGCTCCTTGAGTGAAATGAGGAGTATTTCTCAGGTCTGCAGAGAACCAGAGAAGAAAACTCATTTTATGATCTGAAGGGAGATGAAAGCGTATTTTTAACAGTGCATTTCAAATGCATTCCGTGCTCATGACAGAAGCATCCAAGTACCTACATCATTTAGAAAAGCTGCAGGAGAGCAAATAATGAATGTGGAATATGCGAACGATTCATTTTGCTTTTTAAAAAATGCAACGGAGCCAGAGAAAGCCTCACAAAAGTTCTAAAGACAAAAATAAAATCTCTGCTGTTTGCAAAGTCAAGGCAGTAAAGAGATGATTTAGCAAAAACAAACCTGAGATTTAACCTTAACAGAATTGAACGTTTTAATTTTTTAAAAGGTGGAGAAAATGCCATAAAAGGGTGTCTGCGGGTTAAGGAAACCGCTATGAAAATGAGAATGATGCGCTCTGGGCTGTTCACAGCTCTGTCCCCGGAGTGTGAAATTAGCGACTGAAGCGGATTTCACAGGCACTTCGGGGGAGCGTGGCGGTGTGGCGGTGGATTTGCGACAGGGGCCTCCCCGCCAAGTCCTGCCCACTTGCAAGCTGCTGTCGCTATTCATGCAAAGCACAGATAATCCCAAGTGTCTGGAGCGGTTTGCATTTATATTGAACGCAGCCTCTCCTTCCGTGGGGGTGAGTCTAGCCCATGGGTGGAGCGCTGGGGGTGTGGGGGGGAAGCGTCGCGAGACTAACATTCTCACCAAAATCCTATTTTCTCTTCTAAGAAAAACTCCATCCATATGGATTACATTTGTTGGAAATTGTTGGGAAAATGTATATAAAATAGGAATATGGTTAAAAACGTTAAATCTTAAAATATCTCCAAGGGCAACAAGGAATTCTGAGTTTTAGGTCTGGAGCGATTGATGGTGACGTCCCTGTCACACCACTCATGGTCTGGAGAGCTGGCTTGGGGAGATGGAACAGAAAAGAGAAACCTCGGGAAACAGTAACTGGGAGGAGGGGTTTTTTCCTGATTCTCTCTTCCTGTCTTGGTTTCATCCAGGTGGTTTTACACAGCGACTGAACACACGTGGGGTTTTTCCTTGTCACACTCTCACCGTGTCGCGGTTGGGTGGTCAGAACTGAGCTTGGTGCCAGATAAAGGGGTTTTTCTTGAACTCCGCTAACAGGCCCCAGAATTCAGTTGCCCCAATAACCGGAGAAAACAATTGTCTCAGAAGAAAATCTGAGTCATTTTGGCAGCTTCGGAAGCACTTTGGACTGTTTTATTGGTTAACTTTTGGGAACATTATATTGTCTAAACACAACCCAATATCAATCATTAACAAATCACCTCCCTTTCAAATGCAGCATTCTCCCTTTTATGGCCTCCTTGCTGTTGGCAGGTGTTTGACACCTCCCAGACACCATTTGAACTTTGAACAGTCTTACAGAAAATTTGAGAGAGTGTTAAGAATCAGCTCACAGCTCTGGCACACACTGTAACAAACTTGTACTGACATTGGCTTGAACAGTTACAAAGTATGTTGGTTCTCATCACTCACTCAACAGGTGAGTCAGCATTCTGAAGAGGTCTCCAAGGACAGGATCCTTTCTTTCCGGATCCTTTCTTTCTCGGCTGTGGTCTTCTGCCTGAGGCCGGAGATGCTTCTGAGTATTGAAGGTCGCTGGGTCCATAAGAAACAATAAGTCAAAGAAAGCTTTCTTGGAGGAGCAAGCAGGAAGTTTTCTAGAAAAGTCTTTCTGGAATCTCCTTGGCCCCAATTGCATCGTATGTGTGCTCTTGAACAAATCACTGCCAAAGGAAATGGATGGGGTTACCCTCAGACTAGTGCTCTCGTTGGGTTGGGGTGGGGTCAGCTCCTCTGAGTCCCATGGGATGTGAGGGAAGCCGGAGGTTCCTGAAAAGTCAAGAATCTTTTTTTGGGTGAGGATAGGTCGCGGATGCTGTGGGCAGTGAACAATCCCCACTGCTGTCTAGGAAAAACCCACCACCTCCCCGCCATTACCCTCACTGGAGGAAAACCCTGTTTTCTTCGCAGTCACCGCTCCCACCAAACACTTCTGTGACCAGATGTGTGGGCTTCTCTCCACACCCACCAATTCCGTGTTACCAGCTCGGTGTCCTATCATTCAGTTCAGGTCTGACGCTGTCTACCTGGAGTTAGCATCAGACCCTACAGGTTAAGGGCTCAGTCTCACAAGACCACTCCCACTACAGATGCCAATCACAAGTCCCAGGCTATCACCTGTACTTCTGGCCTTCAGGCTATAATTTGGGGTTCCCACGACCTCCTCCTTGAATTTGATAATTTGCTAGAATGGCTCACAGAACTTGAGGAAATACTTCCTTTTGTTTACTGGTTTATTATAAAGGATATAGTAAAGGACGCAGATGAACAGCGAGATGAAGAGACACATTAGGAGTGGTCTGGAAAGGTCCTGAGTGTGGGTCCTTCTGTCACTGTGGAGTTGGGGTACACCACCCTGTAGCATGTGGATGTGTTCACCAGCCCAGATGCTCTCCGAACGCCCTAGTTTAGGGACTTTTATGGAGGCTTCATCATGCAGGCACGATCCATTATTAGCTCAGGCTGAAAGTTCCAGACTTCCAATCTCCGCTTGGTCTTTCTAGTGACCAGCTGCCATCCAGGAGGCCACCAAGAGTCACCTCATTAGAACAGAAGGCACATCTATCACCCAGGAAATTCCAAGGGCTTTAGGAGCTCTGTGTCAGAAACAAGATCAAAGGCCAAATATTAGGACAAACCAGGGAGAACATCTTCAAATACCCCTTCTTCCCTAGAGTTGGGGCCTGATACTCAAAAATAATTTCGCAGATGTGGAAATAGAGACACAGAGAAAAGCAATAACTCATCCAAGTCCCCATAGCTGGTGAGTGACAGAGCTGAGCTTCAATTCTATGCAGCTTCCCTTGTGACCCCGTCCCTCCTCTGTGGTAGGAGGTGACACGTATCCTGCTGGGGAAACTGAGGCCTGAATTGTCATATGTTATGGCAGCATGTCAGCAGCCGACGTCTCAAGCTATTAGAAGCACATGTGGAGCACGTGTATCTCCCCTACATCGGTGGCGGGAGTGTAGAATGGTCCCACCACTTTGAAAACCTCTTTGGCCGTTTTAGAAAATTAAAATGTACGTCTGTTCTCTGACCCAGTAACTCCACCCCTGGGTATATAAGCAAGAGGCATGAAAACACATCCACAGAAAGATAAGAGCAAGAGCGTTCATAGATGTGGTTCATAGCAGCTCTCTCCATAATGGCCCTAAACTGGAAACAACCCAAGTGTCCCTCAACAGGACAATTAATAAATTAATAAACATGTAACATTAATATCCACGTGGTGGAATACTACTCAGCAGTAAAAAGGGATCCACTTCTGAGGCATGCCACCACATAGGTTAAGGTTATTATTAGTCAGGTGTGTTGCTTTCAGAAATATCTAAGTTCAGAAGCAAAATCACCAAAAATGGTTGATTCTGAATGTGGACTGAAGGGCACAAAGCAGAGACCAAAGACAGATATTATATTCTCAAAGACAGATACTATAGTCTCAGCCTCTCTGTACTTTTGCTAATTTGAAAAATCATGTACTATTTATTTCTTTTTAAAGATTTTATTTATTTATTTGAGAGAGTGAGAGAAAGAGAGAGGGAAAACAGAGGGAGAGTGAGAGGGAGAAGCAGACTCCCTGCTGAGCAGAGAGCTGGATGTGGGACTCAATCCCTGGACCCTGAGATCATGATCTGAGCTGAAGGCAGATGCTTAACCAACTGAGCCACCCAGGCGCCGCAAGTCATGTACTATTTAATTTAATAAAACTTAAAGGGTCTGTTTCTTCTCTCTGCCCACGGACCCTCAGTCAACACTTTAGGTAAATAACTGGACTCCCCACTCACTCAAGTTCAGCTTGGATATTTAGAGTCCAATTTGGAGAAAAGAGAGATCAAATATATAGAACTACACAACTCAGTCCAAGGCCAAGGAAATTAATCATCTAAGTGACCAGGACTTGGTGGCTCTGGCCTGAGCATGGCTCAGCAGAGGTGGCTCCTTCCCTGGGGGGGGACAAGATGGGGATCTGTCACATGAGAATGGCTTTGAAGGTGAAGCCCCCACACCCACAGGTCACGTGTGCACACTCCTGAGGGATGCCACCGCCAGCCCTGACAGAGTTCCAGCCAGGAGCCCGTAAAAGAACTAGAAAAGGTGAGTAAAGGAAGGTGTGCTGTTTTACATAAATTAAGGATTCTCTGAGAAAATAGTTTCTCATGCTGATTGGCCCTGCAGTCTCTGGAGGAATTGAAAATGCAAATGAAAATAACCTTTGCTAAGGGCACCTGGGTGGCTCAATTGTTAAGCGTCTGCCTTCAGCTCAGGTCATGATCCCAGGGTCCTGGGATCGAGCCCCGCATCGGGCTCCCTGCTCTGCGGGAAGCCTGCTTCTCCCTCTCCCACTCCCCCTGCTTGTGTTCCCTCTCTAGCTGTGTCTCTCTCTGTCAAATAAATAAATAAAATCTTTAAAAAAAAAAAAAGAAAACAACCTTTGCTGAACCAGGGTTTAGCCTCTGGAAAGCTCTAGACAGTGAATCCAGAACTTAAAAAATAGACCAAAAAAAAAAAAAAATTAGAGGTTTGCCACTCATATTACCTAAGTATTTATCATGTTGAAAGAAGCAGAACTTGGAATGTGATTTGTTTTACAGAAATTCTATTTGGACAGCTCTTCCCATAAATATTCTAAGGCCTGTCTGCCGTTATTAACCTGCCCATTGTCTGGGTCCCATCCATCCTAGGTGCGCTCACGCTCCGGGGGGGATGCGATCCTCACTGCGAAGTGTCACACCTGCCCCACGTTAGGAATCCAGGAGATGCTTCTTCGGGGAAGGGGGAATGAAAGGTTTCTTTGTCCCAAATTAATTTTCTTCCTTCTGGTTTTCAAGGGCTATATTATTAATATTTTAGGTAGATATTCCAATAACACTTGGGTAATCTCTTGTTTAAAACGATTTTTTATTTATTTATTTTTATGAGAGAGGGAGAGAGAGAGAGAGCGAGCACAAGAGCGAGCGTGAGTGGGGGGAGGGGCAGAGGGAGAAGCAGACTCCCTGCTGAGCAGGGAGCCTGATACCGGACTCGATTCCAGGACCCTGGGATCATGACCTGAGCCAAAGGCAGACGTTTAATGACTGAGCCACCCAGGTGCCCAAGACTTGGGTAATCTTTTATGGTTTTTTGTTTGTTGTTGGTTGACTTTGTTCTGTTTTGTTTTAGGGTCAGAACTCTATAAGCAGCAAGAATCTCCTCGGGTTGCCAGAATAGACATGTTTCAAGTGTTTTTGATGTTTTGGTCACCCTGCTTAAGATGTGGTTTTAAGATACAGCTTCTGAGAGAGAGAAGAGTTTGTCCAGGCTTGGGTCAGTGGCCACCCCTTGAGGGGACCAGGAGCCTTGATTGGCAGGTCCTCTAGCCTATATCCAGTGGTGAAAAATTTGTTCCCCCAAAAGAACTGGAAGGCTGTTACTGGAGAAAGAGAAAAATCCGATGGCAGTATTCCATGGAAATAGTGGTTCCCAACCCTACTAACTCAACACCTGCCTTTATACAAATATTGTATAATGCTGTCCTGCACTCCTGAAATGCAATTCATGAATAATATGACCTACATATACACATAATTAAAAAAATTAGAATATCGTCCTAGCCATAATATCAAGGTAAAATAAAAGGAACCTAACCTGTAGAATATTGCTTATAATGAAAATAATAAAACAGTAGAACTATACAAAATTAAAGGATAATAAGTATGCACTCAGGAGCAGCTATACTGCAAGATTTAAAGACTCAGTGAGATGTTTGCTTCTGCTGTTGGTGAATAAGTGGATTTAAAAGCAGCAAGACAGGGGCGCCTGAGTGGTTCAGTCGGTTAAGTGTCCAACTCTTGATTTTGGCTCAGATCATGATCTCAGGGTCGTGGGATCAAGCCCTGAGTTGGGCTCTGCACTGGGCGTGGAGTCTCTTTAAGAGTCTCTCTCTCCCTCTGTCCCTCCCCCATCCCTCACGTGCCCGCCCCCCCCCAAGGCAGCAAGACAATCAGAAGCCAGCCTGTACAAGAAATTTTCAAAGTGAAAGAACAGATGTGGGGCGGACAGTGTTGTTAAAACCTATTCAATGTGCATTAACAGGTGCAGATCCCTTGTGTTCCTAGGTTTGAGACTGTTAATTATGAACAGGGCTCCTAGGGGAAGATCCAGAAAGACACTTAAAAGCCACGGGGGACACAGGGGTGCTGTCTTGCATGTGGGAGGAGTTGTAGCATCCCTGGGCTCTGTCCACGGAATGCTAGTAGCCCCTGTAAGGAAAGCTTGAGGGAGATTCTGAAATTTAGTCGGTGTCTTAACTTGCTCATCAACGTGGGTGATCTTCCCCTTTCCTTATCTCTGACTAGGCTGTTTTACAATTCTGGAAAGACAAAAGCTAATTTGTAGCAAACTGATAGTAATGCAAATAATTCCTGTCCATAGAAAACCTTGTTATGTCCAGGGAGGGTTTAACTGACTTTCTTCCCCTGTTATGGAAGAAGCCAGTTTTATATGTATTAATGAAATTCATTTCAACACTCCCAATGGCCTATAAATGTGTTTGCACTTTGGATTTTTCTTTGACTTGGTTTTAAAACTTTTTTGGTTCCTTCATTCATTAGTGAGTTAAATATAACCTTTGACACATTCTTTAAACGTTTGTATGACAGTCATGATTTTACTTTTTTTTTTTAAATTATTCTTTAACAATCCCCATCCTTGTGCAACCTCAAATTAACCCCTCAACTTTTCAAACTCCCCATAAGACAATAGTATACACATTGAGTCACTGCATTAACACACACACACAAACATGCCAAACCTAGGGAAACCTAACTCATATTCTCGGATCACTACCCTGTGGTCACGTGGCACAATACTTGCCTGAATGCTATATGGCTTCTGCTTTCCGAACGTTCCGCTCTGGGTTCTTAGGGTTGGAAGGCTCAACCTCAGGGTGAGGTCCTTGAGATCAGGCTTTGTTCATAGCCATTTTGATTTAACCAACGTCCTCAGCTTTTTGGCTCCAGCCTGAGGAAGATCACAAGTCGAGATGACCCAGCACCCTTCGGCATTTATGTGAAAGGGAATTACCTCCTGTGTTAATTCTAATCTTCTCAGCCACAGTTGTTTCTTTGGTGTCGTGGGGGTATTTTTAAGCATCAAAAGGAAAAGAAGGAGAAAATCCGAAGAGACCACCCCCCAAGTCTGAAATCCTGTTAAACCTCCAACAAAACCAAACCCACCAGGGCTTGATGAAATAAGCTCATTAGCAGAAAAGGGCACGGTCATAGTGGTGAGATTCTGCGGGTTCCTTTGTAATCCCAGTTCCTTCCATCTGGATGACAGCGGACAGGGAGTGGTTCCCATTTTCCGGGTATTCTGGTCAGGCTGTGTGGAATGGAAGGGACCATGCTTTGATCTCTGGGGTCAGGGCTCATTTTCATAACCCTGGTCCTTTTACGAGCAAGGGACAGAAATCATCACCAACGGCTTGCAGCGGAACACAGAAGGGGCTTGGACGTTTTTGTGCCCTGCTGTTTAAAGTGATCGTCATGACAAATTAGGGTCATGCCAAGAGATCAGGAGGTCGGGGTGGGGAGGATGGGATCCCCTTCCTAAAGGCCTTACATCCCAATCAAGATGGGACATATTACTAATATAGAGAAGAGGGTCTGCCTGAAGTGCTTTTCTGAGGACTTTTTTGATACTAAAATAGTAATTGCTGTCAAATATTCAAATACTACAAAATACTCCAAAGTGTAATTTGCATGCACAACATGTATGACGTGTTAGTTCCCATATGTCGTGTAGGTACACTGCTCTGTGCATCCCGCCTTGTTCATGCCACGTGAGCCCCTGCCCCCCTTCATTCAGGTCGCTTCTCTAACATCTTCTCCCTCGTGACACCATCCCTGGCCATCCATCTAAAATAATGCCTTCACCCTCTCTGCCTTCTTTTGCACATTATTTCCTCCACAACGCTTTTCACTTCTGGATGTTATATTGCATTTTTATTTTTTTTAAAGATTTTATTTATTTATTTGAGGGAGAGAGAATGTGAAAGAGGTCACGAGGGTGTGCACAGGGGCAGAGGGAGAGGGAGAGAATCTCAAGCAGACTCTGCACTGAGTGGGGAGCCTGATGCTGGGCTCGATCTCACCACCCTGAGATCATGATCTAAGTGGAAACCAAGAGTCAGACGCTCAACTGACTGTGCCACCCAGGCGCCCTGCATTTCTGTTTTTTTTTTTTTATTGGTCATTGTCATTCTTCCCATTAAAAGATCAGGTCCCAGAGAGCAGGGATTTTGCTTTGTCCCGTGCCTAGGGCAGACCTTCATGCATCATAGGTCCTCAACCAGTATTTGCTGAATGAACGTGTCTCTACCATTCTTTAAAGCACCCGTCTAGACTCACCTCCTTCTTGAGCCTTTTGGGATGCCCATGAAAGTCAGTCCCTCTTTTCTCAATGGCCCCACTAGATTCTTGCATCTGACACATGGTTTTTGAGCCTCTGGGTGTGAGCTTTTAGCTTCACCTGGGGGCTGCATCAGGGAAGACAACAGAATCCCTGCTTCAAGGAGCTGCCATTCCCACATGGGAAAATGGGCATGAAACATGTTACTGGTAACTCTGTCCAGTTCTTAGATGCCCCTGTACCTCAGCTTAGAGTTACTTTGATCATTTGTTCAAAAAACATTTTTTGGTGGAGGAAAGGCTTACCATTTGACAGAGTCCGAGCCAGGCATAGGCGATCTGAAAAGTGAAAAAATGATCAAAATTAACTTTAAAGGACTAACAGTGTGTTGAGCAGAGAAGTAGCGAGGCAGATAGGACCATCACAACAGCAGTGACGTGAGGCATGGGGTAGAGCAGAGACGGTGGGTCAAATTTTGGGCTGAGGACGGTAGCGGAAGAACCAGGGAGAAATCAGAGAAGGCTTCACAGAAGAGGTGACCAATGCAGAAGGATGAGTAGGAGTTCACTCTGACAAGTGGGACTGAGGGAAAGGCATTTGGGCAGAGGGAATGGTCTATGCAAAGGTACAGAGGCCAAAGAGCTGCTGCTGACCAAAGAATGTGGCCAAATTTTCTAAACGACAACTCCACTTCTCATGTCCCAATCCAGTCTAATCCTGAGTTATCTTTTGAGAGTTGTCCAAGTGTAGGGCATGGGGGAGGATGCAGAGAAGCACAGAGCACATCCCCTGTCCTCCTGGCACTCTGTCTAACCAGGCAGGCAGCAGGCATGTAAAGAGAAGCAAGAGTGAAAGATCTGATTCATGTTCAAGGCATCATTAGATGATCACTGAGCACACATTGTGGATCTGTGCCTGATTCACTCGGTAAGGATAGAGTAGCAAGGCTCGTTAGATAGTGGCCAGGTCATTCATTCATTCATTTGTTCACAAGTATTCCTTGGCGCTCACGTTATGTACCTGGCACATCTGAGGTGTTTGGGAGAGAGAGGTAAACAGGAAAGATGAGATCCCTGTGCTTACGAAGCTCACACTGAAAATTCATCCCAAATGCAGGTGAACAGATGAGTGGATAAGACCTTTCCAGATGGTGGCAGTGCTGTGAAGGAAACACAACAGGGCAGTTACTAGTGGGGGTGCGAGTGGGGAGCAGGGGCCCCCCGCAGCTACAGGGTCCAGGAGAGAGCCCCTCTCATCCCGCTTAGAGCCGAGGCCTGAGTATGGAAGAAGAGGCAGTGCGTGAAGATGTTGGAAGAGCAAGTATGTAGGCTGGGAGGTGGGACAGTCATGGGGTGTGTTTCGGGTAACAGCAGGGCCAGTGTGGCTGCAGGGGTGAGGAGCACAGAGTTGGGGTGGGTGAGGTTGGCAGGGCAGGGGTCAGTGCTCTGTAGCCCTGTGAGGAGGCAGGTCTATTCTCCGTGGGAAGGCAATGGACAGAAGCCTCCTTTTCCACACATTGCCTGAAGGTGCCCTTCTCTCCTACTGGGGACTTCTGACATGGAGGAAGCCCTCACGACATTTAATTTAATTTAATTTGGGCCATTGCTGCCTATCAGGCTACCCTCTTGCCCTCCCCGAGGGTCCTCCTCTTTCCTGCCCTTGAGTCTCCCTCTCCCACCTGCTCTGTCTACGTGGAGACAACTCCCCTCTGATGCCGAGTCCCCAGGCCAACCAATTTCCTGTGCATTATTACAATTATTAAAACACAAAATCCAAGCACAGCTGTTATCTTTCTTGTTGGTCCACAGAGAAAAAAAACAGGCGGAGAAAAGAAGAAAATACAGCTCTGTGATGTTGGATCCTATCGGCGCAGCACAGCGAGACAAAGACTGGGCGATTCTCCGGTTGGCATGTGACAGCTCACCGGGTGCTTGGCACAGGGACCTTTGAAACAATGACACCGCGTGGAGGCTGTCATTCACTGAGGCTCACGGGGGCTGTCTGGCGCCGGGGAGGCAGAGAGGGGACGGCTTAGGTACGGGGCTTCAGTATTTCAGCCAACCTTTCCTGAGCACTTAGAGTGTCCCAGGCACACTCTATGCATGCACAAGGTTCATCTAAGCCTGACAGCGGCCGCTGGAGAGGGGCAGCGGTATTAGCCATGTCTCATGGGAGGAAAACTGAGGACCAAGACAGTGAAGGGCTTGCTGTGACTTGTCCCACAACTAGTGAGAGATGGACCCTGGGTTCAACCGCACACCTGTTATCTGACAAGCCCGCGCTGGTGGAAGAAAGCAGATCACGTGTTGGAATCACGGGAATCAGGATCCCGAGCTCCCCAGCTCCTCCTCGTATGTGATCATGTGCTCCGTGGCTGGGCGGCCACTCAGGCGCTCCCGGTTTGTGGGAAACAACCTCTCAGATACTGCTCCTGATGCTCCATGTGCGCGGTTAACACTCTTCTAGTAAACGTCGCCCGCTGCTCACTCTGGAGTCTGTGTGCACGCACACATATGTGTGTGTTTGTGTGCGTGCAGGTGCGTGAGCGTGCCGCAGTTAGGGTCAGCGTGTCGGGAGTCAGACAGCCTGGGCTTGAATCCAGGAACAACCTCGGGAACGTTGCTTACACCCTTTGTGCCTCAGTTTCCTCCTCTGTCACACGGTGACAGTCAGCCCCCACCT
The DNA here is from genome assembly GCF_009762305.2 of Zalophus californianus. Classification (NCBI taxonomy): domain Eukaryota; kingdom Metazoa; phylum Chordata; class Mammalia; order Carnivora; family Otariidae; genus Zalophus; species Zalophus californianus. Next base: position 127,277,638 of record NC_045602.1, read on the forward strand.
CAGAGCGTCGATGTGAGGATTAGGTGCGTTCGTCCATGTGAAGTTTAGATGGGGGCCCGGCGCAGGGTGGGTGCTGGGTGAATGCTGCCGTGATTACTGGTGTTCACCGCCCCCCCCCATCTCTGTTGTTCATGCGGCCTGAACCCCTTGTCCCCGGGGACAGCTCCTCTCCTGAGCGCAGGGGAGAAGCATCCTGGCTCCACCGGCACCCAGTCGGGTGACCCTGGGCTGGGTGCTTCACCTCCTATGCCTTGGTTTCCTCCTCTGGAAAATGGGGCAACAATCACCCTTACGACACGGGCCTGTTGCAGGGATTAAATGAGTTCTAGGAGCACTCGGGGTCATTCAGTGTTAGTTGGATTGCCCTCCCCTGGATCAGTATTGGGCGACTTGATGTTCACACGTTGTCTCCTTAGTGAGGCCTCCCTGACCAGGTATCTGATGGGGCTCTTTACCCAGCCCTGGTCACCCTCCATCCCAGCACTCAGCAACACACAGTCGGGGGACAAATCCAGCCTCCTGTCTGAGGGCATCAGGGCTGCTCATCGTCCCAGGTGTCTCTGTCATCATGACTGCAGATGCCATAGATTCTGCTTCCTCCTCCCTTCATTTCTTTTTTTTTTTTAAGATTTTATTTGTCAGAGAGAGAGAGAGAGAGAGAACAAGAGCATGCACAAGCAGGGGGAGGGGCAGGGGCAGGCAGAGGGAGAAGCAGACTCCCCGCTGAGCACGGAGCCTGACGCGGGGCTCGATCCCAGGACCCTGGGATCATGACCTGAGCCAAAGGCAGACGCTTAACCGACTGAGCCACCCAGGCGCCCCTCTTCTGTTCATTTCTGACAAGACACATAGGTTTGCTTGGAGTAGCAGATAGTGAAGTCGGGGTCCAGAAACGTGACCTATCTCAAACCTTGCAGTTGCCCAGGGGATCCACTCAGGGACCGAGACCTTCTAGGTCTTGGTTTGTCTGGACATAATCTCTCCCCTGCCACTCCCTCAGGGTCCTCTACATGGTCAGAGGACAGAAGGACTCACCCACCACCTCACCCGATGTCCGCCCGGTCTCCTCGATGCAGCCAGACTGATCACTGGATGCACCAAACCCACGTTACCCTGCTTTCTAAATGCTTCTATGGCTTCACCTTGCCCTGAAAATGAAGACAGAATCTCCCAAACGTGCTGTGTCAGTTGGGGTTGGCTTGATTGTGAGTAGCAGAGACTCAAAATAACAGTGGTCTAAGTAAAGTAGAAGAAACAGAGAAAGGCTCGCGGGCCTGGGCCCAGTAAGTCTGGGAAGAATGTCAGGAGGCTGTTCAGAGAGGCGGTGACAATCACATCCCGCGGGGCTGGTAGGGTGTGGACTTCACTCTGGGTATGGGGAAGAAGCCAGAGGCTTCTGAGCAGATGAGTCACATGATTGTGCTGACTTGGAAAGGATGTGCTTGTCTTAGTCTGCATATTACATTTGTATGAACGACTCTTCCGTTAGTATCTGCCCTCCCACCTTCTACCCCAAATGGACCATCCATGATGGCAGGGACCATGCCTGTTTCTCTCCTCAGCAGCCTCTGTCCGTCTTCCACACTGCTGGGCACACGGCAGACAGTCAATACATATTTGTTAGGTCAAGAGAGAAGGGATGGAGAGAATGTTTGGCATGGACAGCGGGGCAGCCCTCTCTCATGCCTGTCTTCCCTGTGTCATACGTGTAAATCCTGGGTGGACTGGCTCCATCATCTTGCAGGCTGTGCCAACATCTGAGGTTTAGCATATAAAAATCTATCAGGAACAACCGCATTGATCTTGAGGTTGACTTTGTGCTGAGCAAGAATAAGTAATGACTCGAGCTACTTCGACAACAATTCAACCGTCTCTTCTTTGCCTTGAAGGAAAGTGGCTAAAGAGACAGAGAGGCCTTTGGGGAAGCAGTTCCAGCGCTATGTGTCACCCCCGAGGAGAGACATAACTGGAGGATGATTTATTGCAGCCTTCTGGTGTGGGAAGAGCCAGTGGCTTACAGGGGAAAATAGCTCTTCCGTGGCCACCCGCCTGGAGAGTGGAGTGAGCATTTGTATTTCGTTTAGCTATACAGAAACTCTGAACTCCTTTCCTGTCTTGGCAAACTCTACACCTTATAAATGGTCCAGCTACTCAGCCTGCCAGCCTCCCTTGCAGCTGGGGCTGGGGCAGAGGACTCTGGTTGTGCTCATCATCTGCACCCACATACATAAACTTTGTGAACGGGACGAATGGGAGTCTTGTCACGTTGAGAAACAGGAACCTCATGAAATCAGTTCTGGGGATGGCCAGCGAGTGAGAGGGGCTGCGCATCAGCGCTTTGAGCAGTGGGAGACACAGTGTCTGTGCCCAGAGGTACCAGAGGTATCTTCATGTGAATAGCTCCATGGGATGATTTTCAGACCGAGTTCTTAGCTATGTGGCCTTTACGTTTGATTATCTGGCCGCTCTGGGAAATCTCCTAGCTACCCACTATGTTTTTGTAAATTCCTTTTCTGCTTAAATTTACTGGTATGAGTTCTGTTGTTTGCAGCTAACTGCCCTGACTCACACATGGTGTGAGAACTCGGAGCCAGAGAGGCGGATGGTGAATGAGGAAGGTGCGTGTAGGAGCTTAACCAGGCTCCTAGAAACAGGAAGCGGGTAAACAACCACAGGCTGTCTACAGCCAATCCCACTTACTTTCTCTCATTTAGTCATTCATAAATATTTATTAAGTACTGACTATACAGGGCACTGCACTCGCTGCTGGGGATAAAGTACTGAACAGGGCAGACAAGGTCCCTGTCGTCCTGGGGCTTCCGTTCTGGCTGGGGAGACAGCAAGAGATAATCAACAAATGAATAAATGAGATACAATGAGATGGTAAAATAAAGACACACACAGGATGACAAGACAGAAGGCGACAACAGTGGAAGGCTGATTTCTACAAGGCGGTCAAGGACTAGTTCTTGGACTTGCGGTAAATCCTGCGGATGAGAAGCCGCCGGCCAGGCTGAGTGTTTGGGAACATGGGTCCCGGGTGGGAGAGGTGGTGAGCAGCATCATGGCTCTGAGCAGGAAAAGATGTGGCCTGTTACAGGAGGCCTAAGGGAGAAGGTCATCAGGGCTTCCTGGGCCACCGTAAGGAGTCTGGATTGTATTCGATGGGAAATCATCGGAGAGATTTATGCAAAGGAGTGACATGGTGCGACTTGCCGTGTAGCAGTGACAAGTGAGCCTGTGTGGGTGGCAGGGCACAGGGAGACCCAACACGTGTGGAGTGTTGCCTACCAGGGAACCTCAGTAGAGACTCAGCACCCAGGGCTTTTGTTGGGGGCACCCCCCCGTCTAGCCCAGGTTCCAGACGGGCAGAAGGAAAGCCGGTGCACAGCTTAAACCACACTGTTCATCCGTCCCGGATAAAGATGGGGAGGGGTAGAGAGGAGAGATGTGCATGGATTCAGAATCTACTTAGGGGGTCGAGCTGTCAGGAAACACTGATGGGTTGGGCGGTGGGGGGGCGTGAGAAAGGGAGGCGTCAGCCTCTGGTCATCATCAGAGGGGGAATCCATTACCATCACGAGGCACTTTAGAGTTCAAAAACCGTGGCTGCAGGTGTCTCTCTCACTTAGTCACAGAATTTCACCATGAGGAGGATCTTAGGGGCATCTGGTCTGACTGCTTCCTTCAACAGATGAGTAAACTGAGGCCCGTGAAGGGTTATCCGGAGAGTTAGTAGTCGACAGGAGACCGGAATCTCCATTCTCTGATTTCCAAGTAAGTGCTCTTCTAACATGCCCTTTTGAAGATGACTAGAAAGATAGGGAATAATAGAACGTTAAGGCCGGAAATGACCGCGGGCTGGTTACTAAGCTGGTTTCTCAGCCTCCAACCCACCCTTCTAAACTGTTCTGTAATGCCGGGGCTGAGACTCTACCCAGTCCGTTTAGCCTTTACCAGTTGGCTTTTTGCTGGGTCCCACCTATGTGGATTGCAGCAGCCTGGGCCCCATCGAGAGGCAGAACCTAAGGGTGATTTAAACAGGGGAAATGTTATATAAAGAATTATTCAACTATGACAAAAGAGTCACTATGGGATATAAGAAAAAACTAGCCGGTTTCCTAGGGCTAAGGGAGAGTCCTCCAGGAAGGACAAACTTGGAAGGGGGTCCCTTCCCTGTTTGAGGTTCAGATCTCTTTGTAGGAAGTAGTTCGCTGGCCCCTGGGTTAGCTCACTGCTGGAGTGCAGTAACACCTAATGAAGTCACCGACGTTCCAAATATTCACCAGTTTGTCTCTCCACCCACCCCTGTTGCCATCTTGGTCCAAGCCACCATCATCTCTCACCTGATTATTGCCATAGTCGCCTCACTGGTCCCTTGATCTTGACCCTATATGAGGTCAGTTTCTGAAGCAGAACCTGTGATGGAGATCCTTCTGCACGTGATTTATCGAAGAGGTGCTCCTGAGAGAAGGGAGGGAGGTGCACAACAGGGCAAAAAGCTAAGCAAGGGAGGAGAGCAACTTCAGCCTGAGCCCTGGAGAGCCTGGAGCGTGAATTGCATCCCAGAGTTGTCCCAACTTGAGGCAAAGGGGGCTGCTGGCATTTGTATCTCCCTGTCACTCTGTCATTGACGATCGGCTGCTCTGGGCTGTGCGTAGGGATGAAAGCCTCCTGCACGAGGAAGCTCCCATTTGGCCTTAGGGCTATCCTCACTCTGGGGAGGGGGGCACCTGTGGGCCTCTATCAGCTATGACTCAAAGCAGCTGGGGCACGAGATCAGGAAAGGGGGTCCAGGCAGGGCCCCAGGGGGTCTAGGTAGGGGTCCAGGCGGGGCACCATCACCCCTCCCAACATTCTACTGATAGATGGGCGGTCCCGGTCCTCCTCTGTTTCAGGGGAAAGTCAGAGACGGAATCCCTCCATCTTGTGTGGGGACTGCATGGTTGCTGGGCTGCTGTGGCATCTGCCAAGAGGTGGTCGAAAGGGCAGGAAACCACGATGGAGCTGGATTCAGAGCCTCTACTCCAACAGAGTTCCGTTTAAGCCCCAACCTTGCCGCTCTCTGGCTATGCGACCTTGGGTGAGCTGCTGCTTCTCTCTGGATTCATTTCCTGTCGGCAAATCAGATCTGACACCGGCCTTCGGGATGGACCCTGCTCCTGTTCTCCGTAGCCCACTGCTCCTACGTGTTCGTCATGCATTGGCACTAATTTCGAATACCCGTCTGGATGTTCCCACAGATTAAAAAGCTGTTTAGGATGACCAGAGCCCAGAACTGAATTCCGTTTCGCATAGACACAAAAATATTTTTTTCACTGTTTTAAAATATACCAAGTTTTCAGGAATGAAACTGTGGCATCAACTGAGGGAAGATCATACTTTGATTTGTTCAGGACTTTACCAAGGTCTGTTCACCAGGTTGAAAACTTGTATCACCAACGGCAAGGCCTCTTGTGCTGTTTGGGTGGCCCGCCCACAGCTGCCCTGGTCTGCGTCTGCAGCTTAATTCCCTGGGATTCTCCGTCCAAGTTCAGGCATCGGATGACGAGTGTATCCTCCAGTTGAGTCGTGCCAGAGTCTTTGCCTGTTGAAAAGTGTTTGATTTTATTATAAATTCCTTTCCTTTCCCCTTTATCTTACACGCGGGATTAGGACATTGATTAAAAAATGGGCATATAGGTAGGTTATGTTGACGAGGAATTTCATTTTAGTTGAATAGAAATCATAAAATATTTGTTTTAAAAACCAGGCATTGGCTCTGATAGAGTTGAGAACCACAAGTCTGAACAGAATTAGCAACGTCTTCTCTTTCCCCGGGGGACCCACAGCCGTATTTAGAGACGCCTTTGAGCTACTCGTTAGCTTGAGCGGAATTTTACAAGGACAGAGTCCTCTCTGCCCTTCGGGCCAACCTAATTCTCCTTTGTTGCGCTATTAAGGAGTCTGCTGAAGACCCGAGTGATTTTTACCCCACCTCCCTGGGCTGTGTGTTCTGGAATGGTCCCTACCGAGGGAGTGTGGCTGGCTGGCTCCCCTCTGCCAGGCCGAGCAGACCTGGGCTTTTGCCAGATTTAAGTCTCTGTCCAGTGAGCAAGTGATTGCTTTCCTCCATAGGAGACGCAACAACAATCAAGAAACAAACAAACACATTTTTTAAAAAGGCAGAAACGCTTAGTCATGCAAATCAGGGCGAGCAGAGGGCAAAGAAAAGAGCCTCATTTGCATGTAGCAGCTCCTGTGGCCCCGGGGCCCACTGGCCTCTCTGTAAGAAAACCGGAGACCCAGAGCAGCAAACCCCCGGGCACATTAATGCACATTAATAAAGGTTTGTCCCAAGTGGAGTAAACACCACCCGTTCCCAGGACACCAAGAGGCAGAAAATGATCCGGAGGTTAACTGGGTCATTAGCTGTGGCACAATATGGGTCATGCTAGAGGTAATTTCGTTCCCTTCCACCGGTGGCTCCAAGAAAGCCACCGGTTCTCACAGCGAGGGGCCAGTGACTCAGTGGCGAGTTGAGGTCTCCTGGATACCGGACCAAAGCTGTCATTAGGATTCATGGCACCTCTGACATCACTGGAACTTTTGTGATGCAAAGTTCTATGTTGTCTAAACACACCAGGGACCCCGGAATCTGTGTGTCCTCCTGTGTGCACGCCCACAAAAAAAGGGGCACGCACAGACATATTATTACATATAATACGTATTAAACCTGTATTAATCAGGTAGCCAGGATTGGTTTTCTACCTGAAAGATAAGACATGTAGACATAGAAGTGACAGTCACAGAGGGAGTTTATTACGCTTCTAGACTTATAGAAACACATAGGGCCAAGTGAAGAAGCACTGGGGTCTACCGGGAGGCAAAGGGAGAGGTAGAGAGTCCGTGAACAAGAGACTTTCCTGTTTCAGGGGTGGGGGAAGCTGGTGAAGCAGGGCAAGAAGGTTTAGGATTGGCTAGTTTGGATGATTTCAGCGGGCTCTAGGCATGGGATTTGTCCTGAGCTGCCTGGTACCTGGTGTGGGAATGATGAAGGCGGGAAGATAGTGGCCAGGAAGTGGCGCCTGGGTGGCTCAGTTGGTTAAGCATCTGCCTTAAGCGGCTGCCTTCGGCTCAGGTTGTGGTCCCAGGGCCCTGGGATTGAGCCCCACATCAGGCTCCCTGCTCAGCCCGAAGCCTGCTTCTCCCTCTGCCTCTGCCTGCCGCTCCCCCTGCCTGTGTGCGCTCTCTCTCTCCGTCAGATAAACAAATAAATAAAATCTTAAAAAAAAAAAAGAGGGGAAAAAAAGAGCACCCCAAGGCTCCAAGGTGAGTGGTTTGCTATCTCTAGGAGGGGTAGTCCTTACAGGGCAGCAAGGTCAAGATCGTCAAAGCATCAGAACCCCCCAAAATAAAAGAATTGGTTAATACATATGCAGAGACATGACACTACACTCATGCGCACACAGACACACACGGAAAGCTGGGTTAAAACTGCCTTCTGTTCCTGTTCGTAGTAGTTAGATCACTTTCCCCAAAGCACGTCTTATTATACAATAGTATTCTTTTAATTGCAAGAACACTTGCAAAATTGCAGGGATGAAGTTAAACAAATCCGAGTGTTCTAATTATGCCTTCTGCATATGTTCTGCCTTTACATCTTGTTTGGAGAGTCTAAGAGCCAAACAGACAGAGAAGGAGGCTCGGGCAGCGGAAGTCACGTGGGCAGAACCAGAGGGAATTACAAGCGAGGGACCCTCCCCTGCCCCCATCAGGGTCACCTCCGCGGGCACAGCGAAGCCTGTCACAGGATGCTACTTGGGTCTGGAAATCGGGAAGCAGGTGTTCGCCCGTGACAGTCACACTTCCGGCTCCTCATTCGGAGGTGCCCCAGCCAGATGGCGGAGGCCCGAGGAGCAGAGAAGCAGGCTGGGCTGAGGCCACTGGCTGAGTCAGCCCTGGACTTGCAGCGGGGACGGCAGGGGCTTGCCTCCCACGCCCCAGCGCCCTCCCCACCCGCCCAGAGTGGGGGCTCTCTCCGCCCCGAGAACGTGCTTGAAGCCTCGGAGATGGTCCCAGATTCACAGGTCCTGCGGGCACGTGGAGGCCTGTGCACCCCTCTCCCTCATCCCCCTTCCCCTGGACTCACTGGTCTGCCTTCTGTGCCTCACACGTGCCAGGTCCGTCCCAGCCCAGGGCCTTTGTCTGGGCCGTGAGTCCTCTTGCAGACTGTCCCCAGCTCTTCGCACAGCTACCCCTTCTCACCTTCCGGGGCTCTGCCGGGTGTCACGTCCACAGCGGGGTCCCCTGACCGCCCTGTTCACAGTCACCCCCTCCACCCAGGCCCTTCCCAGCCTGCCGCTCTGTCTTCTCTTCTGGGTACCGCTCATCACCGTCGGCAGTGACCCCGGGGGCACGTTGCCACGGTGTCATCTCCCTGGCCTGCCCTCTTGAGTGTGAGCTCCAAGGACGCAGGGACCTGCCTGTCCTTCGAAGCCCCACGTGCCCAGCACCTGTAGCAGCACCTGGTCCGGAGGTGCCGCCCGGTACGTGGCCGGGGGACGGCTCGGGGGCTGAGCCTGGCATCCGGAGTCCTGGGCTCAGCTCCCGCAGGCTGTTTACTGGCCCCCTGACTGTGGGACAGGGACGCCTCCTGTCTGGGTGCAGGCTTCCTCCTCTGAGAAGCGGGGCTGATACCAGAACCCTTGTCTCCCAGGACTGCTGGGAGGCACAGAGACAGAGGAGACCGACATCGGAGCTCGGCCAACCCGAGAGCCGAGGGGATGGGAGCAGCCCCGTCACAGTCACAGCACACCTGGGAGGAGGTCAGGGCTCGGGCTGAGGGGTCTCGGTGCGTGTGCGGGTGCGTGTGCACGGAACATCGTCTAATTACCACGTGGACCCGTAAATAGTAGCAGCTGATGCTTCCTATGCCAAGCACGAATTCACTTAATCCTCACAACCACCTGTGCATAGGTCTTGTCATCATCATGATCATCATCAGCAATGCTGTTCTACAGATAAGGGAACTGAGGCACAGGGAGGCGATATTACCTGCCTGAGGCAGCCCGGCAGGCAGGTAGAGGGGCTGGGGTCTGAAGCTAGGCACTGGGCTCCAGAGCCACAGTCCTCACCACTACACATTCTCTCTGCTTTCTCTACATATTCTACCCCCCTACTCCCAGCAGGACTGTGGGCAGAACAGGCGGCAGCCCCCGGAAAACCCAGGCAGAGGGGAACACACTTTATCGTGTGTTCACCCACAGAGGCCTCAATGTCTCTGGCACGCTATGAATTCTCTGTAACAGCAGTTTTAGTAAGCCCCACCATTTGTCCAAGGGAAATCTTTTGGTTTTGCAATGAGTAAGGGTGTGTTCAAAAAAAGATTTCACCACATATTCAACATGATGCACGGAATGTTCCAGATTGATATTCTGCGTGAGAATGGAGCCCAGTTGGAGCTCTAATGGAAAGGATTACTCCTCCATAGGGCGAATTTGCTTTATTTCCCCTGACTCTGGCAGAGCCAAGTTTCTATAGTAGGTAGTTCAACCAACCAGAAGCTTCTGTTCCAAAGACTGCTGGCTGTTCCCTAATATCCATCCCTCCTTCCTTTGGACTAATAGACTCTGATATTTGAAAGCTGGCATGGCACTACCCAGAATAAAGCCTACATTTCCCAGCCTCTCTTGCAGCTAGGTGTGGCCGTGTGGCTAAGTTCTTTCCAGGGGGATATGAAGAACAGCAACACATACAGCTTCCAGGTGGAGCCCTTAGGGGTGAGAGTCTCTCTCCTCCTCCTCCTTTCTACCCACATCCTGATGGCTGGGTGCAAGCACAGTGCTGAGGCACGATGGACCGTAGAGGGGAAAGCAAGCCCACGGGGGTGGGGAATGGATAAGACAGAAGGAGCCTGGGCCTGGAGCTGCCATGCCAGTCTGGGTTGCCCCTTCTCTGATGATTCTGGAAAGAGAAAGAAGTTGCAGCTGCAGCAGTATCCTAACTCATGGAGATAGATGCCTCACCACAGCTGCTGGCACCCCAGACTCCAAGAGTGAGGTTGCACCAGGCACCTGTCCTTGTGAGGGCGGCGCCCTGCCTCTCCCGTCAGACTTTAGCGTAAGTCATGTTTTCTGATATCGTTGGGTCTCTGGGCCTCCTTCCTCCATCAGGAGTTGAGGCTCTTCTCTCCCTCCTCCCACAAGAGCTCCCCTGCCGCCCACCCCGGGTTTGAAAGTCCCTGCTCCCAGCCTGTCCTCCAACCACCAACAGTCCCTGCTCCATGGAGTGACCAGCCCGCAGCCCGCGGCCCAAAAGACCCAGAGGAAGCCTGGGGGTTCCCGTGCCCCTTCCCTGACTGTGCCCCGAAGTCACACTAGCCACATGTCCGGGGCCCTGTAATGATACGTAGCGGATGGTTACCATCCTGGGCCATGCAGATGCAGAACAGTTTCATCATGGTAGAAAGTTCTCTTGGATGACACTGGCCAGACAGACAAGGTTTTGAATCTAGCAAGTCGTCAGGCGGGAAAGAGGCACCAGGCAAGAAGAAAATGAGACATAAAGGGAGGTTTGACCAAAAGGTCCTCCCTCCTTCATTCATTCGATCCTTCATTCACTCACCGAATTCATTTCACATCTATCGAGGTCCTTCCAGGGACCCACCACTGTGCTGGCCCCAGGGAAACAAAAGAGAATTAGGCAGACACAGCCCCCAACCTCGGGGAGCTCATGCTCTAGTCCGGGAAGGCAGACAAGAGAGAAGGAGGTGAGTAAATCAGCAAACAAGACAATTTCAGAAAACAGCAAATGCCACAAGCAAAGCAGAGTGGGGTCGTATCGTGGGGACTCAGGGTCTGCAGAGGGGGAGGCCGGGGCTTGGTTTAGGGAAACGTATCATCTCTGGGCAACCCAAGATTACAGGCCGGGGGTGACACCAGACCCTCAAAGGGGTGAGGAATGAGATGCTCCAGAGCTCACCTCCTGAAAGGTGGGGAGGACCTGGGGCCAGGACGCCCCTGGGCTCTGGAAATTAGGACGTGGCCCCAAAGCTGGGCCTGGAGGTGTGCTGGGGCCCCCAGAACGCAGAGAGGTTGTGAAATGCAGCAGTGGTCCCAGCCGTCCACGGAGTTGATTCCGAGGACGCATCAGAGAGGCTGTCAGGGAGGCCCTGCCTGGGCCTTGACCTGACACTTGGCCGATGGGGGTTGCTCTCGTTTCCAGCTCTGGAGGCGTCAGCATCCCTCCCCTCAGAGCCTCTGTGCACTCACTGTCTCCGGGAGCTCGGGGCACGTCGCCCCGCTCCCGCTCAGCAGAGGCATCGCGAGCCGAGGCCCTCACTGCCTCCTTCGTTCCCCAGGACAAAGCTCGCGGGAGGCCAGAGCCCGGGACGGGGCTGCGGCGGCCCCCACCGAGGGCCCGGGGAGCCCTGGGAGGCAGGAGGGGGACCAGGGAGCCTCCGTGACAGCAGAGTTTGACGTCCGGCAAGGCGCGCCCGGCAGGGTTGTTTTCCTTGAACAAAACCTCAGAAATAAAGGTGCCCACCGTTCCCTCTGCAATAAGAACTTTCCATTTCTGCATGTGCGGGGCATGATGATGTCATTCAGGCTTCAACACAGACCAAAATGTGTTCTCCTGGCAGGAAGCGAGCAAAACCAACCCCAATTACGGTTCCCTGAGAGTTCAATGATTTCAGCCAAAGACAATGACCCCACACGGCGCGGGCGAGGCCCACACAGGGTGATCATGAGAAATAACTGAGCAGGCTTAATGTTCTCTTGGTTTCTGGGCAGGCTGGAGGTTTCCCAAGGGGCCGGGGAGGTTCCTGCCCCAGACTGAATCGTCTCCTCCTGGATTCTCCTGGTGATGGGACACTAGACCTGATGCAGGATGGGACACTAGACCTGATGCAGGTGGCTCGAGGGCATCAGGAGGCTCATGCGCTGGTGCCTGGTCTTCAGGCAGAGCTGGGTCTGGGTGCTCAGATGCCATCCCCTGGGTTCAGCTGGTCTCCCGTGTCCCCCCCTCCCCCATGGTGCTGGGTCCCCTGCCGGCTCCACTCAGGGTTGGACAGCTGCTGGTGCCCTGTGCATGGTTGCAACGACCCAGGGTTCCAGCTCCAGCCCCACACTCGCTCAGGTCCAAGTCCAGGGACAAGAGCATGATGCCATGGGAGCCCCAGAGTCACGGATGAGCCAGCTTAGGGCCCTCCTGTTGCTGAACCGATTGCTGGGCAGTGGTGGCTGGTGCAGGGTCTGGGGTTTGGGGTCAGCTCACCCCAAACACATGCATTGAGGTAGGAAGGTGAATTCTCAAATGTCACTCACGCTCTGTTCACAGCAGAAGGGGAAGCAGACGCTGGAGCGGGCGGGGAGGTGCTCATTGCAGGAGGGGAACGTGTAGGGTCACGCCCCACACCGCCAGAGCACCTTGAAGCAATTGGACGGTTGGTGCCGAAGAAGCTCCACAAATTCCAGATTTAGTTTTGAACCCTTCAGCCCCCGTGGGAATGGATAACCGTGCGCATGGTCCCTGAATCTAGGTGACGGCTACATTCTGTCTGCATCAGAGAACAAGGGAGTTTGGGGACCCCACCTGCTGTGACACCAGGCCCCGGGGAGTGGATGCAGCCCCTCGGTCACAGGGGGCCGGTTGTGCTCGCTTCTCCCAGCCAGGACCGTGCTCGGCTCTGAGCCACGGCAACCGGCTTGGGGAGCCTGACCAGTGGTGGCTGGCCTTGCTCCTGATGAACAGGTCTGGGGCTGGTGCGGGGGCTGCACAATGTCACCAAGGGCCACTCCTGCTCTGTGGCCCTCTGTCCTCAGCTTGGGGTCTCTTGTGGCTGCAGAAGATGCTGCTCCTTTCCCGCCAGGACAGAGGAAGAGGAGGAGGGGGCGGGGGAGGAGGGGGAGGAGGGGGTCGAGGCTGAAACCCGAGAACAGTGCTTTCCCAGATCCCCCAGCAGCCGCCCGGTGCCCTCATGGCCAGAACGGTGTTACAGGGGCACAGCGGTGGGGGCTGGGTAAGGTTTAGGGGACTCATGACCATCGGGTCCCGTGAGTGAGAAGGAAGGGCATGCCCTGGGTGGACACCTGGCGGTGTGCGTCAGAGTCCAAAGAACTGGCTCAAAAGATTGGTTTGTGTGCAGAGGACACGCACAGCTGTTTTCAGTCAAAGGTACATAATTCATATCTTTGCAGACGCAAATTCCTGCTTTTGCGTAATGAAGGCAACCAGACCACATGATCCTGCCTGCAAATATTCCACCGGGCCCCGAGCTGCCCTAGTGAACCATCATGTGGTTCAGATTCAACAGAAATCCCCAAATCTCCTCCCTCCCGGGGGCACACAGACATGCTCTCTGCAGCGGCCTGGGTTGGCTGCTTTTCTGGGCCCAGAACAGATCAGCCCGAGCCCTGGTCGCCTGGGCCCACGGAGGCTCAGCGGTCCTCCATCTGCAGACAAGCCGGCGAGGTATGAAAACCTTCTCACCGGCCAGGGAGCCTGGGATCGTCCTCCAACAGCTCCAGCCTGGATGCCGTCCCAGAGATAAATCATACCTCTTTAAAAAGCCACAGTGGACCATTATTTCTGCTTGAAAATACCCCTGGATCTTTACTAGAGAGCAGGGGTGACAGGCCCCGGCTGTGGTGCTCAGCTCTGCATAAAATCGCCATCAGCCAGTTGACTTCTATAATGAGCAAGCTGGTCGCTTCCGATGGGTGTAAATAAAATCCTTCCCCAGCGTGCGGGACCTGGCTGAAGGTTTCAGAGTCCTGTCTGGAGAAGACGTGGGAATATGCACAGTCACGGGCTCGTGCCCATGTGAAACGCCCTGTTGTCGCAGGCTTCACATGGGGGTGAGCCAAAATGACCGAACGGTGATTCCTGGTCTGCCTTTTGCCGTATCCTGCAATACTTGCTCAAGTAAACAGCAATCTCAATAAATAAATAAATAAATAAATAAATAAATAAATAAATAAATAAATAAACAAACAAACGGGGCACGTTTAAACAATTATTACGGAGATTTTCCAGCAGAAGAACATTATGAACTATCATGTACCCATCACCCAGATTCCGCAGTTGCCAGGATTTGCCCCCCTTCCTCCAGCTGCCTCCCCTCTTTCCTCCAAAGTATTTTAAAGCAAATCCCAGACTGCACGTGGATTTTTTTATTAACATAACTGCAATGTCCTTATCACCGACCCTGTGCAGATTTCTCTGCCTCACAGACGTCTTTTTCTCGTTGCTTATCCAGAGTCAGGACTCAAACAAGAGCCACCCGGCATTTGGTTATGTCTCTACAGGCTCTCGGTGGAATGTGATCGGCTCTTTTCTTCTGTAGCTCGTGTCACTGCCGTGTGGAATTTGTGGGATCAGTGGCCCTAAGGGGCCCCACGGTCTGGATTTTTTGGTCCGTTGCCCCTCGGTGTCACATTCCAATTCCCCCACCTGGGAGGAGAAGGGATGCCCCTGCGCAATGTTGGCAAAGGCCGTGGTCTCCAATCAACCCAGCCTGGGGCGTCGGAGCCCAGAGGAGCCAGCCTCAAGCAATTGCAGCAGAAAGTGACTGCGGGTGTTTTAAGGACGTTTCCTGGGTTATTGTTGGCTAGCAAAGTCAGTGTTTGCTCCCAAGCGTCACCACCTCATTTGGTGTCTGCTCCGTTCCTTCATTCTGCAGGTGAAGACAGAGGCTCAGGAAGATCAATTTGCTCAAAGGCACTTGTCTCGTTGACCTGGGGATCAGCCTGACCCCCTTTTTCCACGATTGCCCCACCGTGGGTTCCACCCCACAGTCCAGCAGGGCTAATCAGCCCCATATAAACCCCTCCAGTTGCTTCCCACCCTTCTTCTTGTGAACCCTAGGGTCTTCCCTTGGCCCTGAACGCCTGGCCTCCACTTCTTGCCTCCCTGCACCCCACTATCCCCCACCGCCCCAGTCCCGGGCCTCCTCTCCGTTCCTTGTCCAGCCCAGACCTGCTTCCAGGCCTTTGCACATGCTGTGCCCTTTGCCTGGAATGCTCTCCTGACAGCTTCTGCCTTGGCTGGAATGTTCTGTGTTCATCTCAGCTCCTAGACTCTCGAGAGTCCCTGACCTCCCTGTCTAACGTGGTCTCGAGTCCCTGCTTTCTTTCAACTCTCAGTTTGCTTCCTGTAGAGCAGTTCTGTCTTCTTTATCAACCTGTTTTTTTTTTTTTTTTCTTTTCTGTGATCATTCATTGTGTCTCCTGTACTCTAAAGGCTTCACCCTCTGAGGCCAAGGCCGGTTGTTCCCATTCATAGGTCAGAGAAGGTGATTCGTAAATATCTGCTCAGAAAATGGTGAATCAATGAATGAAACGCGTATGAATTAATGAATAAAATCTAAGGTAAATATGAATGATCTTCCCAAGAAGCCATATTATTATGGCAAATATCAAAGAAAGAAAAGGAAAGAGCCTGTGCCATCTGCAGAAACCTGGGCTGTTAGGCCGGACTGCCATCCTTCATGGGGAATAAGAAATAAGTGTGTTGGGGGCTTCAACTGGAAAGAGCATCTGTACACAGTCTCCACTTCTGATCGGGTCACTGGAGCAACCTTCCACGCTACCAAGGACAGGACCTTGCCCGCCTACAGGGGCTGGGAGGTCCACCCTCTGGCCCTCAAGGGGCATCTGGACCCATGGCCATTTGGTGTCTTCATCAAATTCCATAGAGCTGCGAGGAAATGCTTGGTTTGTTTTTGCCTCTCTATCTGAGGACCTTCCTTGCCCCCTGCCCCTGGAAGGGTATGTCCTCAGCCCTAATTACACTGCAAGGACACTGAGGAGGGCTCTGAGTGGCCCTGGACAGAAGGGGACCACATCATCCCCCAGAGGGAAGCCAGGGCCCAGGAGGCATTTTCTTTTCCTTCCTCTCCTTCAGTTCAAGCCTGATGGAGGCTGCCTTTTCCTCCTGCTTCGCTCAGGCATCCCCCTTGTCTGAAGCCACATGTACCTGCTGCTTCGTCTGAGGGGCCTCACTGTGACTTTCATCATGTTTTTATTCCAGAATCACCTCTGCACCTGAGAGAAAGGGCAACCGGCTATAAAAAGGAATCATTTCTCTTAATTACTCTTAAAGTCTGGAGTGACTCGCCCAAGGGCCGGGAGCCGAGGTGGTGGGGTGTTTGTGAAAGCAGGGGCCATCAATCATGTTGGCCCTGCTGCTCGCCGAGCTGCCTCCTGCAGACCGTGTCACCGCTGCCCTCGGTGTCGCTTAATCGATGGCCTTTCTGGGAGCTCTGAGTGATGCTGTCCCCTGTGAGATGAGACTCCACCGGCAACGGCCTCTGGAGGGAATGTTCCAGAAGGGGCTGGCCCCAGGGTCTCCCTCTGCTGAGTATACGGAGAGCTCACAGGGGAAGCTTTGACCCACCCCGCGGCCTTGGTGTTCCTCAGACTCCACGGATGCAGCAATGGCACAGAATATTCTGTAGACCACGCTTCCTCCGTGTAGACAGGAGGGAAGAGGCCCCTGACAAGACCCCCAACTCCCTCCCTGTCCACTCACAGATGCTCTGCCATCACCTCCCTGGAGCCCACTGGCTAGTTCGATTTCACCTTTGTCCTGTTCAGGTCAGTCAGCGAAGGCCACCCAGGATCCTGGTCCTCCCTCCTCCCCAGGCCAGCCCCCCACAGCCGTGGGGCAGAGAGGATGCCCCCACTCTCCTGAATCCCCTTTCTCCCTCCCACAGCACGTCCACCTTGCACACACCCAGAGTCTTGCTCATTTACCTGGTTGAGTTCTAGAATGCAAGCTCTTGCAGTTGGAGTTTTGTCCGGAGATTTTTATCTCATGAAAAGCTTGCAGCAGCTCTAGGAGAGGCAACAGCACCCCCACGCCCTGTTTGCAAAAGGGGTTCCGAGCCACAGGCGGCCCATGTGGAAGGGCCGCATGGGGTGAGGCCGTCTGCTGGGGTCGGGCTGGGGCTCTGCGCCCCGCTGAGTTCTCCATGTCCTTGCTGACTGGGAACAGGACGAGTGAGGGGACACATGAGTCATGCCTGGAGCACCGCTGGCCCCTTGCTTTCGGGACACGCCACGGGACAGGCCAGAGGGGGCCTGCTCTGCGGGTGCGAGGAAGTCCCCGGACACCAGGGCTCCCTGTGCTCAGGTTGTCCCCGAACGCACCACTGTCTCAGCTCCAGGAGCCCAGAGGTCCGTGCGGGGACAGGGCTCCGCATCCCGGCCTGGAGCGTGATTGGGCTGCAGCGCCGTCACGGGGGCTGTGAAACCCAAGCCGCAGTGACCCGCACCGTCGCGGACTCGGTTCCCAGCTGCTGAGGCCACGCTGCCGCCGGCCTGCCCCGAGGTCTGAGCTGGTGACAGGGCCACGGGGCCCGGAGGTGTGGCCGCCGCCCCTGCTGCGTCCTGCATCCCGGTGGCTCTGTGCCCACTCGGTGGGTCTTGTCCCCACCCCCCCCCCAGGAGAAGATGCCAGGGGATGGCTTGCTGCCTTCCCCCGCGGACTTCCAGCACTCCCGACTCTGAAGGGACAGTCAGACGCCTTTCCTGTTCCTTCTTCCTTTTTTCTCTTCTTTCTCTCTCCTGTTTGAGTTAGTTTGGGTTTTATTTGCCCTGAAGGGAAGCTCTGCTAGAAGGATGCTCACTGAGCACTGTTCCCCGACAGCAGGATGCGGGCGACAGTCGGGATGAGGCCTGGGGCCGCCACTCAGCGGACCGCACGTAAACTGCGAAGGGACGTGAACTCGTAGGAAAACTGTAAAAGAGCAAGAAGAGCGGTGAAGTGAGAAGTCCGTCTAACACTTACGCACCTTCGTCAATGCCCAGCCTGTATGGGCTCCTGGCCGCACACCTGGCAGCCCGCTCCGGGCTGTGAGACAGTGTTTCCGCCTCCAGGGCGCTCACGAGCCACCTGGGGGTCCGGCTGAAGTGTGGGGCCCCTCAGTAGGACCGGATGGGACCTGACATTCTGCATTTTCAGGACACTTCTAGGCAAGGAAGATGCTGCTGGGCTGTGGACCACACTTTGAGAAGCAAGGCCTTGGGTTTTGACTTTGAACCTGCATGACCATCCTTGAACTGAGAGAAACTGATTCAGAGAAGGTAGGTAACCTCCTCAGGTAAGTGATCTCCTTGGACAAGTGGTCTCTAAGGTAAATGACCTCTCAGGTAGGTGGCCTCCTCAGGTAAGTGATCTCTTAGGTAGGTGACCTCCTTGCATAAGTGACCTCCTCAGGTAAGTGACCTCTCAGGTAAAGGATGTCCTCAGGTAAGTGACCACTTAGGTAAGTGACCTCCTCAGTTAAGTGACCTTTCAGGTAAAGTGACTTCCTTGGTTAAGTGACCTCTCAGGTAAGTGACCACTCAGGTAAATGACCTCTCCAGGTAAGTGGCCTCCTTAGGTAAGTGACAGTGTCAAGTAAGTGATGTCCTTGGGTTAGTGTCTTCCCTGGGGTCACGTGGCAGGTATACGCTGGAATCAGGATTTGATCTCCTCAATCCCAAAGCTCCCGTCTTAACCTACACACGCCTATAACTGCAAGTACATGGGTGATTTTCCTATAATTTTTCCTTAAAGTCTGTTTTGCACGATGGTTTTACTAATTAAAAGTTATAAGATGACTTCTCCTCAAAGTCACTAGACTATGAAAATTGCTCCCGTGTTAAAGCGCTCTTATCAGCCTGGGAGAAGTGAGTGAACGTCCAAGTCGCCTTGGAAGGAGGGCACACACAGAATCCGCAGGCCCAAGCTCTCCGTGTCAGTGCTCAGCAGAAACCAAAGGCATTTTACAAGGACCTGAATGTGCGGTTGCTTTTACCGTAACGTTTCAGTGCGGACTCTTTACTGTGAGAGCGCTCAGACTCAAAGAGGTTGCTGTTACCTTGACGAATGTTTTCAATCGGGTGATGCCCCGAGAGGGAGAATTCTCATCTGGACACTAACCCGGGCAAAGCTACAGTCTCTCGTCCAGGTGCCCTGCTTGTTTGCCCCCGAGCGCTCCACCGTGGCCATGCCCGGCCAGATCCCATTTGGGGTCCGCCTCTCACGGGCCTGCTTTAGGTAACGGGGGCGGGTACGTCAGGCCCTGTCCCCTGGTCTTAGGAGAAAAGTGGGTGAGAAGAGATGACCCAACAAACAGAGAACAGTGATGCAAGCAAAATCCCCAAATGGTAGAGTCCAAAGGTACTGAGGGCAGGATAATTCATAATGTTTTGTGCATGTATACCCCCTTTAAGGTTTTTTTATTTGAATGGGAACATGTGCTTAGAAACACACCTCAGATTTATACCCAAGCAACAGTATCCAGTAAAACAAATGAAGTCATCTGATTAAGCAGAGAAAAGCAAAATTCCACATAGAATACCAGAATTCCTCCCCATTTTAAAATTGGGACCATCCGGGTCCCTGGAGCAGAGGAGATTTTCTCACTGCACTGTCTACGACTGCACGACTGGACGAAAACTTTGCATTGGTAGATGAAGCCCTGATTGTCTTGCCCCAGTTGACCTCTTGCTCTGGGTGAACCTGGAAACAGGAATAGCCCGCTGCAGAAGGGCCAGCCCTGCCCCGTCCCCTGGGATCTGGGCCTGTCTCTTCTTCACGGCCCTACTTTGCCCACAAGGCTGAGCAAGGTGAGCTCGAGAGCCTCTTATCTAACTCCAAAGTGTAGATTTTGAGAACCAGGCTGTTTTTGAGAAGTTGTGTACCACACACAAGGGATCGGCAAGGGAAAGCCTTGCTTTAATCATCTGCCTCTTACTCTTATGTGACCCTGAGCTATGGTCATAAGGAACAGAGAACTCAATGCAAACAGGTTTGAACAATGGGAGTTCGATGGGCTCAAGTCTTAAAAAATCCTGGAAATAAAAGGCTTCAGGAATGATTTGATCAGGCAGTGGTTCAGTTTCCCTGAACTTCTCTTGATGTCTCTCTCTAGCAGGGGTCAGTGCTGATTTCAGATGCCTTCTCTCAGGACAGCAAGGAAAGGCTCTAGTGCTTCTAGAGCAGCATCCACATCTACCTTGTCCAGAGAGAACCTCAGAAGAGCCAGGGAGCCCAGGCAAATGTCTCCTTATATCTCAGGGCCCACCTGGGCCGGGTGTCCAACCCTGAACCAATGGAGGTTCATATCCCACAACCCAAAGAGTGGGACAAGCTGACTGGTGAGGACAATCATGGCCCACACACTCCTGGACCTGGGGCTGGGCCAGGCCCTCTAGTCACGTGAGGAAGAGGGTGGTAAGTAGTTGCCTACAATCTTCCAATAGGTCCCCATGGCATGGAGAAAGTCACTGGATCTTCTTCTTTGGCAAAACTGGAACAATGACTCTGATAATGTGGATAATCATAAACTTCTTCTCCAACCTGGCAACATTGTCATAAGAACCAAAGGAAGGAGGCAGACGCTTTGGAATCAGCAATTCCCTGAATAACGGTTAGCAGGAGCAGATGCTGTGGTTATTACTGTTATTATTATTAATGCACCGAAATTTGTTTGTTTACTGTGAAATTGGTTCTTTCAGGATGAGAGTGCTTGGTGTCAGATATCTCAATCAGGGACATTGAAAATTCTGTTTCTTTAATGTAAAATTGATATTGCATGAAATTGATTTTTTAATTAAAATTAATTTTCATTACAGAAGCAGTACATAAGGATCTTCCCCCTGTAAGGAAATGAAAGCATTAGAGACGAGCCCAAGTCCCTGTTGACCTCCCCTGGCTGCTCCCTGCCCACACATAACCACCGTTACCGGTGAGGTGTGATGAAAAGCCCGGGCATGGGCTTTTTCTATGCAGTTGTCTGTATGGTTGGTTTCTCAGGTAACATATGTACATATTTATCCTCGCACAAAGGCTTATTGAGTACCAGCCCTATGCTAAGCCCTCATGGAGGATACATTCTACGGAAGGAGTCAGAAAGTGAACAAACAAAATACACAGCAGGATAAAGAAATGGAAGGTGGAAGGTCAGGGTAGGCCACCTGGTGGAGGGCTGGTCCAGCAGAGGGGGGGCAGGGGCCGAGAAGCAGGAACATGTTGTGCTTCCAGGATCAGAAGCAGGGACAGCAGTGAAGTGGAGGGGGCTCGGGACTCACGGGTGGACTCTACAGCCTTTTGAGCAATACATGTTTCTATGTGTATGTAGATCATAGTGTTACTTTGTGGGATTTTAAAGCACATATACATATTCGCATGTGTGTGCATGGGTGTGTGTGTGTGTATGTGGACTGTGTACATATGTATGCACACGTGTGTTTGTGCTTGGGAACTGTTTGGTAGGGTCCACCACAGCTAAACATAGGTGCGCCACGATGCAGAAGGGTTGGAGCCCTCTGCCCTGCGGCCACTGTTTGGGCGGGGTCTGCACAGGGGCGGGGCCAGGCTGGAAGGTGGGGCGGGGCGGGGCTAACCCGGGAGTGGGGGGCCAAGACAGGGGTGGGGACAAGCTGGGGCGGGGCCCGGTCGTGGGCGGGGCTGTGGGCGGGGCCGCGGGAGGGACGGGGCCTTGCGGTAGGTTGGTGAAGGTCAAAGCCCACACAAAGTCTGTTACTCCTAGAGTTCTTTCCGAGTGCTTCACATTCCCTTTGCTGATGCTTCAGTCCCACATTTCTCACTGCTTCTGCTAACAGTTTTCATTATAGTCTTAACGGTCACGCCAACATGTTTTTTTTTTTTAAAGAACTAGTGAAAAGGTGTCACTTTGGAGAATTTGCTCAGGAGAATAAACTTGCCCAGGGAGTGCTTCTACAATCTGATCCTCTTGGAGGCTTGATCTGTGAGGGTCTGCACTGCCCCGTGAGTGCCTCCATCCCCATTCAATAGTGAATCACAAGAGGGACCACAGAAGAAAAGAAAAAGCTTTCTTATTTTAGAACTTCTAATAGCATTTTGTTCCAGCTTTTGACCACATTTTCATTTTGCACAGGCTCCACAAATTATGTAGTTGGAGTTGCCTGGAGAACTGTTATAAATCTCCTGGATGTCACTGTCGCTCGCTGTGCCCGGCTGCACGGTGTTTGCCAGCTGGCCGGAGGCGCTCTGAAGGCCCAGGGCACCCCACAGTCTTGCCCTTCTCCGTAAGTGGCAGCACTCGCAGCCCTGAGGCCAACACCTGGGCACCGTCCTCCCTCCTTCCTTCCACACTCCGCTTCTCAGCCAGCAGCGCGTCCTGCCGGCTCCACGGCCTCCCTCTCACCTCCGGCACCGTGACCGGCTGGCTCAGGCCACCGTCCCCTCGTCCTGGCCTCCCGGGTCCCCCGCTCCAGCCCTGGCCCCACACCCCGCCTGCACCAGCCGGACAGTCCTGTTCAAATGCGAACCAGGTCTTGTCCCGGTGGCTCTCGCTTCCCTTGGAGGAAAAGCCGAAGCCTTCACAGGGGTCCACGGGCCTGAGAGGATCTGTCACCCCCTCCCCGCCATCACCTGTCACCTCTCTGGCCTATGTCCCCCAACGATCTCCTTTGCCCACTTGGCTCTGGCCACACTGGCCTCCTGGCCGCTCCGCAAACTCATGCTACTCTCCCCTCTCCGGACTTCATCCTTGCTGTTCCGTCTGCCGGCAACACACTGTGCCCCACCCCATCCCTCCTTCCAGCTTCACCCCAGGGGCCGAGGCTTCCCTGGCTGCCTGGTCACCCTGGAACCCCATTCCTGGCCGCCCCCCCAACGGTTCTGCTTCTCGGTCTGCATGCACCCGTCTGCACTGGATGTGGTGCATATTGTCCCTCTGCTCTGTCACTGTCTGTTGTCCCGGCAGAGCATCAGCCCCATGAGGACGAGGGTTCCTTGCCGTGCTCACGGCTGTGTCCGCAGTGCCCAGAGTTGGCACCCGGTGCATACTCGCTGCCTGTTTGAGGGCACGCACGCACGCATGCATGAGAGCATGCCTTCTCTGCAGGGCTGTCTGCTCCCGGGGGGAAAGGCACTTGCTGGGTGAAAAGACCCCCCTCTTTCTGTGAGAACACAGACGGACGTTCAGCACATAACGCCGAGCGGTACTTCTGTGGTATTAAAATGTCACGAGGGCCAATCCAGAAAAACATGTCTAAAATGGCTCCATAGGGGACGATAATGAAACGAAGGTTGAGAAGCGAATTAGAGGAGGCCCAGACGGACGGCGGCCTCTCCTCCCCCGTGCTGCCCGGGCGTGGCCAGGAGAGCAGAAGACCACTCAGGATGTGCCACGCCGGGGACGCTAATCACAGGCATTTTCCACGTGGGGAAACCGTGGGACGAGTGGCTTGGAGCTTTGGGGAAACGTTTCTCCTGCCAAGGGACAGACTTACAAAGGATGATACTTACATTTTCCTGAAGCCTCTAATTTCCTCATTTATCATTTGTCAGCGCCCGAGGCCCTTCCACGGCACGTGGAATGTTTGCACACATCTAATGATCCCTTTTGCCAAACAAACGTCACAGTGTCCGCAAGGAAATCCGTTAACGCTGCCAGGGCCTCTAATTTCATCCATTAATGTCACACTGTGTGTCGCACATTGGGCCCTCCCCCCCCGCGGGATCTGGGGCAGCTCCAGTCACCCTGGGCCCCTGGCCTCCTGGGGCCAGTTTCCCAGGAGCTCTTCTCAGAGAGGGAACCATGGAAACCGCCCCTCGCAGGGGTGCGGAGAAGATGAACAGAGCGATTGGATGCCCCTTCCAGTCTCTGTGCTGGGGTGAATGGCGACCTGGGCTGGGGACCCAGGCCAGGTTTCTAGAACTCCGCCCATGCCGAGGTCAGCGGCCTGCCCCTGCTCCCTGGACTCACCCAGTGGGGAACGTCAAGGAGGGCCTTGCACCAGCCCCAGGTAAAGGCAGAGCAGGCTGGTGCCTCTGCCCCTGGGAGAGTCTGGGCGCCAGGAGGCCCCCTGAGGAGCGCTTTCCTCCCTCTCTCCCTCAGCTCGCCCAAGCTGCTGACCAAACCCCAGAACCCCCAGGTTCCAGCCGAACCTTCAGGGAGCACGCAGGTCCTGCTGCGTCCCAGGGTTCTTGTGACAAAGGGGCAGGGGAACAGCACAGCACCCTCTGGATCCTTCCTTATGAATTAGCTTAGGCAGCAGCATGCTGACGAGCTGCCTAACTTCACAAACAGAATCTCAGAAAATGGGAAAAAATGTTTTATAAGTTGTTAGATACTCATGAGTCCCAGAACCTTTGAGGGAGATTGAAAACATCTCCAGGATGGGTGTCCACACGACACAAGGGAGTTGGGGGGACGTTACTTTTACAATAGAACCTGTATCCACAGAGAAGCTGGAGGTTTACTCTTCACTGAGTGCAACTGAGACGTGTTATTGTGCACAAACCAGAAGCGGGGCACCCCAGCCACAATGGGGCTCCTGACCTCCTGGCCTCACTGAGGTCCTGCTCAGGGCATGGGCCGGGCGAGGGGCCGATGACCTTGGAGACCGTTCACAGTATGCAGAGGACAGAGACAGGCGGTACATGGGGAAAATGCCTATGCCTTAAAAACCAATTTAAGAATGCTGAATTCAGGCAGCTTTCTGCCTTTCCCAGCGTGGGGTGAAGCCTGCCTCTGTCGCTGTCCCAGCCCCTGCTCTGATAGTAGTCACATTCCCTGAGCCCTTCCAGACCCTGCTCCAGGCATTTGTCTGAGTGCTTTAAGCAAATTGGCCTTCAGCAGATTAATGCCCATGGGTGGGCTTCCTCGGATGGTGGCTCGGCCACTCAGCACACTGGCTTTGGCTGATGACGCAGGGTGGCCGAGGGAATGTGTGCACGTCTGGGCAGCAGGGGTGACCTGCTCTGTCGATTGTCTGCAGAGTTTCCATAATCGCCCTCATGCCCATGTCTGTAGACCATGGAGCTCCAGCAAGACATGAGGATTTGTTCTGGGTTCTTCAAGCTCCGACGGGCTTGCACTTCCTTCCCTGATTAGAACCTCTCCCCAAGTACCTATGTCAGTGTCCACGTGGCTCCACGCTCTGGCCCTCCCCTGCCCGTGGGTTTTCCTACCCGGTCTCCTTTGGTTCTGACAAGCACACGGGGCTGGTACGATCTTTATCCCCACTTTACAGGCGAAGGGACACAAGTTAAGGAACTTGCCAAAGTCACGGGGATGGCTGGTTCTAACACACTTCAGCACACACAGATTTGAGGATGTATATCAAGGGAATTTCAAATCTCGAGCCAAAGTGAAGATCACATCGCTGCCTCTTGGGAACGTCCCCTCCGCTCCCCAGAAGGTGTTGGACACAGTCAGTAAAGACACCTCCATCCCTTCGTGCATGGGGAAAGAGAGCACTATTTAATAAAAAGGACAATCTCGTCTTCCCCACTGTCCTGAGAAGTCGATGTGACTGTCCCATGGGCTGCGTGCCATCCCATCCACTCTAGACTCTCTGCTTCTGCAAAGCCCGGGCTTCCCGCCGGCGAGCTGGTATCACACGGGAATTCGGGATT
Organism: Zalophus californianus; assembly: GCF_009762305.2. Lineage (NCBI taxonomy): Eukaryota > Metazoa > Chordata > Mammalia > Carnivora > Otariidae > Zalophus > Zalophus californianus. Next base: position 127,303,024 of record NC_045602.1, read on the forward strand.
GCTGGGAGCACACCAACCACGCCAGATGCAGTGGGTGCTGGGGGTGACCTCTGACCCAAGGCAGGTGGTGGCCGGTTGTGGAAACGGAAGGCCAGTGCACATCTGGGTCTGAGGCTATGGGACAATGAGACCTTTTGTGTGAACGCTCCTGGAGGACGGGGGAGGAGTGGGGGGAAACTTAAACTGCAGGGACTTAAACTGCAGGGTCAGCCACCCAGGCGTTAGTGAGCAAATTCAGAAAGTGACCTTTGGAGGTCAGGCCACCGCACAGCAACACGGGCGCTGGATTACTAGCTACCTAATGTGGCCAACAATCAGAGCTGTGAGGCAGGGAGCTGGGGGCCAGCCAGGTACCCGGGGGGCTTGGTGCTGAGGCCCCCGCGGCAGGCAGGAGGGTGACCTGGGCTGCGGAGGCCTCCGTGTTTCCCGATCCTTGCTTGGTTTGCTCGCACTTTCCTGAGAGGAAGTCTGTGCCTTTGACCCCTGACCCTGGTTACCTTGCTGCTCCCACGTGCCTCATATCACCTTTCCCAAGTGGACGTGGATGCAAGGGTCCGGGTGTCCACGGAGCCCCGGAATGGAAGACAGGCCCTGTCAGGCAGTTTCCTGAGCTTTGGTCCCTCGAGCGTCACCTTTGGAATCATCACCAAACCGTGTAACTCCTGGGCCATTATCTTATTTAATATTCCCTTTACACCAAACCAGCTCCCACTTTTCTTAAATAAATTCGTGCATTACCTTCTGCTTCTACCTCATCCCCCACCCCAATGGCATCATGGGCTTGAGGGCAAGGTAGAATTTCCCCCCTAACTCACATTAAAGTGAAAAAACAACTATTAAAATAAAAAATGTGCTCCCATACTTGGGGGTGTGTAAGTTCACCAGCTGGTGCAGAGACACGCGTTCCAGTGGCTTAAAGGAGGCAGAAGTTGGGTCTCCTCTGTGCAGCAGTCTCAGCGTGGGAGGCCTGGAGCTGGTGGTGCAGCACCATGGGGGCGCTTGCCCTTCTTCTCTTGCTGCTCTGTCACCTTAGGATCTTGTTCCTGGTCACCTGGTCCAAGGGGTGCAGGTCACATTAGGCAGGAGGGAAGGGAGAAAGGGGGTAGGGGTGCACCCATCCATTTGAGGGCAGCATTCTAGCTGCATCTGATTGGGGGGAGAATTCAGGTTTGGTTTAGAATGCCACGTGCCCAGCTGAGAACTGAGATTTCTAATATTGCACAAAGTGATGATGGGTATCGAGGGACCACCAGCAACCTCTGCCTCTTCTGTGGACTCCCCCAAATCATGACCATACCATCCTGCTTTTTGTGAAAATTAGTCTTTTAGGAGAACATCCTTTCTGACACCACCATGGGGTGTAGGGATGAGCAATTCCATAAATCATGGTTAAGAGGACCTCACTCATTTCAGGGAGCAAAGGTTGCCTGTGTATTCCCCCCACACTGATGAAATCCACCACATTTCCTGATGTTGCTCTCCCAGGCACTGTGTTCATTTCGCTGATGTTACTTGACATAGAGACAAATGGGCTTGCTCGGAATTTCACGTTATTTTGTAGTGAGACAAAGACCCATAGGGCTGAACGAGTGGTCAACACAATGTGGTCTGACCTCTATTTTAGGGATTGGTCAACTGGAGTCAAAAGCTGGGAAGGGACTTGTTCAAGGTTGCACAGCTTAAGTCACAAACCAAAAGCCACCTGGGTCCCTGGGCTCTTTCCAACAACCTCACCACATCCTTGCCGGTCCTGAGTTCGCCTGCATTTGAGTCCCCTTTTGAAGTAAGGAGATACATGGACACTGGGTGAAACACTGACTCTGTCCATTCCCTGTCCACCTCTTCCCAGAGACATCCACAATATTCCTTTAGCTAGTCTACAAGTTATTTCCAATTCTTGGATGAGTAAGCCGTTCCTGGAACTTTCAAGCTGTGTTGTTATCTCTAAGTGTCTGCCACCCTAGATGAGGGGTGAGGTCTCCTATTTCACCTGCACCATCCCTCCCACCACCCTCCATGGGTCAATCCTGATTTTAATTACGTCATAATCTTCATTTGTGTCACGTGACCAGGGAGATGTTAGGCACTGCAGAGCCAATTGTTGTAACATGATTACATTTTCTTTCATATGCATCTTTTGTTTTCCCAAGAGTTAGTAATTTCCTTTATTTTTTGCTTGCAAAATCGCTTACATATACTTAGTTCTTTCTAAATCCTCCATCGTTTCATCCACTCCAGTGTTTTTTCAAGTTGTTTGGCCCACAACCCGTGGTAAGAAATATATTTTACAACAAGGCCTGGCAACACAACACACATAAGCTATGAAACTAAAATTTCACAATATAACATTCACCTTCACTATAAATGATATCCTTTGGTATTTTCTACTCAATTTTGTTATTTCACATCTTAAAATGTTGGTTTGATCAGCATCAAATCATGAAGCTGATCTCAGGCCCCACTAAGGAGGTACGGCCTGTACTTTGAGAGGTTCCAACTAGCCTCACATGGCCCTGCTTTCCCTGGTCCTCCTGAAGCCTCGGTTCCCGCCACACTCAGGCGTGGTGACTCATGTGACTGACCAAAGTTCCTGGAGACTTTTCTACGCTCCTCTCTGGGATGATCCCCTGTTTGATGAACCCATGTCTTCTTTCTTCACTAATTTTCAGCTTCCCATGGGTTGTTTCCAAATTACTTTTTTTACTGAGGAATACAAAATTTTTTATCAACTCTCCAGGCTATTTTATTTTTTCACCATTTCTCCAGTAACAAAAAATAGAAGTGGGAAGGAGAAGATTACCATAGGAAAAAGCCAGGGAGCATATAGAATTGCTTTATGCACGGTTTTGGTTGTGCATGAATCCAGTGATACCCAGATGAAGAGCCCGACCTCCAGCTGTGTATCATTCTCGGCAATATCCAGACGATGGGATGAAATGTTGCCTGTGGCTCTAAATCAGGGCTTTCACTCTTGGCTCTATTGACATTCTGGGCAGGGTCAGCCTTTGCTATGGGGGCATCCTGTGCATCACAGGATGTGTAGCAGCATCCCTGACCTCTACCCACTAGAGGCCAGTTGCATTCCTCCACCGTTGTGACAACCAAAATGTCCCCAGATATTGCCAGATATGTCCTGGGTGCAAAACCACCCCCGGCAGGAACCTCTGCTCCCAGGCTCGGCTGGAGCCCGTACCTGCAATTCTACGCAGCCTTGTGGCTGATTGATGATGTGTCAAGTGGAGCTTGATCTGGCCGAGCGCATCCGCGAGCAGCCCCGCCAGGTGTAATTTGCTGACGTTTGTAATTTGCCATCTTAGTGAAGTGGGGGACGAAACATGGACTCATGCAAAGCAGTGGGCTCAGGGTCCATCCCAGGTCGCATCTCCACAGACTCAATGCTCCTGCTGGGGGGGATCTTTGCCTCCTCTGACTCTCTACAAACTAACATCGTGCATGCCCCCAAAACTGACTCTGCCTCTTCCTGATGGCTTTAGGGGCAAATCACAGTAAAAATAATCTGGGGCTTCTGCGACTATTATCAAAATGGGCCATTTGGGGACTTGTCATCACATCTGTTTCAGCATCGGTGTCTGTGATGACGTCCCTGTGGGGAACAGGGACCGAAGCTGCAGTCGATGTGGGGACCACAGACAATCCCGTGGCCAGGATGTGTCACTCACTAAGATGAAAACCACATCACAACTGTGGGTCTAACGTTACCTAGGAATTCCTTCCAGAGGTGGCAGGAGGGATGTACAACCACACGGTGACTGTCCCGTGCTTCAGAGTAGGTCTCTCCCTGCCAGCCGCGAGCGGAGGGACCAGACAGCATCCCCGGGCAGTCAGCGCTTCGGGCCAGAGCCACCATGGTCGCGCCGTCGACACCAGCCACGCGGACCCGTTCCCTGAGGCTCGTGGCTGCAATGTCCACATCTCCACCAGCAGGGCGGTCGGTGGGCGGGGACAGGAGCAGAAGTGACAGGAGAATGTCACAGGGCGGGTTAGGGAGGATCCAGGGATGTTTGTTCGATTTGTCCTCCAGAGAACTGCCTCCCAGGCCACCCACACCACCCTTCCCACCTCCTCACTGGTCGGCCCTGCGAACGGTTCCCCCGGGGGCCGCTGACCTGGGCGGCTGTCCATCTTTGGGACCCTCTCGTCCCCGCCCTGCTCCCCCTGGTGGCTGAGCCCTGACTCCTCCCCACGGCCGGAGCCCACCTGCGAACCTGGGGCCAAGCGCATGCGCACGGAGGCACTCGGAGCCGAGGCGGGGTCTGGGGGTGGCCTGCGTGGTGGTCATGGGTTTGTCATTGTCTCTCTGCAGTTCCGTTCTCAGAGCAGAATTCGATGGCCCTTTTAGAATGTGGGTCACCTCAGTGTCATGTGTCCTAGAGGGAGGCATGGGGGGCGGCGGCTGCTGAGCACGTCATGTAATTCTGTGCCTTTGTCCCTGCAATAATTCTGGGTGTCACATGTCCCCTGTCCGCCTGAGCCGGGGACGGAGCATTCCCAGGGTCTGCGTTAGCTGGGGCCTCGGCAGGAGCCGTCGCCCCCCCTGGGCCCTCACTCACGCGGACACCTGCTGCTTCCAGCCATCACGTCCCCACCGCTGCTCAGTGCGTGGTATGCAGTGATGAGTGTCAGGACCCCGCAGGTGAGCGGGGGGCTGGCCGGGGGACCCCGGGCCTGACGTCCTTTCCCTCTCGGCCTCAAGGTTTGAGGTTGGGACTCAGCTGTCCTCTCTGCGGTCGATGGATTGGAGCTCACAAGCAGGCCCGCGGGTCTGCAGTGAGCCTTCCGATCCCTCTCTGTCCGGTTGTGCGGAGAGAATTCGGCCCCGGAGGTCGCAGCATGAGGTCAACCCCTCTGTCCGGTTGTGGCCCCGGGCCGAGCTGCTTCCTGCAGAGCTGCCTCAGGAGTAACAGAGTGAGGTTCACCCACCGCCCCTGGGACCCCCGAGCCTGTTTCTCAGGCTTCTGAACCTGGAGCAGGGGAGGCGTGAGATTCGCTGCCCTTCCCATGTCCCAGCACAGACTTTAAGGTCACACGTGGTTACACCAAGTTCTTCTCATGAGCCTTATTTGTGTGATCAGTAGTGATGTTTATCATTTGTGGTCTTCCCACCGTGGGATGGTGGGATCTGGGAAGAGGTGTTTTGTGGAAACCGTCCTTGCTGGGGGGACAGAGACTGGGGTGGCCGGGAGCCCATCACGGGCCTGGGAAGAGCCGGCCCAGCTCCTGGCTGACTCCTGACTCCCTCCGGGGTGGGTGGGGGGGAAATCTGTGGGGGCACATCACGCAGGGGAGGTCTGCTCCGGGCCAGGCAGGAGCACCCACGAATAATGCTGCGCCCCAGCGGAAGACCAGCTCCTGTTTGTTCTCTGAGAGGCCCCTGCAGGCAGGACACGAGTAAATAATGGCCTGCAGGCTGAGGGATAGAAGACCTCAAGGGAGAAAGAAAACCCTTGGAAATCTTGTCTGTGAAGCACAGTCTTTGTTGCAGAAGTGCACTCCCCGCCCTGAGCTGATGGGGCGCCCCTGGGCTTTGTGGGAGCCTGCCAGGCCCAGGGTCTGGGGATGCATGTGCAGAGCGGGGGTCCAGAGAGCAGCAGGGACCTCCGTGGCCTGACGGCTGCAGCCACTGCCTGTGCATAGGGACCGGCGAGGCTCAGGGACCCCCAGGTAGTGGGTGGCAGGGCCAAGGCCGAGGTCCCAGCTCCTGCCTCAGCGCTCTCTCTCTCTCCCAGCCCCTCCCGGCCCCTCCCAGGCCCGGCCGTGCTGAGCGCTTAGAGACCTCAAGCCATTTTGTCCCGACCATCACAGACAGGACACTGGGATTGTACCCATTCTGCAGATGGGGAAGGGACCTGTGACTTGCTGGAGGTCCCCCAGCTGTTAGGTGGCAGGCCTGGGACTCCAGTGCCCCAACCTCTGCTCTCGGCTCCTCAGACAGGATAGTCCGCCCCGTGACCATTCGGTTTCCTCACAGTAAAAGAAAAGAAAGTGTAAGTTGTCAGGGGGATGACACTCCAATGAGACATTCGAGGGAATGTGTACACCCCGGGTATTAACAGGAGTGCTCATAGCTTATACCAGCTTCTGCCCCACACTGTGCCCGGCCCTGCTCTGACCACTCTTCTGGCCCTTGCTCATTTCAACTTTAAACAAACGTATGTGATAAGATTTGATGTGACATCATTACCCCTGTGCTACACATGTGGAAATTTCTGGAGGGAGAAAAGAAATGGTCCCCTAACACCCAGGGTCCAGGAATCTGTTTCCTTGGAAATATGCCCGGATGGGGCTTGACACCTGTGGGAGGCTATGTTGTTGATCATCACTGCTCCTTATTCTACACCCTTTCTTCCCCGATCCATGCCCCTTATCATGTCACTTTGGGGTTGTCCCTCTAGATGGGAAGTCTCTGGCTCATTGACACTGAGTTTGATTATGTGATTTTTGTTTGGCTGGTGTCCTGCGGGCAGAGGGTTGAAAAGTGCTGCACAGCTAGTCTTGACCTCTTGTCTCTTACTTTCTGTTATGATAGGAACACGTTCTGGTCATCGCTGGTCCTGGGAAGATGGGGGCCACGTGGTGCAGCAACCTTGGACTCACCCTACAGCTTGAAACCATGAAAAGCCAGGCCCAGCCTAGACGTGATGGACCCCAGCAGCCCTGGAAACAAGAGAATAAGTAATAGATGCTCGTCGTGCTTCGCAGCTGAGTTTTGGGTGGTTTGCTACACGGCTTGGTTATGTCAGCCGCTGACTGCTACAAGGCTCGTGAGGGGACACACTCCAGTGCTCAGCAGGATCTGGGTCTCCTTGCCCTCAGCATCTTCCCACTAATGCACCACACTTCCCACTGCCCCCTGGAGCAACTTCATGTTAGACACTGTCCCTGAGCACCATATCATCTAACACATGTTCCCAAGGGGCAGGTGCCAGGGTCGTCTTGTCTGTGTCAAGTGGAGTGGTAACATTGTGCCCAGGTTTTGTTTATTAGTGTTTTTACTTTCTTTTCATCAGACATTCAAGGACCCATCAAGTCTCACTGATGCAGAGAACATCTGCTTGGACATCAGTATGTCAGCTCACTTTCTACTTCTCCCACTTGTTTTCACGAAGCATTTGTCAGACCTAGAGTCGGCCTCTTCCTGGGGACAGGAAAACAGCAGGGGTGGTGTGTCTCTTCTTGGGATCATACATCACTCTGTTTCCTGCTTGTTCATCCTGACATCTTTGCTGGAGAGAATCCCCCTGGGTCCCCTCCTGATGACTGTTCTTATGTGGAGTTTATGACTGAATGACCACCAGCATCATTATTATGACTGGGACTTTGGGAGCGGATGCAGGGAGCACAGCTCTGTGTTTCCCTAGTCAAGAGAGAAGAGAGAAGTCAAGAGAGAGGCGTTGAGAACTGCTCCTCACCATGCGCTTGCCTGAGAGATGCTGTCAGGCTGGGCTGCTCTTTATGTGCCATCTCCTGGCTTAGGCTGCCCGCTCTGGAGGACATCGCTACCATTATTTCCATTGCATGGAAGAGGTGAAGCTCAGAGAGGTTCTGTAGCTAGCCTGAGGGCACACAGTGGCAGAATTTCCACAGGGAAGAAACTTTGGGCAATTTGCCTAGAAGGGGCTTTAGGGGGCATATCTGTTGCTCTTTTCCAGAGCACTCTCCCTGTTTCTTTGGGGCGAGTTTGGGGCAGTGGGAGGGAATGGACAGGGCCTGAAGCCTCCCCAGGCCACGCCTTGGTGTCACCCCGATGACAAACGGTAGTCACACTCAGGTCAGAGCCGAGGGGTGCGGGCCTTGGTGGGAGAGGTTGCCATGTCATAGCTGCCCGGTGTCCTGAGTCCGGGCGGCTCTGGCTCCCCCGCAGCAGGTGCCTTGGAACGCGCTCGCTGCATGCCTGCGGTCTCTGTGGGGTTTGGAGGGGTGGCGTGCGGCCGTCCCCGCCCCAGCCCATCCTTCCTCACCGTCCCCCCCAGGTTCCAAAGGGGCTCCGAGCCTCCTCGTCTCCAGTGACCTCACCTGTGCCTTGTTGGAGTCTGACCTTTCCTGACGGAAGTAGCCCTTCGGCTTGACCTCGTGTGGGGGGCCGGCAGAGAGAGAGAGCGGGGAAGTCTCCGTGCCCCCTGTGGCCTGGGACCACCCACCCGGCTTCAGGTCCCGAGCAAGCGTCTGAGGAGCGAGGCCGCCCATCGAAGCAGCGAGGAACAGGGTGACGTCAGATGAGAGTGTGGCCCTTGCTTTCCTTGTATCTTGGAAGCATCGTAAGCGCCTCAGTGCCTAGTTCTGCGCATTCGTTCAATGAAATTCTTCGGGGAGGGAACTAGAGCAAGCAGGAAAGAGAGGAAACAGGGCCAACTGATCTGAGTGGGAGAAGGGGAGCACGAATGTGTGAGAAGCCTGAGGACAGTTGTAAGACTTGTTGATAAGTGTAAAAATGTCTGGGAAAATCTTGCTGCTCTGTAGCTCTACGGTTGCTCAGTAAAATGAAGCTACAGTTCAAGGAGTTACTAGAATCACCTCTGTATAAAACCACTCATCTGCACACCGAAGCACTGGGCATTTATGTAGTCATTTCTGTGGTGCCTCGTTTTAAGTATAAATATAGGCTTTCAGGAGGAATAAAGAGCCTGAGGCTTCAGGTTTAGGAAAGGTAGGGGCACTCCTATAAATCTGCAGCAGGGATGGAACGCTCTTGGTTGTGGACTCGGAGCTGTGAAGGTGAGACCCTAGAGTTGCAAGCAGCCATTCTGCCACAGCGTGAGAGCATCCGAGAAAGGAGCCCAAACCCGTGAAATCAGAGCCAATGATGGAGAGAGTGTGGGTCCTGGATCCACCCTTGCCTGCAACCCACACTATCCCTGGAGTTCTCTGCTCATGAAACCAATGCATTTCTTTTAATTCCTTTTTCTTAAATCTAGGTTGAGTTGTCTTTCTAGTACATGCAATCAACGATCTTGACCTCTACACACCTGAACTGTCAGGAGTCATGGATTAACAAAAAGGCTGTCATGTCCAATTAAAATGGCTCATCCCCTCAGGATTCATGACAAGGGGCCTACAGACTTGAAGCCACACGGAGCCTTTTCTTCTGGAAAAAGATGTGGCAGTGACAGTTCATTTGTCCCCTTAGATGCAAACCCAGGGCCAGAGCAGCTCATTGTAATAGGAAAAGACACCTGTGGACAATCATTCAAGGATAATTCTGTCAGAGGACAGTTGAGTATTAAGCTCTCAGGCTGAAATTTTGAGATTTTATATAAAGTCAAATGAGCTTAGGAATATGTGAGCTGGTTTCTTGGCAGACACAGCCTTGGTGACATGCCAGTTTTACACTGGAGGTGTCCAATTTTCCACCATTCTTCTGTCTGCTAAGGGAAAGCTCGAGAGAGACATGTCCTGGGTGTGGCGGCTCCCGCCAGGCAACCCCGAGGACGCCCCGTGTCTCCTCCCTCCACTCAGGGCAGAGATGCAAGAACCAGAGGCTGGTCTCTGCCTCAGTGGAGCGTCTGTTCTCGGATGACGCTCAGAACTTTGTGCACCTGCTCCAGAACAGACACTTTGTTATACTGCGTTAAAAAATAAGAATACACAGAGATGCTCTATTTGAAAATAACCAATTTGCACAGGATGTTTTAAATTTCTCGCGGTGCAGGCGTTCCTCAGGCTGAAAGGTCTGAGCAGGTGCCCGTGCCTACCCTGGGTGTGCACCCGAGTGGGAGGTCCTGGGGGGGGCCCTCTCCAGGTGACGGCTCGTGGTGCACACGTGTGGCCCCTGGGCATCTTCTCCAGCTCCACGCACACTTCCTGCCCACCTTCACCTCTGCAAACAGAACCCTGGGAAAGCGTGGGATTTACTTCCAGCTTAGGCTTAGGTTTTCCCTCCTCTCCATCAGGAACTTCAATTACCACAAGAGTTATTCAAGATCCCCAACAAAGGATGTTTATGGCATGTGTTTGTTTTTTTAACTAACAACCACCAAACTTAGAGAAAACCACCGCATAGTCGTGCAAAGGGGAACCGTTGCACATCTATGGGATGGAACGTTTATGGCTCTTCCCATTTATGCTTCTGTCGTCGGCGGCACAGAGACATGTCTATGATGCGATGTGAGGTACGATCCAAGCAGGATCTGAAGAGAACATATTCAGGCTAAACCCTTATTTTATAAACTAAGGAGACTTACTGTATGTGCAGCAAAACCCTGGAGTTCGATTTTATTTTCTCTCTCTTTTGTAGGAATGTTTTATAGACTGTGCTCTGCCTTTCAGATCAGAAAAATAAGTGAATGTCGTTAAAAGTGAAGCTACAAGAAAGACACCAGGCCAGCCTCCAGCCATGGCGCGTCACTGTCTTTTCAGCTGGAACATTTTTTTAGCTTCACAAACTCCCCTTTCTCCCCTGGGAAGCCCCCAGGGCAGGGACCCTGTCTCCCTTCTGTCTTGGTGGCGCCAGGAACATAATTAGGGCTCCATAAATAATTGATCGTCACAAAGACCCCAAAAGGAGCCCATTCACTTCACCAGGGCGGCCTGCTAACTCCTGAAGGCATTCTCTTAAGTGCATTTCATTTCTTTTGGATTTTTCTGCTGCTTTGATGGATGGACACAGAAGCCGGGAGAGAGCCGCTGGCTCGCTGAGAGGCAGCCGAGAGACAACTCCATGAATGGCAGCCAGCACACAGGGCCCCGCATGGAGCCCGACCTCAGGCACCTGCAGGACCGAGGGCCCCTCTCAGGGAACGGGGGCCTTCCCTGCCTGACCTGACACAAGGTGAACCTACCTTCCAGTTTCCTGGGTGAAAACGGGTGCTTGTCGCAAGGGTGCTCTGAGGCTCTATGATCTAAGATTCAATAAAGAGAGGGCATGATGTCTGAAAGCCATTCAAAACGAGCATAAGAAAGACGGACCCCTGAGATCAGGGAGAAGGCCCTGCTTCTGAGTCATTCACTAACAGGTGTTTACTGGGCACCTGCCTTGCGGACACTGCTCTGGGTGTTGGGACAGGACAGGGAACCAAAGTCCCCACTCTCATAGACCCTACCTTCTAATCTGAGGACAATAATAGCCATTGAACCAACCATTGTATGACTTGTAGGGAGGTGATACTTGCTAGAAGGGATGATAGAGCTGCTGGAGGAGGTTCCATACATGGGCAGGGAGGGTCCTATATGTGAGGAGGTGAGCCAGTCCTGGGAAGAGCACAGCAAGCAGAGAGAAAAGTAGGTGCAAAGGCCCTGAGGCAGGAGAGCCCTTGGTGATGCTTGGTGAGGAGCAGCCAGGAGGCCAGGGCAGCTGGAGCTGTGTGAAGGATAGGAGATGAGTTTGGTGGAGTCGGGGCATCCTGTCTGCCACACCACAGGGCCCCGTAGGCCAGGGGAGGGCACCAAGTGAAGCAGAAGGAAGGTGGCCCATGACCCGATGGTCACTGTTTTTGGGTAGATAGGCTTGAGTGGAGGGTCTCTTGGGGTGTTGTTCCAAGGCCAGCAGCAGCAGAGTTCCCTGGAGCTGTGTTAGAAATGCCAGATTGCACGCCAGTCCAGCCCAGCTGATTTGGAACTTCTGGCGTGGGCCCAACCAGCAGCGATATTAGGAGCTCTCCAGAGGGTCCTGACGCTTGCTGGGGTTTGAGAAGATCAAGGAGTGCTGGACCCCTGGCTCTGATCTTCATCTGGGAAACCAGGGAAATGCCAGAAGGGCCGAGGGTCACTGTAAGAAGGAGCTTCCTAGGAAAATAGTCACATGGGGCCCTGGGCATGTGCATGTCCTGCAAATCTCCTTTAGGGTTTCCCTGGCGGGAAGCAATTCTCTGGGCTGGGTGGCCTTTTCTTCTCAGACTTTCTCAGCATCCCTAGACTCGTCACGGTAGCTCCCAGTTGCCGTGTGCTGGTCCGGTGTCAGGTGCTTCGTGGAGGCAGGGTCACCTTGGGGACCTCAGGTGCATGTGTCTCTCTGTCCATGCCCCACCCCCCCGCCGTTCTGCCTGTCCCCAGGAGGGAACCAGATATGGCACCTTGTCGCAGGTACTTCCCCAGGGCTGAGGTGGGAGCTACTTGGGAGCAATGACCCTTCCTGTCTGGGAAGGACTCAGCTCACTGGAGAGTGTAGAGGGGGTGGGGGCAGGGCAGAGAGAGCAAGGGCAGGAGAAGATTCCTGAAGAACAGAAAGAGGCACGTTCACAGATGCCTAGGGGAGGTGCCGGAGGGCAGAGTGTGGCTGTGAGGTCCCCACGTCTGCAGGGGGGAGCCCTTGGATCCCGCAGGGGGCTGACTTGCCGAGGATGGTATGAGCTGTTTCTTCTTCTGTAGAGCTGGGTCTGGCCGTGGCTCTGGACCTGGGCGGCACGTTGGTAACTCCCGGGGAGCTTAAACATTCCGGACGCCCAAGCTGGCGGCAGACTCATTCCGTCAGAACCCGTGGGAAGGAGCCCCAGGTGTTGGTTGGTGTTTAGCCGCATTCCTGGTCTGTACCCTGCAGACAGTGGGAGCACCCTGCCCGCTTGTGACACCCAACACGTCTGCAGACATTGCCCAGGGGCTCCAGTGTGTGGGGGGGGGTGTGCCCGGAATTGACCCTGGCTGAGAGCCTCTGCCTTGTCTGAGCCCGAGTCCCTCAGATTTCCGGCTGCGGCATTTAGTTCCATTTTAACATTTATTTAAGTTTTCATATCTGCTTATTGCCTTTACAAACAGACCGTGAGCAGCCAGGAGGGCCCCCACTCTGACCCCAAGTCCGCATTGAGGGCCACCCCCGGGCCGTGTGGCGCTGGTTCAGGGAAGAGAGGACACTGCAGCCACTCATTTCGGTTTGTGGCTTTGAAGCCGCTGCTATCCCGGGAGGCTCAGAGCTTCGTGGCACGCCTGCGGGTCCCTGACCCAGGACGGGCCTTCCCTCCTCAGGACACGCTTGCCGGCTGCAGGGTACGACAGAGTTATCAGAGGGCCAGTTATCAAGCCGAACCTCCTGCCCCCTTGCCACAGTGACAGTCACCCCTGTCCCCCCTCTGTGCCCCAGGCACAGCTCACGGCAGCTCTTTCCACGTGCTGTCTCATTTACAATGAGTGGGTACGAGCGCCCCATTATCAGAGATCGGGCAACTGGGGCACAGGGCGTTTCGGTGTCCTGCGCACATTCCGAGTGAGTCGGGGCAGAGCCCGCTTTGCCAGACTCCAGGGCCGGCGCTCCGTGGGGCGCGTCACTTGGGGGAAGTGAAGGCATTGCCCACCTCGCCTGTGTCCGGCACTAGCTCGGGTCCTGTTAGCACGAGGCCTCTCGGACAGTAGAGGCGCCCGGCGGATGCCCCACTCTGTTCCATCAGCTCTGCCGTGAGCCGACTGTGTGTTACTCGCCACTGTGTCTCAGCATCTAGCAGAGTCCTCGGTGCCTGGCAGGAGCTTGTCATCGTTTGCCTCATTTGATGGAATTGTATTACACTGCTTTGTACACTTCATCACACCTAACAGTGTTCTGCACAGACTAGTTGTTTGAAAACAGTTGTCAAATTGTTAAATGTTTGGTCAATCAATAGGTTTTCAACTGAGAGTCCTTACAAGTGAATATCATAAATGACTATAAAAATGCTTTTATTACTATATGTTGATTACTCCAATTAAAAGCTTTTCCCTAAGCATCGGAGAGCACAATGATTCAGTACTTCTCATTTGAAGCTCTGGTCTATTCGGTTTTGATATATGCAGGTTTGGAAACCTGTGAAATTTATAATATGGAAGCTGTGAAGCCAATGCTGGTGGCCAATTTAAAAAATTCTTGTGGAAATTTATATTCATTAGAAATGACGGCGAGTTCTAGAATGGGATTCTGCAGAATCAATTTAAGGAAATTTGTTTCAGGGAGATAACCGAGGAGCAGTAAGCCGAGAAGCCAGTGTGGATGTGACATCCCCGAGAGACAAAACGGGACATGATGAATAGGGCTGAGCTCAGCATGTGCTGAGAGCCCGTCCCAAGGGGGCCGCTTATTTTCTGACAATTGGCAACTCTGTTAGTTACAAACGTGTTGTGGGACAAGGAGAAAATTGTCTTCAGCCCTCAGAGAATGAGACAATTGTCCTCTTGACTTCCACACCCTCCTGCTTCTAAGTGACCCTTTGGGATTCATCAGTGGTGAGATCCTTGGGTATTTAACCAGGTTCCACTATGGGCTGTGACCAATCTAGATGGGAAATATAGCTGGGAGGCAGGGGGAAGTGAGGCCAGGGAGTAGTTCTACCCTGGACACATTCTCCAAAAAGGGTACCTTTGCCACAACCATCTTGTTGAAGTATCATGTTGACGTGAGTGGTATGAAGACAATGATCGAGACTTTCAAGCAAGCATTCTGAAATATGCAATTGTAGGGAGAGTGGTCAGCCTGTGAGACTCTCTCTGAAGGGGTTAGAGGTTAGTGGCTCTGCATCAACCATCTGTCTCCCGAATGGTACAGACCTATCCAGATCCACACTGAGGTCCACTGCACCCAGGTTAGAACCAGAACCAAGTTGGCTCTGCCACTTGCAAGGAGAAAATGCTGGAAGAATCCCCCCTCCCTGGAGGAGGGAAGTTTAGGGCTGGGAGAAATGCAGGCAAGCTCTCCTCTGGTGTTCTGTGGGTGCTGTTCATGGTAGAGTCTACGGTGATTCTCAGAGCTCAAGTTTGGGACTGCTAGGTTTCTGGAGCTGAGTTTCTTTGCCAGGGACTGCTCTTCTCCTGAGAGTGCAAATACACCTTCATCACTTCTAGGTGAGGAGTGAGAGGACCATAGAGCCATGTCAGCCAATCATTTCACACCGGCAAAAAACCGCAAAAACAGTTTTGAATGTGGGACTGAAGGTCATGCCCACGTCACAGGGAAATTCCCTTTCAAGAGGCTCACCTCTGCACCAGAGAGATTGGTCAGCACAGAAAAGTGTTTGTCACTGTCTCATTCTGTACCAAGTGTCGGACACATTCTGAAGCCATCCTCAAGTTCACGGGCGGCTGGCTCTGCAAGGGTGAGTTAAATTGGGGTTTGGAAAGCTGTTAATGAGTGGGCTTAGTCACTTTCTTTGTAAAGGGAAGTCTCAAATTTAGAGACAAGGTGACTTTAGTTTGAACCCCCAAACTTTTTTTTTTAGAGATTGAGAGTGCACATGAGCGGAATGGGGATGGGCAGAGGGAGAGAGAACCTTAAGCAGCCTCCATGCTCAGCCCGGACATGGGGATCGATCTCACGACCCTGAGATCATGACCTGAGCCAAAATCAAGAGTCAGAGGCTTAACCCCCTGAGCCACCCAGGCACTCCTGGGCCATAAACTTTTTAAAACTACTTTTTTCTCATTCCATACTTCTACTTACCCAACAACAACAACAACACAAAAACAAAAACAAAACTGGGAGGGCAGAGTGGAGAAGGAACACAATACTTTCTTCAGGCTCCAAGAGAGAAAATCCCCATAGTTAGCACTGAGACGAGGCAGGAAAAGGCCTGGAAATGGGTCTGTAGTTGGGGCAGGACACAGCAGGCGAGACTGTAAGAAGGCTGTACCTTGGCCGGGGCCAAAGCTCTTAGCAGCGGGCCTCATCCCCTGCCCTCTGTCTGGGCACCTTACGGCGCATTTCCCAGACTTCTGGGCCCCTGTCGTGACAGAGAATCTTCCTTTACAGGTGACATTCTCACTGGGCACCCTGTCAACCTCCAGTTTTTGTCCAACAATTTAGAAATCCCACCTTCTTTAAAACATTTTAGTTTGCAGAAGTGGACTAATCCACAGCCAAGCTAAACCGGAGGTGGAGCTACTACAAGGTGTGGTTGGTGGGTAGACAGTGGGGCTGGGGTCTCCCGGAAGTAGAGGAGTATCACCCAGAGCCCCCTCATTCAGGTGTGCACGTGCGAATGTGGGCGTGTGTACAGGGATGTGTGTGTTTGTGTGTGTGTATGTCAGTGTGTGCATGCAAGTGTGCATGTGTCCCGGTGTGCATGTGCCTGTGTGTGCATGCCTGTGTTGTGTGTGCATTTTGCCTCCTGCATTAACACGAAGATCCTGGGGGCCAGGGCTCTGCATCCATGTCCTCCCCCTGAGTTATTAGCTCACAAACCAGCTGGGAAAAGAATAAATATTTCATCAGTGAAAACATTCAGTAACTTGGAGATGGAGATGGGCCTACAGAAGGATCACGGTCCCCTCACCACTGTGATTGGTTCGGGTGCATCAGTAACACAGGGCTAAGCCAATGAATGGTTGGCATTCCCCTTAGCTACCCGAATTGAGTCAGAATTGGGCACGTGACCAAGTTGGCTCAATCAGAGTAAAGGTAGGACTTTTTTTTTTTTTTTTGAATAGACTTTATGTTTTAGAACAGTTCTGTTTCACAGCAACCTGGAGCAGAAATTTCGGAGATCCATGCCGCTCCATGCATAGCCTTCCCCATTATCGAATCCCCCAGCAGAGTGGTATATTTTTACTATTGATGAACCTGCATTGACACACAATGATCACCCGGAGTCCCCATTGTGCGTCAGGGTTCACTCTTGGTGTAGCATGTTCTGTAGGTTTGGGTAAATGTATAGGGCATGTATCCATCATACAGATGATTTTCACTGCCCTAAAAATCCTCTGCGCTCTGCCTATTCATCCCTCCTTACCCAATCTGAGGCAACCACTGAGCTTGTTACTGTTTTTGGAGTTTTGCCTTTTCTGGAATGTCATATAATTGGATCCATAGAGTATGCAGTCTTTTCAGATTGGCTTCTTTCACTTAGTAATATGCATTGAAGTTTCCTCCATGTGTTTTCATGGACCAATAACTCATCTTTTTAGCACTGAGTAATATTCTACTGTCTCAATGTATCATAATTTATTTATCCACCTACCTACTGAAGGACATCTTGGTTGCTTCCAAGTTTTGGCATTTTAAATAAAGCTGCTATAAACATCCATCTGTAGGTTTTTGTGTGGATGTAAGGTTTCAACTCCTTTCTCATGTAGAAAATGAGGGTGACAGTGTTGGCCTCGTCAGGAGCTGTGGTGCCTCCTGGGGCTGGGGTGTGACCCAGTGTCCTCCGTGGTTTTCATGTGCCCAGCAGGCCCCATCCCAGAATCCTCAGAGCAGCTACACCCCTACGGCAGGTGTCTTCCTTTTGATTGAATTATCACCTACATCCATGACTAAGAACTATTCTTAAGTGTAAACGCAGCTCATTTTTTTCATATATACACACACCCAGGGTGACGACAGCTTTCAAGCAAAGATACAGACCATTTCCAACAAACAGAAGGCTCCCCCAAGCGCCTTCTGATTTGACATCCATCCAGAATTAACTACTATTCTGATTTCTATTATCATAGATTAATTTTGAAATTAGTTTTGCTTTTTCTTGAATATCACATATAGGAGGTCCAACCATATTCAGTCTTCTCTATCTGGCTTTTTTTTCTTTGCTCCTCATTACATCTGTAAACGTGTCCATGTTGTTCCTGTAGTGGCGGTTCCTTCTTCTTCTTCTTTTTAGGTTTATTTATTTATTTGGGGGGGTGGGAGGGACAGAGGGAGAGAGAAAGAAACTTAAACAGACTCCCTGTTGAGCATGAAGCCTGACGTGGGGCTCGATCCCAGGCTGCTGAGATCATGAGCTGAGCTGAAACCAAAAGTTGGATCCCTAACTGACTGTGCCACCCAGGCGCCCCAATTCCTTCTTTTTTTTTTTTTTTACACCTAGTGTCCCACTGTATGTATGAATAGACTCCATTCTACTGTGAATGGACATTACTTTTAAAGGGTTTTTTCTCATATGTAGGAATACAACTGCTATGAACACGCATGTATGTGTCCCTTGGTGGACATGTGCGCTCCTTTCTCCAGGGCAGATTTCCAGGGTAGGAAGACTGGGTCATAGAGGAGGTGGAAGTTCAGCTTAGGAGATGTTGCCAGACATTTTCCAAAGTGGTTGTAGCAATTTTCCCTCCCATCAACAGCATACGGGAGCTCTAGTTGTCCCACATCTTTGCTGACACTTGGTATCTGTCTTTAAAAAATTTTAGCCATTTGGTGGATGTGTGGTGGTCTTTCCTGGCTTTAATTCATGCCTCCCTTAGAATCATGATATGAAGCTGATTTTTATACATTTATTGGGTATTTGGATCTCCTCTTTTGTAAAAGTCTGTTCAAATCCTCCGTTTATTACTTAGTCGGTTGTCTTTTCCTTATTGATTTGTAGGAATTTTCTATATATTTTAGATACAGCCCATTGCCGGGTATACATATTGCAAATGTCTTCCTATGATCTGAGACTTGCCTTTTCACTCCCTTTCACTCTGTTAATGGTGTTTTTGATGAATGGAAGTTATGAATCGTACTGAAGTTTGGTTTATCAATCTTTTCTTTTATGGTGAGATTAAGAAATCTTTGCCCACCCTTGCGTGCAGTTTGATAGTTTCTGTTAATCAAGCAGCCAAAGCAAGTTCACTGAGAATTTGTCCCCAAGTTTAAATAGCTTGAAGAGGAAGCAAAAAATTCAGTTGGGTCTTCTGGCTCCAAAGTGCATGCTGGTAACAGTCATGTTGTATTGCCTTTCTTCTCTCAGGACCCTTCACTGCAAACGATTGGAATCTAGATCTTAAGGTAAATAGGGAATTTGTTGGTTCATGTAACTTAAAGGTCCAAGAGTATCTGGCTTCAGACATGGATGGATCCAGGTGCTGGCATGATATTATTAGGATCAAGTCTTGCTCTTCATCTCATGGTTCTGCTTTCCTCTGTGTTGGCTTCATGGGTAGGAAGGTTGGCTCATTCCTTCAGCAAGCAGAGCTGTGGCAGTTTATGTCTTCCATGGATGGCGACAACTATATTCTTATTTCCCATGCTCATCTGTACTATGACCTTGATATTCCTGCCACTGAGAGGTGGCTCTAGGTCCACTCTCCTTGAAACTGGGCAGTCCTGTGGCTTCAGAAACCAGTTCAGAAAAGGCACTTCAGCTTTTGCTTTGTTCTCAGGAACACTTTCCTTCGAAGCTCTGAGCTGGTAAGAAGTCCTGCTGTCTTGTGGCTGCCATGCTCGAGGCAACAGCCTCATCTGAGGTCCCAGCCGATAGCCAGCAGCAAGCATGAGGTTGAGACCGAATGAAGCTAATTCTGGATGATTCCAGCCCCTCGCTGTCCAGACGCCGTCAGCTGATGACACCTCCTAGCTGAGGCATCAGATGTTGGGATACACAGACAAACCATCCTGCTCTGCTTTGTCTGTATTCCTGACCCACAGAATCTATGAGATAATGGAATGGTTATTTTAAGCCCTTACAGTTTAGAGTTAATTTGTTATGTGCTAATACTAAGTGGAATAACAGGCTTATCTCCTACCAGCGCCATGGCCCTACGAGAAAGAGGGTCTTCTTCCCAACTGTTCTGAGGCAGGTCATCAGACCAGGCTGGGTCACATTCCATCCTAAGCCAGGGGCTACGGTCAGGAAATATCATGCTGTAATAGACCAGACCTAGATCACATGCCCGCTGGGAGTGGGGTCAGCCCTGGGAACTGCCACGATGTTTGGGAATGGGGAGAGAGGCTTCCCTAAGGAAAAATTGGAATGATATAGGGAAAAAGTGGTGGCTGGAAGATGGACAGGCGGAAATAACGGTTGCTCCTTCAGCAATTTACTACGATAAATGATCTTAATTTTTGAATGAATAAAAGCAATCTCACCACATGGTGCTACAGGATGCAGCTGGGGCCCTGGGGCTGGGCACTTTGCTTCTTCCCCACGACTCTCCGCCATGGATCCTACTGCTGGGATCTCACGTCTCCATCCACTCTGACATAATGCAGGGGATGGATGCTAATCTACCCATTTGGCTGATGGGAAGACTGAGCTACAAAGGAGAAGGCTTGAGCTGACCCCAAGCGGAGCAGGAGGGAGGAGTGGGGACTGAGCTGCAGGTGCTGACCCAGGAGCCCTTTCCTCCGGGCTAGGCAGACGGTCAGCCATGGGGACGTACTGACCTCCAGGACATCTGCAGTCATCGATGGCCTCCGTGGCTGCTTGGCCATTGGGCTAATCCTTGCCCCATCTGTGGGGAGGACCCCTGACAGGCTGAGGAAGACCCCAGGCCCAGATTCAGCAGGTCTATGGAGTGGTCAGAGCCACACCAGCCACTAAAGGTGACTCGTGTTAATCCCCAGGGAGTTAGGACTGGGCGTCCCAGTGCATCAGCCGGAGGAGAAATCCATGCCCATCGCCTCCGGGACTGAAGTGCCTAATATTTTTTGAGCAGCCGAGGGCTCGGCTGACGTCTGGGCCTCTCCTGCACCTCTCACGGCACAATCATCTCTGAATGATCCGGTCAAGACCCAAGAAGTTGGAGAGAGGCCCTGAGTGTGTTGCTCTCTGATCGGGCTTCCCTGGCAGGCCCCACTTCAGAGGGACGGCCTCTCCCCCTTCCTGGAGTGCTGGCCTGAAAGAGACAGCCGCAGGTTGTGACTTTTGCCCAGAGGCCCCAACCTGTTAAATCACTGCCATCTTGGGCAGGAGTCGCTGAGACATCGGGCTGTGCTCACGTCCGCCCAGCCGCCGGCCCCCAGCGGCCCTCGTGCATTTCTCTTCCGTCCTGTCCCTGATGCTTTCCCGGGGGTTACGGGCCGCACAGCTAGGAGGAGACGGTCACCATGGACACCGCGGGCAGAGCTGACCAATCCCCCGTCAGATGTACGTGACCGGCGAGCGGGGTGGGGCACGGGGGGGGCCAGAGAGTGGGAGTCCCAGCTCTCTTCCCAGAAGCCACGATCCAGCGGGGGAGAGAACACGTGGGCAATAAGGCCTTGGTTCACTCAACAGACACTTGCTGAGCGCCCCCAGCGCGTGCCAGGCGCCGCCCTGGGCAGCGGGCCAGGCGGTCACCGTCCTTCGCTTGTGGGAACAAAGGGGGTGGTCAGTGTGTCTGGGGGCAGGAGGGAGGACAGCGTCCCCCAGGGAAGGCTCCCGGGGAGAGGGGCAGCTGCGCCGGGGCTTGGCGGGATGGCGGGGATCCTGCCTGCTGGAAAGGGCAGGGGGGGCCGTCGGAGCAGGGGCACAGCGTGCAGGCGGCTGCGGGCCACGGGGGCGCAGCAGGTTCGGGACAGAAAGCAGTGCATCGCGGCTGCAGCAACGCACGAGGATGCTGAGGGCGGAAGGCAGGCGGAGGGCCTGAGGGGCGCGGGGGTGGAGAATGCAGGGCCTGGGGGGCCCCGCTGGAAGTGCCGAGGGTCCTTCAGAGCATCGGGGAGGCCTGGGTGAGCTTTAGCAGGGACACAAGGTGGTTGCTGTGTCCACGGTGTGGGGCGGGTGGGAGCGTGTGCCCAGGGCCAGGGCGATCCATGAGAGGGCCGAGGGGGTCACTTGGTGGGAGAGGCGGTCACCCGAGCTGGGAGGGTGACGGCAGCGGTGGAGGAGAGGGGCGAGCCCGGAGATACCCAGGAGCTAACGCACTGGAGATGAAGTTGGAGATGCGAGGGAGAGGAGGGGACAGGAGAGATGCCCAGGACCTGGCAAGGACTCGGGGCATGGTGTCACCAGCCACTGAGGTGGGGACATCCACAGAGGCCACGGCCAGAGGGGGTCTCCCTGAGTTGGGGTGGAGGTGCCTGTGAGCCATTCACGTGGACAATGCAGGTCTGAAGCTCAGGAGAACCGGCTTGGCTGGGGGACAGGGAGGGGGTCGCTGGGGACAGTGAGGGGGTCGTTGGGGGCGGTGAAGGAGTCACTGGGGGCAGTGAAGGGCTCACCAGCGTGTCTGTGGCTCCTGAAGTCATGGGGAGGCTGAGACCCCCGGCGGGTGAGCAGAGTGAGACAGGGAGGCTGCTGGACCTGCACCGTCCCCTGCGGTGACTACAAGCCCCATGGACGTGTTTGTGTCTAGGGGTGTGTGTGTGTCTAGATGCATGTGTGTATGTCTAAGTGTGTGTGCGGGTGTGTGCGCACGCGTGGGCATGTGTCCACTGATGGGAAGGAGCCTGAAGGCCATGTGCAGTGGAGGCAGGAAAGAAGGAGGCCTGGGCTGAGGGAGGAAAGCCAGGCAGGGGAGCCGTGGCCTGGAGGAAAAGACCAGAGCTCGGGTTGACCGAGCTGGTCCTGACGCAGGCCCAGAATTGAGCACTGGGCCTGGAGCACCCCAGGGAAGCCCCCCTCTGCCCCACAGGGCCCAGCGACACCCACTTGACAGAGGAGGAGACTGAGACAGGAGAGGGCGGTGACATCCCCAGGTGACACACAGAGTGGAAACCTGAGCCCGCAGCCCTCGCCCCTGCTCTGCGGCCCACTGCGGGGGAGCTGGGGAAGTGAGCGGGGTTCCGAGAGGGAGACTGGAGGAGATCTGGGGGCTGGTGGATGGAGAGGTGGGGAGAGGAACGCAGGGGAGTGGGGGTGTCGAGGTGGCGCCAGGCTCAGCGGGGACTCGACACGGGCTGTCCGCTAGGCTGCTTCTCGCGCGTCAGTGTCTGTGGTCCGCTTCCAGCCTCGTGTTGCAGGTTTATACAGCAGGAGGGAAGAAGCTGACAGTTCCTGGGTCCTGTGGGTACACAGCCTCATAGATCTGCTGGCTCACAGAGGATCCCTCAGGCCTTAAGATTTCTGCTCAGATCCCTTAGTGTTTGAGATACGATCTAGATGCCTTTTGCGTTTTTGGTGGGAGTTGGAGTAGAGGTATTTCAAATATTAGTATAAGAAGGCCATTTAATTTTTCACTCTGAGATTATAAATCATTTGGAACTCTTTGGGGACAATGCATTTCACAGAAGCTCTGTCTGACCAGCTGCAAACTGAACGTTCAAGTTCAAATGTCTCTCATCCTTGACTTTGATGTACCACCACGTGGTACTTTACTCATGAGCTGTAGGCCTAGGAACAGTCAGATTTCAGAGCATAGCACCCCGGCTAAAGGCGAGAAAGCCCTGTGCTCATCTGCTCTGGCTGCAAAAGAGCCCCGCCCTGGTGGCTATAAACATCAGACATCTATTTTCTCACAGTTCTGGGGGCTGGAGGCCCAAGGTCAAGAGTTGAGCGGGGTCACGTCTTCTCCCTTAGAAGGAGATGGCTGTCTTTTCCCTGGGTCTTCGCTTGGTCTTTCCTCTGGGCGTGACTTATAAGGACACCAGTCCTTATTGGATTAGGACCTACCCTAATGACCTCATTTAACCTCAGTTACCTCTCCAAAGACTCTGTCTCCAAATATAGTCATGTTCAAAAATACTAGAGATCAGGACTTCAACCTACAAATTTCAGGGGGACGCAATCCAGCCCATAAAGGCCATTTTCCACGGAAGCAAGGCTCTTCTTTCTTTTTCAGCTATTCCAGCCCACACTCAGATCCGTCACCTCCTGATTCTCAGAGTCATTAATCAAGCTGTGAACAAGAATTTACTTAGGACTTCTTGCTTTCAGGTTCAAGGAATACGGATGGTGCTAAGGTCTTAAGAACGGGATACTGAATGCACAGCACGTTTGGTCCAGCTGGAGAGATGAAAATATTGTCTTAAAAAGATGCCCCAACGTTCTTTTCCTATTGCCAGGAAAAACTGACAAGAGGAAGACCCTTCCTGGGGAGCACTGGAGATTCTTTTGGTCAGTAGCGTTTACCATTTCTAGTCTCTTAAGGAATATGCTGAATGTTGCCCATATACTAGTTCCAGACTTCCCATTTTGCCCACATGTAATTGAAAATCCAGCCATTCTTGTTCTAGTGACTCAGCACTAAAAAAGTCATCAATCTCAGGTTTAAAATTAACTGCAAAATGTAAAAGAGACAATTCAGCATGGGGGAAGGTAAGCAGTGAGCTCATCTTGCAAACTTAAAAGCATTTTGGAATAAAATAATCATACTTGGAAAACTGGAAACTGGAGGAAAATTCTGCCAAGTTTGTTATAAAAAACTCGTTATGTATCTTGAAACTCTTTAGGAATATTTTATCAAGTGATCCATTTCCAGCAAGGTTATTTTGGGGATCCATTTGATACCAGCTGACATGCTTCTACTCTGCACTGACTTTGAAAACCACAGCCCCTATATTATAGTCTCCAATAAAAGAAGTGAGCAGGTGGAGGCTGATCAATACATTTATTTCTATACCCATCTCATTCCTGCTTTAGATGATGGAGGAAACTGTTGCATGAGTTCTGCATTTATTTTGGAAGAAAAGAAAAGGAAAATGGGGTGCAGTTGTCCCCAACTGAACGGGCTCTCCATCTGTTCTCCCTGGTCATCCATGTGAAAGCAGATCATTGCATACTGGCCCGGCTCATGGAGATGGCTTGTGAACTT
This sequence comes from Zalophus californianus, assembly GCF_009762305.2. Lineage (NCBI taxonomy): Eukaryota > Metazoa > Chordata > Mammalia > Carnivora > Otariidae > Zalophus > Zalophus californianus. Next base: position 127,327,300 of record NC_045602.1, read on the forward strand.
GGCCACTCTACCTTAGATGAAAGCCCTATAGTTCAAGAGGGCCTGTGGCCCTTCCCACAGAGGCTAAGAGCAAACCTCTACCTGGTGAGCCCATCGTGAGATGGTTTTGTGAAGGCTGATGTCTACTTGTGATGCTGTGGGCTCCCTAGGGCTTGGTCCCCTCTGAGAGCAGATAAAAAAAAGGGCTCATTTTTGAAGAAGGGGATTCTGTGTCTCTAGGCAGGGACTTCTTTCCTCAAAGGCTCCACAGTTGACACAACTTGGGAACCCCTAATGATTCCTGTGGCCTGCAATAATGCTTCCCCTAGAAAGCTCCATGGTCTGAGAGAGCATTCAGGGAGATCTTGACCCAGTAATGTGACCTCCATGTTGGGTTGGCAGGACTCATCTGGGTTCTGGTGTTTCTGGCTGGTTAAGTTTCTCAAATTAGGTTATTAAATGATTACCTGTGAAGACCTCAGTGAGGTTAAAATTATAACCAGGCACACCAGGGAACTGGAATGTGAACAGAATATTTTGTGTTAGTAAATCATTTACAGCTGATACCTTCTATCTTCAACAGTGTTCCCCAGTGCATGGGGGACCACCACCACCACCACCACCTCCATCATCACCATCATCTTCATCATCATCATTTCAGCCACAGTCTGCATCAACAACTCTTACTCATGAGTTGGAGGATGCAAGAAAATGCTTTGGTAAAGCAGAGTGCAAATGAGAAAACATACCGGTAACAAATCAACCGGTGGATTTTTTGGAAACAATTTCTAAACCAGTGAAGATTTAGAGCATGCTAACTGCTCTTTGCTATGAAAATACTGCAGGCTACTTATAAGAAAGGGCAGAGACATGAGGCCCAGAAATAGCCCTTGTTAATGGTGAATACTTTGAAATGAATTGGTGCTATGTTTGACATATTTTGAATTTTATATGTTCAAAGTGGATGAGAGAAAAGTGAATCACCTGCAGAGAAAAAAATAAAATTTCCCAGAGTATGTTTTTCTTTTCTTTTTAAATGGGTCTACTCAGATGTGGTACAATTTGAGTCAATCCAAATCCTGCCATGCTGTCATAGGGCAGATGAAACCAAATCAAAAGAGGGGTATTTTTCGCCTTTGTTAATACTCATGCGTGCATCATTGTTCTTTCTCTTCATGAAATAGAGAATTTAAAGGTTATTATAAAGCTCTCCCAGATATTGTGCTGTCTAGGGAAAGCAGACAGCCAGGAAGGGAAAGAGAAATAAAACTAGAAGACCCGAGAGGTCCTAAAAAAGAAAGCAGAGTGTGTAATGATGTCAGACTACATCCTTGGGTAAGTTTCCTTTGGTCCCAGAGACCATCACAATTTTCAGTTGACGTGGGCTCAGTTTAGAATTCATTTCTACCTAAACCCAATCTCATCCGATAAGCTTGGAGGGTCCCCACTTTTTTTGGAAGGTTGAAGCTCTGAACAGTGTCTTCTCTTGGGTGCCCCTAGGGCAGAGCTAGAGATAAGGGCTGGAGTCAAGTAGAAGGGAGAAGTGACTCCAGGAACAGAAGTAGGAGTGCTGGGGAGAGTAACATAGAGAAGGAAGAGAAGCCAACCCACTAACTCGAGTTAGTTACTGTGTGCAGTGGTTATAAAATATGGCCACACATTTTTGACACTCTTCCAATCCAGAGGTGGGATCTATGTCCCCTCTCCTGGCTTGTGACTCTCCCAGCAGCAGAAGCTATGCTATATGAACCTCCAATGCTAGATCAGAAAAGGCCATTCATCTTCCACCTGGTTTGCTAGAACCCTTGCTTTTGGGACCCCGAGCCCCCGTGCAAGCAGTCCCCCTCCCCTTAGGCTGCCATGCTGTAGGCCCGCTGGTGGATAGTCCCATTAAGGTTCATCTTTGAGCCTTCCCAGGCAGACATCAAACATGGGAAGGAGGGAGCATCCAGATGATTAGGTCCCCCAAGGATCTGAGTCACCCCCTGGCACTGCAGCTCTTCCTAGCAGGGGCCTTCAGACCCCATGAAGCTGTGTCCTAGCTGAATTCCTGACCCACAGCACCAATGAGCATACAACACCAGTTACAGCTTTATGCCACTCAGTTTTGGAGTGGTTTGCTACACAGCAGTAGATAACAGGGCCACGCAGATGGGTAAGTGGGCTCCATCCCACGGGAGAGCTTCTCAGGAACCATGCAGAGTGTGTCTTCTCGTTGTCCGCTGATTCACAGGGAGGGGAACGTTTGCCCACTGACTCTCATCCCGGGCTGGCACTGTTTATATTTATCTTATGCCCCGTCTGGACGTTTTCTCCAGATAGTCCACGACTAGATCTTTTACTCCATCAGATCCTTGCAGAAATACTGCCTTCTTTGGGAGGCTTTTCCTGCCCGTCCTTGCTAAATTGCATCCCCTCTCCTTCTGGCTTTATTTATCCCCACGGCACCTAATGCCCTCCAACAATCTTTATTTGGGTTAGCACTTTCTTCCCCTAATTAGAATATAGACCCCACAAGGGCAATAATGTTTGTCAGTTTGCTCCATAGTTTATCGTTGGCTCCCAGAAAAGTGCCTGGCATGTACTAGGCACGCTATAAAAATTTACTGAATGAACCAAACAAAATTCATTGCCTGAAATACGTTGTCTCTTTATCATTTATCTTGCCCTGAAAGACAACGAAATACGGTGTGCATAACTGTTAATGTTTGGCAGAGAAAGATATATAATTGAAATTAAGGTTTTTAATTTTTTTGGGAATTTCAAATGAATGTTATTTGATCTGGACCTTTTCTGGGTCTACACTTTCTCTTCTCATTATGAACTCAAAACGTTGACTCTAGTTTAACTTTTCATTCCTTCTGAAATACTGGCTTTATTTCCCGGGTGGCCCCATTGTCTACTAAAGACATTTTAATATGATGCGTTCAAGGTTACTGATGATGTTTTAAATATTTCTCAAAACTTGTTTTGTTTTGGCAAGATTCAGAATCCATAAACACATTGTGTTATGTATTCTCTCACTTAGTGTTTACGTATTTCTTTAAAAAACAGCGATTTTCCTTCTGTCTTAGAGTTATGTTCATGCCTTTCTTTATTTGCCTCATAGCCTGCTGCCACGACACAAAAATTTGTTTAAAAGGAAAGAATAATTCGTGTCTGCTTCCCCAATGGCCCCTAAGTAAGTATTTTCCATCAGTTGCTATATCTGCTATTTAGTGTATGGAATCTGCTTTTATCCAGAAGCACACAAATGAATCTTTGCAATACCTATCACAACGTGTGTATCTTAGGGGAAAAAAAAGACCTTCAAACGTTCGTTATCTTCCCAAACAGTGGTTTTCAGAAGCTGAAGTCAAAAGGACCAGGATTGTCTTGAGAGAAAGATAAGGTAGAGCCTTGGCAGAGAATGTAAAATCACTTCTTCACTGAACCTGCAACTTTGCTTAACGTGAATAACGATGAGTCTCCCTTGGTGAGACTGTGCGTGATGATGGACAGAAGCCGTCCCGCGCGGGTCCCTGTGCACCTGCTTGGTTTTCGTCACCTTCCACCCCGGGGAAAACGTCCGATTACCCCGTAGCCGGGAGCCAGAGCTTCTCCCGCGCGGGCCGCCCCTCGCTCCCGGATGCCCTTGGGAAGCGTCTGGAGGCTGGAGGAGTTCCTGCCCTGGGGCGGTGACAAGGAGACCCCGCGGCGGGCAGCGCCAGTGCTCTGCTCCTCTCCGCCTGGGAGGCCGGCGGGGCGGGCGGCTGCGGGGGCGCGGGGGCGCAGGGGCACGGGGGCGGGGGTACCGCACCAGCAGGGTCGGCGCAGGGACCTCGCGGGCGCGGCCAGGCGGGCCTCCGCTGTGCCAGGTCCCTGCTCTGGCTCCATCCAGAAGCGGGACTCGTGACGGAAAGCCAGTCCTGCCCTCCTGTGAACCCTCTATTTACGTCTAGTTATGTCCCCTGAAGGCCAAGCTCAGCCGGGAGCCCATCGTCTATGTGCCCAGAACGTGGAACACGTGCTCCTCAGGCTGCCTTCTGGAAGGAAGAGGGGCTGGTGGGCGGGGAGGCGCTGGGCTCCCATCCCTGCTCCCCAGGCCACTGTCCCCAGGGAAGCTGTCCCCGTCCCTGCACTTTCCTTCCAGCTGGGAGAGGGGCTTCGGGCAGTTCCTCCTTCACCCAGCTCCTGGGGGGCTACCTCGGCTGACATGCGCAGAGCATTTGCATCGGGCACTCGGTGGGGCTCCTGGGTCTGGGTTGTTACTGGGCAGGCAATGCTTACAGCCGGAGCGGGGGTTCTGGTGCCGCTTCGAGAAAGTTACCCACGTCCCCAAAGGCGAAATGTAGACAAGGGCTCTGTTCTCAGGAGGATGTTGGCCCCACTTCCAACACGAAGCAGCACTAAAAATGCCTCGGTGGCTAATAAAGGCCCGGGTTCCCCAAGAAGTAGAACAGCCCGTCTAAAGGAGAATGTGTCCTCGATTAAGACGCGTCGCTGAGATCTTGCCATTTTTCTGCAGTAAAATTATCCCCCCGTTTCTGGGGGTGGTGGGGGGAGGTGCTGAGAGAGCAGCCCGGTGCATCCACATGGCCACTGTGAGGTGTTCTGTGCAAACGCGCCGTCTAACGACCCCTCCTCCTGTGGGTCGGGGTCAGGGGGATTGTGACAGAGTAGGGCTCCTGCAAGGGTCGCTGGCCCCTCAGTTTCCTCCATGAATCTGCGCCCGGCTCTGCCCAGGCAGCCACCCGGCCCTGCGCTTTTGTGCTGCCCCCACGTCCAGATCCGGGTCATTCCTCAGGCCAAGGCCTGGTGCGTGGTGACCGCCCGCAGGTCTCTGATGCTCACGGCCTCCTGGTCCCCTGGGCCCTGAGGGAGGCGTCCCAGCTGCTCCATAGGCAGAGCCGCTCCTGCTTCCAGATCTGGCGAGTTTTCAACAAAGCTGCAGAAGACCCCGTGTTCCTTCCTCAGGAAGTGGTGCCACCAAATGCCTGTCACCCAGGCCAGTGACCTGCGCACGTGTCATCCTATGGGCCTCCCTCCTCTTCCAGCGTATGTCCAGTCCACAAAACTCAAACTAGTCTCCAGTCTGTCTACCCTTCCATCCCCCTGCTGTCACCCACGTCCTCACTTGGGTCACTACCGTGGCCCCTGACATGTCCCCCTGCTGCCCTCCTCGCCCCACGCCCAGATCGACACTCCACACACACCCAGAGTGAGAGTGAGCTCCATTAGATACACATGAGACCCGTCACCCTGAGTCAGTGTGTCGGTGCAGAAAGGGAACCTACCTCCTCATCACTCCCACGAGGCCCAGCACCATTCCCACAGGTTCCCCCAAATCATCTGCCACCACCTTCCCCTCACTCTATCACAGCTGACCGGCCTCCTGGCTCCCCCTGCAAACCCCAAGTCTTCCTGCCGTGGGGCCTTTGCACGTGCTGCGCCTCTTCCCCAAGACCTGCTGTCTCAAGCCCTTCCATTCTCTGCTCAGGTCTCACCTCCTCAGAGAGCAGCCCTGGCCACCTGTACCTTATGTCATGTCCCCATTTCCTGCACAGATTTTGTCACCATCTGAAATGGATTTACTCATTTTATGGCCTTCTATTGTCTTTTGCGCCCACAGGAATGGCAACCACATGAGAGCCGGGATCCTGTCTGTCTGTCTGCTGTTGGATTCCCGCTCTGAGAACAGGGCCAAAGCAGAGTCAGTTCTTGATTTGCATTTGTCCAGGAACTGCAGGAGAAGAAGAATAGAATGGAATCTTAAGAATTCTAAAATAGTTAAATCATAGAATATTTGAGTCAGAAGGAGCCCTTGGAAATCATTTAGTCACGCCCATTCATTTTGCAACTGGGTAAACTGAGTCTCAGGAGGACAAGTGATTTGCTCCACATCTGAGGCCCTGGGGCTGCCGCTCGGTCAGGAGAGGGATCTGCCGCGTGTATCGGGTGATGAGTGGCTGTCGGGGCTTCTTCTCCCCTTGACACGTGGCCGAGGGAAGCAGGGACAGAGGCACAGACACACCGAAGGCTAAGTGACTAAAAGCAGGGGGGTTTGGAGGAGACGGAGCTGGTGGTGGGTGGACGGTGGCACAGGAAGCCTCGCCGAGCACGAGGAGGTCGAGTGGCTTGAAGAGCAGGTGAACCCCAAATCTGATGGTCAACCCATGTGAGGGTGAGGCCCATCCCTCGAGAATTTTCCTCACGGCCTGAAGCGCTGCTGACCGCCCGTCCCGGCCAGAAGGTCTTTCAGAAGGTCAATCAGCTTCTGCTGGCTTCTCTATCAGCTTCCTGGGCCGCCTTCACAAATCACCGCAGATGGGGGGGGGGGCGGTGGGGCTCGAAATCAGGGAAACTTGTCCTCTCACAGTTCGGGAGGCCAGAGTCTGGAATTACGGTGTCGGCGGGGCACGTTCCTCCCAGGCCAGCCAGGAGGACGACTCTTTCTCTTTTGTTCTCTGGTGCGTCTCCAGACCTAGAGCTGGCCTGACCCGTCGGAGGGGCTCAGTAACACCGGCGAGCTTCTTCTGAGGAGCCTGCCAGGCCTCGCTCTTCAGGTGAGCTCCGTCCAGCCAGCCAGGCTGGACACCTGCCTTGGCCGCAGCACTCTTGCAGGCAGCGACGGGACAAGCCAATGGGTCCCTGCCCCGAGGGGTCCCCTGCTGGGTGGGAGACAAAGAACAGGGAAACCAGCGGGGATTAGCACCAGGTGGTGATGGTCGCCCGGAGGCAGGGGCAGCGGGATGGCGAGGGAGCGACAGGCCATTCGGGCAAGGACTGGGGGCCCCGGTGACAGGGAGTCAGGGTCCGGAAGGCAGGAGCCGGGGCCGTGTGGGTGCTGGGGGCTGGCAGGGGCGGAGGGCACCGCGGTGCCCGGCCTGGGTGTGTGTGCGGGGCAGCGAGGACCAGAGTGGCTGCAGGCACGTGGGAAGGGGGACAGGGGTCAAGGTCGGAGAGGCGCTGGGACCCGTCCCTCCGATGACCCTGCCGGCCACTGAGAGGATGTTGGCTTTCCCTGAGCCTCATAGGAGCCACTGGGCAGGTCTGAGCCCATGAGTGTATATCACGAGGACCCTGGGACCTGTGAGGGGACAGTCTGCGGGGCCCCGGAGAAGCCCAAGGGGCGGGGCAGGCAGGTCCCGTGCAGGGTCCCCAGGGCCCAGCGGGGCAAGGAGGGGCCGAGATGCAGGGAAGGGAGGCTGGTGCTGAGCCCCCCAGAGACGCCTTCTGGAGGGGACCGGGCCTGAGCCCACTTGCCCCGGGCTCCTGAGCTTCCTTCCTTCGCGCTGCGAGGACGGCCACCTGTGTCATCCCGGGGCAGGTGAAGCCGGCCGGACTCTGCGCTGTGTCTCCCTCTGAGGGACAAAGGTCAGTGTCACAGCAGTCAGCTCTGATGCTGGCTTCAGGCCAAGACCCTTACTATTCAATGAGAAATCTGCATTGATGAAATTTTCATTAAAGAAACATTATCCCTTTCACTCTCCTTGTTATTCTGTGGCTTTGAGTATTGGGCTAATTTGAGTTTGATTACCCCGATGATCTGAAGATTGGAGCATTATTAAAAATTTAGATGAGCAATGATATGTCTGGACCTCCCTCTCCTCTCTCAGCCGGAGCACAAGGGGCTTTGCTAATGATTACCATGAATTCGGGGCAGCCTGGCAATTAGGGAATTATCTATAGTTTGAGGGAGCTTCGACCCCTCTGCCTTCCACAGAAATGAGCTGCTTGGCTTCCAGGGCACACAGATTTAATTGACAAAATGCATCAAAAGGAAACTCCAGTCCTAGATCCAGTTTTAGGGCTAATGAGTTATATGTTTGTCATATAAGGAAGCAGTTCCTTCCCCTTTCTGTGCCTCACAGGTGTCCCGTCTGTAGAGTAAGGAGGCTGGACCCAGGGCAGGTGCTTGAAAGTGGTGGCCTGTGGGCTGAAATCAGCTCAAGGAGGGAATCTGTCCTGCACACTGTTTCTTTTGTTTGATGAGCACTTTCCCAGACTTGTGATCTCGGGTTCTACGTGTTTCATGTATGTTACCTTGTCTAATTCTCCCACCCATGAGATAGATACCCTTATTCCCTCTTTACTAATAGAGAAATGTTGGCCAAGATGGCTTAAATGACTTTCCCTGGGTCACCTGCTCGGCAGGATTTGAACCCAGGTGGTTTGACTTCCAGAGCCAGTGCTGTAAACATTTATGCCAAACTGTTCTTTTTATAATTATCATTTTTGGAAGCACACTGTTAAAAAACAATTGTCAGAATTTCAATAGCATGTATTTTTATATAAAAGTAGCTTATAGGGGCGCTTGGGTGGCTCAGTCAGTTAAGTGTCTGACTCTTGATTTCCACTCAGGTCATGATCTCAGGGTCCTGGGATCGAAATCCCATGTCAGGCTCCATGCTCAGTGGGGAGTCTGCTTAAGGATTCTCTCTTTCCCTCTTCCTCTGTCCCTCCCTCTGTGCTCTCTCTCTAAAATAAGTAAATAAATCTTTTAAAAAAGCACAAAAAGCAAAAAAGCAGCTTGTATGTTAAAATAATTAAGCTCTTTCAATACTCAGTCTACATTTCCTCCTTGCTATAAACAGCAAGTACCAACATCCCCTTAAGATGGAACATTTTTCCCTGGGTCTGTCAAACCCCCAGTCCCAGAGTTTTCTCACTGCTGTGGCTGAGTGTCATTTGCTTATTGAATTTTCCCTTTTAATGATGCTTGGCCTGGTGCTGGTAGCATTTGGGTTTGTAACCTCTGAGCTCAGTGCTCTCTTTGTCTTTGTCTGTTGTTGGAAAGTTTGGTTTCATGAGAAAATGGCAACAAAACCAATTTACCATTTATCTAGTTAAATATGCACATATACAGCCACTCTTCAATCTTAGCTTTCTAGGTATTTATGTCTAATGTTTAATATGCAATATTTAGGTATGATGGAATAACATAGATCAGACAAAGGGAATACCTAGCAAAGCTTAGTAAACTGAAAGAACAGAAGGGAGGAAGAAAGATGCTCGAAGGCACCAGAAAGCAACCCAGGCTGCCAGGACTTGAGGGTCTGTGACTCCAGAGAAAAGTGATATACACTCAATAAGCCCCACATTCTTCGCCCCTTCCCTCTTCACACTAGTTTTCAGTTTATAAGTGCAGAGGCGTCCTGAGAGCAGAAAGTGGCAGTGCAGAGCTCAATGCTAAGTTTACAGATCTGTTGAGATAAGAGTTGGAATTCGAGGCTATGAAGAAATCCAGCATTGGGGGGCCCAATGCATCAGAGAAAATAGGCCCCTCAATGGCAAGTCTGACCTTCTGCAGCACTTTTACAAAGTATTTGCTGATTCCTAAGCTTATAGAACAAGATGCCAAGGAAATCAAGCCAAAAGGGGGGTTGCAGAGAAGCTGAGAAACTTAGCTGAGTGTTCACCGATACCACATGGCCCTAACAACACATATTAGAGTTCAAGGCTCAAAAAACAGGAGTCCTGAAAAATGTGAAAGTCTTACAGTTGAGACCCTAAAAGGACTTTCTCTAGGAGTAAGTTCAAACTAAAATAAACTAGACCTTGTAAAGACTGTCAATATGCATTAAATGATCTTAACTCCAGATTTGATCAAGGAAATCTGCCCCTATCACCATAGTTGGTGGAAGAACTTACTCTCTAGGGGAAGGCAACATCATTAAGGGACACTAAATTTTTTCAAATAAGACATTCAAAATTCATAAAAAGTTACCAAACATAATAGGAACAGGAGCCAATGACCAAAAGCAAGTGGTGAAAAAACAGAAGACGGGAAAAGACTCACAGATGACAGGTGCTGGAATATACCAGAGAAGAACTTTGAAATAATTATTATCCATGTGTCAACAGTGAGAACATTTTATCAGAGAAAGGCAATTTGTATTATTAAAGAGTCAGATGAACGGTCTGAAACTGAAAAATAAAATGAATAAAATAAAAAACCACAAGAGATTGGTATGTCAACAGTTTAGGCAAAGAAGAAAATAAGTTTGTTGAAAATATCCACACTGAAGCACAGAATAAAAACATAGAAAATATGGAATATTCTGAAACGTTCTAAGATATGTGTAGTTGAAATTCTAAAAAAAAAGGGAGAGGGATATGTTTCAGAAGCACAACTTAAAGAGATTTTGAGGATTTTTCCAAAGACGATGATGAACTACATCAATTTGCAGATTGAAGAACTCATACAATGATAAAAACAAGGAAATACACACTTGATTGCATCATAGTGACACTGCCAACAATGAAGACAAAGAGAAAGTCTTAAACTCAGCCAGAGAAAAACCACACATCGCCTTCAAAGGAGAAACGATGATAAACAGCTGACTTCTCAATGAGAACAATGAAGCCAGAGGATAATGGAAAACAGCACTGAAAGAAAAAAACCTGGCAACTCACAATTTTATTTATTTATTTATTTGTTTTTTTTTTAATTTTTTATTGTTATGTTAATCACCATATATTACATCATTAGTTTTTGGTGCAGTGTTCCATGATTCATTGTTTGTTCATAACACCCAATGCTCCATGCAGAACGTGCCCTCCTCAATACCCATCACCAGGCTAACCCATCCCCCTACCCCCCTCCCCTCTAGAACCCTCAGTTTGTTTTTCAGAGTCCATCATCTCTCATGGTTCATCTCCCCCTCTGACATACTCCCCTTTTCTTCCTCTCCTGTTATCTTCTTCTTTTTCTTTTTTCTTAAAATATGTTGCGTTATTTGTTTCAGAAGTACAGATCTGTGATTCAACAGTCTTGCACAATTCACAGTGCTCACCGTAGCACAAACCCTCCCCAATGTCTATCACCCCAGCCACCCCATCCCTCCCACCCCCAACCACTCCAACAACCCTCAGTTTGTTTCCTGAGATTAAGAATTCCTCATATCAGTGAGGTCATGTGATACATGTCTTTCTCTGATTGACTTATTTCACTCAGCATAACACCCTCCAGTTCCATCCACGTCGTTGCAAATGGCAAGATCTCATTCCTTTTGATGGCTGCATAATATTCCATTGTGTATATATACCACCTCTTCTTTATCCATTCATCTGTCGATGGGCATCTTGGCTCTTTCCACAGTTTGGCTATGGTGGACATTGCTGCTATAAACATTGGGGTACACGTACCCCTTCGGGTCCCTACATTTGTATCTTTGTGGTAAATACCCAGTAGTGCAGGGCAACTCACAATTTTATACTCATCAGAAATATACTTTGAAGATGAAATAGGACATTTTTTAGAGAAGCAAAAATTGAGAGAATTTATTGCCCCAGGTCAGCACTTAAATAAACACTGAAGGGAGTTATCAAGGTAGAGGGGAAATGATTTTAGATGAAAATTCAAAACACATGGGAGAATGAAGAGCCATAATATGGGTAAAACGTGGCATGTTTAATGAGTTTATGAAATAATAATAATAATAATAATAATGTCCTGCTGGGTTTATAATCCACATAGAATGAAATTAAACTGTGATAACAGGAACATCCAGAAGGATGCTTAGTGGTGGAACAGTGTCCTAAGGCTCTTCGTTGTTCAGGAAGTGGTAAGGTTCTATTTCAGGGCAGACTCTCACCAGTGGAGGGTATATGTCCTAATTCCTAGGACAGCATTAAAATAATAATGAAGCCATCAAAACAAACAGTCTAATTGAAGTTTACAAAATAGAATAATAAAAATAATTGACAGTACAAAACAGGGCAGAAAAGGAGAGGAAAAGGTGATACAAATAGAAAACAAATAGAAAGTAGACTTATTTCATAGGAATAATTACACTAAATGTAAACAGAAAGGCTAGAAGTCTGGTTTTGTTTTTTCATCTGTAGCGAAACATGGATCTCTTTCTCACCTACTGCACCATTTTGAAGGTAGATGTGAGTCACTCGAGGAGCTTATGGAAATGTGGGGACTCTCCAGGCCCAAGTTCAATATTTAGGGGTGGGATTTGAGAAGCCGCACTTATGATAAGCACAGACTGTCTTTGAGGGAATGAGAGCGGACAGGGATAGGATAAATTGAACACACTGAGCTTAGAGCTTAGCAAGGGGACAATGCAAACACACAAGTACACGCAGGGAATTGTAAAAGAGTTGTCTTCAGTGAGGGACCTTTGCCCTCATGCAAATGACCCAGACTCAGAGATCTTCCACCACCTCACCTACTCGGGTCTTGACCACTCGGTGCAGACCAGCTGTGAGGAGGACCCAAAGTGGGCAGGGATCCATCCCCGTACTTGTCTATTTATTGACTGATGGAGCTCAAGCACAGAAAGTTAACCCGGGGCCAGAGAAGGAACCTGACACCGTGTGGGACACATGGCTCCATCTCGTTTGGGATGCCGGCTCCCTCTGGGCTGTCTGTGCCCCCGGCCAAGGCCCTGCTGGGGACAGACACAGATGGGGAGTTTCAAGGCCAATAGCAGCTAGCCTGGTCACTGGCTCCTGGTCTCCCCGAGGGTCTCAGTCCTTGGCAAGCGAAGGTGAAATAGGGATTTCATGCCGGGGCAGGAGGGGTCACACCAGGCCTGACGGGTTGGGAAGTTCTTTCCGTGACCATCCCTGACGTGCAGGCTGGGCTTCCGCATCCACAAAGGTGGACCTCAAAGGGGTCCCTTGAGGCAGAGGCCACGTGGATTTGGGGGTGCAGGCCTGTCCCACCTCAGGCTGCCCAGGGCACATGTGCGGGGCTGTGAGTTTCTCCTGGGGGGCCTGCCGGGGCTGGAGGGGCAGCTCCAGAGCTCTAGGCTCTGTGGCTCAATGTCCTAGGTCTGACCAGGGAGCTATGGGTGGCAGTGAATCTGGCCGTGCTAATTTGCTTAACTCTACCCACCCCCCCCGAAAAAAATTAGGTAGAATACAGGTGACTTCCTCCTATTGTCTCTTTTCATTTTTACAATGATAACATTTTTTCTTTTTTTGAGCAGTTTTAGGTGGGTTTTTTTTTCATTTCAATACCATTTTTAAAACACAGCTGTCCCACAGTGTTACCTCAGTTTCAGGTGTACAATGTGATTGGACAAGTTTATACATCATGCTGTGCTCACCGCAAGTGTAGCTGCCATGTGTCACATGGACATTGTTCCCTATGCTGTGCCTTTTCTTCCGTGACGTATTCATTCCACAACTGGAAGTCTGTATCTCCCTCTCCCCTTCACCTGTTTTGGGCAACCCCTCACCCCCAAGCAGTTTTAGGTTCACAGAAAAAAATGGAGCAAAACGTACAGAGTTCTCAAACACCCCCCCAATCCGCTCCCTCCCTTACTTTGTGTGGAGCATTTGTTGCAATTGATGAGCCAGTATTAATGTGTGATTATTAACTACAGTTCATAGTTTACACTAGGGTTCGCTCTTTGTGTTGTATATTCTACAGGCTCTGACAAATGTATGAGGGTCATACTCCCCACTGCAGTGTCTTACAGAAGAACTTCACTGCCCTAAAAATCCTCCAAGCTCTGCCTATTCATCCCTCCCTCCCCCAGAACCCTCGGCAACCACAGAGTCCCTGATCTAGAGTCTCCCTAGTTTTCCCTTTTCCAGAATGTCATATAGTTGGAATCATACAATCTGTAGCCTTTTCAGATTGGCTTCTTTTATTTAGCAATGTACATTTACGTTTCCTCCGCATCTTCTTGTGGCTTGATAATATTCCATTGTCTGGATGTATCACTCTTTCTTATCCATTTACCTATTGAAGGGTATCTTTGGTTTCTTTCAAGGTTTGGCCATTATGAATAAAGCTGCTGTAAACACCCATGTGTAGCATTTTGTCTGGACTCAAGTTTTCAGCTCCATTACGTAAATGCAAAGAGCACTATTGCTGGGTCATATGGTGAGAGCATGTTTAGTGTTGAAAGCAACCACAGAACTGTCTCTTAGAGTCTCTTTTGTCCTTTCCAGACTTTAAAATTAATTTCTATGGACCCCCATAGTGCTCAGAAAAGTTAATTTTAGAAGACCCAGCACTGGGGACATCATCACAAATTCACAAAAATCTGGGAGGAAGAGAAAACCCTAGAAGCCTCCAAAGAGAAGGAATTGCTCTCACATTCAGGACGAGGACTCAGGATTCTTCCCTGGGACTGGAAGAGCGCGGTGCCTTCCAACGTCTTGGGAAATTCACTCCCTGTGTAGAGTGTGAACCACGGCCACATTATAGGTCAAGGACAAGGTCAGAATAAAGACATTGACCCGCAAGATCATAGAGAATCATCTCCTCTGCGCCCTTTCTCAGGAAGCCATGGGAGGAGGACCTGCTACACCGGCAGGGGGTGGGTCAGGAAAGTAGCCCCTGCGGGTCCCAGACAGGGACACGGGCGATCCTTCCTGGGGGAGAGGGGCAGGGTCTCCAGGAGGAATCAGAGCACCAGGGGAACACGGGATCACTGCCCCGAAGCAGATCTTGAGAGCAGCCCTTCCCTGGAGGGAGATGGCAAGAAAACCATCACCCTGTCTCCTGACCTGACGGTGTGAGCATGCTGAGGGCTGGGTTGTAGGCAGGGCAGAGAACGTAGGGGTGGGTTAGGGACAGAAAACATAGGAAGTAGGAGAAAGTCAAAGTAATTGCTCATTTTAGAGAAACAAAACAAAACAGAAATTTGTAAAAGGGACAATTGAATTTTATGTCACACAGTTCATCTGAGGATGCTTTTTGCTCGACAGTGGTAGCATGAACAATGCATGTGCCTTAGGCACCACAGAGTCTCGATTTGACTGTCAGGACGCCGGGGGAGGGCGAAGGCATGAGCAGGGCTGCTCTGTGGACTAAATCCTCCTAATTCTGTTTCATAGCGGGAAGGCAGGAGGTAACAAACTAGCAAAATAAACGAGCAGCTACGTAAACGTATTACTCAGGAATACGGAAGTAGATACTCCTAGAAACACTAAAATTGATGAAAATGGTTGTTTCTGGAGCACAGAAATCTGTGGCAAGGGGTGGGGCAGGGTCCTGCAGGTTTTTACTCCCAGCCCTGTAATCCAATAATCTTCTTTGACTTTGATAAAAAATTATAATTAAATTAAAAAGAATAGGTATTTTGGGGTGTAGGTTTTACATATAAAGAAAAACGTGCTGTGTCATGGTCCTAATTGCTTTTCTTCCTCTAAGATATGGTTTTGGTTCTCACGTTGACACATGTAGTCCGACCTTTTTTTTGTTCACTCTATCGTATCCCTTTGCGATATCACCGCCACTGTTCTTGACCCATTTGCCCGATAGACATTTGGGGATCTTCCGGAGTGTTCCCTCTTATGGACAGGCCTGCAGTGAGCATCTTGGTGTGTGTATGCACATGTGTGTTTTCCCCAAGTTCGATTCCTAAGACCATCCTTGCTCGATTGGAGGTGTTCATGGGTAATGCCAACTCGCCCAGCACTTGTCTAAAGAGCCAAAACATCAACAAAACATTTTTTGAAAAAATCTATCTGAATCAAGCTAGATTTTCTTTTCTTTTTTTCTCCTTTTACTGAGGTTTCTATGGTTGACTGCTTCCACCATATGTCTCCTCAACCTCTCTGTACCCTTTATTTATTTCTCCCACCAACACTGACTGATTGCTCTATTTTCCAGGCCCTGGCCGTGACACCGGCCACATGGTGACAGAGGGCACAGGCTCTGTCTTTGAGAACCCGAGGCTGGGAAAGAGACGTGTGAAGAGATGATTAAGGGACAGACAAGGAAGGTCATGGTGAAAGAAACAACAGCTGTGGGATCACAGGCCTGAGTGACCGCCTGGCCTCCTTCTCAGGGTGTCTCTGTCTCCCTCCCTCCAGCAGCTCTGTCCAGAAGCCTCTGAACCAGAGTCACCTCTCCTTCCTCTCTCTCTGTCCTCCCAACCCCAAATTGGCAGCACACCCTCCTCCTCACGCATCTCTCTGCCCTTGCCTGGCTGCTTCCAGACTATCTGTTCCCCACAGGGGCCCCAAGGGGCCTGCCCACAGGGGAATCACATCTGCTACCCTTCAGCTCAAGGTGGCCAGTGGCTTTTCATTTCCTTCAGAGTAAAAACCAGTGACATTACAGGGAGTTATGGGCTGAAGTTCTGTGTCCCCCCCAAACTCATATTTTGAAAGCCTACCCCCCCACCATGATGGTATTAGGAGATGGGGCCTTTGGGAGGGGGTTGGGTCCTGAGGGTGGAGCCTCCATGAGTGGGATTCGTGCCCTTACAAGAGTCACAAGAGAGCTTGCTCCTCTTCTCTCTGATCTGCCACGTGAGGATACAGGAAGTCTGCAGTCTGCCCGCTGGGAGCAGCACCAGAACCCTCCTATGCCGACACCATGATCTCAGACTTCCTGCCTCTGGAACCGTCAGAAATAAATTTCCGATGTTGATAAGCAACCTCATCGATGGTGCTTTGTTAGAGCAGCTCCAACTGACCAACACACAAAGATCCTCAAAGGCCCATAGGATCTTGTTCTTTCCTCCACATTTTCTGTCCTGGAGTATGACACCAAAGAGAGACAAACAGAGATAGTTTGTTGACCGGAACACAAGAGGAGCTTGCCTCTCCAACCCAAAACAGCCAGAATAGAACATTCTTTTCCTTAAACAGTGACCAAGTGCGTGAGGAGATCCTGGCTCTTGTGATCACTGCAAACATCGTTATTCTAGAACAGTGAGTGTGTTAGGACTATTGCGGGCTTGTTTGGTGTCTCGACTCAGTAATTATACTGTTCTGAGTGGTAGCTTTAATACAGGAAGCAGGTTACCACCAGTTTCTTGTTTTCCAAGTGTGATGGAAACACAAAATGATGGAGACTCCCTGTCCTTGGTCACCCAACATGTGGAATGAAGGGGGACTTGATTCCCTTAAAGACAGCCTCTGAGGAGACAGTCCAGGCTGGCGAGAGCTGACATGAGGCTGAGAGGGTCTCTGTAGCCAAGCCGAGTCCAGCTTGGGGATGAAGAGCCCTGCTCCACATGCTTGCGGCTCAGCTGGAAGGGAGCAGGGACAGGGTCCCACCTGTGTAGGACCAGGTCCAGGCCTGAGGACAAAGTGGAGGGCTCCTGACAGGACAGCTGGAGCAGTATTGTTAGCTGGTTCCGTGTTCCTGTCATGGAGCCTGAGGACAGAAGACAGAAAGCCCAGCAGGGCTTTTCAGCTTCCATGCGGCATGCCCAGGGGCCCAAGCTGCTTTTTGTCTGGTTTTCTTTCTTTATTAGGGAATGTTCTATAATGACTAGAGCCCACTTAGAGCAATATGGATATTTTAGGGTTTTTTTTTTCAGGTTTCAATTTTAATTTCATAAGTAATATAAAAATATATTTTATTAAAATGGAAATAGTTTGGAAGTATACAGGGTAAAAATATCCCCCTCTTCCACAATTCCACTCCCCTTCTCATATTAAACTCTATTATTATTTCAATATGAATTCTTCTAGCCTATTTTGTATGCACATACTTCTAGAAATGTGGGCATGCAAATACACATATGTAGATACGCATGTATGTAATTATTCTTTACTTACTCTTCACAAAATAGATGCTTTGGTTGTAATTCTCGTAAGTACATATTGGCCCACCTCATTCCTTTAAGTGATGACATAGTAATGCATAGTATGGATGAACCATTAATCATTGTGTTGTAAATATGTGGGTATTTCCATTTATTTGTGTATTCATTTATTCATTTATTTTTGCTGTTATTAATATTACCATAGAGAACATCTTTGGGCATATATTTTTAAATATTTAATGGCATCCTTCGTTATGCAGAAGTTTTAAAGTTTAATGTAGTAAATTGCAAGAGAAACTCAACTTGAACCAATATGAGCAATTCATGTAACTGAAAAACTCAGAGGTCAGTCTCCAGGTACTGATGGATCCAGGGGCTCAAACAGTGTCATCAGGATCCTGTTACTTGAGCTCTGTTCATCATAGTGTCACCTTTGGGCTCTCTGGAGTGATGAAGGGGCCTCCGGAAGTTCCCAAACCAGCCATATTTCTAGTCCACTTAAAAAAAAAAATTCACTAGAATAATGAAGGCTCAGTCTAGAAATAAGTTTCAACACAAGTGCCCCTCCCCCAACACATAACAAGAAGGCTAACGGTAGTTTAGCTTTGAGAGTGATTCAGTAACACAAAATGTGAGGTACGGGTGGATTTCTATGTAATTCTGTCAGCCTCTCAGGGGTAGTCCTCACATGGCTGCTGCATCCCTAAGCATGTTGCGTTCACACACAGCCCGCAATGAAGCAGGCGAGGAAACCTCTTGTGCAACATGTCGCCCTTTTACTGTATCTGGCAAATCTTTCCCAGGACCACCCCCTCCCTGCCCACACCCCCCAACAGGTGCTACCTTGGATTCCATTGGCTAGAGCCAGTCAGGCGCCCAGGACTCACTGCAAAGAAGGATGGGAGAACAAGTAACGGGCCCCCTCTAGACTGGGGGCTGGGCTGTGCCGGCAGGAATAAAGGGTGGGGGAGCTGTTGGGTCGACATCCAGCAGCACCTGCCCCCGGGGAGCATCTCTCCCAGTCACTCCTGATCCAGAGATGGGATTCACTCAGCCTGGACCGTGTCACGTGCTTGTCTTGTCCCCACTCCTCTCTTGTCTTGTCATGTGCTCGTCCGGAACCACTTCCCGGTCTGGGGGATTTGCCAGCTGATTGGCCGGGGCAGGTTGCCTGACCACCCTTAAACCCCGATGGGGAGCGCATCCTGAACTCCGTGAATGGACAGTGGGAGAGTGACTATTTATTGGGGTACAGTTACCAGAAGATGGGGGGCGGGGAACGTGTGCTGGAAACTCAAAACAGAAGAGAGAGGAGCTCCACGAACAGATAATAATCACTGTTCAGAATACTGCCAATTTCTGAGAGTGAGTTTCTGGTGAGTTTCCGCACTTTCTCTCCACTCTGTCATCCTCTCGGGAGTGAACGGTGAAAAAGACTTGCTAATGAGTTCTTTTCCTTTTCCTCTGCATTTCCCTTGTTCTCACCCCTTCACACCTGTGCCAAATCTCCCTTTGTCTGTTAGGAGAGAATTCAGGGTCACTGTTGGCCAAGTTGAGTGCCCATTAAAGCCACAAATATCTTTAAAGACCTCACTTCCAGCCTGTGCCTCCCCAGGGCCTCTGTAGAGGTAGGTGTTAGAGTGAAGGTTAATGACATCTCCCATCTTCTATCAGAAGTTCTATTTCTGCTGTCCTAAATGGAAGACGTCCAATGTTGCTTTAGTCTCCCTACCTACCTATTAGCAGCTTTTGAAGAGTCAGAGCTGCACAAAGGCTTGAAATTGGTGAGTTCCAGCATGGGCTCAGAGACACAAGCAATTTGAATGTTCACAGCTTTAAAATGACTTGGCAGTCTGTTTATAAAATGTCCTGTGGTCTGAAAGGAGGTGAAAACATGCCGCATACGTTAGTGATCCACTGATTGTTTCTGGAGCTAGGTAACCTTGTGACCAAATTGAGAGAATGGATCAGACCTGAGCAATCAAACCAGCCATTAAGAATCCCGCCTCGTTCCCAGGCCTGCTGTACCTCGGGATTCCTGGGGAGAAAAATGAAAGGGAAGGAAGTTTAGCCATAAAAGCAGGGGACGTGTAATCAGGCTGGACAAAGGTTGGTGAGGTTGAGGGCTGTTCATTGCACTGGTGATCTGTGACTTTCCCTAACCCCCTCCTGGGTTAAGTATAGGGGAGCAAAATGCAAAGTGACATCGGGGCTCGGAGACCAGAAGACACCGTGCAAGGTGTCTGTCCTGCCATCTCCTGCCGCTGCAGATCTCAGCACAGCAGAGGTACACGCGTGTGGTCGGGGCAGATATGGAGGAAAGACCCTCTCAGTTCACCTCTCCTCAGTAAGAGGTCCCGTGTCTGTGAGTTCCTTCAGGTCAGGTCTGCAGAGTCCCTGTCCCCAGGCCAGCCACTAACCGTGACTGTCTAATTCAACAGCAATGTCATGGGGAGAGTGGATGGAAATTACTGGAGCTTTATATTAAACCAGGGGCGATGGATTAATAAGTGGTATTATGTATTTAACCTCAGGCATATTGGGTATTTAGATGAAATTTTATTTAGCAGAAAGTTCATTTTTACTACTAAAAATGAAAGCACAATTTTGTGGGATACATCCTTTGTCTAAAAATCCAAATTTGAGGAGTGCCTGGGTGGCTCGGTTGGTTAAGCATCTGACTCGATTTTGGCTCAGGTCGTGATCTCAGGGTTGTGAGATGGAGACCTATATCAGGCTCCATGCTGGGCGTGGAGCCTGCTTAAGATTCTCTCTCTCTTCCTCTCCCTTTGCGCCTCTCCCCACCCCTCTCTAAAAACCAAAACAAAACAAAGCAAAAACTCTTAATTTGAGAAGCACCTACATATATTAGAGATGTGAAGATGCTCATTGAAGTGCTGTTTGCCGTACAAAAAACATCAGGAAGCGTACCAGCTTCTCATCCCTGTACGTGTAACAGATTACCATTTTTTAAAAAAGATTTTATTCATTTATTTGAGAGAGAGAGAGAGAGAGAATGAGCAGGGGGAAGGCAATGGGAGAGGGAGAAGCAGGCTTCCCACGGAGTAGGGAACTGCGTGTGGGGCTTGAGCCCAGTACCCTGAAATCACGACCTGAACCAAAGGCAGATACTTAACTGACTGAGCCACCCAGGCACCCCAGGAACTTGGTGTCTTAAAATAGGAATTCATTCTCCCGCAGTTGTGGCGGTCAGGAGTCTAGAAAGAATTGGCAGGGCTGCTCTAGGGGAGAATCCACTTCTCTTCCTTTTCTGGCTTCCAGATGACACTGCGTTCCTTGGGTCGTGGCCCATCCCCCACGTTGATGCCCAGCCAAGCAGATCTTCCCATCTCTCTCCACTTCTGAAGTCACATCCCCTTTTCCTGACTCTGACGCCCCCACCCTCTTATGAGGACCCTTGAGATGACACTGGGTCCACCTGAGTCATCCAGGTTGCTCTGCCTATCTCAAGACCTTCAAGTTAATCATGTGTCCAAAGGCCCTTTTGCCATGGAAGGTAGTGTATTTGCAGGTTCTGGGGATTAGGGTGTGGACAGCTTTGGGGGCCTGTTACTCAGCAGACCACAGAAGAACCTACATCCGTCAGGATAGACAAGGTGCCGCCCCAGTAAGAAACAGCCCCCAAACCCCAGGGGCTTAAACAGTGAAGATCAATTCCCAGTCATACTCCACAACCCTCTTAGGTGGAAGCTCTGCTTTATGTCATCCCCACTCAGGGGCCAGGTGAGAGTGGCGAATCAGGCAGGTTCTTAGCGTCTGCCTTGAAGTGAGATGTGGGACTTGTGCTCACATTTCACTGGTCAAAGTAAGTCAGGTGACCACGACGGCCTGCAGAACAGGGCAGAGAAGGGCAGTTATGCCATCTGCTTAGAGGGAGGAGAACTGGAAACAATCTGAAACGAGTGGCCACCTCACAACCTAGATTCGCATTCCTCAGAGGAGGCAGTGTGACCTGGGGTTTCTCTGCACCATGAATACCATTCAGCAGATGTGGGGGTGAGGGACCTACATGCAACAGGGTGGAGAGACCTCTAATGCATGTACCTGAGGGAGAAAAAGCGAGGGGCAGGACCTCATGTGATGGGAAGGATGGTCTGTGTAAACATGTGCCCACAAAAATACCATCTGGTCTCTGTGGGGAGTCATGTCTGTAGTACCTGGGCATCCATTCTGGAACCAGCCCACTGAGAGCAGCATGGTGACCACCTCTAAGGAGGAGGGGCCAAGCCCAGGACTGGGAGGGAATCTACCTGTATTTATAAGGTTTTCATTTTTTAAAAAGGAGACCACTTTTAATATTTCTTATTTAAATAAAAAATAATTTTAACTAGATTTTTCCATAGCCTGAGGAGAACACAGAGACCCTGACTCCCATCCCAGGGCTTCACCCAGAACCGAAAGCCCCAGCCTGCGGTAGGGGTGCCAAGACTCAGCCCAGCCACTTACTTGCTCTGTGTCCTTGGGCAAGTCACTTGCCCTCTCTGTGCCCTAGTTTATTTTTTCACCTATGAAATAAGATACAGTGGTAAAAATTCTCCAACATGCCCATTGCCCCTCCCTGTCCTCTTTCAAGGATCAAACTAGGTGTCACATATGAAAGCATTTTGCACAGTTTTGTATAAAACACTCCAGAAATTATTTTATTATTAAGTAATACATTGCTATCTAAGTATTAATAATGAGACGATAGTTATCCTTAGTCATCCAACTGCATTACTAACATTATTGATAATTATTATTAACATATCTAGAAGCATGATATAAATGTATAACTAGAATAAAGTTCAGGTCAAGAACATCGACCTCTCTGGGACAAACCACCCTGTCTGTAAACTCAGCTACTGCTCAACCCAACTCTCCGAATGTGAGTGCAGTTCCCCATGGAGCCACTACCCTGGGCCAGGAACATTCTGTGAGCTTCCTGTGTCTGCACAGGTGGAAATAGCTGAGACTCTGGCGGGTTGCCATCTGCGCAAAGGTGAGTTTTGGAGAGCCCCCGCGGGCCTCACCCTGGACTGGCTGAGCCGCTGCTGAAACGGGGAGGCCCCCTCTGATCCTGGAAGGAAACCCTGTAGGGCCGCAGCTGCCTCAGATCTTGGGCTTGGAGACAGGGAGGGGGCACGAGGGAGCTCTACCTAATTTAAGCATCCTCAGTCCCTCCCCATCCACCGCTTTTTTTTTTCTTATTTTACACGTTGGGTGGGGTTGACCATGAGCCGATGCACCTTCTCCTTGATTGTGAATAACGTCCCCGAATCCCAGTTGCGGCATCTGGCCGCACGGAGTCTGGGTCCCGCGTGGCACCCATGGGCTGGCTGGTGGCAAAGCAGCTGCCATTGCAGATAGGGCCCGTGTCTCCCTGTGCCCAGCCCCGAGCCCCCTGGCCCACCTGGTTCTCTCTACGCAGAACCTGCCTAGTGCCAAGGGCATCGGAGCGGGCCCCCTCTGGCTTAGAAGTGGCTTCCCACCGCGGTCATGTCTGAGCTGGCCCTCCACGTGTGGGCGGAGCCAAGGGAAGGGCCAAAGCTCGTGAATAAAAAGCACAAACATGCGGGTGGATGACACCAGTTAGAAGGATTATGCCCCGGCCATCATTTAAAAAGTATTCTTTTAATTTTGAAATATTTTGAACAGATAAAAATAAACTCAGCCAAGTGTTAAAACAGAGAAGAGGCTGATTTAGAAATGCGGAAAGATTCACAGTCTCAATATTTCTGTTAAGTTCTGGGATCCATTGAAGAAAAGGTTGCTGGTAAGAGTTTCTACAATTTCATGAACTCTGGGGGGTCAACTAATATAAATATGCTCTTCCTCTTTTTTCCTCTTTTATTTTTAAAAATTTTAAAAAGATTTATTTATTTATTTGAGAGAGAGAGGGAGCGTGCAGGTAGGGGGAGGGGTAGAGGGAGAGGAAGAAGGAGAATCTCAGGCAGACTCCCCAGCTGAGGGCAGAGCCTGACGTGCAGCTCCATCTCACAACCCTGAGATCATGACCTGAGAGTTGGCTGCCTCACGGTCTGAGCCACCCAGGCACCTCTTTCTTCCTCTTTTAAAAGAAATCAAGTGATTTGCCCTTGGCCCCATCCCCTGCCTCCATTGCATTTGGGTTCTTGGGAAGAGCCCACATCTCAGGACCTGCAGAGAATTCCTTTTCCACTGTCCCGTGTGGCATTGTATGACTCAGGCTGGGACAACGACCCTTAGCTGTGGCCTCCATTGAGTGATGGTGGCTGTGTCTCACCTGACACTGGGTCCTTGGCAGGCAGTTCCCTCCCTCCTGGCTCTGGGGTGGGCCTCTCAGGGGACACTTGGTCTCCAAGCCCCTCCAAGCTGCCATAGCATCAATCTTTCAGACCCCCCAGATTCAGGGCTTGAGGCGCTGCCACTGTTAATGTCCCAGATTTCAGCCGTCACTGACACAACAAGCCAACAACTAGGGGACAGAGTAACATGCATAGAAGCACAGGGTGACATCGGGTGGTGGAGCTCGTGACTCTGGAGACAGGCAGCTTAGGTTTGAATTCTGATTCTGCTGCTTCACTGTGGGACCTGGGGCAAGAGAACCCCCCCCCACCCCACATGGCCGGGGCTCTTGTCTGCAGAGTAGGAGAGTAAGCGTACCCACCCCACGGGGTTGATAAGTGGCTTCAGCGAGATACTGCTGAGAAGCTGGCTTGCAACAGGGGACATATCATATAAGGTTTGTCAAGAAAACCCCCAAGTTGGCTTGTCTCCTGTGTGTTACTGACCCTCGGTTGGCCCCTAAAGCAGAAAGGCTTCTCATCAGTGTTGTTTCACTTCTTCAACCCAGGGAGAGGGCAGATGGGGTCCCTGTCAAGGGCCACACAGCTGGGGTGTAGGCAGTTGGACTCCAGCCCGAGTCCCGGACCCGACTCCAAACCTGCATCCCTCCCACTCCCCCACCCCCGTGTTATTCCATCACTCTAAAAAAATAAATAACAGAGTCAGGCTGAGCTAGCTGGACGCCCTCCGCTGTTTATTTTCCAGCATCTGCTTCATAAACCGTTGGGCGTCCACGTTAATTTTCCTTATTGCTGTTAACCTCGCCTTCCAATTATGCAAAATGTTCAGGCACAGCAGCCCCTTATTACTGGGGCTCCGTCTTTGGCTGACATTTGCTGGTGTGTATCTTGGCCTTGACTGACAAAGGCAGTGACTTCTCACGTCGACCTCATTTTCTTCAAAGTGCAAACGACTCCATGACCAGATGGGTGTCTGGGGGGCCCAGGAACTCCAGAGGTTGTAGAGTAGGCAAAGGAATACTTAAAAAAAAAAAAAAAGTCAGGGCCAAAACTCGGGACCAAGGTTTACTTGGTTTCTTCAAAAAAACGTACAGATTGGGAGAAACTAAAAAAAAAAAGGTTTCATGGAACTCTGTGGTTTTGGCTCTTTTCCTTTTATGGACACTCTAAAGTTCACATGGCCCATTTCACTTGGCATCTGAGGCTCCCATGATGGCTCTGTTATGCCTGGTTTCCCAATTAAACACTGAGTCATTCATTCTTTCAAGATCTAGTTATGACCGTCTATTATGTTTCAGGCACTGTTCTAGGTTCCATGTATATCGCAGATGATTGGTGAAAATCTTGACACTCTGGAGCTCATCTTCTGGTCAAGGACCAATCAATAAAAAGATGACATGTATCTAGAATGAATCAGGAGGTGGCTGGTATTAAGAAGGAAAGTGTGGCAGGGAATGGTGGGGCTGGGGTGCAAGGGGGGCTCCTCAGAGGAAGCTGACATGGAACAGAGACCTGAAAGCTGAGAGGGAGGGATACAGGCTAATGTCTGGGGAGGGAGTGTATTCCAGGCAGTGGGAACAGCAAGTGCAAAGGCCCTGGGGCAGGAGCATGTCTGGCATGTCTGAGCAGCAGAAAGGAGTGCCCAGTGTGGCCACAGCAGAGTGAAGGAGGCAGACGGGTGCCCAGAGAAAGCCAGAGGGGTGGGGAGACCAGACCACACCGGGCTTTGTAGGCCATTGTGAGGATTTGGATTTTATCTGATTGAGGAGGACTTGGGAGGATTTTGAACAGAGGAGAGTGTATTAGTTATCTATTATTGTGTAATTTGTTACTGTATAGCAAATGACCACAAATTTAGTGGCTTAAAAAAACACAAATTCATTTTCTCAGTTTCCGTGGCCTGGGAGTCAAACGCTTTTAGCTGGATCCTCTGCTCAGGGTCTCACAAAGATAAAGTCAAGATGTCAGCTGGTTGCAACCTCATCTAGAGTCTGCATTAGGAAATGGTCTGCTTCTAAACTCCCTCAGATTGTTGACAGAATTACTTTCCTTGTGGCTGAAGGACTGGGGTCCCTATTGTCTGGCTAAGTCTTAGCTCGACGCCACTATCAGCTCCTGGAGCTTGCCCTCAGGTCCTGGTCACCTGTCCCCCTCCATCATAGCTCATATCCTCCTTCAGGAAGATCCTAGCTCCTTTAAAAGGCTCACCTGATTAGGTGAGGCCCATCCTCTCCCTTTTGATTAATTCAAAGTCAATGGATTAGTCACCCAATCATAGGGTGATAGCCCATCATCTTCCCAGTTTCTGCCATACTCTAGGGGAAGGGATTACATTCCAGGAGACAGAAAATTGGGGACCCTCTTAGAAGCCTTCTTGTGACAGAGTGAGCAATTTGACTTACAATTAACAGGATCAGTCAGACCATCGTGTTAAGAGCAGACTGGTGGAAAGGCCAGGGCAGGGGGCAAGGGCAGATCCGGGGAGATCAGTGAGGGAGCAGCCACTTCTTTTTTTTTTTATTAATTTTTTATTGTTATGTTAATCACCATACATTACATCATTAGTTTTTGATGTAGTGTTCCATGATTCATTGTTTGTGCATAACACCCAGTGCTCCATGCAGAACGTGCCCTCTTTAATACCCATCACCAGGCTACCCCATCCCCCCACCCCCCTCCCCTCTAGAACCCTCAGTTTGTTTTTCAGAGTCCAACGTCTCTCATGGTTCCTCTCCCCTTCCGACTTACCCCGACTTCATTCTTCCCCTCCTGCTATCTTCTTCTTTTTCTTTTTTTTTCTTAGCATATATTGCATTATTTGTTTCAGAGGTACAGATCTGTGATTCAACAGTCTTACACAATTCACAGTGCTCACCACAGCACATACCCTCCCCAATGCCTATCGCCCAGCCACCCCATCCCGCCCCCCCCCCCCCCCCACTCCAGCAACGGGAGGAGCCACTTCTAACAGTGGCTTTGACCAAGGTAGTAGCGATAGGGTGACAGAAATGGCTGAAGCTTGAGGGAGCAGGCAGCCGGCGGCGCGGGGGGGAGGGGGCCCGGTCCGGGAGTGCGGGAGGCAGGGGTAGAGGGAGGTGGTGGCAGCGGCCAGCGGACTCGAGTCGTAACCGGGGCCGGGGCAGACACCTCTGTGGAGCGAGGCAGTAGGAGCACCGAGTACCAGAGGCAGCACCGGGATCCCCGCCTCAGGCGAGGGGGGCGCCGGACCGGGAGGAGGGGAGGAGGCGATGCTGGAAGCCATGGCGGAGACCAGTCCCGAAGATCCACCTCCGACCCTGAAGCCAGAAACTCAGCCACCAGAGAAGCGTCGGAAAACAATTGAGGATTTCAACAAATTCTGCAGTTTTGTCTTGGCCTATGCTGGTTACGTCCCCGCTAGCAAGGAGGAAAGTGACTGGCAAGCCTCTGGCTCCAGTTCTCCATTGCGTGTGGAGAGCGCGGCCGCCAGTGACGGCTGGGACTCGGCCCCCTCAGACCTCCGAACCATCCAGACCTTTGTTAAGAAAGCAAAATCATCCAAGAGAAGGGCGGCTCAAGCAGGTCCCACTCAGCCAGGACCCCCGAGGTCCACTTTTTCTCGTCTGCACGCCCCTGACAGTGCAACCCTGCTTGAGAAGATGAAGCTCAAGGACTCTCTCTTTGATCTAGATGGGCCCAAAATGGCATCTCCACTGTCCCCCACATCCCTGACCCATGCCTCCCGGCCCCCTGCTGCTCTCATCCCAGTACCCCTTTCCCAGGGGGACCTCTCCCAACCTCCTTGAAAGAAGGACTGAAAGAACCGAAAGTTGGGGCCAGGAGGGGGGCTGGTTTTGGGGTGCTTCGGAGGTCTCTGCCAGCTCCTGGGGATGGGGAAAGAGGTCTTGAATTAAAAAGAGCAAGAAACGGAAGTTGAAAAGGCAGATCGGGGGGATAGACTCCCACCTCCTGGGCCTCCCCGGGGACCCCCCAGTGATACAGACTCTGAAGAGGAGGAGGAAGACATGGCAGCCATGGTAGGGGGTGAAGCCCCAGCCCCTGTGTTGCCAACACCCCCTGAGGCTCCTAGGCCCCCTGCCGCAGTGCACCCTGAAGGAGCCCCTCCCACTGACAGCGAGAGCAAGGAAGTGGGCAGCACTGAAACGAGCCGAGATGGAGATGCCAGCTCGAGTGAAGGCGAGATGCAGTTCATGGATGAGGACCTCATGGTAGAATCAGGTGATGACTCATGGGACCTGATCACATGTTACTGCCGAAAGCCCTTTGCAGGGCGGCCCATGATTGAGTGCAGCCTGTGTGGGACCTGGATCCACCTCTCCTGTGCTAAGATCAAGAAGACCAATGTCCCTGACTTCTTTTACTGCCAGAAATGCAAGGAACTGCGGCCGGAGGCCCAGCGGTTAGGGGGGCCTCCCAAATCTGGAGACCCCTGACACCGCCGTCTCCAGGCTGGGACTTCCAAATGACAACGTGACTTGGGAACTGAGCCTCAGCTTCCTCAGCCTATCCCCTGGAGCTTGGATTATTGTCCCACTTCAAGGCAGGAATTCCCAAGGGAGGCTGGTTTGGGAATGAATGGCTCACGTTCCAACCTTAACCTTTCCTTCCCACCTTGTGGACTTGAACATGGACCCATTACAGTTGGGGGTGGGAGGCTGTCTGGGTCCCTAGACACTTAATCTCTGTCCCTTAGACCTGCCGCCCCCCTCACTTTCTGGGCCAGGGTCGGAGCTGGGGTGGAATGGGACAGTTGTCTATAAAACTCTAGTGTAAATAGAATACTCCCTTTCCTCATCTTTTCTTTTATCTCCCCATTTATTCTACACTGGTTGTATTTTTAATTTTGGACTTTCCCTTTCAGGCAGGGCAGCTCAGAGGTGGAGTACCAACCAGGGTCTGGCCGAGGGAGGAAGGAAAACAGAAAGGTGACGATGCGCTCACTCACCTCTTTTGTTTTTAATAATATTGGCCAGCTGTTTGTACAGACAGCCTGCGTGTTGTAAATAAAGCAGAGTGGGCTCAAAAAAAAAAAAAAAAAAAGGCTGAAGCTTGGCTGTGGAGGTTGTGGAATGGATTGGATATTTTTGTAACATGGATTGAATGAGAAAAATGAAAGCCTGATGCGGGTCTCAGGGATGGCTCCAAGCTCGTTTGGTCTGAGAAACTCGAGTTTTGAGCTGTGATAGCTTATCAAACTTATTAAGAAGTCTACAGGTTTCCAAAGGGTTAGTTTTATGCTCATGGAACTCGAGGCAGAGGCTTTCTCCTGCTTTGTGATTTCTTCATAAAAATAGCAATATATTATCTATGCAGATGGAACTTGTGTCATTAGGGTCCCAAACAGCCATTTTCATCTTTTAGGAAAACAATATAAAAAAGAAAATGAGATCGCCTTCAACTTCATCAGGTGTTGTTCCTTTTTTTTTTTTTTTTTTACCCCAGCTCTTTGTTCCTGAAAAAATTGCAGCACAAGACAATCAGCGACAATAATTTGGGAAGAGCGACAAATAGGCCAGGAATTGGCTCCCTTTACTGGTTTTGACTTGCATTAGATGGAAGACAGATGAGTTGAATCAGGTCTGTTATGCAGCAGAAAGTATTACGATGTCACATGGAGCGATAAAGGTGCAAAATATGAGCAGAAACATATGTTCTTGAGAAATTAGCTGTTAGCTACGTGCCTTTCTCTCG
The DNA here is from genome assembly GCF_009762305.2 of Zalophus californianus. NCBI lineage: Eukaryota > Metazoa > Chordata > Mammalia > Carnivora > Otariidae > Zalophus > Zalophus californianus. Next base: position 127,356,713 of record NC_045602.1, read on the forward strand.
TTGATGTTATTGCTTTGAAATCCAAGGCAACAAGGCCACTGGCTGTTGGATGGCAAGCTATCTTACCCTTCAACAAATCCACTCATGAACTTGACACATGGCTTGTCCCGCTCAGGAAGACAAGAGGGATGATATCTCTGCTTTTCCTCACGGCGTGTTATGGAAGAGCGGCCAGCTTGGCGTGCTAACTACGAGGTGTGCGGCCATTCAATATGGGCAGGACATCGGCACAACGTTCTGGGTTTTTCCAAGTACAAAAGACAGACGGCTAAAGCCAACACCACCCCTCTGGACTCTGGTGCCCACAGCTTCCTCCCATGACCACAAGATGTTTCCTGGCAGACGAAATGGTGCCTTTGCTACCTGATGTCTTTCTTCTCTTTGCAAAATGTTGCTGCTGTATTAATTTCAGATACAAGTTTGCTAGGGATGCACTCTGGTGATCCACTGCACATCGGGAACACGGCTCATCAAGAGTGCATGCTGCCAAAGCCCTCTCCCTCCCTCAGAGAAGCTTGCAGTGGGCAGGGGGAGGGGGTGCGGAGCTCTTTGTTCCATCCCCCCTGTCTCCTTGACCCAAAGATGAGGGGTTTCCATCTCGGGGGCTCCTGGGCTGAAATTCTAATAGTAGAGGGACAGAAAGTAGCTCAAATATTAAACCACGGATGGCCTGCCATTTTTACTTGAAGCACTGGAACTTTTCAGTCAATGCCGGAGGAAGGGAGGAGGTCAAGTCAGCTGGCTCAGCAAACCATCATCTCTAAGTGTTAGCTGAACAGAGGCAAACCCCGAATGTGAGCACGATTCAAAGGGGCCGCCGAGCGGGTGGGCTTCGGTGTCTGGTGCTGCAATTGTGGTTTTAGGTATTTATGTCTCTTACTAAGACAGTGAGTGCCTGGAGGAAGAGACCCGTGCCTTAGTGCCTTATTCATCCAGGAGTCCTCTATGTCCAGCATGGTGCTGGGCGCTCGGACGCTCAGCACTTGGGACGAGCAGGTGTCCTGGTCTGAACGGGAAGATCCCAGCGTGCGCCCGCTTGCCTCCTTCATCTTTTTTTTTTTTTTTAAGATTTTGTTTATTTATTTGACACAGAGAGAGAGACAGCCAGAGAGGGAACACAAGCAGGGGGAGCGGGAGGGAGAAGCATGCTCCTGGCTGAGCAGGGACCCTGATGGCGGGGCTCGATCCCAGTACCCTGGGATCATGACTTGAGCCAAAGGCAGACGCTCAACGACCGAGCCCCCCAGGCGCCCCATTGCCTCCTTCATCTTTAACAGCAGCCCCTTCCAATCCCACCGATGACTATGCCTCAGAACTGCCCTTTTGCTAAATTAAGCAGAAAGAGTTCATTGCAAGGATATGGAGTGCCTTTACCAAGAGATCATGTCTTGGCTCAGGTGATGAAAAAGTCAATCATAAATAGGGGGCTGGGATATAAGTCCAGTGTGCCTGGTATGGTCCCCATTTATGCCTGTTGTTCTGGCGTAATTGTCCAGAGTGTCCCTTTGCTCTCACACGTTATGTGGTCATCTTCGACACTCGTGGGGTACAGCTACGTTCAGACATCAGATTTGGTGGTCATCAGGACATACAGGTCTTGGCTTCACTCTCCAGGACCAGATGGGGGTAGAATGGTCCCGGGGACCCTTTTTTGGGGGGGAGGTTCAAACAATGGACTCTAGTCGGCCTGTTTTCTAGTAGCTTTCACAAAAGCCCAAGATGAACTTTGATTGGATCAGCTTAGGTCACATGCCTACCCTGTAATGAATTCCTGTTGCCAGGGCAACGCTGGTGCTGTTAGGTTTAACCTGGCTCATAGGTCCCACCTCCCGAGTCTGGGGTGCCTTTCCCTGCACACCATATTGACTGGGTATTGACTGCAGGGTAGAGTCTTCTAAATGAAAATGAAGTTGTTGTTATAAACTGCCCCCAACAGAATATGGGCCCTTTTGAGACAGGGATTTCTGTCCATTTTGTCCAATGTTACACCTTGAGTGTCTAAAATAGTACTTGCTTATAGTAGAAGCTCTTTAAATAGCTATTGAATGAATAAGCACCGAGAAGACAAATCGCAAGTTTCCTTGATGCAGCCTCTGTATAAAATATGATACACTTCATCGCAGCAAATGCTCCGAGAAGCAGCCTTGAAATAACGGTAAACACAAATGACCTTCACCAAGATAATCATCCTTCAGTGTGGCAGAAACATTTGAAACCACTGACCCATGGCTCATGTCGGTCTCCATACACTGATGTACAGACCCTCCCCACGTCTCAAGCCCTGGACTTTCCCAGGCCATGTTTATAGCAATTCCAGTGATGTTTAGAAGCCCTGTTTACAAGAGGATATTCCCTCTTCCAGTCAAATCAGGGTGCTGGGCAGGAAAGAACTCACCGGAAGCTGGTGTCTCATAGCCTTCCCTGTGAACTGCACACTTTGGAGGATTTTCTCATTTGAGCTAATAATGAACTCTGGTTCCTCCTGGGAGTTTAGCTGAATCACTTACTAGAAGCTCCTCAAGGGCAGGGATTACATCACTCTGTTCCTTGCACAGTGCCTGGCACCCAGAAGGGGATGGAAAATGTGACTTTGTGGCTGAGAAGGTGAATTGGATCTACTGCAACCCCCCCTACCTGTCATCCTTGGCACATTCCATGAACAGCTGTATCCATCGGCCAGGGTCTTGTGGTTGCAAGCAACAGAAGCTGGCTTTGGCCAGCCTTATCAAAACAAGAATCAATGGAAGGATGTGGGGTGACTCTGGAAAGAACAGGAAGGTCTAGGGGACCAGCTCTGGAGGACAAGAACTGGGTCAATTCTGGGGTCCAGGGAGCAGGAACTCCTGGACAATCTCTTTTGGGCTTGTGTTTTGGGGTGATGACCCAAAATCATTATTGTTTCTTGCATCAGTCACCCAATATAAAATTTCCCAGGAGAGAAGTTTGAGCTTCAGCCTCATGTCCACCCTCTGGCCAGAGCAGCATAATCATCTGCTCTGTTCAGATGGCAGCAGGGTGTGTGTAGAATCCTTAAGGGAAAATTGAGGTCCTGGGGCAGAAGAGTGGGAAACTGAGGCTGGCCAACCCCCAGCAGCAGAAACCCACCCCAGCCAGTTTCTACCTCACCCGTCTAGGGATGCTCACAGCCTTGGATGTGCCTGGCACTTAGGTCTTCAGAAGATGTTGACTGCGCCCAACTTACTTCTACCTCTAAATTGGAATTGTGTCTCATTTATTTCTATTTCTTCAGTGGCCAACTGAGTTCTGAACACAGAATGGAGCCCAATACATGTTTGTTGGACAGATAAATGATTGGATCCCTATGTTCAACGGGAGAAAGCTCCAGTCAGACCAACATATTTCTGAGGGATGGGAGAAAATTTCACAGGTGTTCAGAAAACAAATATTCAAAACTTGGGAATAAGGCATAAAGATGATTGTGAGATCTTTTCGTGTCAGGGTTGAGGGCACTGTCACATGCCCCTGGGAAGGGACATCTGACGCTAAGGAAATGGGACTTTGATTTCCTAGGACTATTGGCTATAGCTCAGATGTTTCACAATGCTGGAAAGGTAGAGGTTAACACACAGAAAAATGGTAACGTACAAGATGTCTTTTTCTTTTCTGATATTACTAAAGACAACACAAAAGCTGTAGTTCTATTGCCCAGGGAAATCCTGAAGTGGTTGCATCTAGCTTAGCATTGTACCGCACCATCCTTCTGTTTCACCGCCCAGAACACTTGTTTGCAGATCCTGCTGTGAATCAACCATGCCATCCTATTAATACCATCATTGAGGAGTTAAATAGAGTTGACAAATGGTCACCATGTAATGTAGCTCATCAAAATTATGTTTTTAACATTTTGAGGATTATACTTTGACACACACTCGAGCACACACACACACACACACACACATTCCCCCCCCTCTCTCCTGGGAAACTAGAATCTTTTTCTTCTAAAACTGAACGTCTTTCATTACATGAAAATAGCACGTTCATGCCAAAAACACCTTTTCCTGGAATAACATCTGGAATTTATACTGTGACTTTCCTCGACCAAACATTAGCTCCAGCCTCCCGATCTCTCCATCGGGGCGTTGGGAATTTAACACTGCATTTGTCATCACCTCTTTGCCAGTTTTTGAAAGTGATGTAACTGTGGTCAAGAGCAGAGCTAGGACGGCTAGGCTGAGGGAGGGGACATCTGTCATGATGTGCGGTCACCCAGAACTTTTAGAAAGCCTTTTTGCATTCAGGGGAATAGTTCCCCTGATGTGTCTGCACATCCTCAAAAGAAAAGCCAGCAACCCACCTTCCCAGTCTCCCCTGCAGCCAGAGAGCAGGCATGTGATAGGGATCCCACGGATCAGCTGGGAACAAAGAAGACTTGAGTGCCGGGGAGAGAGGTGGGCGAGGGGCGGCAGCGGGCAGAGTGCGTTCTGGGGAGGGCGGCCAAGAGATCTGGGGCTCTCAGAAGCTACCCGGGAGGCAGAAGTCTGTCCCCTTGTACCCCAGGCTCAGCGCCAGCAACTGAGAGCTACAGGCACTGTGCCCAGAGCCAGGGGTGAGGAGCCTGCCTTGTTCCTGGTTACAACCTCTGAGTCTGATTCTCTGGCTTTGGGGAGATCCTGAGAGCCACTAAGTAAATTCCTTTCTGGCCTAAACAAGGAAAGGGGTTCGAAATATGCCACCTCTAAATATGCCACTTTGGCATATTGATGATTCTGAGCTGAAGGCATTTGAAAAAGCCCAGAGGCAGGAAGGGCTGGCTCTCTGACTTCCCATTTCTGCCTAAAAGCAGGTCATAAAATTTCCCACGAGAAAGATGTCCTCCCTGCAGGGAGAAGAGCATTCTTATCACCAGAGGCTGGGAGGCAATGCCAAAATGGATCCGTCCAAACAAACCTACTAACGTAACCTTTATCTTCCATTAGTTTCCCCCATATACTTCCTAGTCACTGTCTCACAATTTATTGCCCCTAGTCTGAGCTGCCTTGTCTTGTCACATCCCTACTATTTATCATTCTTTGTTTAAAAAGCTTTGGGGCCTAGTGGCGTCTTAGAGTCTTTATTATTATTATTTTTTTTTGAAGACTCCCATGTTTAATTACAATATTAAATAAAATGTGTATGCTTTTCTCTTGTTAATCTGTCTTAGGTCAGCTTAATTCTTAGGCCCCCCCACAGCACCTAAGAGGGTAGAAGGACGTTTTCCCTCCCCCAAGCTAGCTAGAGTGGATTCTGCTGTTTGCAATTCAGACCCATGCCTGATCCAAACAGTGAATAATTGGGGAATGGGACGTCAGAGGTGCCTGGATCAGAGGTAGCTGGGGAGAGGGACAGGAAGCTCACTCTCCTGGATGAGTTCTAGCACAGCTGGAGCTTTTCATAGGACTGAGTGAAGCTTTGCATTGCCAAGAGCTTACTTTGCTGACAACGCCTGTCAACTCTTACCCTGTGACGTAAGCAATATCTCAACTCTAATTATTCTTGAAGTTCCATCCAGCTGTTTGACTTCCTGATTCTATGATGCTTCTTAACCAGTGCATGCAATTGAAGATCATCTGAAGTTTGACTTGTATCCATCTTAGAAGGGGGAACAGTGAAATCTCCAGGGATTAACATGCCCACCACCTGGCATGCCAGCAGGGCTTAGCAAATTAAAAATATATAGATTCAAAAATTTGATGATCAGGAAATTACTCCTGAGATGAGCTTTCTTGTTATGAACTTCAAAGAAGGATTTGTTATTATGGCAAAATGAAAACAATGCATTATAATTTGATGTTTTCCATGCAAATGGAAAAGTAGCAGAAAATATCTGTCATTTCAGTTCGAGGGAGGCCCCGCTTGGCAAAAGAAGAAATGTACATGCTGTCACATCAGGAGGTAGAGATTCCAGTATCTTCTGCCATCATCAGGATACAACACGGCTTCCGCAGCCTCGAAGTCTCTTTGTGCAGCCCCTTTGTAGCCCACCCCTCTTTTATTCCCCCAGCTGCTGGCAACCACGGATCTGATCTCCAAACTCTAGAGCTTCCATCTCAAGAATGTCCTATAAATGGCATTCTACGGCACGTGACTTTGTAAGCCTGGCTCTTCTTCCTTAGCAGAATGTCTGTGAGATCTGTCCGGGGGACACATCAACAGTTTTTTCCCCTCTTTTTGCTGCTGAATAGTATTCCACAATACGGGCACACCACAGTTTAGTTTTGTTTTTGTAATCCATCCACTCCTATTGGGATTGTTCCCACTTCTCGCTTAATATGAATAACGCTGTGAACACTGATGTCCACATGTTTGCGTGGACATGTGTTTTCACTTGTCGTGACTTGCGACTGTAGGGGAGGGAGTGGTCTCCTGGAAAATATATGGGGAATATTTTGTTACTAAAGATGGTGCGAGTGAGTGTGTTTGGGAGGGGGGCAAAATCAACACTTGTTTTCTACACTGAGCCAAGTGTTTTGTTTTGTTTTGTTTTGTTTTGATAAAATAAAGTCAGTTTTGGTGTTTTATCCTTGCAGCTCACCAACTCTCACATCTCTTTATAGCTCATTCGTTATGAGAACAAAAGCACTGGGAGCTCTTTTGATTTCTGCAACTGTGGTTAAAACATGTTGACCAGCCTCCATGTAGAACATATTTTCTCTATGTTTTCTCCTCCCACTTCTTAATGGATTTAAGATGAAATACACTTACAATGTGGGTGACAATTATGTAGTGCAGATAATCTCCAAATGGCACCATGCATCCAAGTCTCACAGGTTCATTCCTACCTGTCACTAGACTCTATTTCTAAATTTAGATCTCTTTTGACACAGCCATTAAAGTGTCCATCCCTGATGTCAGCACTTTTAAATGCTTCTTTCCTGTGCATCAGATTCAATATTGGGGAAGCAGTACGGATTTGCCCAAGTCAGCAGCTATCTCGTCTGTGACACTTCCAATTTTTTTTTGCCTGGAGGAAACTTGAACACCAATCATCTTTTGAGCAAAAGTTTAGGGGGATTCATGGGCTTTTAATGTGCCCATCTAGAGGATATGGTGGGGGAAGATACTGGGTGTAGTCATCTGGATGTGCGAGGGTATGTTGCAGTAACAACACTGAAGTCTCCTTTGGCTTAACACAACAAAAGTCTTCTCACTCCCACTCTGTGTCTAATGTGGGCTATTTGGGGGCTCTGATCATCATAGTCATTCAGTGACCCAGTCGGATGGAGGCCGCACTATCTCGGTACACGCCCCCCGTGACCACCATGGCATAGGAAGGGAGCAGATCAAATCACAGTCCCCGCTCTTCCACGCTTCTGCGGGGACACTTCGCTTTCTCTCGGATTTCATTGGCTAGGGGTGGTCACGTGTTGACAGGCAGCCGGGGAGTCTGAGCCTCCTGTGGGCCTGGAAGAAGTGGGGAGCCAGGGATACTGGGGAGCCCCCGCAATGTTGGGAGGAGCCTGTGCAGAGGGGAAAATTGACTTCATAAACAACTTCACTCATGTGGTGATTTTCTCTTTGACTCTGGATCTCAGCAAATTATTGGGTCTCCATGTTGATGGATTAAAGGGAAGTATTATTTGAGGTTGGGCATTTTTTTGCACTCAATATCTCTATAATCTTATTTTTGTCTGCACGAATGCATTAGCATACATATTCTGGGCTCGGAGCCAAGGTGAGTCGTTTTGTCTGTTTCCTCGTCGCCATGGTGCCCCGGTCCTTGCCAGAACCAAACAGCCGTCCCAGGCAGGAACTGTGCCAGGGATCCTGAATCCGCCCCCAAGCCTGGTGCCCGGTCACCCCTCCTGCTCATGTGATGGAGCCCACCCTCCACATACGCCACCAGCAGGGCCAGACGCCAGGGACAATGCCACTTGGAATCTGATAAGTAGCACTTGGTGCCCTGCCCAGATCAACTTTTCATCACCTTGGAAAAGGGATGGGCTTGGGACCTTTCAGTCCCCACCGAAACCCTCAAGCATGCCTTGGTTATTACTGGGTGGGATTATTGTTAACACTCTGCGGGGTGGACCCCACCCCCACCTCAGGCTATGTGAAGATTAGAGAGGCTGAAAAAGCAAAATGAAAATGCCAGATTTCTATCGGGGATTAGGAGGCACTCAACTCTAGCCAAGTTTTATTTTTCCTATTCTCAAGGAAGAAAGAAAGAGTGCAACCTGAACTCTCCCACCCTCTGTAGCATTCCATAAATGCATGAATTAAAAGAAGAAAAAAAAAAAACCCTAAAACAAAACCAAACAATCTGGCCAGGCAGCCAGAATTTCTTTGCCTGAAATGTTCTAGTTTTCTATAACTTTGTCAGCACACACAAGTTTCTAAGACCCAACTCTGGTGTGAATGAGGGATGAATCCAGGAGACTCAGGCTTCCTAAAAGTGGGAAGTAAAAGAAAATGCAGTCTATCAACCGGCCCACAATTTATTCCATTAACCATAAAAAATTTGATCCGAATATTTGCTCAGTAGAATAACCACGTTGACCAATTCCTCTTACTCTGAAAAAGGCAGTTTCGAATTCACATGGCTCCAGTCTAGATTCACGTGGTCTTTTGCAACTATTTCTAGGTGTAAGCATTTTCGTCACAGAAAACCCGTCATAAAAACCTCAATTTGTGAAATAAACCAGAAACAAGAGCTGCTCTGGGGGTGAGCCCTGCCCCCACCCCCACCCCCACTGTTGTCTCTGAATCCTGCAGACCCAGTTCACACATTTTAAGAATCTTCAGCACAGACTGAGGGCAGAGCACATTAGAGAGCATTTGGACGTTTCTAGGGGAGTTCTGGAGCGTCCCAGTAGCTGATGGCGGATGTCCTTTCTAGCATTTAGTGTGTGGGGTCAGGATGCTCCTGTATGACTTACAATGGAAGAGACAAGCCTCATAGTAAAGAATTGTCCTGCACAAATGTCCACATAGGCCTTACCTGTCTTTCCGGGGCAGGAGCTAAGGGTCACCTACTTAGCTTTAGCCTCAGTTTCCCTGTCAGGAGGAGCATGGCTCTCCTTGCACTGTGGAAAACAATGGGCCAGAAACATCTTGCCCAGCCTCCACTGCCGCCAAGAGTGGCCATGGGACCCAAGTCTGAATAATGTAACAGGAGAGTACATTTATTCTGGGGTCTGGAGAACCTTCTAGGAAGGTTTTACTCTTTAATAAAATGGACGCACAAGAAGAAACTCTTATTTCCTGGCTTTGAAAAGAATTGGTTGAGAGCAAGATGCTAGGACTGAAGCAGCCATTCTCTGATCATGAGGAGATATGCTTAACAACCAAGCCAAGCCTTCCGGGAGGGCAGAGCGGAAAGAGGAATGTAGTTAAGCTAAATCAATCATCGCTTCTGTTACGGGGACAATAAACATGATTCTTTAAGTTTGTGTTAATCAGGTATTTGGTTCCTAACCTCCAAGCACAGTTGAGTGGATATATTTTCCCACTTCAGATGCATCTAGAAGTATAGAGCAGAGCTCCAAGGGAATATTCTACACACACATTGACACTTTGATTTTCACTGGGGTTTTTCTTGTTGACTCAAAGGCTGTATAAACCTTTTCCAACATTGCAATTGATCTTCCACTTCTGCCTGAGGGTAGTTGTCTTTGTTCTGTTAAGTAGTCCAGGAGCTTCTAGTTATTAACAGCCATTTTATACTTAAATTCTTTAGAATCTTTCATCTGTTAGGCCCGCTCCAACACAACCAAGAACACTCCATGATAGGAGGTGACATTCACTGTTGACTTTGAGATAGAGCAATTCTCCCTCCCAGTATAGACCCATATATGCCCCCGGAGAAGCAGGGAGGATGGGAGCTTGTGTGGTATCTAATAAAGCCTCTTTCTTCCCTCCTGGTTCCCCAGTTCTGCACTCTGTTGCACCCCCAGAGACAGACCCACATCGCTGTCCGGAAGCCCCCTGCTACAGTGCAGGCTCAGCCATCCCACCTCGGAGAAAGCCCAAAAAGAAGGAATCCCTGATGATGGAGCCATCAGCCTCCGGGAGGTGAAGGGGACTCAGGGTTCTGCCACCCCAGGCCCAGAGATGGAGTCGGGGCAGGGACACCGGGTCCCAGCGGAGCCTTTCTCTGTGAGCCTCAGAGCCCCCTTGTCCTCCTGTACAGACCTGGGGGCCCCTCGCAGATCCCAGCACGGATGGGACCTGACCATTGATCTCTGGTTCTGTGCAGCTGGACGATGTCCAGGTCCCCGTGGGGAGACGGCCGTGCCTGCAGCTCCTTCCTGAATCCCAACTGATGATCAATAGACTAATTACAAAGCAACCCAGCGCTGTAGGGAGGAGGGCATCTTCACTCCCCAAAAGCACAGCAAAAATACCCACAGGGATCCTGAGAGGTCAAGCAGGGGTGAGGCAGCTGCCGAGTGGAATGAACGAGGCCACTCACAGTCGGAGGTATCTAAGGAAGACACACAGACGCAGGGGACAGAAATCATTTCAGAGCAAAGCAGACAATGCCCTGGCCAGGGGTTGTACACTTGCAGCCTGATTTTTTTTTTTTTTTAAGAAGCATTTTATACATACAGAAAGTGTTGGGTAACAAAGCATCTGGTACTCACTGCTCTATGATCAGAAATCTGACTTCAGAAGTGCATTTGAATCTTCCTGTAACTAAAGATGTTAGGGGAAGTGGCTACTTCTTGGGGAGAGGGAGGGAAATCCATGGGATTTATACTTTTAATGAATTTGTTTCTACTCCCAAATGTTACATATATTACTTGGCATAAATGGTATGATTGTTTGTATTTGTCTGTAATCTACTTCGTTTTATTTACTATAATATCTTTGAGCTGGATTCTTGTTGATATCTACTTTCTCTAGTTTATTTTAACCTCTGTACCCATGCTGAGGTCTCCAGTCAAAAGCGGACTCTATCACAGACAAAGCTGCAATGAACATTCTGGGGTACTGGTCCCTGGGCATTTGCCCAAGACCATCACTCAGGTATTTACCTGGGAGAGGAGGGGGCTTGCTTTTCTGGGCAAATCAAGGGAAGACGGAGAGCAGAGTTGGGGACCCAGAGCACAGGCAGGCCATTGGGCCATCCCCACTTTTGATAAAGCCTCTGGATTTTCTTTCGGAGAATCACCCTTCCCCATTAAGTGCAGCCTTGGTGGGACTATTTGATCAAGATGCCCTTCCTGTTCCCACAAGCCAGGGTGGGCATATGATCCTAGCTGGGTCAGTAGGTAATGTGTATCTCTAGGTGATTTGAATCTGAGGAGGAAAAAATGCAATCTGAAAATGACTAGATGCGCTGTGGTGCCCTGAAAAAAATTGTCTTTATTTCCTCTTTGTGGAACCTCAGAGACGACTCAATTCTTGCCTTTTAGCTTCCTTTTTTGAGCTAACCCATATCCTTCCAGGAGCTCCCTTCTTTGCTTAAGCTGGCTGGACCCTGTGTCTGTGGGTTGCAACCAAAGATCCCTGACTGATACAGCCTTCCAAGGAATATACCAAGGGTGGCGGGTGGGCAAGTCTTCAGTGGACCCAAGACAGGATGGTGTTCTCTCTCCCACTGTGTTCGCAGCCTTGCCTTGAATCATTCAACTTTGAAGAGGGGTTGGACATGACTCCTTTGTGAGGTAGCCAATCCCAAAGTAGGAAAATTCATCCCCAGCCATCAACTCACATTTATCCAGCACTAGTGTTGAACTAGGTACTGTGTTGACATGGAAGACATATTCTTCACCCTTGGAGGGGCCCCTATAAAAGCTTGAATTGAATTCTCATGAGGAACCACAGTCCATCACACTGAGAAAGCTCCCTTATGTGTGCATTTTCCCCGGGAAAGAAATGTCTATCCAGGGCATTCCTTCCTTTGCAGAGGTCTTGTACAACACTCGGTTTCCATTGAAGGATTGTTCTGCGCTCTGGCATGTCTCAGGAATTGGGGAGAAGGAATAATCCCATCCTCTAAGGCAGATAAGATATCTCATAAATGCATGCCAACACGTGAACTCACCAGTCACCGCTGAATCAATGACCTCTAAATAGGTCGGTGATTTCAAATCCTTTTTTCCAAACACGAACAGATGAATCTGAAAGACCCAGAGGACACTCTGCAGGAGGTCACTGTGGGTTCTATGTATTTTGATTTCTTCCAAGTACTATAAGAAAAGAATCGAACTTTTCTCACATAGGAGACTGGGCATTGTGAATAGTTGCTTCTAAATAAACTCCTGCATCTCTCCCTCTCTTTATTTTGGAAACAGAATCTTCTTACACCGCCCCACCCCGTGCCCCACCCTTCCACTTTGATTTGGAGATCCTTCCGGCCAGCTCCTTCAATCCATTCGATCTGCGGAGTGAGAGAGGCCCAAGACCCAGAACTAAGCCAATCGCATGTAGCATTTTTTTCAGGGCTAAGCCAATCAGCACACAGCATTTCTAGAGCTAAGCCAATCATCGCGTGGTGTGCCCTGGCCACAGGGGTTCCTCAAGGGTGAGCACATGACCTAAGATGACCCAATCAGAATGAGTCTCAGGACAAACTGGCTGGCCCTGGCTCTTTTCTGTTGGGTTGAACCTGGAGGAAGGGGCTGGAGGTGCTGCGGGCCCCTTGCCACCCAGAGCCCGGGAAGGAAGCAAACAGCCGCTGATAGTGCCAAGGCACCAGAGAAACTGAGCCTTGTACCGAGTCCAGAATCTAGCCATGCCTGAAACCAGCACAACTCTTAGATGTTCTGTTTTGGGAGCCAACAAACTCTCTTCTTGCTGAAACAAGTTTGGTTTGCCTTTCCTGTCACTCACTACGGTAGAGAGAGGAGCTCTCACTAATGCCCCGGGGTGGCAGAGTAACCAACGTATGGAGGCCTCAGTTTCCCCTTCTAGAGTAAGAGGATTTGATCTAAGGAGCTCAGCATCTTCTTCCAGCAGCTCTGTCCTGTTTCTCTGGTTCTGGGTCATTCCTCACTATCTTTTTTCTGAGTGTGTGAGCTTGGTGCAGACTGCCTAGTTTCAAATCTCAGTGTCACTGCCAGTTGCCGTGACTTTGGGCGATTTGCTTAAACTCTCTGTGTCTCCATCATCTTCCCTGTAAAATGGAAATAAAGATAGCAGACCCTCAGAGAATCGTGAGATATGAATGTGTTAGTATCTGTTGAGTGATTGGACTAGTGGCACAGAGGAAGCCCCTTGCCGGTGGTAGCTCTCCTTGCTGTTATGTTGTTTGACTATAATTTATAGTCATGACCCCTGTCTTGCTGGTTGCCACCATTCCCTAGCGCCTTGTTGTCTTGGTCAGTACTGCACCTTGAGACCTCTTTCTTCCTTTTTACAGTCCAACCTTTCCTGTTCCGTGTCCCAACACTAGCAGATTTCTCTTTCCAAGGTCACACGTACCAAATCTGAGAAGTCAACTCTGCAAATAACATTCATGGGGTTCACCTTCAGCCAGGAGGATAGTAAAACTTTGTTTCTGTGCATCCTACTCCAGTTTATAAATCTCTTTAATGAATATGATTTTTGTAATATATATTAATTTTTTTTGGCTACTCAGAATCCATTGTACTGCCTTTTGGTAACCAAAGCCCTGGGAACCGCTCCCCACACCCCCTCTTACTCTCACCTAAATGGCTTGACCAGCCCTCTGTGTCAGGTGGAGTAAGATCATCAGGGCTTTCCTTTCCCGGCAACTGTGATTGGTCCAGGGATGGGCATGTGACACACCCGGGACCAATGAGATGCAATGAGGCTGTTGTAGCGGCTTCTGGGGGTATGGCGGACTCTCGTCTGTCCTGAGTCAACGACAGGAGATTCTAGGAATGGACCTCAGTGGGGAAGGTGGAGCCCAGAGACCGGGGGACACTAGGCAGGAGCTGGTGACATCATCTGAACCTCTGCATCCAGTTGTGCCTGAGACTAAGTACTCCTTGCACTTCGTAGTTACCTGATGGTATAAATTCCTTTAATTCAAAACTATTTAATTCAGGGTTTTTTTTTTGTTGTTGTTGTTGTTGTTGTATGCAACCAAGAGTCCTGACTGATAAAATCTTTGAGTTATATGATGTTTGCATTTAAAAAGGAGTATTTAGTGTCTCCCCCCTGGAAGGAGCAGTCAGTTAGGATTGCAGACAGGGAGGAAGGTGATGATTTGTGGAGGGTCTCAAACGTTATGCAGGTTAGATGGTTTCTATCAGTCTCTAGATTCAGCTGTTTCTGCGAGAAGTCATCAAGTTATCAATTGTCTCCCTTCATTCCTCCAGAAGGTGTCCTTCTGTCCCTTTAAGACAGCATGCACATAGCTTAGGATAGCTTTAATTAGGCCAAGAGTGGAGAAAATGAGAAGAACTTAAAGCCGGAACCTTTGGAATGTGATGATGCATGGCCAAAGGGTCACCCCGGTGGCACTGACATCATTCAGGACTTTGATGCTTGATTGGGTGGTCTGGTTTCCCTCAACTTTTTCAAAATGTTGGATCCCTGATCAGCCAAGACCCCAGATAGATGAGGGAAACATTTATATGGTGGTAGGAAGATAGCTTTCTAGTCCCAAAGTGAGAATTTCAGTCACTTTACTACCATTGATCCAGAAAATCATTGTCTCAAATGGAGATTTCAAAAAGATGGGTAAATGAGCTGTTTGGTTGACCTAAAGGAGCAAAGGTTCCCACCAGCCTTCAGGGCTGGCCATTCATCAAGTGAACTGGCACATACAGGATGGTGTCTGAGTCTGTGTGTGCTTTTGTGGAATAGTGGGTCATGTCCTTTTGACTCACTAATCAGTTTTCCCGAGTTTTCTGGGCTAATGAATCACTTTCTCTGGTCTCCATTAGCTGCACATGGTGTTTCTGTTGGAATGACCTTCATGTTTACATTCTTATTTAATAGAGAGCTTTGATGGACACCAGGCCTGCTTATTGATGAGACCCCATGACCCTGGGTCAGAGCAGGAAATGGGATTTTCAAGCAATGTCACAAAGGTCAGAGAAGGCAGGAATAAAGAAATGATCGCAGACACAATGCCGAAAGATCTATGAGAAGTAGCAAAACCCAGCTGGGGGGTTGTATCCATCAGGGCTCTCCAGATAAATAGAACTAGTGGGAGACTGTAGCGTGTGTGCACGTGTGTGTGTGCGTGCGTGTGTAAAATTTATTGTAAGGAATTGACTCACATGGTTATGGAGACTGAGAAGTCCCATGATCTGCCGTCTGCAAGCTGGAGGCCCAGGAAAGCCGGTGGTGTAGGTCCAGTCTGAGTCCAAAAGCCTGAGAACCAGGGGGTGCCGATGGTGCAAGTCCCAGTCCAAGGGCAGGAGAAGACTGATGTCCCAGCTCAAACCATTAGGCACAAAGAGCAAACTCTCCCTTCTTCCACCTTTTTGTTCTGTTCAGGCCCTCAGTGGATTAGATGGTGCCCATCCACGTTAGGACACAATCTCCTTTCCTCCAGTCCACTGATTCAGATGCTAATCTCATCCAGAAACACCCTCAAAGATACATCCAGAAATAACGTTTAATTAAATAACTGGACACTCCCTGACCAGTCACGTTGCCCCATAAAATTAACCATCAAAGTAATGAATTCCCAGGTCCTTGATGAAGGCAAGTCAGAGGAGAAAATGCAATTTTTTTTTTCAGTTTGTAACATTTATTCCAAAAAGGCAGAGGCACAGATTTGACTTGATCAAAGGCTGCGGGTTTTGGAGATGAAAAAGAAGCCGTTACAGAGATGAGCTGGACAGACAACAGTGGTGCTTCCCACACTTCACATCTGAAGTTTCCAACTTTGCGAAATGACTCTAGGTGCGACCAGGATGGAGAGGTTCCACTGCGGTAACAAACACGACCCAGATCTCAGTGGTTCCCAAGAGGAGACCGTTCATTCTCGAAAAGTCTGCGTTTCCACCTCAGGGACAGCTGGGACTTCTGCACACCGGGACCCAGGCTCACAGAGGAAGAAGATGCCCCGGCTTAATGGAGACTGGCTTTGAAAAGATTTGCCCACATGACTGCACCTACCTTCCAAGGAGGCAGGGAAGAGTCTGGATGGAGACAGGAGATATTTGGAGATGGGCCCTCAAAACCACTGCACCCTAGGATGGGCAGCGATGTATAGCTTGTGAGGCCCGAATCCCTCTCTCATACAGCAGAGCTGCTGGTGGACCCAGGCCTCCTGGCTCCCGGAAGAGGCCAGCCCACTCACCGCCTGGGACCTCGAGGCCCACAAAGACCTAGGCTTCGCTCTTATCCACGTCATCTCATTCTCATGAATTGACAGAAATGCAGATTCTTTGTGAAAAATTAGCCCTGAAGAAAAAGCCAGTGTCGAGTCATGGAAGGAAAGTGCCAGAGGAGAGGTTTAAAGGAATTGTGTTCTCAGCAAGCAGTTCTTCTGGAAAAAAAATTGAGAGTCAAATGCAAAGGACAAACATGACAAAGTTGTGTACATGACAGAGTAGTGTAAATGTTGATATTTTGCAATAAAACTGTTGCATCATCCTTTTAAATATCCTTTTAAATCCAGTGAAAGCTAAATATGATCGCTCTTTAATATCCACCATCCTTTTAAAAAATGTATTGAGTTTTCTTAACCATTAGAAGTGTGGATCATTCCCTTTTTCTCCTTGAAAGATCTCTTCCACTTGCCCCGATACTTTATTTCAATATATTTTTTATCCTATCAATTACTTTTACTTATAAATTAAGCATGTTCAAAATCTCACCTGGATTGAGTTCTTGTTGGAATGATTAGTTAACACCCACCTGAGCAAAACGACATAAACGTATAGTAAATCTGGATAAATAATTATGAGACATCTAACAACATTTTCTGGGAAATGCATGTCATAGGGGGTGGGTGGAGGGAGTCAGGGAGTCTTAATTAGAGGGCACTTGTCCCAGACCCCAGTACTGCCAGCTGCCCCCTTGTTAAATGTGTAGGAGGTTCACAGAGCTCCAAGCAAGGCACTATGGGAGGGCTCTGGGTGAAGAGCTGGCCTTCACTATGGGTGAAGATCCTACCTGTTCTCAGGTAGGTCAGTAGTGGGAATGCCAACCTATGGAGTTCAACTTTCTGCGCCCATGTACTCTTGGGAAATGTGCCCCCAGGAGTAAGCCAGCTTAAATTTGAAAATCCTCTGTTCCCTCACTTGCTGGCCTGCCTCTCTGAGCTTGCACAGGAAGAGCTAATATTGGGGAAGGAGCGCGGGGCTCTTCCCACAGTATTTCTCATACCGTCATTTGTGCCTCACAACAACGCTGGGAGGTACTCAGAGCAGAAACATCACCACCGTCCCGCCATGGGGTGGAGGATTAGATATATTTTTGTTTGCTCATGGACTCCCCGCACCTCCATTCCGTTCTCCATCCCTTCCCTCCCTGAGACCCCCCCCATCACTCCCCGCTCGCCCCCGGTCCCCTACTCCACCCTCATCTCTCTCCTCTGTTCTGTTCTTTCCTCCAGTCTTCTTTCTCCTGCAAATCGTCATCACAGAACCAAGGCTTGGATATTATTTGCATAAAACCATTACGAAGGAGGCAAGAGTGACATTTCTTTACGGGCCTGGGTCCAAGCCTGTGACAAATAGAGGTGATCTCAGGGAAAACAAATTGTTAGCGTGTTATGGAAATTTCACTGCAGACACTACAAATTTGCATGGAGGAACCAAACAGAGCAGGGACGAGGCAGATGAATTCCAGTCCCAGACCACCACCATGGAAAGACAGTTGCAAATTCGGTTTGAAATGGACATCCCTGTCCTTAGAGGTTTCACAGTGACAAATGGATTCGTCCCCACGTGGAACACAAACCTACTTTGCTTTCATAGAAGCGAGGAAGACTAATACAGGCCACGTCTCTGTGCAGCTCGAGTCACCCAGGCCCTGTCAACCTCTGTTAAATAGCCCGACGTTTCTCGGCTGAGCTTCTTAATTAAGTCGCGATAAGAGTTGGCCCTTGAGAAGCCCTTAAACACTTGCATCCCTGAGCCCATTAATTAATATTTAATACCCTTTCATTTAAAATGAAAAGTGTTTAATTATTTTATTATTATTTATTATTTTTTAATTAATCGGGGTTCCAAGGAATGGCTTGGAAAGGAACCCTTTCATAACATCCATCGATTGTGCTCAATGGCATCCCATGTACTATAATGCTAAGAGGAATATATGCGAAGTCAAGTAAGGTCCTCTTTAGGAAGCATTTTACCAGGATTTATGCCGGACATGCACTCCAGGCAGTGAGTGTGATGCTCTGCAAACAGCCTCGAGCCAGTATCCCGAGCTTCCTCCCCTCGCCCCTAGCTGTCCATCAGTCCGGAACGACTGGGCTCGGCTTCAGTAAAGTGACCCCCAAATAGCTATTGTTGAACAGACCAGGATTTATTTTTCTTTCTCATGTAATATTGAGACAACCTCGAGGGCAGAGTCCTGGACTCAGCCACCCAGGGGGCTCTCATCCTGCAGAGTGGACATCACAGCACCCGCCCTCACCATCACAGTGCAGGGCCCAGAGCCCCAGTGCTCTTGCACCTGCCGGAAATGCTTCCGTGAAGTGACGCGTGACGCCTCTTCCACGCACAGCAATTGTCCAGAGTGTGTCCTACGGCCCCACTGAGCTTCAAAGAGATGGGACATTTCCCTGAGGAAGGGAGATCCGGGTCTGCAGAAACCCTCAAGGTTTCTCTTGTTCCCCCTTCCACAAAAAATGTCGCTGCCTCTAAGACCCTCCCGCGAACAAAAATTTGGAGCCACAAATGCTTCTCACGATACAAAACAAACATTTTCCAAAAGAAACGAGCAATTATTTTTTTCTCCTTTTTCTCTTACGCAGGGCAGGTGCCACGGCCTCGCACCCAGAACAGTGCCTGGCACATAACTGGCATCATAAATATTTGCTGAAGGAATTAACGACTACGGGACTGGTCGAGGGAACGCATGAGGACTTTGTAACGCCTGTCCTGCTGTGCCGGCACCCCTCGGGGACACGGTGTTTTGCAGAGTGCTGCCCTGGGACGCGGACGAAGCCCTCCGGCCCTGTCCCCGCGGGCAGCTCGGGGGCGTGGAGGTGCATGTGTGTCGTGCAGACGCGGGCAAGCGGGGAAGGGCAGAATGGAGAGAAGCACCTGGAAATTATCTGGAGTTAGGAACCCAGGAAGAGATTGAACTTCCTAGTTGGGAAGTGGGAAGAAGGAAGGGTCTGGCAGGTTATCTCATGGGAAACCTGGATTACATAAATATAACTGTGTGCGCCAATACGAGAGACCTGGAAGCCAGCTGGGAAAAGGCACTTGGTTTTGATCACCCCACCTGCACAAGCGCGCATGCACGGGGTAGGAGTAATAGCGACAACACGCCCGTGCACAGGATCCTACAGTTTGCAATGCACTTTAAAATACGGAATCAATTCTATTACCATTCCATTGGACGGTCGTTCCAGGCACAGTCTAAATTCCTTACGGTTATTTACTTCGATTCTCATGGCAAGACTATCCTCATTTCACAGTGAGGAAACTGAGGCAGGGAAATTAAATATTTTGCCCGAGGTTATAGAGTTAGTGGCAGAACCAGTATCTGTATTTCAAACCCAGGCATAAGGCTCTGGAGGCCACACAGTGATCTCTGCAGCCTGCAGCCTGAAGAAAGTGAAATAAAACTCTTCGGATGATGCCAGTGGCTGGGATTCATCATTTACCGGGGGGTGGGGCTGGAATTTCTCAGAGGGAATGATCTCTATACAAAGGATGTTGAGGGAAAGATACCGAGCTTTGTCTTGGTCTGGTTTTGTCCCATTGCATGAAGACATTTTGTACTATATTTTTATTCTTTTATTTATTTATTCTCCCATGAGCAAAATTTATCAGGCACTTGATATGTGCAAGGCAGTGTTCGAAGTTTTTTATGTGTATTACCTCCTGCAACTGTCTTAATCGGTTGGGCTACCAGAATGAAACACCGGAACCGGGCGTCTTATAAACACATTTATTTCTCACCGTTTGGGGGGCAGGGAAGGCCAAGAAGATGGTGCTGGCAGGTTCGGTGTCTAGGGAGGGCCCCCTTAATCCGTGGAAGGGGTGAGGGAGCTCCCTGGGGTCTCTCGTAAGGGCACTGATCTCATTCACGAGGGCTCTGCCTTCAAGACCTAATCACCTCCCAGAGGCCCCACTCCTACTCCCATCACATTGGAGGTTAGGGCTTCAACACAGGAATTTCGGGAGGGGGATGCAAGCATTTAGTTCATAGGACAACTTTTATAGCAACTCTTCCTGCCAGGTGGGCACCAGGATTAGAATCTTCCCATTTTACAGGTGATGCACAGGGGACACTGGGGCACCGAGAAATGAACTCACCAGTGATACCCCTGGGTCCCCTTTGGATGAGGCTGCCTCACTCCCGAGCCCCCACTCCTAGCACCATCTTCCACTCCAGGTGAAATGTCACCACCTGCCTGGGGACATCCCTGACAGAGTTCAGGACCTCTTCAGGGGTTTCCCGGGAACCCCTCATTCCTGCGTTAGGGCACGGGTCACATGGTTCTGTAATTTTTATTTGCACATTTATCTCCCCAATAGACTGTGGGCTCCCCGAGAAGAGAGACTGGCTGTGCATTCCCAGGGACTGGCTGCGCTGGGAAGTTCTCCCATGTCTCTGTGTGAGGGGATGCCTGTGTTGACCTTGGCCATTTCTGTGAGTGTCTTAGGCACTTCCTGAGGACTAGCCCCCGAGCATGTTCATATGCACTGCTGAGCGGACCAGAGGGAGGTGGACAGAGGCAGACCAAAGGAGAGAGTCGTAGAGAGATGCAAGAAGAGATGGGGAGACCACAGAGATGGGAGAGGCACAAAGAAACCCCAAAAGAGGGAGAGAAGGGAAAGAGGAAGGATGGAGAAGGAGCCCCCGGGGCAGGGGCGCCCACAGCAAGACGTTGCCCCACCCCCTCCTGCCTTTGTCTCCTCCCCCACTCTGTGCAGACCACATGCCTCCTGGCCAAAGACTGCACATGCGCACTCCTACCTCAGGGCCTTTGCACAGCCGTTCCCCGCCCCCCCCCCACCCTTCCTGGAATGCTCTTCTCCCTGGCCTGGCTCTCGTTCTCATCACCTGGCTCTCTCACACATACTCCAGAATGCTCCCTAAAACAGTTCCTGCTCTGCCCAGTCACACTCACTGTTGTATCTTACAAAGCACTTGACACCATCTGACACTGTCTTATTTATTTGTTTACTTTCTATGTTCTGTCTCCCTCGTGTGTACATGGGCTTGATGGATGATGGCCGGCTGCCTCTGTTTGTTTAGGATTGTAACCCTTGTGCTTAAAACAGTGCTTGTAGTAGAAACACAGTGGCTTGAAGGAACTGGAAGTTTGGAGGAAGGGAAAAGGGAGAGGCAATAGGAATGGAGGGATGGAGGGAGGGAGGGATGAATAACAGAGGAAGGAAGCCCCTCCCCCTCCTACCCCCCACGGCAGAAAGGCACCTGTGCACAGGCAGAAATCCTGCTCAGGAAGCAGTGGGCAAAGTCATCTCTGGTCCCTCTGTGCCACAAGGGTCAAGGTCTCCCTCTGGCAAGGGCTGAGGGCTCTGCTGAACCCTGGCTTCCATCTCAAGAGGAGGGTCACGGACTGGTGTGTGTCCCCCCACCCTCGGCAAATTCGTATGTTGAAGTCCTAAGCCCTGGGACTGCATTTGAGATAGGGCTTTTAGGCAGTAATTAAGGTTCAATGAGGTCCTAAGGGTGGGGCCATAATCCAATAGGACCGGTGTCCTTCTAAGAAGAGGAGGGAACACCAGGAATGTGCACACAGAGGAGAGACCCTGTGAGGGCAGAGAGAGGAGGTGGCTGGCTACAAACCAAGAAGAGAGGCCTCACTAGAAACCAACCCCTGTTGGCACCTTGATCTTGACTTCGGCCTCTAGAACTGAGAGAAAAATAACATTCCTTTATTTAAGCCCCCTAGTCTGGGGTACTCTGGTATGGCGGCCCGGGCGATGAAGACAGGGATGATGTTCTGGAAGGAATGTTCCATTTCTGAAGCAGGCAGGGTCCCTGGGAGGGGCAGTTCAAGGCCTCCCTGTGATCTATCACGTGGCAGAGAGGGCACAGAACACTCCTCAGCAATAGGAGAGAGGGGCAGGCACGCTCAAAATGCAAACCGCCAAGGTGATGCCACCGTAGACGAAGGAGGCGGAGTCACCTGTCCCTTGGAAGGAACCTTTTGTTTTTTTTCTTTGTTTTGAGGTGCGGAACTGCAGCGCTCCATCTTCTGACTGGGAAATCTTGCCCTTCACTTTGTCAGACTGTTTCCTTTCTGTGACGTGGGGATACTCATCTGGCGATGGATTGTTGTGGTTTTCAAATGAACTAATGTAAATAACAGGACTCTGTGATGTGGTATTCATTCATTCGTTCGTCTTTCACTCATACACGCAGCAAGTTTACTGAAGGCCTGTTGTGCCAAAACCTGTTTGAGGTCCCCGTGGTGTGGACAGAACTAAGAACATAGATGTTAAAGGTACATGTCTGGAACCAGATCACCTGGGCTCAATCCTGGCTCCACCACCTACCAGCTATGGGAAACTTCAGGGAAAATAGTATTACCTTACTCAGAGGGCTACTGTCAAGTTTAAGTGAGTTCATATTTGTAAAGCATTTAGAATAGGGCCTGGCACAGACTAAGTAGTATAAGAGCTTTTGATAATAAAAGAATACTATTTTTGAAATGAACAACCAAGAAATTAACTTACAGTAACTATTTCTATCTAAGGAGTCATGGCTGTATAGTTTGAAAAGTACCAGAAGAGTTAAAAGAATAGAACCATGATCGTCAATCAGTATACCCTTCTTTTAAAAAGATTTGCAACCAAATTTCTTTCTTTTTTTTTTTTTTTAAAGAGAGACAGCTCACACTCGCGTGGGGGGAGGGGCAGAGGGCGAGCGAGAATCCCAAGCCGACTCTGTGCTCAGCATGGAGCCTGATGCGCGGCTTGATCTCAAGATCCTGAGACCATGACCTGAGCCGAAATCAAGAGTCTACCACTTAACTGACTGAGCCACCCAGGCGTTCCGTGCAACCAAATTTCTTTAGATGTAAAATAAAGTTTTAACCCTTAGCCATTAACCATTAAGAACACACAGGTGTATAGAATGCCTTAGTTTGTTTGTTTGGGTTAATGCTTTAATTTATTAGCCCAAATCTCTGTGGCTTAAAGCAACAAATTTACTTCTGGCTCAACTCCAGGCCCATCTCAGGGCAGTGGGCAGCCCCACCTCACAATGCTCTCCCCTATATGCCTGCAATGGCGGTTCTTCTACCTCCTAGAATTCAGAAAAGGGAAGAAAACCAGAGAAAGCAGCACTGGATCTTACAGGCATCAACCCCAAGGGGACACGATGCTTCTCCCATGTCACTGACCAGAGTCAGCCAAGTGGCCATCCCTAACCTCAATTGTCTCACATGCCTGACTTCACTGCTTACTTCCTGTGACTGTGGGCAAGTCCCTCCATTTCACGGTGTCTCAGTTTCCTTACTTGTTAGAGGAAAACACACGCACTACTTTGCTCATGGCATTGTTAAGAGAATTAAATGTGAGAGTAAACAAAAAATGTCAGTTATAATGATGATGTCATCAACCCTTAGAAAATATAAAGTATTATGTGTGTGCTGTGTCAGTTTCACATAAATAGTATCATGCAATGATACTTTCAGTGCTAGTAGAAATCTGTGATCTGGCTGAAACCGTAACCCTCCATTTTATTCCGTAATTACACACACACAATACATCAGTATATGCGAGTCATCATTTTGTTCCATTCCCGTAAAATCTTTGATTGGGTCAGAGCTTTACTGCTTTTGGCCCGAGGCTGCGGCATGATTTATGGAGTGGGTGCCTGCTTGGCATTTCCTCCCGCGAGCAAGAGACAAGGGCTGCTCTCCACCGGCGGGTCCGGGCCAGGCGCCCACTGGCCTTTGGCAATCTGACGTCAGGGACGACACAGGCACGAGGAGCCGGGGTGGGGGTGGGGGGCACGCAGACACAAGGGACTGACGGACAAAGGAGGGTGAGTTGGGGTCGAAAGAGGGCCCGCGGGACACTCCAGGGGGAGTGGGAGCTGGGGAAGAGCAGAGAAAGGGGAGGCGTCTGGGCGGAAGCCGCGTTCTGGAAGCAGAGGCTCAAGGAGGAGGTAGGTGGCCATGGTTGGGGGGACAGAGGTCCTGAGAATGAGGTCCAGGGACCAATGGCCAAGAGGGGCCAAGGAGCACAAGGGCTCTGGGCTGACTCTGGAGGACAACCTGCCTGGTGGACCTGAGGCCGGCAGTGGTCTCCGTCCCCGAGCTTGCTCTGGGGACCGGGTCTCTGCTGTCAGGCCAGCTCCAGGGGTGGCTATGGGACCCAAGCCGGGCCAACCAGACACCGCGTGCTTCTCACCACAGCGATTGGCTCGGGGATAGCACGTGACTGCAGTCACAGCCAATCAGAGTTCACCCTGGGCCTTTGTGGGAGGAACAGGTTCTTTTGCTGAGAGGTCTAAAGATGGAAGGAGGAAGAACTCAAAAGACTGGAAGGTCCCCCTGGGGAGGGCATCTCCCTGAGCGTGAAGTCAAAGAAAACCATGCCAGCATGGAGAGAAAAAGAGAGTCGGAGTCCCTGGTTTGATATATGCCCACAGCCAGCTCATCACTGTCCTTATCTTGGCATGAGCCACAAATTCCTTTCCTTTCCTTTGTGCAAATCAGATAGATGTGGGTTTCCTGTCACTTGCAACCCACTGTCTCCTAGAAGATAGAATGTGCCTCTTTGAAGATTAGTGTTACTTGTCTTTGCAATGAACACTCTCCACTCTGCAGACACTTGACAGACACTTTTGACCTAACTAGAATCAATTCTATTGCATTTTCAAAAATCATATTCCCATTCAGCTCTGCCCCAAGAAATCCAGTGTTAATTTACTCTTGAAGAACACACATCTCCAGAAAGAGCCTTTGCAGCCTCTGATACCAATTTTCCTCTGGGTCATTGGTCTCTGAGTCATTACACCTCAGCTTCATGCCCAAACAGCCTACACAGTAATGTCCTGGGGGCCGGTCATCTGTGGTCGATTTTGAGGACAAAAATAACTATTAAAGCCCTAAAATTTGTTTACTCTGAATGTATTAAGGTGGTAGTTATCAAATAGGAACTGTATCACCCCTTAAGTTACCTTGAAAACAAAATCAATAGTTTATTTAAACACAGTAGAGAAAAGAAAAAAAATGCCCCCAAGGAACCTGTGTTAATTTTCCTTGGAAGGCAAAATGTACATAAGCTAAGAGTAAACAAGATATGTGGTAACTTGAAGGAATAAACCAACCCCCAGGTTATGATTATTTCTTGGCTCCTTCTTTTTTTCTTTTTTAATTTTTTTTTTCTTGGCTCCTTCTTACAGATTAAAGTTGGAACTTTCTAACCAAGTGATTAGAATAAAAGCACGGTTGACCTAACAGCTGGGCAGTGTGGATACCGATGCTATTTATTCAACTAAATATTTGGGATCATTAATACACTGAGCTTACCGGTGCCCCCAAATGGACTCCAGGAGCAACATCTGAGCTAACTCAGAGGCCACCAACTGAACTGCTTTTATTTACTCTAAGTAGTCTTTTCTTTAAATTCGATATTTCTCAGGTTTTCCGCCCCCAAGTCATTGCTTTTCTGCCTTTATGGGAATTGTCAGTTCACCATGGGATGGCACCCACAGTGTTATTGCCAGTTGCCTAGGTTCCAAGATGCCTGCTTTGTGTGTTCCTTTTAGAGAGTCTGCGAGCTCCCAATACCCTTTACTAAATTCCTTTCCCACTTAAATAGCTGGAGGCGATTCCAGTGCCAGCAACTGAGAGCCCCAACAGATGTGTTGGTTAAGATCCTCCATTGGAAGGGCTCACCCTGTCCAGGTCTGAATAGCCCGTGGCTGCCGGATAACCACCATCCAGGTGCTCCTGCTCACCTCCCCACAACAGCCTACAAACTAACCCAGCAAGAAAATGTACTCATTTATTTATTGTTAAGCAGCTTTGCCGAGGTGCCATTGATATACCAAAAAATGTACACATTTAATGCGTACAATTTGATGAGTCTGAACATAGGAAAGCATCTGTGAAACCATCAACCGCAATCGAGGTAATGGATATAACCCCCCCAAAGTTCCCGTGTCTCCTTTTTTCTTTGTGGTAAGAACACTGAACATGAGATCTAGGCTCCTAACAAACACGCTTAAGTGTGTAATACGGTATTGTTGGCTATAAGCAGAAAACATTTCTTGCTTCAAAATGGGAGAACTTTATCATAAATCAGTGGAAAGCCGTCTATGAACATGTGTTCACAAATGCTAAACTTTATCAGTCAGAGGAACAAGTCTCTGGGAAATGATATTGATATTAACTAATAATAAAGATTTTCCGGGGGTGGGGAAAAAGGCTGGTCACAGACAGGGAAACTCTGTGTCCTGGTCCTTAAGATCATGGGGCCAGAGGGTGGAGGCTGGGCTGGAGAAATGAATCAAGACCGGGCGGAAAGAGGCTACGGCAGACCTTGAGGGGAATAAAAACTACATTTCCCATTCCGGCTTGCTGGGAGATGTGGCCACTAAGTTCTAGTTAGTGGAATAAAAGCCTCACTGCTGTGTTCCAATTCTGAGAAATATTGTGAGGAGGGAGAGCAGTCCCTCTCTCCATCACTCTGCCCTGCTCCTGCTGGGACTTGGGTGTCCAATCCGGAGCAGGACCTGGAAGTGCATAACTCGCTGAAATAATCTCAAGTCTCATCTCAGCAGGGGCCACTGATCCGGAAGTCCTGGGGAGATTCAGAGGTTAGGGGGTGGCCCTAGTGTACGTACGTTCTGATCGGAAGCATGATATGAAGCTCCACGGACTGTGGGCTGGGTGGTGCGATGGGCTGTATGAGATGTCGGGGTTTGGAGAGAGGTGGGCCCTCGAGGACTGGTTGGGACAGGTGGGATTGGGGGCTGGGCCCTGAGGTTGGGGAACGAGGGGAGGAGGGCAGAGAAAGCAGGGTTCTCCTCCAAGGTTTGGAAAGGGGTGTTGGCCTTCCATCGGAGAATCGAACCACACCAGAGTGAGAGTCTCCAGGGCAAAAAATGCAGATGAGGGCTTACCAACAGTTTGCGTATCTTGACAAACAGATCTAGAGTACCTCGCACACAGTCCGCTCTCAACAGTTATGTGCTGAATGAAATAAACGAAGGAATGGCTGCCCGAATAACAGGCGGACAGACAAAAGAGAAGCAGCAGGGGATCGTGGCTAAGAACAGGTGTCAGACATACAATGTATGTCTCCTTGTCTCTGTATCTCAGACCAATGCCTAGAAATAGTGTTCTACAAATACAGTGGCCCCTGCTGAGATGAGACTTGAGATTATTTCAGCGAGTTATGCACTTCCAGGTCCTGCTCCGGATTGGACACCCAAGTCCCAGCAGAAGCCACTGGGCAGAGTGATGGAGAGAGGGACTGTTCTCCCTCCTTACAATATTTCTCAGAATTGGAACACAGCAGTGAGGCTTTTATTCCACTGCGATGTTATTGTTGCCGCCGCTGCGGTGGGGGTGGTTACGGTGGAGAGGAACTGGTGTCAACAGGTTGATCTGATTGCAAATGAGAGGATCCGGGGGCCATAAGCCGACTGACTGCCCTTTTCCAAACTTCCCTGGGTCTCCTCCTTGTACCGAGGTGCACTTGAACCCTCCCTCAAATCCCGGGTTAGTCTCTGCTCCTCTGGGATATCTACTGTGGTCGTCTCGGTCCATAGTAACTTGTCCTCCTCATTGTCACCTTGTCATTGGGCCCTGGATGCAGCTGTCCAGTGACATCGTATATGGATTTTACTTATTTCGCTGGGCAGACCAGACCCTGCAAGATATCTGACCCCTGCTGAATTCTGCAGATTCATGTCCTTGTGTCTCCTCCAGCTTTAAAAATCACGTCCGCACTCTCACATTTTTAAGCTCTCGGCTAAATGTTTTATCATGGATTTAAACATGTATTTGGATATAAAAGAAATACATAGAAATTATACATTATGTTAATATATAAGTGTATATTATACATTATTAAAATAGAATATATATTTTACGTGTATTATATGTTTCACATATAAAGAAATATAATAAATAAAATTAATATATGGATATAATATGTGGTTTGTTGTAAATATTGATATTTTAAAAGGGAACTATAATATCACTTTCAAAGTATATGCCATTGAAGCCCAAAACCATTGTGGTTTGCTACCTGTCATCTTGGATTTGAAAGAAAATCATGTACAAGCTTCATTTCCATTGTGAAAAATTCTGCACTGTTCTTTTTTCTTGCTGAAGTTTACTCCGCTGGCAGAAATTTGGTCTTAATGTATCATATTTTTATTCGTAGAAGTCCTTTATTAATGACTATTATACATCACTGACTGTGACAAAAATAGGTTCATGATTTGAAATTTAAATTTTAAACATTTTCATGGACTACGAGTCTTTAAATTTTAAAGTAAGTTATTTTTAATTCAATTATCATTATGGTTCTTCGTAGAAAGCAATCGATCAGAGCAGTATAAATATGTCGTAGCTCGTGATGAAGAATGATTAATCCTAAAAAGGTAAAACACTTTGCGAGATACTTCTCTTAATATGATAGGCAGGACTGTTTTTCTCAGTGAATGCATTTATGAATGAATCTTGGGATTTGAAAGAGGCAGGTGTCAGCATGAATCCTGTTCACACCATTTTGTTTTTGTGGGTGTCAGCGCTGAGACACTGTGTACGTAAACAAACAGACGGGAATGGAAGAAGGGCTTCTGTTGTATGCTGTTCCATGGCTCGGGCTCCTTTCGAGTTGTATGCCAAAAACGACACCGTGCTTTTTGATGATCCACGAGCTGACATCGGTACTGGGCTCTTCTTCCACCTCAGTGACAATGAAGACTTGAAAACACTCTGCCTCGTTAAAGGGGGTGGTTCCTGGTTCCAGACCTGGTGCGGTGCCCAGTTATCAGTGACATTTGTGTTCTGAACGCTGAGGTGAATGTGCCTTTGTTTGGTGCCCTGAAAGACTTTCAGCGGCAGGGGAGGGCACCTTTATAAGGTTCAGGATGGGTGATGCCATTTCAGTGGGGACAGCTTTTGTTCTTCATCCTTCTCCTTATGGCTTCGGGTTGGATTTGGCCCGTGGGAGGCCCCGGGAGTGGGGGGCAGGGAAGAGAAGAGGGTAAGGTTGGGCATGTGTGCCCAGGCCTCATCTGTGGGTTGGGGGGCAGGGGACTCAGGGTGGCTGTACCTGTTCCAAGAGGCCGTAGCTCCTTCACAGTTTACACAGCCTCCCCTGACAGGTTCTAGAAACTTCGCCATCCCCTCACCCTACTCAGGCCTCACAAGCCCAGCATCACCCTTTGTTGTTTCCTGTGCCCCACCCACACCTTTCGAAACACTGCCTCTGGTAAACTCCCCTGGAATTACCCACTCTGGGTGTGCTGTCTGTTTTATGTTGGTACCCTGACTGATAAGCCACTTTTTTTATATAGTGGAAGAAGGATATGTGAGAAGGAGGCTGTGCCAAAGAGGACACATGTCAGCGGAGGGTCTGGAAACTGATGCTCTTAATGTGTCCGTGACTATGAACCCTTTGAAAATCTTCATGTCCTCCCAGGAGTCCGGGTACTCCGATGTGATGAAGGCCCATCTAGCACCTGGCCATCCATCTCTGTCCTCTCCACCGTAGAAAGGTAAGGACACAGTTGGGGGCCTAAGAGATATTAAAGAAGGCCGGCGGGTAGTTCTTCATGAGTGTGATGTGATGCAGGCAAAACCGACACAACTCTGATGTGCGCCCAGCACCTTCCATCCCTCGTTGTTGCCCAAACACACCCACCACTGGCCTCACTGGTGGGGGAAGCAGATGTCTTTCCTTGAGCTGATGTATGTGGTGGGACCCCATGATTGCCTTGAGTCTGGCATCAGTTGTCCCTGACGGGGAGCCTGCCTGCTGTATCGGCCAGGCTCTCTGCAGTGCTGCTTTGGAGATTCCAAATAACCCATGGAGAGTTCTTCACTGCAGTGGCGGGCAACCGATCTACAATGTAAAGAGATAGGGGGCCCCAGGCCAGCACGGCAGCTGCCCTTTAAGTTGGAATTGGGGGTAAGATGTGTGCTGCATCCACCTGCTAAAGGAGGAGCGATGATCTCACCTCCCAACCCATCTCAGAGTTGGCTAGAAGCCCCCTGGGGGCCACTGCCCGTTATTCTTGGCACTGCTGGAACTTGAGGCCACTGGCTCGTGGCCGTGGGATGTGCTTGCATTAGCTGCCACTGTGATTTTTCCCTTCAGGAGGGTATTCCGGATTCTAGCGTGTATGTATGTGTGTACGTATTTATCAGCATGTTTAAGGCTGTGGCTCATGTGACAGTTGGGAGTATTGTTCAGCAGATATTCACCCTCTTCCCTTCCCATTGTGAGCGGACAGTGCTTCACACCCCTTTGATGGGGGTTTGGCTCTGTGACTTGCTTTGAGCAATTACATGTCAGTGGAAGGGACAAGAGCAAAGACATTAAATGGGCTCCCACAGTTCATCCCGCTCTTGCTCTCGGGGCTCAGCCACGAGAAGAGTGTGCCCCTTCCGACTGGGCCAGGAAGGACACGCGTGGAGCCAACCTGAGCCCCGGGCCGCGTCAAGCCCGCTGGAGCCCAGTCCAGGTCAGCTGGAGGGCTGTGGCCCCGTGGGCCTGTGAGTGTGGGAGTAAGTGCTTCTTGGAAACCACTGAGTTGAGTTGGCAACCGTTGATGACTGACTGAGTCTGTAAATTCTGCTCTGTGGAATCCAAGGGAAGTCGTTTTCAAAATATTTCTGCACTCACAATCAGGCTTCATGCATCCCGGCATTCACTTATTGATGCACTTGTTTCTTCTACAAACACTTTTCGATCCACCCTAGGTATCAAGCACGGTCTAGAGAGACTCCTATATCCCTGTGTGTCTGGGCTGTCTCTTGATCTTCATGAGAGAAATGAGGTGATGCAGGTGCACATTCGCAAAGTGTTTGAAAGGCAGGGTATAAATCCAGCCTGCTTCCCGGCCCATTTCTCCCACTCTGCTGGGCGGCCTGTCGTTCTCCGAGGCTGCGGTGGGGTAAGTGGAGAGGAATCCTGCTCCTGCCTGGACAGGCTCAGAGGATCCCCTGCCTCCCGCCCCTGCATTACATCAGAGGCTGTAGAGGAGAGGGGATGGAGGGAGGTGATGCTCATTATCTTTCCCCCGAGGGGAGCAGGTGTTCTCACCTCTGGCCTGGGTTAATTAGATCTGCCACTTTGTGACTGGCCTTGTTTCTGTTTTCAGAAAAAGGAAACTGAGGCAATAACTCACCCAATTATTGGCACAGGGCGGGGGCCTTAAGTGTCATTTATTATTACGCCAAGTCCCCATGGTTAGAGGAGTTAAGAGCCTTGACCTGGAGGGTGGACTCTTGAATGTCTGTGCAGAAGAGTCGCTGTAGCAGGCCTGATGCTGGGGGTTTGAAAGGCCTGGCTGCAAGGGTTGGCCCTTGGCTGGCATCTGGGAACTGGGATCTGGGGAGGGTTCCCAACGCCCCGACTGATAAAGAGAGGCTCACTGGGCCTAAACTGTTTATACAAAACAATATGGTTTCTGCCGAACACCTGCTCTCCTTCTGGGAGTCTGGGATTTTGGCACATGCTAGGTAGAGGCTGCCCCATGAGGAGCCTCCGGTAAAAATCACAGGCACCAACTCTCTGACGAGCTTCCCTGGTGGGTAACGTTTCACACGTGTTGTCACAACTCGCTGCTGGAGGAATGAAGGGCGTCTTGTGTGACTCCAGCGGGAGAGACCCTTGGAAGGTGGCTCTTGGTTTTCTCTGGACCTCACCCCAGGTGCCTTCTCCCTCTGATGATTTGTTTTGTGTCTTTATGCTGTAATAAATCAGAACCACGGACACAACTGTATGCCGAGTCCTGCAGGTCCTCCCAGGGGACAGGAGGTCTTGGGGACCCCCAGCATGGCATCCCTTCCCTTGTCTTGGCTCTAAGCCTTTGCTGTGGATGCTTCATCCCACCTGTAACACTGTCCTTGACTTTTAGGATTGGCTTACCGACCCCCAGGACTCTGCCCAAATCTCACCTTGACCAGGAGTTTGGGAGGGTTTTTACCCTTCTTGAGCTTCTCCAGCGTTGACTTTCAGACTCACTCACCAGGCACCGTGTGTTCAGTGATCACAGTTCCCTTCCTGAGAACTGTCTGAGTTTTGAGTTTTGTAACATGTGTCGATGTATCACAGCTTTTAGCCTAGAAGCCAAGATAAAATGATATAAAACGAACGTTTTGACATTGGTTTTGCCTTGTCCTTGACGCTCTGTGTTCCCTGAAAAAAGGCTTTTGAAGATAGAATCTTAATAGATAACAAATTATTACCTAACTTCAAAATATTTTGACAGGTTTTCAGGGACACAGCTATAGCAAAGTATGTCCCTCCGTTCCAGTGCCTACAATTGGAATTAGCCCTGGGACCGTGAATCCTCTTTTAAATGTGGTTAGAATTTTATTCCCTATAGCCTGGTTGTTTTAACTCATTAATCCAGTCATCCAAAATTGATCGAGTGCCTACTCAGTGCCATTGACTGTGAATATTGTGGAAATTCAAAATGAAGAAGACCCATTCTCTACTTTGGAAGGACATGGTTCTATGTCTGGTAGTTTTTGTAGGTGTTCTTTTTAAGTCTTATTTATTTATTTATTTTAGAGAGAGAGAGCGTGCACGTACAAGCCGGGGTAAGGGGCAGAGGGAGAGGGAGAGGGAGAATCTCAAGCAGACTCAGAGCTGAGCATGGAGCCCGACGTGGGGCTCAATCCCATGACCCTGAGACCGTGACCAGAGCCCAAATCAAGAGTCAGGCGCTTCACCAACTGAGCCACCCAAGTGTCCTGGTTTTTGTAGGTATTTGTCATGCCCATCTGGTATCTAACTGCTCATGCCCCTACCATGCGTGTCCTCAGGGGATGCTCACCCTCCTCCCAGGTACCCCGCGTCTCTCAGGAAAATGTACCTCATGCCCAACTACAGCAGTGGGATCTGAATGTTCCAAGAAAACTAGCATAATTCCACCTTTTTGGCCACATGATTGTTTCTGAAAGACCAGGTGTAAGCCAATCGGTGTGTAATATTTTCCTAGATACAGCTTGGCCCAGTCAATGCAGAACTCATATTTTCCTTGGAGCCCTCCTCTGGAGGTGGAGCACTGGTGACTTGAATCCTGGAACTTCTGGGCCATTTTGGGAAGTGAGGCTGAGGAGGAGAAGGGAACCTCACAGAAAATGAAAGATAAAACATTGAGGGATCGTAATCAAGCCACTCCTGATGTCTGAACCCCTGGACGTAATTCCTTACACGAACAATAAATCATTTGACATAATTACATAAGGATGAGTTACCACTTTTGATGTTTGCATTCAAAATTAATTTACATGATTTAGTTCCATGGCATCTATCTACCCATCTATCCTTTCTCCCATTGTTTACACTCTGATTTTCCTTTGGGAAAATCACGCCTCCTGTATTCCCAGATGCAAGTATTGGGCGGGACTGATTCCATGCTCAGATACACAGGGGAGCTCATAGGAGTTTCTGTCAAGCTTCACACTCTCCCCATTCTGGTTTTGATAATGGTTTAGGAATAGACATATAGCCCAATTTGGGCTAGCAAAAGGATAAAAAACTTAAGACCTATGCAGTAGATACTATGAGATCCCCTTTCTTTCTCTAGTTTGTGCCTCATGATTAAACAAGATCTGTGTCCTAGACACTCAGGAGCTATTCTGTTGCCCCCGGATGAGCTGGCAGAAGGTGCAGTCCAAAGATGAAGCCAACATTACAGAAAGCAGGGATGAACAAGAGAAAGAGAATCACTTAGGATCCTGGACTAGACCTGCCATGAAGCAGGCTACCCTGTCCTTTTCTGTTATGGGCACCGACCCAAGCCGAAGCAAACCACAGCAAAGCCAGACTCGGGGATGAATGAGGCCAGGCACTGGAGCTGGAGAAGTTCACATCAGTGGTACAGGGGGTATATATACATGGGACTATGACACAAGGACAACTGTAATAAACGTGCTGAATGAATGGATGGATTCTTCTTCTTCTTTTTTTTTTTTTTAAGTAGGCTCCATGCCCAGCATGGAGCCCAATATGTGGCTTGAACTCTCGACCTTGAGATCGAGACCTGAGCTGAGATCAAGAGTCAGATGCTTAAACGCCTGAGCCACCCAGGGGCCCCAATGGATCATTAGTCTTCAAAAAATGATGTTGGCCCTTTTGGTTCCAGATAAGATAAGCAGTTTGCCCCGTCTCTCCCACAAAATAGATCTCTGGAGCCTGGAAAGAGTGCATGGAGCTCTGAACGGAGGACTGTGAAGAGGAAATCGTCGCAGGTCGATCAGGGAAGAAGATGGAAATCTGAAGTATCACCAAGCTGGTGGCGAGCCAGATTTCCACGTCTGGTATCAAGTGATCCGACCCCCAAACCCAGACACGGGCATTAGGGCAGAGATGGAAAGAGCTCCTGGAGAAGCCCAGAGGAGCCCATTAGCCTTGTTCAGGGAACGAGTTCTGGTGAAGGGAACTGCCAACACTCAGAGAGAGTGTGAACATCTCCCATCCCCCCCTTCTCTTCTCCAGTCTCTCATACCCAAACCATTTTTTTTAAGATTTTATTTATTTACATGTCAGAGAGAGAGAAAGGGAGAGAGACAGCACAAGCATGGGGAGCAGGGGGCAGAAGGAGTAGCAGGCTCCCTGTTGAGCAGGGAGCCCGAAGCGGGACTCGATTCCAGGACCCTGGGATCATGACCTGAGCCGAAGGCAGACGCTTAATGGACTGAGCCACCCAGGCGTCCCTCTCATACCCAAACTCTCAAGCAATGCTGTGGTGCACAGGATTTGAACAAGACTCTATGTCTCATGACATAATATACAAAATATCCAGGATAAAATCTAAAATTGCTTGATCTATAGGGAACCAGGAAAATCTCACCACTTATGGAAAGGACAGTTAACAGACACCAACAATAAAATAACACAGATATTGAAATTTTCGGACAAAGACTATGATAAAAATCCCCCAATACACAATTATGGACACACAAGAAGCAAACGGAAAAATGGAATCGAAGCCAAGAATAGGAAACAGCTTTGTGACCTGCGGTTAGGAAAAGGTTTCTAGACTTGATACCAATAGCATAACCCATAAAAGAAAAAAAAGTGAAAAAATTAAAAGACTGTGAAAAGACTGCTAAATCAGGTCTGTTATTGGGAGAAAATATATGCAAATTGCATATCGGAATACATAGTTGCAAATCACTTATCCAGAATATGTAAAAGATTCTTGAAACCCAGAAGGAAAACAAAAGGCCCCATTAAGGAATCAGCGAAGACTTGAACAGACTCTTGGTAAGGAGGATATATAGATGGCGAATACCCGCGTGATGAAAGTTTCTCTGTCTTTAGGCATCAGGGAAATGCCAAGGAAAGCCACAATGTGATGGCGCTGGGGACATCTGAGAAAGGTTGTACCAAAGACTGGACAGTGGGAGCGCAGGAGAGCTTGGGGCACAACGGAAGCTCACACATGGCTTTTAGGAACACAACATGGTACGGTCACATGGGAAAACCGTGTTTCAGTTTCTTATAACATGAAACATATACTTACCAGATGACCCCGGGCCCCCATTCCTGGGTATTCACCCCAGAGGAAAGAAAACTCACATCAACACCAAAACCCGGACACACATGTTTATAGCAGCTCCATCCATAATTGCGAGAACACGAGAGCGACTGAAATGACCTTCAGCGGGCGAATGGTGGACTCGTCTGGGGTTCATCCACGTGACGGGAGGCGACTCAACCATAAGAGGAATGAACTGTCAAGATGCACAGCACTTTCTTTGAATCTGGAAGGTATTATGTTAAGTGAAGGAAAACAGTCTCAAAAAATTACATACTGTATATTTCCATTTATATGACTTCCTGAAAAAGCAGGAAAACCATATTGGTAGAGAGCAGGACAGGGGCTGCCAGGAGTTATGCATGTGGCGGGGGGTAGTGACTCTAAGGGAATAGCAGGAAGCTGGGTTTTTTTGTGGGGGGCTGATAGAACTATTCTGTATCCTGATTATCGAGAGGTGGTTATGCAATACATACATGCGTTAAAATTCATAGAAATGTACACAAGTTAAATTCTATTGTATAATGTCTTTTACGTGATATTTAAAGTCACGCACACAAAACCGAGGTCTCTGAATGCATTAGTTGGATTTCTCTTAAAAACAAGACTCCTACAGGTCCCACTCTCATCCAGGTATGGGCTGACATTCCAGAACCAAATCCCTACAGAAGGATGGTGCCGGGAACCCCTTCGTCCAAGGTGACATCACTGCCTGTGCCTACCCGTAAAAATGCAACACAAGCAAAGTCTTGATCTTAGTGCTCAGATTTTCTCCTCTTCCTTCTCGCACATATGGAAATAATGTTAGAAATGTGAACTT
The DNA here is from genome assembly GCF_009762305.2 of Zalophus californianus. Classification (NCBI taxonomy): domain Eukaryota; kingdom Metazoa; phylum Chordata; class Mammalia; order Carnivora; family Otariidae; genus Zalophus; species Zalophus californianus. Next base: position 127,393,263 of record NC_045602.1, read on the forward strand.
TGAGCATGAATGGGAATTTTATTTCCAGAGCTGTTTATAATTTTTTTTTCTCTTGGGTTGAAATCTTTATTCATATCCAAATAAATTATTTTGGGGGTGTTGATAAGAAGATAAATCTTAAAGGGTTTTCACAAAGGTCTGTATTCAGAAAACCCGTCCTTCTCAGGCTTCACTTTTTTATAGGGAGTTGGGGGGGCTGTTGTATGGCAATCCAAATGTGCTGTGTTTTCTTTTCCTTTTTATATGCTCACAAATTACTCTAGATACCGGGGAATCACAAGTTTCTGGTGGAAAGGAAGATGGGTTTTTTTCCAGAGACAATCACCTTTCAGAGCACATGCAAGGATTCAACTTACTCCTCCAGCCCTGCCAAGGCAACAGACCCGAGGCTTTGTTTGCATTTATTTTTTAAATTTTTTATTATTATGTTCAATTAGCATTTTCTAAGCTAGCAATCGGGAAGTATCAGGTAGGGGATGCCTGTGGCCTATGTTTAGTTTTCTGTTTAGATAGCCGGGACTCTGTTAGTCTGTTGAGTGAGGATGGACATGTTACAAGGTGGGGAGGCGAGTGTTTAAGGAATTGTAGTTTTAAGGTTTTATACAAGAAGTATGGTTTTTTGCTTTTCTACCCCACCCCCGCCACATCCTGCCCCAATTTTGATAGCAAGTGTGTGTATTAGTTAGTAGGCTTTGGCTGCAAGTGATAAGGATCCAAATTAAATGGAATTCGAAGGATGACTGTCTTGTTAAACTGAAAATTCTGTGTACGGGGGAGGCATGGTTGGATCTAGGGGGTTTTATTGGTTATGAGTTAGTTACAAACAGGAGAAATCCAACTAGCTTGGGTAAGTGTAAAAGGGCTTGTCGAAGGCTATCACGTGGCTCACACAATCTCGGAGGAGAGAAAAGAATTGGGTGTGGTAGCTCGGAAACCAGGAATGACATCTGACTGCAGAGCGGAGCTGCACCAAAGCGAGAACTGCTGGCCCAGCAGGGAAGTTCTCTAAGTATGGGAGGAAATTTCAAGGTGCTCGGGGACAGACAATTAATGACAGCAACAGTAGCAAGCCCATCTCAGTAATTTGTGGTGTGCCTGGCAGTCTTTTAAGTATGCACATCACATAATTTAATCTTCATGGCATCTCTTTGGTGACGGATATTCCGCAGATGGAGAACTCGAGACCGTGAGCCCTAAAGTAACCTGCTCTGGTCCAGAGTGATCATACATCCTGGTTTGCCTGGGATACCCCCAAAATAATAATTATGAGCACCCCCATTTATCCTCAAAAGTGGTCCAATTTGATTAATGAATTCTATGGTTATTCTACCAAGGTCACGGAGCTGGGAAGAAGAGAAGCTGGGACCCAAATAGTTATTAATGGGGTCAGCTGACATCACCAGACCCAGCCCCCCTCTCTCTGTCTCTCACCTCCACCTTCCTCTGTTTGGGCTCAGCCCCCAGTGGTCTGGTGAGGTCCTCCCACTTCCAAGACCAATGGGAAGAGGTGCCTTCCCAACCCCTCACCCCCCACCCTGCCAGGTTTCTAGAAGGCAATCACAGATTTTCAGCTCACTGGCCCAGGGCGGGTTGAGAACTCCCTTCCAGAACCTGGGCTGTTGCCCCAGAAAACTCAAGTGCTAAGAAGAGTTGGGGAGTCTCACCGAATGAAAACCACGGTGCCGTGATCCGAAGAAGCAGAACGGATGCTGTGCGGGGACAAACAGCAGAGGTCCCCCGTAACTGTCAGTACCCACCGTCTACTCTGACTCTTGTATATGAAAACGAGGATGGCAAAATTAGATTCTCGGCGTGCTCTGAAACACCATGCATTTACTGATAATCACAGAGGACTGATTACATAACGATGCAATCAGATGTCGCCATTGGAACCAATCCAGTGAGACAGGCAGGGATGAAGGGAAAAAAAGACCTTCTCTAAGGGCCAGGTAGCGACTATTTTAGGCTTTACAGGCCAAGTGTGGTCTTTATCGTGCGTGCGTGCGTGCGTGTGGGTGCGCTCGCGCGTGCCCGTGTGTGTGTGTGCGTGCGTGTGTGTGTGTGTGTATAATGTAAAAAAACACTGTTCAAGAGCTGGATAAAAATAGGCCATGTGGGCTGGATTTGGCCCAGGGTACTTGTTCGCCAACCCCTGATCCATCAGAGAAGGCAAGACATAGACATGTGCCTAGAGGCCACAGACAACCTTATGTCGCCTATACTGGCCCCAAGTGTGCTCCTCAGAGACCCTGTGGAAGGATGGGCATCGGGAAGGTTCCTGGACTGTGGACTGGAGGGCCACTGGAGTGATTTTACACTACACAGTGGTTCTACCGCCCCGTGATTCTACAGCCTGGAATCCCCTTGTCTGCTTCCTGCCGGCAGGATGGGATGATTCTCTGGCGAACGACTTTTGCCCCCTGCTCAGCTCAGACCACGGCCCTCCAGGGTCTCAGCCCCACTCCCAGGAAAGGTGCAGGAATGAGCATGCGGCCCCCAAAGTCCGGGGGCCTCCCTGCTGCCAGAGGGTCCTTTGGGTGCAGATCAGAGCTCCTCCCCCTGCTCTCCAGCCTCCGCTGGCCTCTCGTTCTCAGGGAGAGGGAGAGTCAAGCTCCTCCCACGTCCTGATGGGGCTCCTGCCCACTTCACCACCCTCCCCCTTTCCCCTGTCCCCAGCACCCCCACCTCCTGTTCTTGCGTGGACACGCCCAGCACTCCCTTGCCGTGACCTCTGTCTTGCTGGTTTCCTCTCCCTAGAACATTCTTCTCTCAGGGATTCACAGCCTGTTTCTTGTAGGCCTCTGAAGATTGACCTCAAGGGGCCTTCCCGACCTCTCAGAGATAGCCACTCCACCGTCCCTCTGTCTCCTGGCCTTGTGCTACTTTTCTTCATTACATGTGTCACTCCCTGACATCCTTCATGTGTTTATTTGCGAATCCTTTTATTGTCGGTCCCTTGCCTGCACCGTAAGCTCCAGGAGGGCAGGGATTTCCCTCTGCGTTGCCTCGGGTGTCCTCCGCACCGGGAAAACGACCTGCAGCGAAGTGATGCTTCCAAATATTGTTGACTGAATACATTCATGTTGGCACTATGATGCTCCCTCTTTCCAGAAGCATTGCATTTGAGAACAGATGAAATATGCTGCAGCCACGAGGGGAAACTGATCTGAGAACAGAGCCAAGAGAGAGAAACACCAGGTCCTGACCATGTCCTTTGAACGACATAGTCAACCTGCTCCTGAAACCCGCTCCGGGGCTGCCGGGCTTGGTTACAAAAGCCGAGGCGCTGTCTTTACGCATCAGCCATTTTGCATTGGAGGTCTTGTGGCTTGAATAAAGGAGATTTTAGAGCATCATTTGGCTGGTCAGAGAAGAGAGGACAGGGAGCAAAGGAGAGGGGAGGGGAGGGCGAGCCGGAGGCGAAGTGAGAGGCAGAGATACCACGATCCCAGCCTCTGATACAGTGAAGTTCTCTGTGCCTCAGAGAAAACCGCTTTACAAACACAGCAAAGCAGGAGTCAAAGGAACCTAAAGCGAAGGGTTGTAAAAGTCAGGATAATCAATCTGGGCCTCCTGGGACATACACTCTCGCTACAAGGCAGGGAGAGCAAGGGTCACAGAGAGAACGCGGACGCAGGGGTCAAGGTCGCTGTGAGGCGCTCCTGCCCGCTTGGGCCTCTCCCCACTGTGCGGCCTCGGGTCAGCACCGGAGCCCCGAGTTTCCCGCCTGAGAAAGGACAAACTCCAATCTCAACTGTTTGTAGAGAGGATTAAATCAGGACATATACGTTAAAGCACCCAGCATAGAGGGTGACCCACGGCAGGTGCTCAATAAATGGGGCGGGGGTTATTATGACGACGGGCAGGGACTGCCCCGCTTCAGCCTGGCACTTGAATTTGGGGAGTTGCTGAGAGTGCTCCCGCTGGAATCGAGGGTCAGAAACACAACTGCTTCGCAGGGGAAACAGAGGCAACAGCGCTGAGGAAGAACACTCCGACCACCACGCTGTAGGATGTAGCTTTGTGCCAACGCCCAGTGCCCCGCGCACCACCCGCCCCTGCCCCTGGCAGGTCACAGACGCTCTCTCGTCCACTGTCACAGAACACACTGAGGACGGACCGAAACCATGGTGGATTCCACAGTGCCAAGCTGCGATCTTTCCTCTCTCTTCCCCGCCCTCCGGGTAAGCGAAGGAGAGAGTCTTGGTTGGGTGCTAAGCAGGCCTTACCTTCTCTCCAGGGCTTTCTAATCTCCCAAAGCTAATTAGGGATGATGTTGGGACAGAACTCCAAGTCAGTGAGGGTACAGCCAATGCATCTTTCAACACTTCTGTGCCCATTCTCTTATCAGATTAGCTAAATTCTCAGAACAGTGTCATCGGAGATGAGATACAATAGAAAGCAGAAGTTTTTAGGGGAGGGACACAGGAAACTTCTCTGCTGGGGTGAGGAGACTAGATGGAGGGTGAAAGCCTGCCCTCCCCCCAGGAAAGTGGACGACAGGGGGCGTGGGCTGTTCGACCATAGGAATCCCGGGAGGTGGCCATCCAGAGAAGAGTGATGCGGACATGATGAAGGCACAGTCATCCCCCCGCCCCATTTTTGTGGAGAGATGTCCAGACCCTTCCAGATGTTTCTGTTCTAGTAGAAAGGTGCACTGTGGGGACTCCTGCCTGCCCTGGCTGCCTCTGAACACCTCTAAGTCTTGAGGCTGGCAGAATCCCGGCTCCGACCACCATCCATCACAAGCTGGTGAGGGATCCATACCAGGGCCTCCGTGCCCGGAGCTAACAGAACCCATCTGTATGGGCTGCTTGGCACCAGGACACATAGGCCTGAGCAAACTGCCGACGGAGGAAGGGCCGGGGCTGGCCGCCGTGCATGTTTCCCCTGTCCTGCATTTCTCTGTCCAGGAGCAACAGACGGTGCAGAATGCACCCGTCCAGAGAGCTGGAAAACCTGGCGGCCCCTGAGGCCCAGCGCCTTCCTTGACATATGGAATGAGCTCCAAGGAGAAGCCTGAAGAAGAAGGTGGGCATTTATCAGGGTCCTGTTCACCTCTTCCTAAGGACACAAGGCAACTTGTTTAGCTCCTGCGGAGACACCTTCCCATTCCATTGAGAGAAGCTTCCAGAAGCCAAGTTTTAGCCAGCTGTCCATGATGCAAGGTCAATGCTTGACTGCTCGCATTCCTTCCTCCTGACACCTTCCAAGGCATCAGCAAATCCCATGGCTCTACCTCCATAATAGGCCCTGCCTTGTCCACTTCTCTCTGTCTCCATCAAGTCCATGCTGGTCCAAACCACCACCATTTTTAACCTGGACCACTCAGAGTCCCTCAGCCTTGTCTCTTCCATTTTGCACTCTTCAATGAATCTTCCGTAAAATGCAAGAGAGATGATTTAAAAATATTTATCAGACCTCCAGGGGGTTATTGCATCTTAGAATAAAATTCTGCCTCCTTCCTTAGCTTTAACTCTGTATTCCTGGACCCCATAACATGCTTGCAACACTCCAAATGAATCGGGATGCTCTCTGACCCTTGAACACATCAAATACATTCCTGCTTCAGACCTTTGCACATGTGACCTTTGCTGCCTGGATAGATTCCCCCCCCCACCCCCAGATCTTTAAAGGGTGGCCTCTTTGTCATTTTCCTTTCTAAGTTCCCTCTCTGCATTATTTTTTTCACTGGGCACTAGAACTTGATAAATCTCTCTCCTAACATCAATCTCCTTTTCAGCTGTCAATTTATCATGTCCCTGTCCGACGGCCCTGCCTACTCTGGCCTTGATGGCCGCTAATGGTTTGGCCTGGTAGAGACAAACCAGGAATTGTCAGAGTTTCTTGAACAGAGGTTCAAGCTCCAACTCTGCTACTTAGTTGGTTTGGGATCATGCCTCATTTTCTTAATCTATAGAATATTGATTTTTTTTCCTTCCCAGGGTTCTTCTGGGGAGGACTCATGACCTAACAGAGGTGAAATGTTTTATAAACTGAAAAGTCCTTCGCAAGTGTTTATTAACACTCACCACATACTTATTGAACAGTGACTGCATGCCAGACAGGCCTAGACTAGGAATCCAAGGGATGGTATGTGTGTCTACCTTGGAGTACAGGAGGCAGGGGGGTGTTTCAACTCATGGAGGCAGGCCTGGATTTGAACCCGGCATCATTCACTCAACAGTATGATGACTTTGGGAAAACAACTTGATTTCTTTTATGTCAGCTTCATGCTTTAGAAAACGGGTTTAATAACACCTTCTAGAATAGTCGTTGTGAGGATCAAACAAGTTAATCTAGATAAAGCCCTTTAGAGAGTCCTTGACAGGTAGCAGGGAGGAAGTCCTCATTAGTTATGAGAAGGGAAGACCAACTGATAAGCCTTATTCCCCACTTTTTACTCCCTGTCTACTCATCTCCAGTTCAAATTCTGCCCATTGCTCCAAGCTTGGGTCAACCCCCAACTCGCTAGTTGGACGTCTCCCACCTCCAAGCCGCCTCTTCCCCAGCCTGAGTCTGAAACAGTAGTGTCTACTTTCCCAGGTGTTTTCCTTGTAGATATTTGAGTTGTCTGTCTTATTGTGAGAAGACAGCGTTCTTCATGGAGGTTCTCCATAGGCTTAGAGTACACCTGCTCTATGGCAGGGTTAACAAGTAATGTTTGATGAGTGTTTTCAAGATGTTTTCTCATATTTCAGAAGCAAAGCTGAAGGAAGGATGGAAATGCCCACCAGGACCCCACAGGCATTGTAGTTCCAGCTCTGAGACTCCCCAGCTTCTGAAATGCACACGAAGGGAAGAGGTAGGGGAGGCTGGATGGTGCCAGGCAGGGAGAAGGTGGTGGAGGGGATGGAGGGAGTGTGAAAGCACAGGGAGAGAGGGGAGGGGTGAGGGAGGCGCTGCCTGGTACCCCACCTCTGATGGGGGCCTTAGACATGATTTTATTGCATTCCTGAAATAAGCCCTCCGAAATAAGAATTGTGTTATAAAGAGATTAAAATTGGCAGCTCCATGGAGACAAGAGCTTTTAATTTAATTTTGTTTTGCCTCGGTCACTGTTGTATCTATAGCACATTAGAACAATACCTGGCATGTAGTAGATGCCCGAGAAATATTTGCTGGATAGATGACTAAAGAATGCATGAAATGAGTAAAGAAGGCACCAAGGCTTCAATACACAGGTCTCCAAAGGATAAACACAAACGGCCAATATGCACATGAAAAGATGCTCAACATCACTCATCATTAGGGAAATGCAAACCAAGACCACAATGAGATACCACCTCACACCTACCAGGATGGCTGCTATTAAAATAAAAAATAAAACCCAGAAAAGAACAAGTGTTGATGGGGATGTGGAGAAACTGGAACCTGAGTGTGTTACCGGTGGGAAAGTAAAATGGTGCAGCCACTGGGGGAAACAGAATGGAGGTTCTTCAAAAAATTAAAAATAGAATTGTTATGTGACTCAATAATCCCACTTCTGGGTAGATACCCCCAAAGAATCAAAAGCAGGGACAAGAACAGGTATTCGTACGCCCGCGTTCATAGCAGCTCTATTCACAATGGCCAAAAGGTGGAAGCAACAAGTGACCATCAAGAGACGAATGGATAAAAAAACTGTGGTCTCTCCATACAATGGACTATTATTCTGCCTTAAAAAGGAGGGAAATTCTGGCCCAGGCTCCTACACGGATGAACCTTGAGGACATGGTATTAAGTGAAATAAGCCAGTCACGATAGGACAAATATGGTATGAGGTGCCTAGAATAGTCAAATTCATACCGATAGAAAATGGTTGGGTGGTTGCCAAGGGGTCTGGGAAGAGAGAACGGGGAGTTGTTGTTTAATGGGAATAGCATTTCCACTTTGCAAGATGAAGAACATTCTGGAGGTAGACGGTGGTGATGTTTACGTAACAATGTGAATGGACTTAAGGCCACTGAACTGTGCATTTAAATAATAGTTCAATAGTGGGGCGTCTGGGTGGCTCAGTCGTTAAGCGTTTGCCTTCAACTCAGGTCATGATCTTGGGGTCCTGGGATCGAGCCCCGCGTTGGGCTCCCTGCTCAGCGGGGAGCCTGCTTCTCCCTCTCCCTCTCCCCCTGCTTGTGTTCCCTCTCTCGCTGTGTCTCTCTCTGTCAAATAAATAAATAAAATCTTAAAAAAAGATTTAAAAATACTTACTTAATACTTAAAAATATTTACTAAAAATAGTAAATTTTACTACAATTTAAAATTTAATTAGAATTTAAAAAATGTTTTGGCTTCAGAGAGAGAGAAAACTTTAAGAAGTTGGTGCCCTGCCGCGTATCACAATACTCGTCTTTGGCAGCTGTGGACTTGTCTTGGGGGTTGTGAAGGGGTCTCAGGTTCAGATGCACAAAGGGGAGGAAAGGGAGTGAGAAACAGGCTGGAAGGAGCTGAGCAGGGCCTGAGGGAAGGAGGCTGGGCAATGCCTGGGGGGAAGGGTTGTTAAAGGGGCAGGCAACCAATCAGGTGGAACCCAGGGCCAGCAGACGTCCACACAGGTGGGAACCCCAGCCTCTCCCCACGCGCTGTGGGCTACTCCATGGATCCAGGAAGAAAAGCCATAGGCAGAAAGCTTTCAGATTCAGGTAACAAGAACCTATTTCTAAGTGGTGTAAGACAACAAAGAATCTTGTGTTGAAAGCATCGAGGGATACATGGAGTTCAAGTACAGCTGGACTGGGGCATCTGCCTTTTGCATTCCATCTCTCTGCCTTTCTTTCATCTCTTTTGGCTCAGTTTGTAGGAAGGCTTTCTCTCCTAATGACAGAGATGACCCGACAAGCTCAGGTTACATCTTACAGGTCAGTAACTCCAGAAAAACAAGAGGGAGCTCGAAGGCTGCCAGCAAACCTCTCAGTCCAAACTCTCATTGGCCTGCCCTGGTCACTGTGACTGTCTTTGATTCAAAGCATGTCCAGGGGAGATCAGTTCTACTCTGACCTTATCAGCAGGAGAAACTCAGATACATCCCCAAGTGGGGCTGGAGGGGGAATAACAGCAAGATCAGCAGTGGGCAGGGAGAGGCCCAAACCATCCCCCCTCCTCCCACATAGGGCAGACCCCTGCCCGCCCCTCCTTGGCCCATTCTCTCCTCTCCTCTCTCATAAGGGCATTGATTTTTTTTTTTTAAAGATTTTATTTATTTATTTGACAGAGAGAGACACAGCGAGAGAGGGAACACAAGTACGGGGAGTGGGAGAGGGAGAAGCAGGCTTCCTGCCGAGCAGGGAGCCCGATGCAGGGCTCGATCCCAGGACCCTGGGATCATGACCTGAGCTGAAGGCAGATGCCCAACGCCCAACTACTGAACCACCCAGGCGCCCCAAGGGCGTTGATTTGACAGTTGCCCCAGGGGAGGGGAAGAGGGAGGTGGGTTGGAGACTTCTGTTCCACAGTGACAGCACCCCTGACTTCTCACTGGCCTGGTTGTGCAGAGTGAGGATCCCCCTTCCCCAGCCTCCTTGGTGTCTGTGCGTCTCTGGGACCAGGCTCTGGCCAACTGAGTGGAAGTGGTGAGTACAACTTCCTTCTGGAGCCCTTTGTCATGTTCCTTCCTTGGGTGGAGTCCAGATGGGACAGGGAGCCATCAGGGGCCATGTGGATAAGGTTGATGCCCTATGGGTGGGGGAAACCAGGAGACAAAGGAGCCTGGCCCCTGACCACTTTGCAGCGTGGAGTTTCCCTGTTACATGCGTGAGAGAGAAAGAAATCAACTTTTCCTGTGTTTAACCTTGTTTCCGGTTTCTGCAGCCAGACATCTACAGCAGCTAAAATGGGGTGGGTAGAGGAAGAACCCAGAGAATTCCCCTCAATCACACTAATGCCCTTCAGGAGAATGAAGTGAAGACCAGACCCCGGGGGAACACAGGGCAGGAAAGAATCAAGTCTAAGCTCTGCCCGTCCTTCACCGGATGCCAACGGTTAGCGCACTCTGGGCCAGGGACTGTCCCCGGCTTGGGGGATCGTGCAGGGGGACACGCTGTCACAGCCCCTCCCCTCATGCCATGACAGTCCTAGTGTGGGAAGGCAGACGATAAATAAGTGATAAAAGTAAAGATGGTATTTTCTGGGAGTGGTAAGTCCTCGGAAGAAATTAGACAGGCACTCTGGTGCGAGGGGCCCTTTTAGTTTGCGTAGTTGGAGGAGGTGACACTGGAGCTGAGACCTTTGGGTTAAGAAGGAGCTGCGCACCTGGAAGGGTCACAAAGAAAGGTTTCCAGGTGAAGGAAGAGCAGGTACAAAATCCAAGAGGCATGACAAGCTTGGCGCAAGTCATAAAAAGCCTGCAATAAGAAGTGTTGACATAGCGTGCTTACTTTGTTAGGCTCTCTGCTAAGCGCGCATGTGTACCACTTCCCTTAACCCCCCAGCTCAGACACTGGTTCCGTGATCCCCTTCTTTGTTTTCCAAAGCATGGAACTGGGACGCAGCTGTGAAAGAAACTTGCCCTGGGTCCCACTGCTGGTAAACAATGGAACCAGCCTCTGATCGCTTTTCTCTTTCCCTCCCCTTGTGTACTCCCTTTTTGCTGCCAAACCTTAAATCTTTCAGTGGGTTGAAAATGTGTTCAGAGCTAATGAGGATAGGGCCTTGCTATGGCCCTACCTCACCCCTAATCCTGAGGCCGATTCACTGGGAAGTCCTAATAAAACATCAGTGATGAATACAGAGAATGTTGCTCGTTCTTTCAAAAACAGCCTTGCCTAAAAGGAGGGCTGGGAATACAGAACTCTTCTCTTGTTCTTTATTTCCCCAATAGAAGTGACCTTCTTGAAGTCCTAGCTCCAGGAGACATGGTCATTGCATGATGAATGGTCACTGAGTGCCAGGGGTGGGTTCCTGGAATTAAAAGGTGAATGAACCACAGATCTCAGCTCCCTCTAGGATCTTGGTGCCCATCCCTGCTGAGTGTCTGTAGCTAGTATTTCCTGGAAAAGCAATGTCTGAGCAGATAAAGGAATGATGGCTGAGGAGCACATTCCTGTTGCAAGGAGTTCAAAGAAGACCAATGCACCATGAATAGAACTGCTAAAGCCTCCCCTGACCCCGCTTTCTTCTCACCCCAACTTCCTTGCCTGAAAGTCAGCCACCCTGACACTTTGCATCCTTCCCTGCAGAGGTGTTTTTGCAATGCTCTTAAAGGTTGATGATCCCTTTAGCTCCATTTGGGTCCCCTTGATGGTTTTATTTTTTATTTATTTGTTTAAAGATTTTAATTTTTTATTTGACAGAGAGACAGTGAGAGAGGGAACACAAGCAGGGGGAGGGGCAGAGGGCAGAAGGAGAAGCAGGCCCCCCACTGAGCAGGGAGCCCGATGCGGGGCTCCATCCCAGAACCCTGGGAGCATGACCTGAGCCGAAGGCATACGCTTAACGACTGAGCCACCCAGGCGTGCCCCAACCCCCGGTGGTTTTAACTCCTCATTTTCAAGTCCTGCAGATTCTCCCTCCTAAATATTTCATAGATCTGCCCCCTTCTTGGCATCTTGGCCACCACTGCCCACATTCAGGTCCCTGTTGCCTCTTGCGGATTCCCAGGGGTCTCCCTGGTCTCCAGTCTTGTCCTTCCAAAATCTCGACCCCGGGCTCCTACTGGAGAAATCTTACTACAAGGCAAATCGGACCACAGAAGGACATTTGAGAATTTTTGAGGCTGCCCAGCACCTTCCGAATGCCCACCTTGTGTTTGGAGACTTTCCCATAATGCAGTTCCCACCTCGCCAGATGGCATCCTCCCAGCCTCCCTTCCTGCAGGGGCAGTCATGTGACTTTGGTTTCTCCAGTCAGATCCTCTCGTTTGGGAGGATGCTCTGGAAGGGGAGAGGCAGGGAGAATGGAGGGTTTGTTAAACAAGGCCGTGGAGGCATCTGGTCCTTCTGGAGCGAAGTGCCCTTTCTGGTTTCCAGTGCCCCGAGGTCAGGTGCAGCTTGTGGCTGTGTATTTCCTGATCTTGGCTTTCGGATTCTTTGGAAAACTATGCTGCCTGTTATCTTTTAATCAATTTCAGTTTTGTGTGAACCCATCAGAGGGGAGTTTGTCGGTTGCAGTTAAGAAGCCTGCCTGATATAAAGCACATCATTCTCCCACCAAACTGGTACTCAGTGTTTCCCCGCCCACCCTGCCCTGCACGTCCCTCTGCAGCTTCACGTTTGGTGCTTCATCTCGCACTTTGTACTCCAAGGGTATACCAAACATGGACTCCTCGCTTCTCATTCCCTTACACCATTCTGTGCACTGGAGTTTTTATCTTACTATAAGCTGCGAAGTGCCCACTTCACAGAAGAGAAAGCTGAGTCTCAGCTACATGGTCACATGTTGGCCAGAGTCACAACTGGAACTCAGATCCCCACTGAACACCGGACATGACCTCAATGCGAAGAAACTGTCAACATCTCTCAGCCATGTTCAGCTGAGGTCCTTTCTCCTTTTAGGCTAAATCAAGGCCTTTTTAACATCCCTTTTCCCCTACTGTCCCTTCGCCCACAGTCCGCCCCCCTCACTATGCCGGGCACTGCGACTCATTCCCTACCCAGGCCAGGCACCATCCCACGTCCCCTCCTTTGCCTGGAGAGCTTCCTGTCCCTCGACCCTCTCCCTGTCCCTTTGGTGTAGTGGTGAGGTCGCAGGCTCTGAGGCCAGGTTCCCTGGGTTCAAATCCTGGCTCTGCTTCTCCCTGTTCACCTGAAATGAGGCAAGTCATCCAACCTTTCTGTGCCTCGACTGTCTCATCTAGAACCTCGCCTAAAGATGGTGACCCTCTTAAGTGTGTTGTGTGGAACCACTTCGTAAACTCAGCTGAGTCGCTTAGCAAGCACACAGTAAGTGTTAGCTGCTACTATTCTCAACATCATCATCATCATCATCATCATCATCATCATCTGGCAAAGTCTGTGTCTGTCCACCTCTCATGACTCCTCTTCCCTTTGAGCAGCCCCTCCCCAGTGGGGAGAATTCATGGTTTCCCAATCGGGGCCCCAGGATGCCCTCATCCAATCCTTATTTGGAGCACATCTCATGCCTCTGCTGAGTGCTAGAGGCAGAGAAGCCTGGAGCCAGATGTCCTGGGCTCATACTTGGCTCCAGCCACGGATGAGCTGTGTGACCTTGAACAAGTGACCTAAGCTCTCTGTGTATGCCTCAGTTTCCCAGGGGAAATGACACTGATTAAAGGACCCACTTCGCAGAGTAGGTGTGGAGACCAAATGTCTTAATGCTTAAAATGGTGCCTGGCAAGTGGTGAGTACTCAGTAAAGAGCTCCCATTCATTGTTTGCTGTCTGTCTTGTTCTCTACCCTGTGAGCATCTTAAGGGCATGAACCAGGGTTTATTTATCTTTGTGTTCTTGGCACCCTGTGCAGTGCCTGGACGTGCTGGGTGCCACATTCGTGCCCCACGCTTGTGAGTCTAGTCTCATGTCAGTTATTTTTCCATACCTCCTGCCCGAAGGGCGCTGTTCCAGCCTGAAGAAGAAAAAGAGTGCTTTCTTCCAAGCTTGGTCCCCTTGGGGCTGTTGGCTCGGGAAGGCCCCAGAAGACCCAGGGCATGGGAGAACCTGTCAGCTGTGGGGGGCTGGCTCTCCTCAGAAGGGGCTCAGGGACCACCTGCACTTGGGTTGGGAGGCGTTTAGGATCTCATCTGGAGGCATCTGGAGGGGCGCTTCGTGCAGAGGGCCACAGCATATGCTGTCTCCTGGGTGGTGCCAGATGGTGGGGATTTGGCTAGATTCCCTCCATATCTGGGAGCCCGCTGACCCTTCCAGGGGCTCCAAAATGCAACAGAGAAATTATAACGGTGCTTTGAAATGACAGGAGCTGGAAAACTGTGAGGAGCTTGGCAGAGAAGGAGCTTGCCGTTGTTGCTGGTGCTTGACTGTATTCACGATTCCAGCCTGCGTCACAGTCACCCTGGTTAGCTGTCTGCTTCATTCAGTCTGACCACCATGTAAAGGATCCAGAATAGCACGGTGGTTCAGAGATCAAGCCCCGGAGTCCCGCTACCTGGGCTCAAATCCCAGCTTCTCCATTTACCACTTGTGCGAACCCCTGGCAAATACCTTTAGTTCTCTGTGCCTTGGTTGCCTTATCTGTAATATGGGAATATTATCGCTGGAACAGCAGAATACAATCGGGGTCAACAATGTTGTTTGCCTGCATATCAGCACGACAACAGCTAACTCTTACACAGCACTTACCACGTGCCGGAGACCGTTCTTTTTGTGATTTAGGTTATGTAATCCTTACGACCACCCCTCGAAGGAGGTCCTAGTGTTATCTCTGTTTTTAAAGTAAGCAAGGTAAGGAGAGTTTAAACAACTCACGCAAGGTCATGAAGCAAGAAGTTGGCAGAAGCAGGATTCAAACTTGGGCAGTCTGGCCCACGGTCCACGTTCTTACCATCAAGCTGTACACCTGACGAGTGACACAGACTTAATCAAAGCCTGAAGCAAGTGCTACGATCTACTCTGGAATACTAAAGAAAGCCGTGTACGTGGTAACTTAAAACAACCAGATGCTATCAGCCTAGTTAACGGATGCTGATCAATGCATCTTTTTTCCCCTCAAATACAAAGCGTCCGTTTGGATGATTCTGGCTGACCCATCTCCACTTGTTTTCAGCAAGGATGACTTCAGCGATTATTATTATTTGCACGGGAGTTCAGGAAGCTGCAGTGTGTGTAATACAGTCGCTCAGGGACGGCATTAAGGAATCTGGGTCTTTCCCACTTTCTGTTCTGGGATCTCTGTCAGCTTGGTCCACAGCCCGACTTCCCTCTTGACAACGAGCTGGCTGCCCACAGTTCCAGATGTGAAGAATGTCTGAAAGAGAGGAGACAGGAGAGGTTGTCTGTTCTTGGGGGTTTTGTTATAGAGCTCTGAAACCATTCGCTGGAATCTTCCAGAAGACTTCCCATCAGGCTGCCATGACTGGTCATCTGGAGTTGACTGGACGGTGGAGAAGCAGGATCCGTGTCCACCACACGGACTCTGTGCTCCCCTGCTTTCCTTCACTTGCTTCTGCCGTTTCCTCCCGCACCAACGAACGCCTGTCCGGTTCCTCAGTACCACTCTGACAAACCATTTGTATCATGTGGGACTCGTTTCAGATGCAAGTAACATGAAGCCCAACTAAGAGTGACTTAAATGAAGATGAGTTTGTTTTTCTCCCAGCCCAAGAAGCGCAGAGGCAGCAGAGCGGAGCCAGTGAGTATCAGTCCCTCGCGGCCCAGGGACCAGGCTCTGTCTCCCCGCTTTGCATCCTCAGCACGCTGGCCGTCATCCACGGGCTAAGCACCCTCTGATTCCAAAGGGGCGGCTTCTCCTTAAGGCAGGAAGGAGAGAGGAGGAGCTGGGGGGGGGGGGGGGCTCCTAGGTCACAGAAGCCAGAGGCCGTTCCCGAGAATGCAGAATCTGTTTATGTTTCATTGGCCAGAATGGGGTCACGTGGCCCCGGAGCTGCAAGGGGGTCTGGGAAAGTGAGTATCTCAGCGGGGCGCAGTGCCACCTTGAACAGAGCCCGGGGCCTGATGCGTGGGAGGGACCAGAGGACACTTGGAAGGCAACCGGCAGCGCCCTTCTTCACAGCTCAGCTCAGCCTGCACCCCTACTGAAAATCCTTCCCTCCTTACCCCAAGTCAGTGGGCTGCCCCCCCCACTTCTGAGACAGTAGAGTGAAGAAAAAGAGGAAAAGTATATGCTGAAATGCCCGATGTGTGTCTTCCTGGCCATTTCTCCAAGCCCTCTCAGGCGGTGTTGACTGCACATCTTTGTTGGTCAGGGAAACTGAGGCTCAGAGAGTAGTAACGAGGGGCCCAAGGTCACAGCTAGGTATGGCGCTTGGCAGGGATGGGAACCCGGTGTGCCTCCCGCGCAGGCGCACGCTCTCTCCCGCTCGGCCGTTCCCGGGGCACTCCCGCCAGCCTGTCTGATCCCCCCCACGCCGGGTGCGCCCCATATCCCTCAGGTCAGGAGCAGTGCCTCCGGGGTCCCTGTGCTCCACACAGGGGCGGAGCACCCCCATGCACCCTGGCCTCCTGGCTGAGGAGAGGAGGGGCCCCTGTGGGCAGCCTCGTCTGAGGGCAGGGACCTGAGACTATGGCTTCTGATCAAGGGGAGAGCAGTAAGCTTTCAAGTGGGCGCGGGGCTGCGCCAGACGCGAAAGCAAACACTGCACATTTTTCTCCTTCTCCTCCCCTCCCCTCAGTTCTGCTGGGGGCCGGTTCATGGGAAGTTGGTTAATTGGAACTGTCCCTGCTGCCCCAGTGAGAAATGGGACGTTGTACACTGTGTCCCCTGGGGAAAGTCTCCCATCTGTTCGCTCCGTGAGGATAATTACGTGTATAAATTACCCGCCTCCTCCTCCCTCCCCAGCCCGGGTGCGGGAGGGGGTGTGCTCATGATGAAGGTTCCCGAGTGACCTTTGAGATGGGGGAGTGTGACTAAACCGACTCCTGCCTCAGCCATCTGCCCTGAGCACGACTGCCGTATTGATTTTCTATTCGAGGGGCAGAAAGCGGACATTTATTTTGAAATATTTTCTGTAATGAATCTGCGATTTGGAAAGGGCGCTTCTACAATTACTGCTGTTGAACTTGATGTGACTTCCAGCAGCAGCGAAAATCACTGACTGTCCCTGGGTTTACTTTTACCTCCTATTACCAAGGGGAAAGACCCCAGGCTGAGCCACTTAGGAGATGCAGCAGGTTCTTCCCACCGCGGCAACACATAAATCTCTCCCCGAATACCCCAGCTGCGGGTTAGGTCACATGGAATTTTCTCTACCTGGGGAAGCCCTGGCCCGGGGGTGGGGACATTCGGAAGGAGTCTGCTCACTGCCCTGATGGGGGAGGGGCGGGTAGCGCCTTGGGCAGGTCACTTCCTCTCCCGGGGCCTCAGTGCTCCCCCCTGTGGAATGGGAGGAGGAGAGTTAGTTTCTGTTACCCCCTTGGTAGGGAGAATAACGGCTCTCCCACCAGATGTCTGTGTCTTAATCCTTGGAACGGAATATGCTAGGTTACACGGCAGAGGGAAATTCAAGTTGCGGATGGAATTAAGTTGCTAATCAGTGGACCCTAAAAGAGGGAGACGCTTCTGGGTTATGGGGGCGGGCGCGGTGTCATCATCCCAAGGGTCCCTATAAGTAGACGCAGGAGACGGAAGAGGGAGAGCCAGAGGAATGGAAGCTGGAGGAGAACTCCGCCCGAGAGTGCTGACTTTGGAGAAAAGAGGCCACCAGACTGCCTTGGAAGGTGGAAAAGTTGAGGGAACCGAGTCTCCCTTAGCGTAGCCCCGCCCACAGTTCCGTTTCAGACCTTCCAGACCCATTTTGGACCCAGGACACCGAAGCCAGTCCTTGCAGAGCGCATACCACACACCAGGCAGTTTGAGGAGCTTTTCATGCATTACTCACTGCATCTCTCGAGAAACCTGAAAGGCAGGGATCGTTATTGCCGCCACCATTTGACCAGCGAGCAAACAGAGGCCCAGAGGAAAAGCCCGGGGTTCCAGCCCTTTGGGTCCCCGGCCCGCCCCCACTCTCTGCGCACAGGGTGGCATTTCCTCGGTCTGATGTACAGCGTTGTGCACACGCGGCATCCAGTTAGGGTGGGCTACAAGTCCCACTTTGCCTGGAATCGTTGTTAATGCTCAGCGAGGATCTAGTTTGGGGGATAAATCCCACGGTCAGCGTGGGGTGTCAAGCCCTCCCTCCCAGTGGAGGTGGATGAGTAGTTGTGCCAGCCAGGTTCAGGGAGTGCGCACAGAAGCCTGGAATTCTGTGACTTGCCTTTGAGCCGTGGTTCTAGGACCATTTTGTTCTCTGACCCTGGGGACACAAGAGTCCACATGATCAGCCCCAAGCCCCGAGCGAACATTTTCCTCTGTCTTCATTTTCACAGCTCTTCTCCCTCACACACGGGCTTCTTTGAGGGTCCCAAACACAGCCAGGCACACATCTGGCTCAGGGTCTTTGCCCTTAGCCCCATAGTCACCCCATTTCCTCCAAGAGCTCTGCGCTCAAATGTCCACTTCTCAGAGAAGCCTTCCTGAGCACTTCGTTTAACATTGCAGATTATTCCTCCCCAAACATAACTCCTTTGTTTCCTTCATTGTGCTTCAGAAATCCCAGTACAATCTGACCTAGGATATATGTTACCTATTTATTCTGTTGATTGTCTGCCCCACTGCAAAGTAAGCTCTGGAGGGCCAGGAGTTTGCCCTTTCCAAAGAACTACTGTATCCCTCGTCCCAGCAACAGCAACTGCCAGGTAGTAGGCACTCAGTGAATGAATGAACGAGGGAAGGCAAGAAGATATCTTGGCCTAAGTTCATAGACTTGAGAAACAAATGAATTTGAGAGATTCGGAAGAAAATTTCTCATTTTTGTTTCACATTCAGTTAACTTTTCCTTTGTACTTTCTGCATTTATTGTCCTGTTTACAGATTCTCCCAATATTATGTAAACATTCACTTATTTCTTCCAAGACTCAAGTTTTCTACATTTAATTTATCCATGCATCTGGAATGTATTTTGATGTACATAATGAGATATGGATCGGATTTAATATTTTTATCTAGATCATTAGGCACTTTCAAAATGGTCTGAATATCATTTGTGGAATAATCTTCCTCCAAATAATGGAAATGCGAACTTTGTCACATTGAGAATTCTTACATCGATGCCAGTCTTTTCCGGAATTTCTATTGGGTTCTGCTGTTCTGTTCCCAATCAGCCCCACATTTCAGTTATTACAATTCGATGTGTGAGAGTACCTGGTAGGGCTAATACCATAAATTCTTTTTTTTTTTTTTTAATTTATGACTTAATTTTCCAAATTCACTTTAGACCATTTTTCTCATGATACCTTTGTGGAGCTTCATATTTTATAGATTGAAAAAAGAGGCAGTAAATATTTAGTCAATATTAATTCTATCTAGGAATATGTTATGTATGTTATTGTTTCTTTTCATAGTTTTATTCATATGGATCCCAAGACTTGTTATAACATCTAAGTCATGTGCCATATGCCATTGTTATGGAAAATTGGACTTTTTTTCTCATTTGGGTTTAACTGCCTATTCTTTTTTTTTTAAAGATTTTATTTATATATTTGAGAGAGAGAGCTTGAGAGAGAGCAGAGAGCACAAGCTGCGGGGGAGGGGGAGAGGGAGAGGCAGACCCTCCGCTGAGCAGGGAGCCTGATGAGGGACTCAATCCCAGGACCCCGCGATCATGACCTGAGTTGAAGGCAGACCCTTAATTGACTGAGCCATCCAGTCAGCCACCCTTAACTGCCTATTCATTAACGTGTGCATCTGGATTTTGTTCCATCAATCCTTTTTGTTATTCCCGTATCAACACCAAATTGGTAGAACAAGTTCCTCCTAAATTCTCTAGTGGTTCTGATTTCCTGCTGTAGAACACTGGAGATAGTTGGGGTCTTGCTGGTTGGTGCCTCATGTTTCATGGCTTGAAGAACTGGAGACATCTGACGTCTCCCTCCAGAGGGAGGTCCAGGGCAGTGATAGTCTGCGTATAGGTCTTCATCCTCATAAGGGTCAGCTGTTTTTATCAGTCTGCAGTTCCCAGGCTGCAGTCCACCTGGACCGTTGTAGAGTCACAGAGAAGACAGGATCTCGGAGATAGATTCTTCCATCCGTGTTTCTGTAGACAAGCCAGAGGCTCAAGAGTGGTTCGCTCAAGGTCACACAGTAGACCCAGGTCTAGGAAGATTAGGGAGGATCTCTTCTTTTCTTGAGACTACCCATATCTCTCCCTGCAAGATCTTCTCCAGACGAAGGCATTAATATCTCCTCCATCAGGGCCGACACTCCCCTGAGCTCCCAACAGGTGTACTTGGCAGCCCAGACACACAGATACAACCTGTCCAAATTGAGACTCTAATACCTCCCCTTCCGTCTGTATCTTCTCTGCTCTTCTGCATCTCCATCAGTGGCCAGGCCAGCCTTCTGGTCGCTCAGGACCCAAACTTGAGAGTCATCTTTACCTCCTTCCTTTCTCTCCTAAGTCATGTCCCGTCCATCAGGAGGCTGGGTGGGCTTGATCTTTGGAAGATATCCCTAGTCCAACCGTTTCCCGTCACCTCCACCGCTGCCCCCACCCCCGTCCAAACCACCGGATCTCACACCTGGTTTCATCAACGGCCTCCTCATTGCCTCTCATCTCCTGCCCCCACCCTTCCCTCCTCTCCCCATCACAGCAGTCCGAGCATCGTGCGAGTCCCCTGTTCAAAACCCTTCATTGATTTCTCATCTCATTCAGAATGAAAAGGGAGAAGAAAGCAGTGGAACGAGAACTAGCTCTGGTGTCAGCTTCATCCTTCTCTGTAGAAAAATGGGCAACTTTCTCCTGTGTTAAATGGTTAGAGTGGCTATTTTAAGAGGTCAAGGGGTCGGCGGTCTACGGGTCCCCCCAACTCTCCTGCATTCCCTTCCTGACTCACCATCTAGACCTGTCCTTCCTGATCCACCCTCCTGGGGCCCCTGCCTGAGGGTCTGCTCCTCCTTATCCTCATCGCCTTACCTCCTTCCTCAATGGACCCATCATGCCTCATGCGCTCTTCTGCTGATGACCAGGTTCCCAGAGATGGCAACAGCGCTGGGAGCCTCCTTTTCAGGTTCTAACCTCTGCCCCAACCTCCAGATCTTGATATTCTCTGTCAACTTAAACCCAGAAGATTCAACCAAATTTACCATCTTCCTACCCGCCCCCAATCCACTTCTCCTTTAGACTCCCCTGCTTCTGTTCAGCCATCAGGTCAGCCACCCAGGCTCAAAGACATTTGAGTCATTTTTGGCTCTCCCAGGTGGGAGACTCTAATAGTTAGGGTGCTTGGGGCCATAGCTGACAGCAACTCCAACAAACAATGATGCGTGAAAAATAAGTGTATTTAGCAAAAGATTGAGGAGGGCATCTTCAGGCATCACATAGTCTACTTGCGCTGAGAACAAGGAATTAAAACGGCAGTTCAGGGAGCATCTTTTTTGCACCTGTCCTTTTTATAAGGATACAGACCTTTCCTAGGAGCTCCATCACACATTCTCTCAGGTCTCCTTGGCCAGAATGAGGCCACAGGGCAGCCCTTTCTTCAGGGGGCATCTGAAAGTATCGGGCATGGTGCTTGGGAGAGTCAAGATTGGTTTTGACCAACCGTTGCTCTTCCATTGTTCCTAGAAAATAATCAGGGATTTGTTAGCAAGAAAGGTGGGGATGGCTGTTGGGTTAGGGGACATCGGTGCCTGCCACACCATCTTCTTCCACCCCCAACATCCTATCCCATTTTCTTCCCTCAAATGCCTCTGTCATCTTTGTTTCATGCCCATTGTCAGCGCCTTGATTTACATGGAGCTGACTCTCACCTCAATCATAATATTTGTCTCTAAAAAGACACACCACCTCTGGTCAATCTTTTCTCTCCCAGAAAACTGACACCGCATCCCTCAGGTACAATTCTAACTCTATCACTCCAGCACCCAATGTCTTCGGTGGCTTGTTCTTATCTACCAAGTTAGATATAAACCTTCTCACGCTGATAGCCAAGGCCTTCCACAATATGACCTTTGACAAAGTAAAATCTGTCCTGTTTGCAGCTAGACTCAGGAGGGGAACCGAGAAAGAGATAAACAACCCTCCCGGCAACTGGCAGTTAGGTCACCATGCTCCCAAATCAGCAGGAACAATGCTCACGGAATACGATATATTCAGAAAAGGCCATACCATGGCCATGTGTGAAACTAGGCAGAAATAGGACACAGAAATGACTGCACATACCCCTCTTCTGCTAACAGGAGCGATGGCCGCCTCTTTACCACTGATCACTCTAGCCCTGCTTTAATCTTCCTGCCTCCAAGCTAAAAAATATTTGAGTTACCCAGCCACCAAAGTATCGCACCTTGTGACCCTGCCTCCTTAATACCCCAGCAGAAGCCCAAGCCCTCCAGAAGCACTTCTCCATCCCTCTTACCGAAATGCTCCAGGCCTGTGGTGGAGGATCTCCTCTGTTGCAGCAAGCTAAACAAATGGAACCATGACTGACTGCAGCTAAAGTCCCAGTGGTCTTTGGTTGGTGGGATGAACATCATGGCCCAACCTTCTCACGTTATCTCCTGCGGTTCTCCAAGACCTCCTTTATAATTCAGAACTTTTTTTTTTTCCAGTTTCGGACATAATTCTGACCAAGCCTCCTGGATCTAGCTGCCATTTTTCAAGAAATATGGAGGATGGAGGGAATGTGTGGATGACGCTGACTGACCATAAATAAGGAATTACCAGAATCCAGATGGTGAGAAACTCTACCGGTCCCATGGCCCAGGACTGCAACAGAGGAATTCTCAGGAAAAGAGGCACAGAAGGATATCCTGTGGACTTTAAAGACCTACCAAGATCTATGGAATCAGTCACATTAGCCACAGGGTCTGAGGAGACACCTCGGCTGGCGACGCTGCGGAGATGGACCGCGAGGTGTTCACTGTGAGTCAGAGGGGTGGCCGCTCTGGAGTGGGGAGCGGGGCTGTAGACTGGCGTGCGGCCACAGACAGACTTCTGGCAAAGTGCTAGTTCTTGACTTGGTCCAGGATATAAGGATGTTCGTTTATACTATTTCACGAAGCTATGCATTTTTATGTGTTTTTTTGGTAACCGAGTTTCATTTTAAAATGAAAAGGTTAAAAAACATGTAGCCTTGAGACAGGTCGGTTTCTACAGACGAGGATGGAAGCAAGGAGCCCAGTTAGGGGCTGTCACAGCAAACCAGGAGAGGTGACGAAGGGGACCTGAATCAAGGTGATAGCATGGAGGTGGGGGCTGCGGTCGGACGCTGGACATTTGGCAGGAACCCACAAGTCTCACTGCCACGTTGGGCTGAGCCTGAGTGAAAGAGGAGAAGCGAAGTTAGGCCATTTCTCTGCCACAACCGCATATCCAGGGGAACATGGCGGCCAACCACAGGTGCGTGCGGGGGGATGGGATGCAGGTGTCACAGAAGTGCTAAAGAAGCTGTCTCTGCCGGCCGGTGGGTGAGACCCACAGGAAGGGGTGTCTTGTCCTTTGGAAGGAAACATGCCTAGCACCGAAGCTCCTGGTCAGAATGAGACAGACAGATGTAGGCTATTGCTGGAAGCAGCATAGCCCAGAGATGTTTCATGACCCCGGGGAATTAGAAAAGGGCAAAGGCTTTCAACCTAACTTGTCACATTTCTGTTGTCCTAGGGAGTGTGGCCTCGAGACCACCCCCTCCCCCTGTGCCCGGCACACACATCTATCCTTCTCACTTCTGAAATTCACGTTAAACAAGGTGTCCCTTTTGTTGGAGCTCATTATCCATTTGTTAAATCAGATAATCTATCTGGTCTCCTTAAAAATGTCACATTCATAAAATAAGGGAGTGAAGCACTTAAATAATTTAAGGGAAAAGAGGGTCAATAGCCAACCCTTTTACATTAGTTTTAGAACAAGCCACACCTAGATTTGCAAAATAGCAACGTGCAGATATGTGTCTGACGAAAAACTGCTTTTTGGCAGATAGAATCCTATTTTCCCACTGACTTTTGTTACGATTTCTGACATGTGTAAGTTATCTCCTGCTCCCCACTAGCTCTAGGGTTTCCCAGGCCTGCCCCCCGATATGTCGTACCATTTTTAAGTCAACATTTCCATGGGCCGGGGGAGCTGTTAGAGTCTAGGCCCCTGAGCAGGCGTCCTGGTGTCCTGCTTATAGAACAGTCGTCCATTTTGAGCCAGTTGCTTGGCAGGAAGGCTGCCTGCATTTTTAAATGGGTTCCCCCATCTTGGGTATGGGAAATTTGCCGCCAGCTGTGCTAGGAGTGAATTATGATGTCAGTATTCCAGAATTCCTAATGAATTCTCCTCAGCAAAAAAAAATGCTGTTACTCCACCTCCCCCAAGTCACATTTCTGGTTGATTAATGAGGAAAGGCACAGAAGAATCTATGGCTTTGGGGGAATGAGGAAGAGTGAAATCATTTCTGCTTTAAGAAATCACTGTGCCCCAATTATTTTATTTGTTAAGAAAAAATGATTTCATCTTCCATTTATTTATCTCCTGTACATCTAGATTCAGAACCTTCCCTCAAAAGAACAGATTTGGATCTATACCCCTCCCTCTGCCTTGATCCCTGCTGACTTGCCCCAAGATAGGAAATCCAGCCGTGCCCCGTAGGGGGCAGTTGTCTTAGCTAATTGGGACCTAGTTTATTTATTTATTTGTTTGTTTGTTTGTTTTTAAGATCTTTTAAAAAAAATTTATTTGACAGAGAGAAACTCAACGAGAGAGGGAACACAAGCAGGAGGAGTGGGAGAGGGAGAAGCAGGCTTCCTGCCGAGCACGGAGCCCGACGCGGGGCTCGATCCCAGGACCCTGGGATCATGACCCGAGCTCAAGGCAGACGCTTAACGACTGAGCCACCCAGGCGCCCCAATTGGGACCTAGTTTAAATCCCATGTAGTTTACATGAAATACATCTGCAACCCTCCGATAAAAGTCATTGCCTCCTGTCTGCAAAGAGGCAGCCCCAAATGAAAACCGTGATTGGCTGAGCCCAGCCTGACCCCTTCATGGCCCTTCGCAGCATGGGTGCCAGGCCTCCCACCAGCTGGGCCATCCTGCTGATCCTTGGGGGAAAGTCACTTGGCACAAGTATCCTGCTCAGTATTGATGCCTTTTGTGGGGTTGCTTAGGCTAATTAAAAGTCACGCTGTGCATGACTTTAATTAGGATTCGCATCAGGCCAGGAAAAGCTTTCAAAGGGAGAAGAAACCACACACTGAACATTCAGAGGGTGGGGGCAGCAGAAAGGGAGGGAAGGAGGACAGTTTATTTATAAGCTTTCCTGCCACATGAGCACTGCGAGGCCAGCACACACGTGTCCCCCTCCTGAAGGGCAGAGTTGCTGGAACTCGCGAGTCCGATTTGGCCTGTTTGGTTCAGGTCCCCAACAGCTGGGGTTTCTGAACTTTTTTTCTCATTGAGCAGAGGCTGACACACTCCATCAAAGATGAGGAAGGGTCAGGGTTTCAGGTTGCAGCCCACCGTTGACTTTTAGGGTGGTCCCTCCAACCCTGCCCCCCACCCCTCCGTGAAGTTCAGCCTCTAGACTCACAGGGGACCTGGGGTCGGGTAAGCACAGGAAACAGAACCACTGCTGTCTGGTGAGACTGGTGCTACTTCCAACCAGCTTTGACTGCCCACGGTCAAGCGAGTCATCGCGTGTCAAGTGCTCAATACAGAACCCGTAACACAGCTGTTAGGAATACCTCCATTTTGCATGCTGCTTCTCTTATGCTTTCAGCTGTTGTGATATCAGAGACTGGATTCATCTCAGGTTTGTATTCCGACGGTCTAGAAAATGACCGGCTCTTGGTTGTGGCTGCACAAAATGTTTGCTGCTTTCCTCAGGAGGAAATGGGACTCAGTCGGAGCCTGCTCTGAACGGGAAGATATGTGTATCAGTGGGAAGGCCCTTGGTTGCAATTACAGAGCACCCAACAAACTCCGTCTCAGGCAGAGACAAGACAATATCTTGTCTCATGTATCAAGCTAGCTGGAGCCCTGAGATCCTCGGGCTGGTGTGGTAGTGTTGTGACATCACCATGGACTCAGGGTCTTCCCACACTTTTGCCCCACTTTCCTCAGCATATTAGCTCTTCATCCTCATGCCTACATCCTCATGGTCACAAGATGGCTGCCAAGATGCAGATCTTCCATTCCTAGGTGGGAGAAAGATTTTGTCATGAGCTT
Source organism: Zalophus californianus (assembly GCF_009762305.2). Classification (NCBI taxonomy): domain Eukaryota; kingdom Metazoa; phylum Chordata; class Mammalia; order Carnivora; family Otariidae; genus Zalophus; species Zalophus californianus. The sequence goes on from NC_045602.1 coordinate 127,419,069, forward strand.
TGTCTATTTTTTTTTCAGGGTGGGCAGTCCCCAACCTTTTCTTTTATCTCATTAACCAGAACAGATTCACATACCACCTCCTGAGCCAATCACTGGCAAAGTGGAAAAGGATGTACCATGATGGTTATAGCACAGGTTGATCCTCTGGGATTGAAGGTGGGTTAGCTTCCCTGAGATCGTGAGATCACTATCTCCTACCTCAACACAAAGTCAGGGGTATATGTTTGCAGGAAAGAAAAGAAAGGTGATGGCTGTTGGCTAGACAACCAAGAGTGTCTGTATTACTGTTACTGTTGCTAGAAGATTTGGCTAACTTGATGGAAACTTGACCTTTATTATCAGCTCTACTATAATGAAGTGGATGATCACCACACTGGGAGTTACGGAAGACCTGGGGAATAGTCCTGGCCCTCCTGGTAAGTAGGTTCTCTGTTGGCAGTAGGACATGGGTGTCTTCTTCTTTTCCATTTAACATCATTAGCTCCATGTGCCTCATGAACACAAAGTGGCTGCTGATGTGCCTGCAGCTGCATCTGTGTCCTTCACATAGTAACATCTGGTTATGTCTCCTTGGTCACCTGCTTAGCCATTGAAAACCGGGGAGGCTTTTCAAAAGCATGCTATTTAGATTTAAATATCAGAATACTCAGCTAAAAGAGTTGAAAGTAGCCACCCTAGAGTGCAGGAAAATTGGGGCAAAGGGAATGAGAAAATGCCTTTTCTGTAACAAACCTTACAGAACTGTTTGGTTAATCTGTGTGCGCATACCTTTGCTTAAATAAATAGAAAAAAGTAAGATTGGAGTCGGCTGTGATGTGGTTCTGCATTCCAACCGTGACCTTACCCGGAGTGGCGGAGGGGGGGGGGGGGGCGGGGGAAGGGCAGTAACTGACCCAGGTCCCACAGCCACCTGACTCCCACCTCTCCTTCCTCCAGTCTGGTCGCTGCTTCTCAGCTGGAGCATAAAGCAAGAGAAGCGATTTCATCTAATCACCTGGGTCATTTTCTCAAAAATTGGTTTCTTTTTAACTGTTTTTCATGAAGAACAAAAAAGAGCATAAGAGGCAGCTAAATTGCCATCCCTGCTGGCTCTCGCTCTATTGAGAGGCTGGCCTGGAAGGGCAAAGGCCTTCGGGGCAAGCTTCAATTTTCAATCCATCTGGAGAGACAGCGGCCTCAATGCTTCTTTATGAAATGAAATGGCAACTTTGGGGGAGGCAAATAAATCGGAGAGAAATGCTTTTGACACATGCCAGAGAGCAGATGCTAACCCGAGGGAGAGGCCCAGGATCAACTTCTATTAATTCCTGTGCTTCAAATTCTTTGAAAGGTGTTTAAGCTCAACTCTGGAAAGCAGGAGTTGACTCAGAGGACTGGCATTTGAGCCCAACTTGGGTCCTACCTTGCTGTGTGGCCAAGGAAAATCACTCAACCTTTCTGGGCTTTATTTCTGCGTATGTCAAATGAGGTGGAATGATTTCTACTTTGAATGCTCAAAAAGACAACAGGAAAAAGCAAATAAAGTTATAGTAATTGTTCCTGATTGTAAATTATTTTATGGGATATCTAAGACATTTTCTTGGGCTTTCTGTCTCACACTCAGTTGTGACGGTCTTATAAACGAGGCTAATCTGCTATTACACGCCGTTGTTATAGGGGGTAGACATGCATGAGAATGACAACCACATGATTTGGGATGGCAGCTACCTTTGCAAGGAGGGAAGGGCATGCGGGGAGGGGGGTACATGGAGGACTTAGACTCTCTCCTGATGTCTGGGAGGTAGAGGCATGGATACTCATTATAGTATTTTGTATACATTTTGTAAGTCTAAACCAGAGTTTCTCAACCTCAGCATTCTTAACACTTTGGACTGAGCAACCCTACTGTGTAAGGAGCCCTGGTCCTGTGTCTTGTAAGATATTTAGCAGCATCCCTGTCCTCCCCCCCACCCCCCACGAGATGCCAGTAGCATCCTTCCCTCCAGAGGGTGACAGCCCAAAAATATGTCTCCAGACATCGCCGAATGTCCCCTATGGGCAAAATTGTCCTCAGTGGAGTCACTCGTCTAGAAAAAAGAGGACATATGTCTCAGAAATATTAGATGACTTCCCCGAAGTCACACGGTTGGTAAATGAGAGACAGGTCGAGCTTCCAGCTCTCTTCAATCCTGGCCCACCAGATGCTCTTCAAAATCAGTGTCCCTTGAACAGATATTTTTAGTGTTAGGATAGCAGTGGAGTTGCACCAGACGTAAATACAGCTGGATACCCTTGACAGAAAATAAAACATGGGAAGATTAGCTTTAGTCTTACAACAAATATAAGAATAAACGCAATGCTAATAATTAAAAACCGACTACGGAGGAGATGCATGCATGTAAATAACCCAGCCGGCCACGCCCCTGCACGGAGCCCCGCCCACTAGGAAGTGGAGACCTAGGCGGGTCTCAAGTTGCCAAGGGCTACTCAGGACGGAGTTCATCTACCCAAGTTGAGATCCATTCTGGGGTTTGAATCAGACTCAGTCTTTCCTACACTTGATACTCCCTTTGTTCAGTAATTTTAGAACCTGAGCCGAGCTCAGCTTTGGGTGCTACCGCATTGTTTTCCGTAGAGGAGGGCGTGCCATCCCCAGGCTCCACCGCAGAGCTGGGTGATGGCTAGTTGGTTGGAACCCACAGACCCTGACGGTCCTGATGCTTACAAGGAAATGAAAGGCCTGCGGAGGCCAATAAACTGTAAGCAAGCACCTCACCGCTTGCAAGATGTAATTCAAATTTCCAGAAGCTGATGGATGATGACCTGGACGCACAGGGCACTGTGCAACTGGAAGGTTTTGTGACAGGGCGGGTCATCAAGTGTTGGGGACGTTCTGATGCACAGTGTGGTGCGGGGCAGGCCTGGCAGTCGGACTCTCAGAACTCTGATGCCTCCTCCAGCCCAATCCTTTCCCTGTGTTCATTAGGTACGAAAATACTTCCAGTCCAGAATGAGGCTCAGCCTTTCAGCGGGCTCTGACTACTTTTTTACATTGGTGTTTGCTAAATGCACCCCAGATACAAACCAGCTCGAGGAGAGCACGGTGTGGCCACACACTGTACTGCCTCTAAGTCACCGGCAAATTCAGCTGCCCTCGAGGAGGGAGATGAAGCACGGAGGACTCCGTGTGAGTGGGGGTGCTTTAGGGATGCAGGGGCACTGGATACTGTGATGTCTGAACGGGCCAGGGAAGCTCAGAAATCCTATAGAAAGCTTCCTTGATGTTCTGGAGTAGTCGGTGATTCAAGAGCATCGGCCAAACAATGGTTGGGAGGACAGGGGCTTGAGCCAGGCTGCCTGAGCGTGATTCGCAGCAACCTCACCAGCTGTGCCACCTTGGGTAGGTTACTTAACCTCTCTGTTCCTTAGTTTTATTGTTTGTAAAATGGAATTATCATGAGGCTGTATATTAAGCTCACCCATATACAATGGCTGCTCTCCATAGGAAATTGTCGGTAACTGGCAATTTCATATAATACTCCAATAAGGTTGTGCTAGGGATTGAGTTAATAATTGAAAAGTACTAAGAACAGTGCCTGGCACCTAGTAAGTTCTAGAAAAATGTCAGTATCACTATTTATAAAGCTTTAAGGAAATATATAACATCTTTTCCATGTGTTTGTGTGTCTTGCTTCCCACCATGTTACTACTAACTTAAGAAATAAACTCGGTGGGTCAGAATTTTTCTGAATGGGATTGGAATAGGGTGGAAGACAATAGAACAGGAAGGGAACTAACAGATGGTTTTACATATCGTAAGGTAAATCTTGCTTTACGAGTCTTGTCAATTCTGTCGTGTATGCGTACGCCCACGTGTGTGTCTCTGCACACGCATGTGGTGCGGGTCATGATGAAAAATACATTTCATGCTATGTGTCAGGGAAGGAAGAAAGTTTTAAAGTCACTGGATTAAACCATATGGACTGGATGTCATGAGTTCTTTCAGAGACTTTTTTTTTTTAAGACTGTATTTATTTATTTGCCAGAGAGAGAAAGTGCATGAGCAGGAGTGGCAGAGAGAGAGGGAGAAGCAGGCTCCCCTCTGAGCAAGGAGCCTGATGCGGGACTCGATCCCGGGACCCTGGGATCATGATCTGAGCCGAAGGCAGACGCTTAACCGACTGAGCCACCCAGGCATCCCCAGAGGTTCTTTTAAGAGACACTCTGACTGTGCCGCTCTCTGACTTAACGTCTTGGCTGAGTTCCTGGGCCGCTCTGGAAGGTGGGGAGGCCCCTCGTGCCACTTCACAGGGCTGTGGCAAGACGATGAACAGACAGAGGCAGGTAGAGACTTGTGGCACATGATAAAGAGCCAGCTAGCGGCCAGTTGTTGCTGTTTGTTTGTTATTTACCACAGTTTATCACCATGGCAACCGACTTTGCCTAAGATGGCACTCCATGGCCAAAGGGAGAAATTGATTTGTCCCTGATTTTAGGAAAAGTTCACGAGGCAGGACATTCTCGGATAAAATAGCCTAGAAACATTAAAAACCAAATCCTCATGTAAACAATTACACGGCACCAACCGACTATGCTGTGGAAAGATGGCCTCACCATGGAGAGAAGTCAATCCAGGAAGGCTTCCTGAAGGAGGGCGTTCTTGTCTTGTCTCAAAGAGATTCATGGGTGGGATCAGAGGAGAGCTGGGCCAGGGACACCCAGAGAGAAAAAAGGATCAGGGAAGATGCAGCAAGTTGTAATCGGCAAGCCTCACATAATGATGTGATCAAGAGATGGACCCGTCTCCTGGCAAGGGGCCATCAGCACTCGTCAACACCCTCCAGTGTCCACGGGCAAGAGACAAATCAGCAATCACAGGTGCACACAGTTGAGGACATATTATGATCATGTCAGGGCCGGGCATCTGCCTGAGCGTTACAAATGTTTATGAATATTAATAACCATTTGTTCCCAAAGGACCACAAATCAGTTAATTAGGGCCCTGTCAACCTGTTTATATTATCTATAAATGAAAACCCATCAGCAGCCAAACATGAAATTAAGCGGGCTGTGTGTGGGCTGCACCGTTTCTGGATAAATTACACAGCCAGCTCCCCCCCCCCGCCCGAGCCTCCATCCTTGGCAAGGAGGTGGGTATTTCTCTTTCCTGCCCTTGTTTTATTCAAGTCAGTGGTTATGGGAGGCACATGATAGATGGTGCTTCATGCGTCGCTTTGCTGTGTGTGGGGAGGAGGTGATTTAAGACCATCAGTAAATTAGCTGCAATCCGGAGTCTTGGAAGAGAGGAAGAATACCCATAAATCAATGTTCCATAGACAGGTAATCAGACCCCCAATCCAGGCGCTGATCACCACAGGCCCAGGTCCATCCGTCTCCTTCCTGGAGTGATGGGACAAGGGTGGGGGCCCTGAGTCACAAGCCTCAAGAAGTCAGAGACAGAGAGAGACAGAGACAGAGAGACAGTGACAGAGACTGAAGCAGAGAGAGGGAGAGATTCATTCAACCACCCGCAAGTGCGGGGCCCTGTGCTCAGCGCCCAGAGACAGACAGACAGGGCAGTGAAGAAAACAGACCAAAGAGAGGGCAGCAGTGACAGAAGCAGAGACAGATCCAGATCTGCAGCACGCGGTGATCTTGTAGAGGTGAGAAACCCAATCTCCCGCCTCATCACACAGGTGATTCCTTCCTGAAAGCCTCCTTGTGAGGCAAACTCTTGTAATATTTTTTCCTTTGGGCAAAAAAGAATGTGATTTCCTGATCCCACTTATGCTAAAACAATACCAGATTCGGTGAAGTCGCATTAAAACAGGCCCAATTGCTTGAAGAGTCAGGATGGAAGACAATCTAACAAGCTAGGACTCGTTGTGAAAATCCACTGTCTCGTTGGTGGAATCGTAGAGAACCGAGCTCACATGCACAGTCTCCCAGGTTCATCCCCCAGCTCTGCCACTCATGGGCTGTGTGACCTGTGCCACCGTACTTAAGCCCTCTGTGCCTCAGTTTCCTCATCTGTAACGTGAGGGTAATAAGAGGTCCGACCTCTTGGGAAGTTAGAGGCATTACTATATGTGAAGGGCCACATACGGGCTCTCTCGGCACTGGCCTGCCTGAGGGGAAGCAGGCATGAGCCACAGACTAGAGGTTGGCTCGCACTCGCTCACAAGCTGGCTGTGCAAACTTTGAAGTTTACTTAACCTCTCTGTTCTTCCATCCTCCCTCTTTCTGCTTCTGGTGGGTGGAAAGTAGATCTAATGAGCCATGTTTGGCCACGAGGATGAGGACCATGCATTTACATTTAGGCTGGCTTCCTCGGTTCATTCTGCACTCCCACCAAAGTACAAGGTGTCCACAGGGTTGTGCTCCCCTTGGAGACTCTGGGGGAGATTCCTTCCCTGCTCTTCCTGGCCTTCCTTAGTCTGTGGCTCTCCAATCTCGGCCTCCGTCTTCACACTGCCTTCTCCCCCATGCCTCTTCTCCTGGCCTTACACGGATCTAGGACCCACCTGGTGAATCCAGTATGATCTCCTCTTGAGATCCTTCCCTTCCTTACATCTGCAAAGACCCCTTTTCCAAATGAGGTCCCGTTCACAGGTACCGGAAGTTCAGGGTTGGACAGAGCTTCTTGGGGGTCACAATTCAACCCACTGCACCACTCAAGATGACGACAAGAATGGCATGAAGCCAAACGGACATAGAAGCAACACGGCGACAGCTCTCCGGTGCATGGCTCTCCCTGCATGCCAGGGGCAGTGGGAGCTGGCAGTCTGTCCGTCTGCAGGGTCTGAGCTCTGACCCCAGGGCCAGGCTCTCCGCTCGCCCTATCTTCCAGGCAGAGGGCAAGGGCTCCAGCTTTATGCGGCAATTCCCAATGACCAGATTTGGTGACTTACTTGTTAAAAACCACATGAAACACATCCGCGATCTGTAGACCTGCGGTGGGCCCACCACCTCCAGGGTACAGGAAAGGGTCATTAATGCTGACCTGGGGCGTCGGGAGCCCTGCAGCCCGGGCCGCCCACCTCTTGGCAGAGCCCATGGGTCTGTCCTTGCTGTCCTCCAAGACAGTTAACTCTGGAGTCCTGCTCTCAGCCGGCCCTAAAGGAGCTGTCAGCGGGAGGTGACAGCGACCGTAATTCTGTTTTTATTATTATAGAGCGCCAGTCATTTCTGGCTGAGTGGTGCTGAGTGACGGGTGTGATGTAGGAATCTTATGGAGGGATTAGGGAGGCGAAGCATTTTCCTCCGAGGCCTATCCTGGCCACAAACAAGTTTCTGTGGAGGATGCTGATAAAAAGCAAATTATTTTATTCTGTTCACAATCAATTCCAACTCCAGACTGCAGAGTCCTGCAAGAAAGAGGTATTAACACTTATCGTGTGGAGCTGAATTCTTCAAGGAATAGTAATCCTTAAACAGATGGAGGAGAAGTCGTCTTTAAAGCATTAAAATCCAGTGGTGTGGCTCATTCTTCTTCTTAATGAGCCACGCACCACCTTGATGTATTTGGTGTGAGAAATGAATTCAGACCGCATTTCATTGACAAGGAAAGGGTTACCCCCAGGGGCACTTGTACTAAGGGGAGGAATTTTTGCAGTAGGGTCCTGGGTCCGTGTCATGGGCGCTGGGTCTTCCTGACTATCAGAGTCTATTCCTCCATCTGGTGATGGCACCACATTCTCTTTTGTGGGACCACCCCTCTCCCATGCTCAACCTGTGTGGTTGGAGTGGGGCTGTCTCCATCCCTGACTCAGGTCTGGCCCATCCATTGTCCAGCTTCGGTCCCCAGCAGGGTGTGGTCGCGTGACCCGAGTTGGTTGGTCCAATCAGAGTCGAACCTGGGATCATTGCTGCCACAACTGGAAAAGAGGTGTCTTTCACTACAGCCGTTGCTGTGAGGGCAGAATCAAGGCACGGGGTGCTGCTCATCATCGTTGCAGCCAGTCGGGAATCAAGCCAACCAGGAGGAAAGCAGGACTGAGAGATGAAGAGAAACAGATCCATGTTTCCATATCCAGGTTACTTAAACCCTGGATCCAGCCATACCTGAAGCTGCAGCACCTCAAGCTTTAATTTACGTAAGCTAATATACTCCTTTCATTTCAGTCTATTTGATTTGGGGTTCTGTCACTTGCAGTGAGAAGAATCCTGACAAAATGTCTCCTCAAAAGATGCCACTGCCTGCAGGGCACTGGTCTAGTCCAGAGCTTCCATCAAAGGTGACACACAGAGAAAATGCCCCTCCCTTTGCTTGGTCAGACACACACCCGGGCTGGGCCCCTCAGAGTGTTTACCCATCTTCTCTTAAGTCCCTGTTCCAAACTCAGAGAGCATGAATCCATTCCTGATTAATCCCTCCTGTGTGCAAATGAACTCCATCTCCCCTGCATTGGCCCCAAAGTCCTCCTGTTGACTGCTTCTGACCTAACCCATCCAACTCAGAAAGGTCCTTTGTCCAAAATCACACGACTGACAAACTGTTGCTCAGCACGGGCCTCGGCACATAGTTAGTGTTCCGGAAATATTTGCTAGGCAAAACGAATCACCAGAAAGATGAGAATCATGCCTCTAGTCTTGATACTCTGCTGGGTCACATCCCCAGAGTCGTCGTGCTCCTAAAATATCTTAAATGCTGGTACCAAGAATGGACCATGCCGCAAATTCTACTTTTCCCTTATCAGCTATCGCTTATAGAAAACAGATTCTCATGTCCTCATCTAAGAGGCTTTAATGTAGGGTTTAAGGTCTATTTTTCTCCAGGCTAATTTTCTTCGCTGACTTGCCTGCTTCCCAGCGAGGCTTGCCCAGGCCACCCCCCCTCCCCGCCACCCTCGTCCCCCTGCCCTGCTTTATTTTCCCCACAGTGCTTGCCACCAACTGGTACAATGATTCCCTTCAGATGTATTCAGTTTATCGTCAGCCCCAAGAGAACAGACCTTTTGTTTGCGGTTCAGTTCCTAGAAGACCTTCTGGCCCAGAGCAGATGCGCCATGAAAGTTTGTTGAGTGAATCAATGAATGAATGAAACTTATTTGCTGCCTTAGATGATCTCTGCTTTTTTTTTTTTTCCTTATTCCCATGCCATGCTAACAAGAATTGGCCGCCTGCTCCTTTCTGTCTCGAAGCCTACCCCCATTGTCTCTCTTCTGCCAGAGTAACAGATCCAGTCCCTGGTGCTGAGGCGATAACCATCCTCAGCTCCTATGAGCTGGTTAGTTTTGTTGCCGGAAGCAGCCTGCAGAGAAGGATGCTTGGTGTCCAGCAGCTGATGCCAGGCCTTCTGCTGGTTACTATGGAAACACTGCCGGCACCTCCCCCATCAGAGCTGCGTGTCATGGCAGGTGACATGGAAGCCTCTCGGTGATCTCGTTAGCTCCTCTAACCAGTAGCCCCTGCATGTTTCCTGCTCGCGCCTCTCTGGCCCACTTTTCCCCTGAGCTCTGGAGATGAGAGCTAGGGTCGTTTCAAGTCCTTGGGCCTATGGTATTTTGCAGTCAGTGTGACATAAACAAAAAACATGGATTGAACACCTGTTTTGCGCTCTGGCCTGAGGGCAGCACTTTTCCCCAGAAGAGAAGACAATGAAGAGGTGAAGCAGGTGGCCAAGAGCTTATGTTCTGGAGCCTTGTTGTCTGGGTTCAAATCTTACAACCATTGCCTTGCTATGCGTAGTGGCTTTAAGATCTGTCTATGGATTCTTTAACACTCTTTCCACTGGAAGAAGACTTAAATTCGCTTTCTGTGGACTATGAATGAGTTGTCAGCAGGGATAGAATGTGCTGGAAGTGACATTGCCCTTTTCCAAAGCCTGGTCAAGGAAGGTGGTACAGATTCTGCTCTTACCACCCACCCCTCTTCGGACTTGTGCCTTGGGAGCCCTGAGCCACCAAGTTCAGCTACCCTGAAGCTCTGCTGGAGACACCATGACGAGAGACCACAGAGAGGGATGGAATCGATGGAGGAGCCCCAGCCCCTGGCCCCAGCATCACTGTGAGTGTGGGGTCTTCAGATGATTTCGCAGCAACCCAGCACTACACGGCAGAGCAAGGACAGGCTGACCCCACCAAGGCCAGCCCGCATCTCAGCTGTGTCAGCAGAATAAATGTTCTTGTTTTATGACACTAAGTTCTGGGGCATAGAGAGCCTGAACATGGCACAAAGCTAGAAAAGTTATAGACTAGGAGCCATCATTATCTTCATCTGCCTTATGGGAACCGTCCCCGTGCTTCCTTCAAAGAGTGTTGGGGGGTTCAGTGTGTTAGCAAAGCACCCCAGATACACATACAGAGTGAGTATGCTGGCCGACAGTGTAATCCAGTGAGCGAGGGCAGAGGACCCTTCTGGCTGGTCTGAGAGTGCGCTGGGGGGGTGCAGAAGGCAGACACCCTCTTTGTGTATTGCAAGGGAATGGTAGCTGAAGTTCTAGAATCTTCTACGGAAACTAATGTTAACTAGGTAGGATACACGAAGGAAAAGCAATGACACAAAAGGGCATCTGGGGGAAGTGAATCTCCCTCCCGTTCCTGTTTCCCAGAGGCGACCACTGAAAATCAGGGAGCTGTTTCTCGGGTGGCCTTCTGGAGGATGTCCCTTCATATACAGCACCTGTGCAAAATAAACACATAAAAAAATAAAATAAATATGACAAAGACAGAAAGACAAAGGGAAGGAAAGAAAAGAAAAGAGTATGTCAGTCACGGCTCCACGAGGACGGGGACTTGCCTGCTTCTTTCCCTGCTGAGACTTCGGGGTCAAGATCAGCACCTGGCCCCTGGTTCCGGATGGACGAATCTGTGAGCAGTGGACACAGCCCGTTTCCACTCTCCTGGCAGCATATGCACTGTGCACACCGCTCTGCGGCTCGCTTCTCTCACTTTCTTCAGCTGGGAGACACGTCATCTCTGCTCACACGGAGCTGCCTCGTTCTGATGGTGGACAGAGTCCGCTGTGTGGCCCCATTGTGGTGCACCTCGCTGGTTCTCACTGGTGGAGACATGATGTCTTTTGGTTCTGAGCTCTTGCTGCTACGACACACGTCGTGTGCAGATGTTTTGAGCCGCTGTGAACAAACTTCCATCTTGGTTCTTGGTCTCTCAAAGATGGAGGTGGTCCTTCCTTTGCCTGTCTCATATCTCTCTCAAGAGCACAGCCTAGAAGAGCTGGAAGACTTCCGATGGCCTGAACATCATCTTGTGCTTCTGTGGACATCAAGGAAGGCTTCCTGGAGGAGGGGCACCAGAGGTAGGCCTTGAAGGTAGGGTTGGGGCTGCCATGGAGGGCAGCAGGGACACTGGCTTATGGGCTACCTCTTGAAATGCACGCCCTTCCTTAGAGGAAAATTTCGAAAAGGCCAGCTCAGCAAACTGGGGATCCACACCCCCTACCCCCCCAACCCTGTACAGATGGTCCCCAGCCTGGGCTCCAAAATTCCTCCAAGCACTGTCTCTCCTCATAACAGCCGGCGGGCAGTGGCCGTAGGAAAACTGTCACACATACTGTAAGGGAAAATAAAAGGATATTTTCAGATCAGAGCTCAAATTCCCAGATCATAGACTCTCCCTTCCCTCTCTGCCTGCCAGTGCGGAGCTGGGTGGATCAGTCCAAATATTTCATGGACACTGGCCATGGCTCTGGAGCAGGTCCTAAAGAGCCTTCTGTCTCATGCCTAGCATGAACCCTTCACTTGCCGGAGCACAGAGAGGCACAGGGCCTGGGGACTGGGAGTGGCCAGCCATGGTGGGCTAGTCACTCTGGGGCTCTAAACATAAGACTCCCTCTGTGCCTGCTTGTGGGTAAAAGTTCAAGCCTCTGCTCTAGCATTACCCTGCGCCCTACAGACAATCTAGCTCCATAGGGAAATGGGGGTTCAGATGCTTTCCCGGGAAGACACTAGATTGATTCCAGAGGACTCAGCCTGATGGCAATGAAGCCAAGCCCAGAGACACTGTCAGCATTACAAATTTAAATAAAAATCCGATTTCTAGCATCTTGGCCATCTTGGGTCTGGGGGCCTGATTAGTGACAGTTAACTAGAGCTATGTCGTGTGCCCCCTCCAGCCTGGACTCTGTGGTTTGTCACAGTCCCCATTCTCTCCCTGTTGCCCTGTGCACTGGTCTACTTACCTCTTGGCTCATTTGTGCTACTGGTCGGGTCCTCGATGGCACTAGGTTTATGCTCCCGCTTTAGTTTGCAAAGGATGGTCATACCTCTTTTCTGACTTAGCTCTCTCCGCACTCCTGTGGTGTGGCCCGCGGTGATTAGATATGCTCTTCTGATGGGAGAAGGGAGACTCAGAGGGTAGAGATGAACCCACGATCAAACAGGTCACTCCCTCCCTGCAGGGGTGCTGGTGCATGGACCCTCATGAGATTCCTCCCCTAAACATCCTTCCTGCCGGCAAAGGGTCCCCTCTGCCGTGTGGGAAGAGGGAGGAGACAGAGCTCAGAGGGGAGATAATCTGGGGCACAGGCTCAAGGGGTCAAGAACAGGGTTCAAACTAGCCCTGGGGCAGGAGAGGGGGCTGTGCACAATGTGACAATTTCTAATAGCTTCTAGAGCTCCGGAGACAACGACTCTTGTTGGTTATATGTGGGGCCAAGAAAGGAGAGAAACAAGACAGAGACACATGCTGAGAGAGATGGAGAGACAGGAGAGAGAGGAATGCACAGAGAGAGACAGACTGAGAGAGACAGGACTGAGTGGAGAGAGAGTTCCAGAGAGAGCGAGGGAAAGACAGAGAAGCAGGCTGCCCAGAGCCGGGAGCTACAGCAAGCAGGGAGGCATGCGGTTCCAGGGCTGGAGGAGGGGGAGACTGAGCCCCACAGAAGCTGTTGCTTCTTCCTGCCGGGCCAGGCCCCCACCCAGCTGTTGGCACTGTGCCCCCCTACCCCCAGACTCCCAGGAGCCCAGCAGCCACAGCCCAGTCACCGGCACGGGAGGGAGTCCCTCGGGGCCTCCTCTGCGCCCAGTCCCTCTGTCTGCTCTGTCCCCCAAGCTGTCCCTCTCCTGGGGAAAGCAGCGCCTGCCCTCCTTCTTGTCCTCTGCCTAGGCAGGGGCACCCAGCCTGGGCTTCTGCCTGGGGGTGGGAGGTGGGGAGGGAGGAGGTATGGGAGGTGCTCCCCCGCAGAAGGCTCCAGGCCCGGGCCCTGCAGAGCCAGAGCAGACACCCTCCCTGGGAAGTGAGAGGGGACAGATGTGCTTTTATGGTCTCCATGGAGATGTGTCAACCTGGCAAACTTGACGGGCAGCTGGGCCTGGCCTTCGAAGCTTTTGTCTTCACAAAGCCTCTCCCTGAGTGCAAAAGCTACCAGCGAATCTGCCAGGCGTCCTCAGGGGGCCAGGGCTTCCCTCCCAGCTGCTGGGGGCCTGGCTGACCAGGGCACCCCAAAGCAGGCGCAGATGGCTCGGGGCCCTCGATGAGCTCTCTCCATGGACCATAGGCACAGGTTCTGGTTAAATAGTGTTCAGCTCTAGCTTTTGTCCTTCCGTTGCTGTTATTAAGCATGCTGTGCTAGGTCTGGTGGCCGTCTGAAGGCCCTCCTCGTCTGTCCTGGAAGAAAGAGATAAAGGAACAAGCCTGGCCTATCTTGACTGTGTAACAAAGAGCATGTTTAAGAGGTGGAGGCAGATAACCAGAATATTGCGTGGCCATTCGTTCAGTCACTCAGGAAATATCAGAGCCCCTGCTGGGAACCAGCCGTCAACACCCCAGATGCCGTCCCTCCCTCCTGGAGCTGACACATATGGGGGAGACAGACGCTTGACATGCTGGCAAATAAAAAAGATGATTCCAGCCAAGGAAACAAGATGAAATCTTGGACCAGAGAATGGTGAGGGTGGGTGGGCGGATGTCACACAGGGCATGCCAATAAAGCTGTCCCACTCAGGTGGCACAGGAGTGGGGACCTGGATGAGAAGGAGCAGCTGAACAAGTAGCACAGGGAGAAGTATCTAGGAGGTGGGAACAGCCAGCACAGAGGCTCAGAGTCTACCTTATTTGGAATCTACAGCATTCCCCAATCAGAATTGTTCTCATCCGCTCAGGGTGCTTCTTGGCTTCATGAGGATGCAGGTGCGGCCTTTCACTCCAGTAAGACCTTATACGCTCTCCTTCCTCTTCTGGAGAGCAGGGTGGTGAAGGGTGCAGGGAGCTCCATGGGTCCCCTCTCTCAGGTTAACTCATCCACTGGCCTGAGAACCAGGTCCTGTCATACCTTAAAGTCAGGGAGCGGGAAGTTTCCTTTGATGTCACACAGGTCTCTGTTTCCCAAACGGGAGCATTCACGCGCCCCCCCCAAGCATGGTGGGGCATACCCACCTCTCGCCCACCCGTGATTAGATCTGTCTCCTCAAACCAGTTCACATCAGCTGCCTTGTGGAGGTTAATCTCATCCTTGGGAATAATAATCATGACCTCATAGCTAGTTCTTTTACTTCGGATAAATGGTTATAAAAATTAAAAGTGTGCATCTGGGCACCACCTGAAATCCACCCACGATGACCCCTCGAGAAACCTGCTATAGTCCCGCCCCTAAGTTCACGCCCAGCTGAAGCCCAGAGATTTGTACGAGACCATGTTGTTGGTGACCCCCGCCTATCCCCACCTTCCCTCCTCTCCTCGGGGCCGGTTCGTTCCCAGCTGAGGTTCAGAAAGTGGGCCACTTAGTTCTCAGAGACAAGTGTCGGGGCTCCGCGATCTCTCCCTGTCTCCCCCTCCACCCTTCCCCTCCCTGCCTCTCTCCCTCCAAATGCTTCCTCTCCCCTCCTTCCTTCCTTCCTTCCTTCCTCCTTCTCCCATCCTCTCCCCTTTCCAGAACCCTGAAATACCCAGCAGGGTTTCAGACCTCAGCTCTGCCTAATCCATTTATTCGAACTCACTCTACCCCAGTGAAAACCCTACTAATTTCATCTTCCACTCTGTTAGGGGTGGAAAGATCCTTGCTTCTTGTGAATATTTTGAAACAACCCATTGCATCAAATATGAGCTAAATCACCTCCATCAGAATTCTTCGGGGAGGATTAATGTATGCATTCATTCATTCAACAGTAGGTATTAAGAGCTCAGATGAATGTCAGATTCTGTTCACATCACTAGAGACAAAGCAAGGAACAAAACCAAAATCCTGCCCCAGTGGGACTTCTATTCTACTGGGGGAAATAGATAATTCACAAGCAAGCAAAGATATAGTTTCAAGCAAAAATGAATGAATGAATGATCCTTCCAGCTTTCTAGGCAACTTCCCCCTCTGCATTCAACACCTGGCTTCACTCCGCTCTCCCCCTGGCAGCCCTGCCAGTCCCCATGGCTAGATGCTCCTCCTCGCCCCCACAGACACCTGACAGGAGGCGTTACAAAGAAGTGCCAGGGGCGCAAGAGATGTTCAGTGGATGGAAACAGATGAGCAAGCATGTGTTTGTGTTCAGAAAGTATAATTGGGGACATGCTTGTGTTTACATGCTTTGGATGACAAGTGGATGCATTCGTGAGCTTGCTAATGGATGAGGCTACGTATGTGGGGGTGTGTTTGTGTGGTGATTTGTATATTGTGGATTGGAATGAGGTCTTCAACAAGGGCAAGTTTAGAGCATCTGAGTAAGAGGTTTGGTGGTACAAGTGTGTGCGCGTGTGTGTTGTCTAAGTGTATGAGTATGTGTGTGTGTGTGTGTGTGTGTGTATGAGTGTGGATATGCGTGTCCGAGTGTGTGTTTATAGTGCATGAGTGTGTTTGATAAATGGATGTGCATGTGTGTAGGAGTGCGTGAGTGTGTTTGCAAGCACATGTGTGAATGTGTGTGTGTCTTTGTGTCGGGGGGAGGCACACACACACGCACACCCGATGGCCCCAACCTGACCAGCTGCTGTGGCTCACAGAGCACACTGACTTCTGGTGATCCAGAAATGCAGAACAGAGAGGGGTTTCTGTCCAGGACTCAGGAAGAGAAGAGAGGGGAAGGAAGGGGTCGAGATTCCAAAAACAGAAATAAAAACAAAAACAAAAACAAAACCCTGCCGTCCTGCCTCTGGTGCCATCATGAAGGGCCCCCATGTGTGACCACCTGTCTGTGCTGAAGACATGCACAAGGCTGTCCCCTTCTCTGTGAAGGGCCCTTCAGACCTGGCAACGTTTGCCTCTGGAAGGGCCATGCCCGTCTGGGCTGCCCCTGGAGGAGGCAGGGCCCTACTTGGTCCCGTGACTGTGAGCTCTGTGCTGCTGGACAAAACGCTCGGCTTCTCATCCTCATCGTGGGCATGATGAAACCACCAGCTCAGAGGATTTTGGGAAAATGAAAGGTGTGGATTCCCATAAAGCCCTTAACCAGTGGCCCGAACACACTCCGTTCTCGGGTGCATCGGGTATTGACCATCACCCTCCCAGGGGGCCGACCTTCCACACTCTGACCCGGTCGGCTTCCTTGGACGCTGCCCCCCCGCCCCCGCCCATGGTTCCCACGGGCCTGTTTCCAGGCTGCCCCTGGGGCTTCCCTGGTCCTTGCCCCTTCTCCTCTAGTTCTCCTGACACTTTCCTTGGTCCGGTCTGTTTTTCAACCCCCAATGACCACTCCTGACGTGCTGCCTCATTCTTGCCCTCTCCACTCCCTCCCAGATGGAAACCCCATCCCTTCTGGAGAGAAAAAAGGCAAAAGGGAGGCAGAAGTCAGGAGCTAGGCGTGGACATGCTGAGTTGCACTTGGGGTCTCCCCATCCCTACAAAGTGTCTGGCTTTCTCACTCCCACACTTCGACCCCCTTGCCCACCCCTTGGCCATTTGCCTTTCTATCCAGTCAAAGCTGAGGGTTCCAACCCCTCAGATTTCTGAGTCAGAAAAACGCTCCAGCTGATGTCTTGGCTCCTTCTCCTGTCCACAGGGAAGGGCAAGCTGTGAATTTATTCTTGATTAGCTAATATATGCTAATGTAGGCGCCAGGAGGGCCCAGGGGTCCTGGGCTGTAACCAGAACAGCCCGTGCCTAGGGGACTCAGCCCCTCTCTCTCCCGTCCACGCAGGTCGCAGCCAAGGTCAAACAGAGTCTCGGACTCTTGTGTTCTCAGAGACGTGGGAACAGGGGCTCCATAAGTGGTTCCAGATGGTGTGGGCGCCATGCTGGGAGGCTGCTGGAAACCAGATGCCTCCAGGAAGCCATGGGCCCCGTCGCCCCCAACACAACTCTGAGTCCCGGGAGGACGTCTGCTCAGGAGTTGGACCCAATCACATGTGATCGTGCCCGGCTACTCTCCACCCCCGCCCCCGGCCACCTACCCCTCGCTGACAAAATCTTCAACTGCTAGAGATGCCTAGGCAGAGGCTGCCCATGCAAGTGCCAATCTATTCATGTTTCGAGTTCTCATGTAAAAATCCAGATTTCTGGGGCGCCTGGGGGGGATCAGTCAGTTAAGCGTCTGCCTTCGGCTCAGGTCATGATCCCGGGGTCCTGGGATCCAGCCCCACATCGGGCTCCCTGCTCGGCGGGGAGCCGGCTTCTCCCTCTGCCTGCCACTCCCCCGGCTTGTGCTCTCTCTCTCTGACAAATAAATAAATAAAATCTTTAAAAAAAAAAAAAAAGTCCAGGTTTCTGGCTTTGCTAGCCAAGACCAAGCGCCTGGCGACATCAGGTCGGCATCCCCGGGCATCGATCGTACAGCAGCCTCCTCTGGGGGCCCACCGTGTCCAGCTATGGCAGCCCCAGCCTGCGGCTACCTGCCGGGTAGGTGGGAGCTAGGTGTGGGGTGTTGATTCCACAGGTAAGGGAAAAACAAGCAAAAATTACAAAGTCTCTAGCTTGATGTTTTTAAAAATTCAATTTATTTAAATAAACACAAAAAAACCCAAACAAAAACAGTTCTCTCATTTCTCCCACCCACTTTGCCTGGTATCAGAGCCCCTCCTGATGTGCTCCATGCCTGCCTCCTGCTGTGGGTCAGTCTCCCACCCCAGGTTCTAGCCTCCACATATTCCCACTTTTCCCAACCCGTGCCTGGAATACTTTCCCTGCATCTTCCATCTCTCCTAAAGTCCAGCAGTGACTCCTTCAAGGACAAGCTTCCAGACCACCTCCTCCAGGAAGCCCTCCCAATCCAGCAAACCCAAATGCTGACTCAGCTTAATTAAGAACACCCCCCCCCCACCACCACCAGCATGGACCAGATCAGCAATTTCTGAGGGCCTGCTAGCATGCATTTTGGTTCCTCCGGGAAATGAAGAAAAAAAGGGTCTCCAGGACCCAGGACTTCCCATCCTCAGATCCAAGCAAGCCCCTCTGGGCCCTCCCAGTCCGCTCTTGCCCCAAACCCCAAGTCCTGACTTTGCTGTCGACATAGTCTGCCATCCAGAGCTGCCCCAGTGTACCTGCTCCCACCTGGGCGCTGAGCCATGGGACAGGAGCCCATGAAGGCCCTGTCATGTCAGCCTGTGGTAGGTAGGGCCCTGGTTCAGCAGAAGAAAAGCCAAGGTCAGCTAATGGTCTGCAAATGTCATTAGCTATGGCAATGACCGATTCCACCCAGGTATGGTTGCAGTCAATCACATTCAGTGGTTTCATAACACCCATGGTAGGTTAGGAAGCAGAGCCCGGCTCGGCTGCCGTGGAGCTGCCTGGAGGTGCTATCCGTAGCTGCTGTCTACAGGGGACGACACCCCTGTCCCACCGCGCAGGCAAGGCCAGCCTGGGGAAGGCTAACTCACACACAGCTTCAGGACACGTCCAGGCCCGTCATGGCGGGGCCTTCCCACCAATGACCCTCAGTCAGGGGGTCATTCGTCTAACGACCCTTCCAGCCTTGCCACCTCCTAGTCGTGTGTCTGTGGGCAAGTCCCGTGGCCTCTTTGTGCCTTAGTTTCTCCAATGGTCCAATAGGGATTGTTACTGAGTCACTGAGGGGGGGTGAATTAATTATGACACATAGAGGTGCTTAGAGCAGAGTCGAGTCCATAGTAAATTCTCAACAGATGTTGGTTATGACTACTTTCCTAGCACGTCAGCCACCACCTGCCCCTGATGGTTTCCCAAGCGTCATCCGCACCTCTGTTTCCACTTTTCATGACATCTGTGTTTGTCTCTAGTTGTATCTAGTGATTTTTTAAAAATCGGCACACATTCTACTTAAATATAGTTATTTACAATAGAAATCACCTTATGTATTCACACTTCAAAATTTAAAACCCGTTCCACTTGTCATAAATAGAAGTTGACACAGTGTAAACCCCACTGTGGTGGCCTTCAAGGCTGTGAACCTAAGGCCCGCGGTCTCGGGCAGAGTGACGGGCCGGCAGGTGGCGGATGTGTGTTCATGGCAGGTTTGCAATCAGGACCTCAAAGAGATACCTGCACCCCCATATTCATGGCAGCATCATTCACAACAGCCAAGATGTATAAACAGTGTGTCTGTCAATGGATGAATGGATCATGGTGAAAATGTGGAGTATATATACAATGGAATATTATTCAGCCATCCAAAGAAGGAAATGCTGCCATTTGAGACAATGCGGAAGAATCTGGAAGACATTGTGCTAATGTGGAATAAGCCAGACAGAGACAAATACTTCATGCATGATTTCACATGTATGTGGAATCTAAAAAAGTAGCCAGCTCATAGAAACAGAGAGTAGAATGGTGGTTGCCAGGGCTGGGGGGGTGCGTGTTGGTCGAAGGACAGAAACTTTAATGTACAGGATGAATAAGTGCTGGGATGTAATGTACAGCCTGGTGACTATGGTTAATTGTATTGTATTGTGTATTGTGCACTTAAAATTTGCAAAGAATGTAGATCTTAAGTATTCTCAACACCAAGAAAGAAAAAGGTAAGTAACTATGTGTGGTGATGGATGTATTCATTAACTTGATCTTGGTGATCAAGTCACAATGTCTACATATATCAAACTGTCACGTTGTACACTTTAAGTATACGCAGTTTTATTCGTGTGTTATACCTCTGTCTAGCTGGGAGAAGAAAAAGTGTCTAGCAATGAGCAAGACCTTCCCCAGGAGGAAATGGAAGGATGACAAGAGAATGGTGTCTGTGATTTGATGCTATTGTGTGTGATCTATTTGTTTTCCGCCCAGGCATCTAGTACTTCTTTGAAAGCCCCCATCTTTCTGTGTGGCTTAGAAGTCCTTTGCTAAGCAAATGGCCTGGCACCGTGGTCAGAAGCTGGGGTCTGGGTCAGGCCAGCCCACCGGCTCTTGCCTGGCCCCCGACATCCGTTTCCTTACCTGTGCAATGGGAGGAGACTAATTAGAGAGCATTTCCTGAAAGTTCCTGCTGTCCTGACTTCTGAGAATTCTCACACAATAGTGCCTATGCTTTTCCAGAAATTTTTTAGAGCGTCAGAAGACCACGTGTGAAGACACACTGGTCTCATCTCGCAAACAGCCTGGGGTACCTTTATCGAGTAGTGCCACCTGCGCTCGGAGCAAGGCAGGGTATAAAGGGATTAAGAGCAGGACTTTCTCACCCCGACAGGGTGTGCTTTCTGGGGTGTAGGGAAGGACTCCTGGCCTCAGGGATGCCTGCTCCTGTACCCGATGCTCCCGGGACCCCATTACTATTCAGTTCTTTACCTGATGGCAGAGGCTGCAAACTGACAGGTCAGCTTGATGCCAGCCTCCAAAATGGTTTATTTATTTACATATCCATGACCTGCCTCTGCACCTGCTCCCGCCCCAGACGGCCCCCTCCCCACACACAAATACGAGCGCCGTAAGGGCAAGGAACTTGCTACTTATGTTCATGACAGTACCCCCTTTTACTGATCCATACACACTTCATCCGTTCATCCTATAGATATTTGCTGAGCAGCGGCTATGTGCCAGGAGCTGGGCATCGCAGTGAACGGGGCAGGCAGCCCTCCTCATAGGACGCCGGCATTCTAGTCTAAGGGACAGTTAAACCAAGAAGCTGATCAATACACACTGTAATTCCAATGAATGGGGGTGCTGTGAAGAAAGGAACGCAGGGCAGGGGATGGAGTGGGAGGCGCCTATGGACAGAGGCCTGAGTGGAGTCGAGGGACCAGGTGAGAATCATCTGCAGAGGGAACAGGGCTTGAACAGAGCGGGAGGCCAGGGTGGCTGGAGTGACCAGAGCAGAGCAAGGTGCAGGGAAGAGAGCAGAAGGGGGGACCAGGTCTGGCAGACCCTCCCTATGGCCTGCCCTGCAGGCTTGGCGCCTGGCCCCCACGAGGTTTGATCTGGGCCAGCGGAGCCCCGAGAACCCGGACTCCACGCTTGTCCAGGCCTCCATGCCTTGACCTCCTTTACCCATGTTTCCCAGTGAACCTCTCCTCCTCTCTCTGTGTTAGGGTCCAACAACCTCTCCACAGAGACCTTCCTAAGCCCCAAGGCAAGCAGGCCCATGCGGCACCTTCCACGCATCTCTATCACCTCCCTCTACCTTAGAAATGCAGCCAGCCATGACCACTTCTCGCCATCTGCACAGCCATGACCCTGAGCCATGCTGCCATCGGCACATCAGTAGCCTCTTCATTGGTGTCCCCGATTCGTCCCTTGACCCCTCTACTCTGTTCCCTCACCAGCAGCCAGAGGGACCTTTTAAAAACATGAATCAGACTGAGTCTTACCCAAAATCAACATTTTCTAATGATTTCCCATCATACTCCATGTAAAAGTCAAAGCCCTACACTGGCCCCCTGGCTGTTTCTCCAACAACCACACACGCAACTGCCCCAGGACATTTGCACTTGCAGTTCCCTCTGCCTCTGAAGCTTTTCCTCCAGACGTCTCCAGAGCTTGCTTCTTCACCTCCCTCACATCTTGGCCCCTCTCAGTCAGGTCATCCCCAAGGCACCAATTTGAAATTGCAAATCATCCAAGCCCATCCAGGTATCCCTTGGTCTCCCACCCAGCCTTTATGCACCTCCCTGGTACTCGTCATCACCTGGTAGTCTCTGTAGATTTACATATCTGTTTTGCTTATTATCAGTCTCTCTGAGGGTAATTGAAATCCCATGATGGTAGGGTTAATGCTCACAGCTGTATCCCCAGAGCCTAGAACTGTGCCTGACACATAGCAGGTGCTCCATGAACATTTGCAGGTGGATTCTTGGGGATGGGCAGGAAGGATAGGGCTTGGGGATTTCCACAAATGCCAAAGAAAGGGACCCAGGGGCCGTGTGGGCCAGGGCCTTGGGGGGACGGCTCTGTGTGGGGTTAGTGGGAAGCTAGGACGAGAACATGGGTGGGTATTTCTGCTGCCCAATACAGCAGCAGAGCATGACCTTGACAGAGGCCCTGGACAGCAGAAGGAAGAACAGTTCTCATAACAACAATAGCGGTAATTAACTACTACTGTTATCATTCTCGGGTCCTTAGGAGGGGCTGGTTCTCCAAAGGCACAGGTCCCGTGTGCATGATGGTCTCCCGAGCAGCAACGGACTCTGTAGATGTAACTCCAGCAGCATCTCTCTTGGGGCTGGACCTCCTCCCCCCACTCTCTTTGCCTCAACTCTGAGATGGGAACACCATCCCATTAGGGATGGGATCTCCCCAGGGGAATGGAAGGGAGCAGTGGTTAGAGCGAAGCCCTAGAACCACACTGTCAGGGTTCAAATCCCAGCTCAGCCAGGAAGTAGCTGTGTGACCCTGGGCAAGTTGCTTGGCCTCTCTGTGCTGCAGTGTCCTCATCTACAAAATGAACATGTTAGTAAGGACATCTCTCATAGAGCGAAGTGTGGGGATTAGACACAGGGGCGCTCTGCACACAGGGGGCCCCTAAAAGTTCAGCGATTCTTTTGTTTGCTTCAGGCTTCTGATCCTCACTCACTCAGCAAGAGACTGGGGAGGAGCAGGTGAAAGCAAACCAAGAAGAAGGCGGCCGCCAACCAGAAATGGAGACACATTCGCCCCAAAGCAGCACCCACCACCCTGCGGTTGTGTCTGCAGGGCCGGGGTGCCAAGTTCTCTTCCAACAGAACAGCCACCCAGACCTCACGCGAACCATCAGCATCAAAACCTGCTTTCAACCTCAGACCTGAACGAAGTGCAAATAACTAAGTAAACGAAATGAAACCCCAGAGTACTGCAAGTCCAAACAGACAGCACCTTCCTCTGGGGAGGGAGATCCTGGCCCATCATTGGATGCCGAGAAGAAAAGGGTGCTGTTTTCCCCTCCTGGGGGTGGCGGAGACAGGCTGCAGGCTCCAGGGGTGCGGCCAAGAGCAGGTTTCCCCGGGGGAGCTGCAGGAACGCAGCATTCCCGAGGCTTCTGGGCAAGTTTTCATTGCCTTGCATTTTTGTTTACAAAGCAGAAAACATCGTGTTCAAGCACAGAAGCTGGGGAGCCGGCTCTGGGGTGTGCGGATCCCTGGAAATCCTGGAAGACCATGCTCTCTCTATCCCCCACCCTCACTAGCCCTTCTGCCAGGGTTGCTGGGTACAGACCGAACGTGCTTCTCTCTGCAAACCTTAGGATGCCATGGGGGGCGGGGTGGACAGAGAGAAGTCTGCAGTGGTTGATAAAGTAGTACAAAGCCCTTGATTGCGTGTGAAGCTTGAGCATGGGGTGCTATGGCTAAGTGGTCGTGGGAAATTAGGAATCGCAGTAGAAGGGGAGGGTCTACCAATGAGTTGGTAGATCCACGAGTGTTTACATTTTTATAAAAGTTGTGAAACTCAACACACATCCAGGCAAGTGCATAATACGTATACATAATACATATTTATTTCTATTAACTAACATTACTATTATCAGGGGAACACTCAGGTGCCCCTCCCACCACCACATTAAGGCATAGATGTTCCCAGAAGCTCTCTCGTGTCCTGGCCCACATGCAGCCTCCTCAGTTCTTCAAGATCATCACTGTTGCGACTCGGGGTGTTGGCTTCCTGGTCCTCCTTTGGCTTTTACACAGCCTGGAGCCTGCTTGCTCAAACACACACTGCAGTTCAGTGTGGCCTGACTTGGGGCGCGGTGTGCGAGGAATTATTTATCAGATATATCTTTTGTGTCTGGCTTCTTGTGCTCGGCGGTGTGATGGATGTAGTTTCAAACCCCTCCCCGCTCTTGATGGTGTGCTTCTGGGTGAGTGCATCCCATGGTGTTCATCCCTTCCACGGTGGATGGACGCCTGGGTCTTACTAAGGACCCAGGCTATTCCCAAGGCGGCTACAGCCAATGTCCTTGGACCTACCTCCTGCTGCGCTCGTGCAAGCCATTGGCGCGGGGGATACGGCAACAGTGCTATGTGGCCATGAGGTCTGTGTGTCTTCAGCTGTAGGCGACAATACCAAACCGCTTGCGGGAGGGCTCCCGCCCGTGTACGCGGTCCCCAGCCTCAGGGACAGGTTCTGGTTGCTCCACACTTGGCACGGTGGGAGCATGACATTCTCACTCAGGGCCATGCCCATGGGGGAGGCTAGCCCCTTGTTGGAGGAGGCCAGTACCCGGGACGAGCATCTTGAGGCAGGAGAGGGGACCCTTCACACCTGGACGCGACTCCTTTCTACCCGTGAGGCCAGCCCGCAAGCTGCACGGCTCAGAGGCAGAGACTCAGAGTGTCTAAGAGAAGCCTCCTGTGCCTCAATTTCCTAGCCAGAAGTGGAGCCGTCGGGGTCCCACCCCTCCCTCTGGATCTCCCGGAGCACCGTCAGGGTTAAGTTCCGAGGATGGTGTACAAGACAAAACCGGTGCGGCGTCAAAGTTGCCGTGGAGCTTGGTGTACCCAGATGCACCGTTTCTCGGTGAGTCTGACATAGCGCTTCTCTGAGCACTGGGACGAGGCATCACTGTTTTTAGCTGACTTCCAGATGAAGGCATCCACCGCCTTTAGCGGCTGGTGGCGTGTAGGACGAACTGCATTCAGGTCTGTAAGACTCCAGGCATGGAGCTTGAGTAGGCAACGGAACAGACTGGGGACGGCAGAGTCTGCGGCTCTGATCCACGCTCATTCTGGGCGCAGCGAGCAGGGCTTGGGTGCCCAGCATGGCCTGCGCCAGGCGGCCAGTTCTGCTTCTGTGAGAGTCGCATGCACGGATGGAATGGCCCGGAATGGCCCGCGGGGAGGAATCCGGCTGAGAGGAATCCACCGTCCTCAAGACAGGGTGAGGGGTCTGAGAAACAGCACTGAGATCACACTGCATCCCATCCAGAATCATTCTCTTTTCAATTCATTTGGAACCTTGTGATTTTATCAAGAGGAAAGTTCCAGGTTGGTCCTCGAGAGTCTTTAACTATGAACAAATGCTAATCTCTCTTTTGGAAAAAAAGGAGAAAGCAAGCCTGGCTCAGAGTCTGCAAGGCCCAGCGATGCGCAGTGTTTACCTCTGTGTTCAGGATTTTCTGGCTATCTTCCGGCCAGCACTGGTGAGCCGATGACAGGGCTTCGTACCTGAGGTGTGAGCCTCTGAACCTAAAGAGGAAATCTCCTGGATTCAAAATCAGCCTTGAACACTGCCCACAGCCCAGAGAACAGTGTCCATGCTCGCATGCAATCCCCCTGTGCCATCACTTTATGCGCACACACAAGGAGCATATGTGCAAAGTCATGTGACAGTGTTTTAGACCTGCTTTCCTGCAATATAATCCACGCGCCATAAAATTCGCCCTATAAAAGATAGTGTTGTCTCCTGCCTGAGCATGCATATCCTGTGCATGACCTTTAGCAGTTTATGTGATTTGGAAATCATCATCGCTGTCTAATTCTAGAATGTTTTCATCATTCCCTAAGAAAGCCCCATATCCACTAGCGGTGACTCTCCATTCCTCCCTCCTCCCAGCCCCAGGCAACCCCTAGTCTACTTCTGTGTCTGTGGCTATTCCTCTTCTGGACATTTCATGTAAATGGAATCATGCACGATAGGGCCGGTTGTGGCTTTCGTGTTTTTAGCATGTGGTGTGGGGAAGGTCAGTACTTTCTCCTTTTGTTAGGGCCTGATAATATGCATTGTGTGGATGCATCATCGCATTTTGCTTATCCATGCGGCATGTGATGGTATATTTGAAGGAGAGAGACAGACAGAGGATGGAGACAGAGAGAGGCAGACATGGAGAAACGCAGAGAGGGAGAACACCAGAGGGTCATATTGGAATTGGGGGCTGGGGGCCAGTGCGTGTCTGAGGTAACTCCGCAGCCCAATGGGAACCTGAGCCAGAGCACCAAGCCTGCTGTGTGACCCTGGGGAGGTCCCTTGCCCTCTCTGAGTACCAATTTACTGATGCAGAAAAAAGAGGCGGCTCCCCCAAGACATCTTTAAGATTGCTCTCTTTGACTTTCCACATTCCTAGCCATGCTCTTGAGGGGGTGACACACGAAAACTTATCAGCTATTGCCACCTAGTTGGAAGAATTATCAAATCATTTCCTGAAATTGGATTTTGGTGGTGGGGATGGGGTGCTGTGGACAGAGCCCTGGCTGCCTAAAGAGTCCCTACGAATCTTTTGCTTTGAGGCTATAGACCAATTCAAAATGACTTAAGGAAAAAAAAAGAAAAATTACGATTCAGTAACTGGAAAGATCTAGGGAAATTCTAGCTGCCAGCTTGGGGTGGGGACGGCCCAAGCCCCTTCCAGTGAGCCCGTGAAGTGCACGCACGACCCTAGCTCTCCCAGACTGGGTCACCGCCCGATGGCAGTGGTCGTGGAGTGGGGGGGTCGGGAAGAGGAAGGCTGTGTGAGGCCCGAGGGGACGGGGACAGGAAGTGTGCAGCTGAAAGCCCATCCGGGGAGGCGAGGAGTCCGGGCGGCTCGTAAGCTAGGGCTCCCAGCATGCCCCATTGTCCCACTGGTCTTCACTCGCAAACACAAGTTCAAAAATAAAGTTACGAAGAATATCAAGACAATGACTGCAGAACGTTAACCCCCGAACACCCGGCCCTTCTGAGTCTGTCCCAGCGCTGACCATTCTCTGCACACGGTAAAGGCTCTTCCAGGGTAATTTTAACCATACACCATTTTTTACCTTTCATGCCGTCTTTAGAAGATAATCCTCATTGTGCCCCAAGCCATCCAGAGGAGGGGGTGCCCCCGGTGTGCCAGCAGAGCCTGAGACAACTTCTGAAATAAAACTGAGGCTTCAGTCCCAGAAACACCCGCTATTCATCTTCTCAAGAGCAGAGAGCACGTCGGTCACCCTGGTTTAGGGGAGTAGGTCAGGGTGCGGCGACGCCCGCTCGTCGGGTGGGGTGGAGGGACCCCCACACACTCAAAGACCATGACTCGGGAGAAGACCGAGAGAAGCAGCGCACCTTTCTGTGGATATCACATAGCTCCAGGACGATTTCGTAAGCCAGCCCCGGAGCGGGCCCCGAGATTGCATCGCAGAGCACCCCAGGTATCGTTCGTCACATACCATCTGGGTCTCGGCCAAGGCCAGGCACACACAAGTCAGGCTGCCAATCTGTGCCGCCCGGTATTGTTTGCAGTTTCTAAGAATCATCAGAGATCAATGTGGGCAGATCTAGGGGACTAGCCGGGTCCCTGAGGTTTGCTGCGGAACCCCCGGGAAGCAGGTGAGCCACGAGGTGTGCGTTAGTGTGGGATCTCTAGAACAGAGGCTGAGAGTGCAGTGCAGACCCAGGCAGAGGGGGGAGCAGAAAGGGAAGGGGGGGCAAGTGGAGGTAGATGCAGAGCGAGGCTTTAATGGACCCAGGCCCTTCCTGACAAGCCCTGAGGAACCCCAGAGCCCACCTCACCAGCACCCTTGCTCGGCGATGGCTGAGCTTCTCTGAATGGGACACGAGGAGTGACCAAGGGAGAAAGGAGAGGCCACTGGACAATCACAGAAAGGAGATCGGAGGCCACAACTATCCTTCAGCTCGAGGTTGCTCGGAGTGCAACTGGGAACCCAACCCTGTTTCAGCTGCTTCCAGAAAAGGGCCATGTTTCCTAAACCCTGCCCCTCTGCTCTCCCCTTCCTCATTCCTAAGACCTTGCCACTGGGGCTGGGGGCTGGAGTTACTTGCAGGCGCTCACGGCAGGAGTAGAGTCTAAGGGAGAGGGTCTCGGGGAGGGGTCCACGTAGCTGACAAAAGACCAAGCATAAGGCGGAGACCAGGTAGAGTTAAAAACACCCTGAACAGATCACCCATAAGTCACAGTAGGCGTGAATTTTTTTAATACACATGAAGTTGCTTGCACTGGGGGATCCTGTTGAAGACATATATTTTAAAAACTAGAATCATATTTAAAAGAGGGGAGCAAGGTGCCCATGATCCAAATCGCAGAAGAACGAGTGGGGCATGTTCTCATAGCCCGCTGTTTCAGGGCCCGTGATTATTGATTTTAACAATGACAACAGCAACAGTAGCAAAATCCTGAGCACTTTCTGTGTGCCAAGAGGTTTCCCAAGTATTTCACACATTTAAACCTATTTCGTTATTAGGTTACGCTATTCTTCCCATTTCTCAGATGGCGAAAACGAGGCCAAAAATGTCTGAGGGTTTGAACCCAGATGGTCTGGCTTCAGAGTCCATGATCTTAGCCGCTATGTTAATGGTGCCAAAAAAAAGTCACGTGTGTTGTTCACATTTTAAATGGTTACTTTGCTTTCTCTCTGTAGATCTTTCCATCTCTGTGTGTCTTCCTTTGGGCTGAATGTACACAGATGGAGTCACCTCCTGGCTATGAGTCCCAACAGAGCCCTGTGACTGGGTCCCCAGGGAGGGCTTCTCCACAAGCCTCATCCTAAACCCCAGGGGCCTTCTAGACGGGAGGGGGACGGGACTGACAACCCCCGAGGCAGCAGAGAAGGGTGCGTGCTGGGAGAAATGTCACTCCCATCCACGTTACTCTTGCCTCTTGGGCCATATGCCACCGAAACAAGATTCATAAATATTTTGTACCCAGAAGCCATCTGCAGAGTCTAATAACGGGGAGCTTGCTACAATTTGTGACATAAGGTGTTTACCGAACGTGTGTTAATTACACTTGTAGCAAAACAAACCTTGCTCTTCAAAGAAGGAGTGTGGGGTGTGGGCGGGAAGAAAGGCCTAGGGCGGGAGGGGCGGGCTGGAGCAGTGGGTGGTGAGTGAAGTTGCCAAGAACCCCAGGGCCCCCGGAACTTGGGGGCTGGACATTTGACCCAGGCAGGAGGGACAGCTGGGGCCAGGGGGTCAGAGGAGACTGAAGACTCAGGGAAACTGGACAGACTGCCTGATCCCAGAAAGAGGGGTTTCTGTGTCAAAGGCGCAGCCCACTCTATACCCCGTTTCCATGAGCAGATGGAATAAGAGACGTCCAAGGCTCTGGTTCTAGCGGCACTCAGCCTCTCGCTGGGGAGAGGGAATGGCTAGTGAACAGGAAAACAGGAGGTAAGTAAGAAATCCACGCCGTCCACACAACCAAGGTGGTGGTAAGCAGAGAGTGGGAGTGGAGGCGTTGTTTCGCTTGGGGGTCAGGGCTGGCTTCTCTGAGGAGGTGAACGTGAGAAGGAGCCGGATTAGTGATGAGAATACCACCGATAATAATGCACCACAGTCCTACCATCTGCCCACTCCCCTCACTCCTTTACGTCCCTCACCTCACTCTTGAGGTAGACACAGGCAGGTCCTCAGTCAGGTTCCTCTCCCTCCTGGTCAAACAGAAGAGCTTCCTTTCCCAGCCTCCCTTGCAGTTAGGTGCTGCCATGGGACTTCGATTTGAATAACCACCTGTGGCTGGCCCAGAGACATCTCCAAGGCAACATCCTTGGATGTTTGGGTGGGTCCCTGGGTCCCTGAATCACTGCGTGGAGGGCAGCCACCGGACACCCATACGAGCCGAAAGAAGATCTTCTGAGATCTAGTAGAGTAATCATCGGCTCCAGGTTGCCTGGAATTTTGCTGGATTTAGCACTGAAAGTCCTACATGCTGGGGAACCCCTCAGTCCTAGGCCAACCAAAGTCTGGCTACCCTAGGTTTGGGGGTCATCCAACACAGCGGTTAGCTACCCTGGCAACCCTGATGTGGTTACCATGACAACCTTGTAAGGTAGGTACCGTTTATTATCCCCACTGTGTAAATGGGGCTATTGAGGCCTGAAAGAGGTAAAGTCATTTCCCTGATGTCATGTTCCAAAGACCACCTAGCTTCCGTGGGGAGGGGGGCAGGAATGGAAATGAGAGTCTGTCTCCTGAGTCTGTGCTTTTAACCATCACGTTACACTGTTTTTTCAGGGAAAGGTGAGAAAGGGAAGATCTGGTGGAAATGCATCCCAAGAGCAGCCTGCGAACTCCTACATACACTTCAGGACCCATCTGTCACATCTGTATCTCTTCATTGTTCCCCAGAGCGCCTGAAGCAGGAGAAGTGCGTCTCTCTCTGGAGACCCTCAGAGCATCTTGTCCCTATGATATCATTGAGCTCTATCTTAATTATCCATTTTCCAGACAGGATGGTGGATTCTAGAGAGATGGAGACCCCGCTGTCTCCATGTTTGTATTCCTCAGAGTCTAGCACTACCCAGAGCTGACAGTAGGTGCTTAAGAGATATTCATTGTGAGACCCAAAGATTTATCGAGAGCAGAAGTAGAGAACGAGGAGAGAATCAGGGAGAAGCGCCCAGACTGGAACACAGCAGACACGCGAGAGGCGAAAGACAGAGCAGAGAGTCACAGTCTGCACCATCCCATCCTGCCCACTGTGCCATCCATGTACAAAGGAGTCCTTATGTGTGGTGGGGAGGGTGGCTTCTGAGCTGCACCTGCCCTCTGGGCTAGAAAGGACCAGCCTTTGTGAGTTCTTCTCTGTCGAAGCGGCAGTGGTCAGAGGCTGCTCAGAAAGCCTGTGTTCCTGGTGGGGGGATGATGGCACATGATGAGCTCAGGGTCCTAATTTGGATTCTTCGGGAGACCTTTGGCTACCACCTCAGGGAAGTGGGGGTGGGGGAGAAAGAGCTCTCAGAGAGAGAGGGAGAGACTTGCCGCTTCCCTCCCCAAACCTGTGTTTTTCCTTTTGAACAAAGGAATCAGTAATTGTTGTTCCTTGGTAACTGCCTGGCAGGATTCTAGGGAGGTCTCTTCAGAACCTGGGCACTGCTGGAAGCTCCTGCCTTCTTGGTTTGCGTTTGCCCCTTTATTTCTTCTGGAAAAGGAGGGAGATACCAGAGGACGTGAGCTGATGGGGCACGGGGAGGAGGAGGGATTTGCTTTACCATCAGAAATACTTGCTCCTTTTCCATTCGGGAGGGTTGATTAAACACGAAGGGATCCAGCGTGTGAGGTGGGTCTGGCCCCACATATTTCTTCCGTTTTTCTTGGCCCATTGACAGGTTCATGGATGAACACAGGGCCCGGGTGGATCCAATCTGTGTTACTCCTGCGAGCCGTGTAGCTCCTTTTCCTGGAGTTGCTGATCTGGTGGTATCTCAGCCCAGAGGTGTTGAAGTCCTCTTGCCAGTTCAGGGACGGAGGCCGGCAGATAATGAAACCCCTACCGAGGGAAGCCAAGAGGTGAAGGATATTCTCAACACATTGTTAAAGCCCCTGGGTCCATCTGTGTCTGAAGTGAGATCTCCTTGGACTTTTCTATTCCTTGAGCCCATAGGTTACCATCTGTAGCTTAAGTCAGTTTGAGTTGGAATTCTGTCACTTCCCCGTAACACATCTGATTATATATCTGCTATATACCAACACTGCCAAGAGTCCCACGTAACTGGACAAAAATACGGCTTCTTCTGAGGAGGGATCCTGAAGGGCTCGTGGGAGAAATCGAGCCGACCAGTAGGAGACAGAAATGCATATTGAGAGATCACCTGTCGAGGCCCAGCTTCTAGGAAGGCCCATTATCTCAACGGTCTCCTGCTTTCTCTGCGCTGGTCACTCTCTCATTTGTCCTTAGCTCCTACTCTGCATGCCCTCGTCCTGCTCTGCTGTGTCACAGGGGGCCTGGCCCCTGCTTCCCTAGACTCCCTTGTCATCGGCCTTTGGGCCCGATTTGGCCAATTGCAAGCTCTGTCGGGGGACTGGAGGCTGGGGGAAGGCAGAAGCCAGGGCATTTCTCACGCTTGCCTCTGCCGGGGGCCAACGCAGTGTCTTCTCTGTGTCTCCAGCCCCCTCATGGTGTCCCGGGCAACCCCAGTCTGGCTCACTCCGCACCAGGCCCCGGCTTGGCATACCAGCGGCTGCATGACGATGAATTACCTTCTTCCCTGGGAAAATGAGTGTTAAGGCCCGCTGTCCATCCCTTGCTGCCAGTTTCGGTGTGGTCAGGGGAAAACAGTTAACCCATTTAAGAGCAAAGATTTTGGAGCTGAACTTGCTGGAAATAGAGCCAAGCAGGTTTCCATCCCATAAAAGCAAACACGGGTCAGTAGCATTCCCCACAGACCTGCCATTTAGCTGCTAAATGGAAAAGGGTCTGCTAATGATGTTGGCCTTGTGGGTGATTGGAAGAGGTCCCATTTAGAGGAATTTCCAGGACAACGTTGCCGGTGTTTTGGTTCCTATGCATGCTGTATATTAGTTACAACGATCCACACACGGGTTCGGGTACAAGTAAATATGTCAACACGGTTATTTCTTATGCCTATGGCAAGATCAACAGCCTACACCAGAATTACCCAAGGGATGTTCGGGGCTTCTGTATCCTCATGACCCCTATGTGCCATGCTTAGATTTTAAAAAGATAGAGTGCAAGGAAAGGTGCGGTCAGGTGCACACTTCTTATTCCAGAATCGTCCTTTGGTTGTGAATTCCAGTACCCTCATGACCCTGATAAACTGGGTGGGCATTGGCTGCCCACCTCCCCACCCGCTTCTCACTGTGACACAAAGCCCAAGAAACAAACAAGGAGTGAGTGAGGAGTGGTCAAGAGGTAGGCAGAGAATGTGAAAGTCCGCGCTAGCCCTGAGATCCGGTACCAGGTACCAGCGTGTGAGTGGTCCTCAGTTTCGGGAAGAACCCCGTGTGCTTAGCCAGTTGTTCTCACCTACCCCGGGGGGAGGCTAAGCAGCTACCAAATGAACATACAATGGAGCAGGGTCAGTGAGGGTCTCAAATACAGAGTCCCCCTGTCCTCTCCTGGTGGAATCGGGACACATCACTGTCCTGGCACATCCGTGTGGTCACCAACCAGGACGTTCCCTCCCGGGCAGCCAAGACAAACACCAGACCAATGCTTTATGATGGAGAACAGGGTGCTGGGTGGAATCATATTTCCAGCCACGGACTAGCCCATCCTGTGGTCCAGTTCCAGCCGTGGCACCTCCTCTCGGGTTATGGACCGCGACCCAGGAGCAGGAAAGACCAGGTTAGGAATATTGGTGAGCAGAAGTTGTTTGACCTGGGCTTTTTCTATCTCTCCCTCTTCTGAGGACAGAATTTGCATTGCTCTTGGGAAAACACCCCTCTGTCCTCTCTCAGCCCAGGGGTGTCTTGCGATGGCTCCGGGGGTGAGCAAGTGACCCATGCCCATCAGAGCAGCAGGTACACTGGCCACCTGGATTTGTTCCAAGCTGGTCCACTCAGATGCACGCCTTACACTGTCACTGAAATTGTTAAATAGAGAGGCATTCTTTTTATGCTGAATTTCGTGTTGTAATCGCCTAAGCTGAGAAATTCTGGGAGATACCAAATGGAGAAAATTTGCCTGCCCTGAAGCCACATGATAGAAGCAAAGATGAAAGGTAAAAAGTCAAAGAGGCCAAGTCCCAGTGAAATAATTTAAGCTAGTGGCTCCGGCCAAACCCGAAGTCTGCCCACTCCCCTCTGCACATGGCAATCACACGTCCAAAAGATTTATGTTTTCATTTTCTTTAAAGTTCCGTGATTCTACTTGAACTTGGTGTTGGTGATTACAGCTCACTCTTCTTGGGAGGCACGCCGGTCTCTCAAGAAATAGATTCAAATCCTCTTTCTTTAGCTTTAGGAAAATTTTCTTGAATTATAGTTTTTAGTATGTATTCACTTGCCACTGTTCTCCCTTCGGGGATTCCTTTTATCTGTATGTTGGTTCTTTTTTCCCTGTCAACAAGTTTTTTTTCACTTTCTCTCTTAATGTTTGTCTCTGATCAACCCCCCCACCCCCGCTTCCTACCTTACTCCTCTCTGCCTCCTTAAAGCCTTTGAAGCAAACGCTTAATCAACCGTCCCCTCCTTCCCCATTATCTTCAAACGACTCTCCCAACCCTCCTGTCACAGACCAGCCTTAACGCAAACCTGACTTTCTCTCTCAGATGGAGGCTTTTGGTTTTCGTCCTTTGTTTTCCTCCGTTCAGGCATCCCCAGGCCAAGAGGTAGCGTCAGCGCCCTCTTTGTTTCCCTGGTCGTTAAGGGGCCACTTTCCTTCTTTTGACTTCAAAAGTAGGCCTTGCTTGAATCTCCTGTTCATGCCTACACCACCCCTCCAACACTCTCCATGCCCTCTTCTGGAAACACCCCCACACCCTCCTTCATTCCACCAAGACTTGAACTCCTGGCTCACCCTCTTGTTTTGTTTTGTTTTGTTTTCATTCTCACCTAGAACCTTAACATCCACCAACATTCAAACCCTGGCTCTAGTCTCCATTAGATGCATCAGCTTGGGCCAGGGGCTTAATTTGCTTGTGCCTCAGTTTCCTCATCTGCAAAACAGGATTAACGATGGTCCAATCTCATATAGCTCTTGTAATGACAACGGGAGAGAAAGCACATAAAGTGCCAGGAATAGTGCTTGGCCCACAAGCGTTGTCTTATCCTAGAATTATTATCACTGCTGTTCTCATCTGGCTTGCTGGAGGAACATACATGGGCTCTGAGCTGAGCTGCTGGCATGTTTAAAAAAAAGCGAACTGGGACTTCATTTTGATGTCCCAGAAGGTACCATCCCAGAGGCATGAGTATATGAACCATTCAAAAGAAATGATGATAACACTTAGCCCCACGTAGGAGAGCATATTTATTTATTTTATAAGTAGGCTTTACTGATTCCCATCTCTGACCAAAGCAGCTCACGATCAGCCTGGGCTAACAGGTAATCATTCATAACAATAGGGGAGAGGAGCAGGAGGGTTTCCGACATCAAGCTCAGTGATCACCAATGTGTGAGGTTGTTTCCCTCCCAGGGATGCCCCAGTGCCTCTCCAAGGGCATATGTCTATGGCCACCAACTGCCCCCCACCTCTCCATGCCACCCTCCCCACCCATCCCATGCCCACATGGCCCTGGAACTTTCTCTGTTCCTTCCCCATCGGCACATTTCACCTGTGGATTTCACATCTGCCCACAAACAATTTTCTGAAAACTCTTGGCCTCCCCTTGAGTGATTTGTCATCAGCAAGTAGAATGATGGAAAGGGCTTCTTCATTAACCATGATGATTCATAGGCCTCCATGCAAGAGCCCATAAAAAGCAACCTTTATTTTCCCTAAATAACATAAAACTGTCATTAGTCATCTCACCCAATCCCTGTCCTGAGTGACCTTCGTGCTCATTTTATCTTCCACAAATTAATGTAAATCACTGGATTTGGTGTGTACCTTTGGGATGGGAGGTCAGAAAAGTTGCCCAGAAGGCCTCTGCCTTCCTTTCAATAAAGCCTCCTGCACTGTGATTTCAACCCATTTCTATTTCTTACTTCATATACCTGGGCAGGGGTCTTCCAAACTCAAGAGTCCATTCTTTGTGAACCAACAGAGCAGAACTCTAGATAGTGTTCCTCTCCTCCTCCCTTCACCAAATCTTGAATTTACTGGCTGGGATGAACACTTAGGCCAACATATGGAGGACAGCATCCTTGTCTAGGAAAGCAAACTCCATAATGGGCTGGCCCATCAGAAAACAGACTGAAATTATATGCTGAAGCACAGTGGAAATTTTCCCCTGCATGTTTTATGTAAACAAGTTCATTTGTTCATTCAATGAATCCACAGTTCTTCAAAGGCCCTGTTTATAGTAAAAGAAAGAAGCAGAAAGATTTGGATTGGCTGGCAGCCAGCTCTACACCTACAGAGTTGTCAAGCTGTTAGAACAACATTCAGGAGCTCAGATGTTTATGTTGAGATGTGCTCTTAAGCCAAAAGTAAAAATATTGTTTTTGGATGCAACAGCCAGATGTGTGAGCAATGGAATCACATCTTCAGAGACAAAATGACCAGTGTTTTGCAAAAGGGCAGAGCTGAGCTAGGAATGGGCCTCAGACCATGGGTAGCCCCGAGGACCCACACTTTGTGTGTCTTACAGAGAAGGACACAGAGGCTTTTGCATTAGGTAATTTTGAAGTAACAAAGAAGAGAAAGTGCCCAATGTCAAGACAGTCTCTGGTCTATTTCTCTGGACTCCAGACGGGGGGAAAAAAAACCTACCTGCTAAAGACCCACAAGTTGAGTTCTTTCCCAGTCTGATGTCTTGTATTTACTGTTTATGAAAGCATGTAGTAATCAACTAGTAGCTTCAAGAGAGGTTTTGTGAGAAAGAAAGTCTTGTACCAGTCAGGATTCTTTGGTTGCTCATGATGGAAATGTCAACTCAGGCTGGATTCCCTAAACCAGGGATTTTATTGGGTCACTAGTCTGAAGCAGGGTGGCCATTTTTGCTTTAGGCATGGCTGGATCCAGGGACTCAGGGAATTCACCATGTGGCTCTCTCGCTCCGTCTTTCCTCCACCTGGCTTGGCTGCATTCTAGGCAGACCTTGTGTGCCTGAAGTAAGTTGGTCACCATCTCCTCCAGCTCAACACCGTAACTTCTCAGCAACAGCAAGGGAAAGGGAGCACTTTTGCAGTTAGTTACTCCTGTTGATAGCTGAGAATTGGCTTTTTATCAACGCTCATGGGGTCACGTGACCATATTTTAGCCAATCACTGCAGTCACAGGATATAGTTTTCTGATTGGCACAGCCTTGGCCTCTGCCAAAGAGGGTAGGGAAGGGGGTGGCTCTGCACAGGAAATAGAATTAATTACAAGGAGAAAGGGAAGTGGATTTGAGGGCAGGGGAAATCTGGTCTAAAAAACGTGGCATAACAACAACAAACATTTTTAAAGGAAATGGGTGTGTTTGGTTTGAGAATGATCATAATTAAGATGAATCCTGGAATCTTTTTCTTTAAATTTTTTATTGTTATGTTAATCACCATACATTACATCATTAGTTTTTGATGTAGTGTTCCATGATTCATTGTTTGTGCATAACACCCAGTGCTCCACACAGAACGTGCCCTCTTTAATACCCATCCCCAGGCTAACCCATCCCCCCACCCCCCTCCCCTCTAGAACCCTCAGTTTGTTTCTCAGAGTCCATCGTCTCTCATGGTTCGTCTCCCGCTCCGATTTTCCCCCCTTCATTCTTCCCTTCCTGCTATCTTCTTCTTCTTCTTCTTCTTCTTCTTCTTCTTCTTCTTCTTTTTAACATATATTGCATTATTTGTTTCAGAGGTACAGATCTGTGTGAATCCTGGAATCTCAAAGTTGAAAGCACCATCCCAGATCTAGACCAAGTTTGCAAACATATTTTTTAAGGCAACAAATTCTTTTTTGTCGAACAAAACCCAAAGTCTATGGAAACGTCCACCATGGAAACATCAGCACTGAGCTATTTGGTTTAAGGAGGAAAGGGAAGGGAGGGGAAAAGACTTTCCTCCCTGCCTTCTCAGTTTTCCCAACACCAGCATTTCTTCTGGGCTCCTCCTAGGAAATTGAGGGAAGACATCCAAAAACCGCTCGGGGTCCCCAGATGACTCCAGGGGTTATGTAGACACTGCCCTAGAATAACATGGCCTCGCACCAAGAAGAGGCTCTTTCCAGCTCCATTCTTCTTCGCTTTTGTTGATTTTGTCAAGGGGAAAGTCAAAGTTTAGTGTTAATATATTTTAATCAATTTTGTAGCTCTTGCTAATACTCATTTGAAGGATAAGAGATCAGAGCCTCAGGCTCAGAGCCCTCCGTAGGTCACAGTATTAGGCTAGAATTTAACATAAACATTTTTGTTTTAATTGCTTTGATATTTAGTATTTTATTCTGTGTGGGAACATGATACCGGTGTTCCATTTTATGATGGTGACATGTGTGTATGTCTCTTTCTTATCTTCTCTCTTTTGCGTTAAAAGATGTTTTATTGTGGTTTAAAACACGTATGTGTTAAATTTGCCATTTGAACCTTTTGAAGGTATACGTAGCATTAAGTACATTACGTTGTTGTACAACGATCACCACCATCCATCTCCAAAACGTTTTCTTTCATCTTTTAAAACTAAGACTTTGGAATATGTCTTGGGGACAGAAGGCACAGCATAGGGGATATAGTAGGTGGTATTGTGATGACATTGTCCGGTGACAGATGGCAGTTACTGCAGCCGTGAGGGCAGCATAGCCCGGTGGAATCCCTAGGTTGTATACTGGAAACTAATGTAACCTCATGTGTCAACTACACTTCAATTAACCCTGAAACTCTGTATCCATTAAACAGTGATTGCCCATTCTCCTCTACCCCTAGGCCCTGAAAACTATATGGTTTTTTAAAATACATGTATATGAGTAAGCTACATAAATGCATGCAAATAAAAATGTTTAAGAGGTCATAGCGTAGCATAGAGTCATAACAGATGGTGCAGAAGGATAAACAGAAGGATAAAATTGCAAGAGAAGTTTGGAAAACACTGCAGGAGCCTCCCCTAAGATGACAAGCCCTGCCT
Source organism: Zalophus californianus (assembly GCF_009762305.2). Lineage (NCBI taxonomy): Eukaryota > Metazoa > Chordata > Mammalia > Carnivora > Otariidae > Zalophus > Zalophus californianus. Next base: position 127,457,596 of record NC_045602.1, read on the forward strand.
GCAATATCCCTGAAAACTCTATTTTAACGTTGGGAGGAAATAGAACACCCTTCTTTGTAAGGCGGACTGTTTCAGTAAGGACAGTGTTAACTGTTAGAAAGTTCTTCTTTACTCCGAACCTCCCATCCTGGCCTGAGGACTGCGGCCCTACAAAAGGGTGTCCTTCCACACTGTAACACCTGAGAGATTCCAGTGTGGGCTTCAGAGCCCAGCGAATGGTCTCCCTTCCTGGCTGAGTACCCCAGCCTTTGCTCGCAGATCTAGGACCAATGTTGCAATAGAACATGCTAGTAAGGGGTTTCCTGCCCAGCACCCACCTCCCCACCTCCAGTCCCACCGGCCCGGGTTTTCTTTGGCGGACCGCCTCTCTTTCACTATCATTCACGCTGATTGACGAGGATGACTCCACCCGCTGACTTGCCCAGGGCTGGCCCCTCCCAGCAGGCCATGGCTTCGGTGATTGGCTCAGGAATGAGCAGTAGAAATAACCCAGGTGCCCCTCACCCAGCCTCACCTCCCTCCCAGCCATAGGGGCCACCCTAGGCAGCTCAATATTCTCCTTTATCAGTGACTTTGGCTTTTTTTTTTAATGAAACTATGTCTGTGTCCAAAGATCAGGGCTCTGCTCATGATTTCTAGCAGCAGTTGCCACCAGGCTTGACCCATGTGCCAGATGCTGTTCTAATTACTTGGCAATATGAACTCATTCAATCTTCAAAGCAACGCTGGCAGGTACATCTTAGCACGAGCTTTACTTTCAGGTGAGGAAACTGAGGCACAGAGGGCTGGAGTCACAGGAGCCGGCAGAACAGGAGCGACGGCCTGCACTGTCTGGGGTTTGCAAGGTCTTTCAAATCGATTGCCTTTGATCTTGAACCTTTTTGGGGAAGCGTCTGAAGGACTTGGAGCCCATCTCTCCAGCATCCCGGTTTTCCTCACTCTTGTCTCCTCCTTACCTGGCCCCAGGGGCTGGTGGGTACTGGCCGCTCCCTCTGCCTGCAGTGTCCCTCCTCCCCCCGCCCCCAGGTCTCAGGTGAATGTCACCTCCTCAGTGAGGCCGTCAGTGACCAGCACCAATAAAATAGCCATTCCCCTCCCCCTCCCCCAGTTCAGTCACTGTCATTTGTCTCAGCACACGCCATTATCTGAAGCCATTACCTAGCTTCAGGTCCCCTTTTGTCCTTTCCCCGTGGTGTCCTCCAGTGCCCAGAACACGTGTGCAGGACCATAAGTATATATTTATTGAGTCAATGAGTGGATGAATGAGTGAACAAGTAAAGTGAAGGTTCTACCTCTTCCCAGTGGTTGTGTGGCTTCAAACACGACCTTGCACCTTGCTGAGCCTCACATTCCCCATCTGCAAAGTGGTGCTAATTATATAAAACTTTCTGCACCGGAGAGATTAGATTATTTTTCATTCAACCTTGAATAAAGGGAAGCTCTTGCAAAACCGTGTATTGTCAGGCAGAGATGACTTAAGCCAATTACATTAGACTTTCACACCGGTCCCGCCGGGAGGCTGTCCAGTGCGTGCTCACACGTGAGCGAGTGTGTCTTGCCCAAGGTCACGCAGCAGAGCCTCTCAGGACTGGCTCCTGGGCTCAGCCTGTATTATACTGAAGCTGTGATGCTATATACTCAGAGATGCTGATGGGGTACCTGTTCTGTGCCGGACACTGACAGAGACATGGAGGGGACAGTTGTGGACAAGTCAGACCTCCCTCTGACCACGGGGTGTGGGGCTGGTGGGGAAACAAGTTCAGGACAAGTGAGATAGATGTTTCACAAGGAAACCCTCGTGAGCCGTGGCCAGACTGGCCACGCAGGGGGCTTCTGGATGACCTCCCCGCGGAGGTGACCTTTGGCTGAGTCCCGAAGAGTGGGCAGGACTTAGCCAGGGACAGGGTAAGGGAAGGCTCATTATACATGGAACAGCATATGCTAAGTCCTAGAATCACAGTGACAGAAGGGTCGGCGTGAAAAAATGAGAGATGGAGAGGGTTTGAGCAGGGGAGAGACAAGATCACATTTCTGACACCAAAAACCCACGCTGTTCACTAAGGAGAGCTTGGGTTGAAGAGGGCAGGGCGGCAGAGGAGAGGATCTGAGAAGGTCCCTGGGATCGTCCGGGTGCAAAATGGTGGTGCATGGACTGCATGTTAGTAGAAATGTTTTTAAATAACGGCTGTGTTGAGATATAATTTTCATACCGTCATGCTCACTCTTTTAAGGTAGACAATTGAGGGGTTCCTCCTCGTTCACGGAACTGGGCAACCATCCCCACAATCTATTTCAGAACATCTTCATCACCCCCGAAGAAACCCCATACCCCTTACCAGTCACTCCCCACCCCCAACCCAGCCTTAGGCAACCACTAGTCTACTTTCTGTCTGTATGGTCTTGCCTCTTCTGGGCATGGCAGACAAATGGAATCATACCATATGTGGTCTTTTGCATCTGGCTTCATTCACTTAGTGTCCTGTTGGCAAGGTGCATCCATGCTGTAGCGTGTCAGCCCCCTCTATTCCTTGTCATTGCCCAGTAGTATCCCATCGCCTGTGGGGACTACATTTTATTACTTATCCACTCATCAGCTGATGGGCTTTCGGGTTGCTTCCACTCTGGGCTGCTATGAATAATGTTGCTGTGAGCATCTGTGCACCTAGGCTCCCAGGTCTCTTGGGGATGCACCTAGGCGTGGAATTGCTGGATCCTGGCAACGCTGTGTTGAATTTTTTGAGGAACCGCAAGACTATTTTCCAAAGTGGCCACGCTGCTTTACGTTCCCACTAGGAATGTCTGAGGATTCCATTTCTCCACCTCCTCACCAGGACTTGCTATTGTCTCTTATTGAAGACAGCCATCCTCCTGGGTGTGAAGTCATATCTCACTGTGGTTTGGATTTGTATTTCCCCAGCAACGAATGATGGTGAACATCTTCTCATGGGCTTATCGGTCACTTGGACGACTTCTTTGGAGACTTGTTTCTTCTTGTCTCCCTTCAGTGGCTGCTGGGCTGCCGATTTTCACAGCCGCCCTGGCTGTGAGGCTGTTGGTTTTCAAGGCTCCCACAGAGCTGGGGAGAGGGGAGATGGGGGTAGGATGAGGTAAAATTGCACAAAGCTCACAGTTCTTCCTGAGAGTCGGCATTCAGTTACTCTCCAGAGTTCAGATAGGTTGGTTTTGACAGTTTTCAGTGTTCTGCTTTTGTGGAGTGGAGTATTGGAGGCACTCATTCTGCCATTCCAGAATGGCTTCTGCAAAGTGGTGCTAATTATATAAAGCTTTCTGCACAGGAGAGATTAGATTATTTTTATCAATAAAATAATCAATCAATAGGATCTTAAGGCCTCACTAGGTGTCAGGCACTTACTTAAGTATGGCATCTAAGTAATACCCCCGTAACCCAAGGAGGGAGGGATTATTATCTTCGTTTTAGAGACGGGGAAACTAAAACGTCGGGTGATAAAGGGTTACATGACTTGCTAAATCTCACGCAGCTGGTAGGCAGGCAGGAGTGGGGGCAGGAGGAGACACCCATCTCTGGGTGCCTCCTGAGTCAGGAGGGGCCCCGGCACCAAGGTCAGCTCTTCCCCAGGGGGACATGTGCAGCTGGGAAGGAGAGAGCAGGACACTCCCTTGGGAGGATCCCTCACTCTGCTGGCCAGGCCACAGGCTCCTTTCCCTCCCCGCCCCCACCCCTCAGTCCACTGCCCTCCAACGGGCCACTCCAGCCTCTGCCATAGCCCCACGAGTGCCCAGGCTGGGTCTGTTGAGATGCTGCGAGAGTTTTGGTCTGAGCCAGAACGTGTGAAGCTTTGGAGTCTCATCAATCTTTAATTTTTAAAGAGATTTTTCTGGGGCCATTGATCTATTTGTGGGCACCTCTCCAATTTCACCTCTCACCCCTGTCTCACTGGCTCACACCGGCTGCCTTGCTGTTTGCAGAACACTCCAAGCCCTGGACAGGTGGATGGATGGGTGGATAGACAGATGGGCAAACAGACGGATGGATGGATGGATGGATGGACAGGTGGATGGAAGGATGGATAGACTAAAATAGACAGAAGGATGTATGTATGATTATATGGATTTCTGGATGGATGGACAGATGGAGGGAGGGATGGCCCCACAGTATACTCTTACGGTCATGTGAATGAGTTGGTCAGACTCTTCCCCCAAAGCGGGCTTCGTGAGTAGAGCAGATGCTTTAGCATCGGAGCAAGGAAGGACATCCAGCAAACCCGGCACTGTCATCAGCCGGGACTCCCACAGGAGCAGAGGCAGGTGAGCCCGGGGAAAATCCTGCCCCAGAAGCAGGTACCTTGGAGCAGCTTCAGGAAAGTGACCCGGACACCCCCAGATTCCCACAGAATAAGAACGCCCAGGGATTGGCCACAGTGCAGCAGCCAGCAAGCTGCTGACTTTTGGGGGCCTCTGTGTCTCCAAGCAGGGGTCATAACAACTGCTGGTCCCGCACCTAGACTAGGGGTACAGCCGCGTGTGAGGATGGGTAGTGTGGTCTCTGCAGCCAGGCTGCTGGGCTTCAAGTCCCCGGCTCTGCCCCTGCTTTTCAGAGCCTGGGGCGGGTTCCTCACCCCTGTGCCCCCCAGAGAGCACAGTACTTACTGCCTGGGGCTCTGGGAGGGTTCCAGGAGTGAGTGCTGGAAAACTCAGCCCAGGTCTTGCACAGCATGTGGTCAACTCTCGTTCTTAGTGCCTGGAGCAAGGACTGACCTGCAGTAAGCACTCAATAAGTGTTTCGAGAACGAATTCATCGAATGGATGCTCACAAATTAAGTATTCTCATTATTTCCATTTTCCAAATGGGATACTTGGGGCCCGGGGAAAGCAAGGAGCTCGTCTTTCCAGTGGGAAACAGGGGCCCAGCTCATTCACAGTGACAATCTCATGCTCCACATCCAATTCAATCTGGGCCAGAAACCGAGATTTCCAAATTCTGGGCCTGGGGGCATCGCACATCAGCTTCTTTTAAATTCCCCTAAAAATACCCTTCCTTTCGGAAGCCCCAAGGCCTCTCTGGAGGTGGAAGATAGACTTTATGCAGATGGCTCCAGGCTGGAAGGATTCTCAGAATAGCTGCCTGCCCTGCCCACCCTGGAGCCCTCCAGCTCCTCACCATCTGGTCCCAACCAGGAACCAGCACCGTCCCCAGCTGCGCTCTTCCCTCTGGCCTGAGAGATTTATGGCTCCCGGGCCTCCCCCTTCTGGCCTCATGGACGCGGTTTTGCTGCAGACCCTGGGCCCCCCATCCCTCCCTCCTTCTGCCTCATGGCTCCCAGAAGGCCACTTAACCAGTGTCCATATTAATGGCTTCTCAGCTTCAATGGCCAATTCTCTGATTTCTTATAAAACTGCCTGGAATTTAGTCCCAACAACAGTGCTGGGGAAAGGGGTGCAGGTCATGGGAAACTACTCGGGAGCCAGAGCCTGCTCCCATCGGCTGCCCAACCTCCCAAGCCCTGGGCTCGCAGCCACCCTCCAGCTATTCCCGCTCCCACCTGCTGTAGCAGCCTCGACCACACAAGGATGCCATGATCCAGCTCACTCCCACCTCAGGGCCTTTGCCCCTGCTGTTTCCTCTGCCCTTCGGGGCTCAGCTCAAATGCCACCTGTCTTAGTCCATCTGGGCTGCTATAACAAACTTGCTTGGACTGAATGGCTTATAAACAACAGAAATTTATTTCTTCCAGCTCTAGAGGCTAGGAAGTCCAAGATCAAGGCTTCGGCCCACCTTCTGGTTCATAGGCCTTCTTTACCTTGTGTCCTCACCTGCTGGAGGGGGTGAGGGACATCTCTGGGCTCTCTGTATCAGGGCACTAATTGTGTTCATGAGGGCCCCACCCTCACGTCCTAAGCATCTATCTCCCAAAGGCCCAACCTCCTAACACCATCACACTGGGGGAATAGGTTTCAACAGATGAATTTGGGGAAGAGAAGTATTCAGTTCATTGCACCACCTTGCTAGGAGCCCTTCCTCAAGCACCCTCCTGGGCAAAGCCACGTGACCACATCACCTTACCCCATCATCTTCAGAACACTTCTCGCTGCTTGACCTGCTGGGTCTGAATGTCAGAACTGGGGTGGGGGGGCAGGTCTGGTCAGTGCAGCTCACTGTTGGATCCCCTGCACCTCGAACCACTTGCGTGGCACACAGCATGTCCTCCGTGGCCATTTGAAGGGTGAGAGAACTGACCCATTCACTTAGAATTCATTTGTTAAGAATAAGCTCACCCAAATGAACCATGAGAGATGATGGACTCTGAGAAACAAACTGAGGGTTCTAGAGGGGAGGGAGGGTGGGAGGATGGGTTAGCCCGGTGATGGGTATTAAAAAGGGCACGTTCTGCATGGAGCACTGGGTGTTATATGCAAACAATGAATCATGGAACACTACATCAAAGACTAATGATGTAATGTATGGTGATGAACATAACAATAAAAAATTAAAAAAAAAAAGAATAAGCTCACCCAAGACAATATTTTAACAAGGGAGTCATGATCATGATCATCATGATCATCATCATCACAACCAATACCCACAGAATGGTCACAGAGTGCCAGGCTTTGCATGTACCATTCATTTAAGCCTCCAATAATGTGATACTCTTACATATTATTATGTCCATGTCACACCTGACTCCTGCCTTTGTGCTTTGAATTCCCGTGGGAGGAGCCAAGCGGTGCATTCAAATTCTGTGTGAGAGTCACCCCATAAGTTTGCTCCCCTGTACCCTGCCTGCAGCATGAGGTGCTATGGAGAAGGTTTCTCCTGCAGGAGCCCAGAACCAGCACACCAGCTCCTTTCACCATCCGGCTCCCAGTCTGCTTTCCCACTTGTATGAGGACTGACACCCACTCTGGGGAGACTTCTGCTTCTGATGGCTAAGCATTCTTTCAAAGCACATGACACTTATGGGCCCGGCCCTGCGCTAAGTGCTTTAGATGTGTTAACTCCTTCCTTCACAAAAACCCTACAAAGCACTAGTATCCCTGTTTCTTTAGACGAGGAAGCTGAGGCACAGAGCAGATGAATATCTTGTCGAAGTTGACACAGCCAGACAGTCTGGTTTCTTCCTGGTCTGTGCTCTGAACCAGCGCTCCAGCCATCTCTTCTGTGAGGCTGTCGCTCCCTGGAGACAGGAGGCAGAGAATGCGACAGGACTGGACAGTGTGACAGGCTACAGAAGAAGCCATCCCCAGTGGCTGCAGCTAAACAGAAATGATAGCAATTGTCTTCCTCCAGTTGAATCTAGAACCCCAAACAATGGTATTAGGACTGAGGCTCTTTCATCATCCTGTTCTGATTACCTTTGTGTTGGCTGCAGTCTCAGGTTCCATGCGGTGGCAAGATGAACACCAACAGTTCCCAACCCATTGTCAATTCCACCTTGAAACCCAGCAGGAAGGAGAGAGGCTTGTTTCGAACTCCTCCCGTGAGAAGATTGGAATTGCCTCTCGTTGAATCTGATTGGATAGCCCTGACTCATGTGCCCACCTGTGAACCAATCATGATGGCTAGGGGAACGATGCAAATTCTCAGAATACCTAGGCATAGGTATTCTGTCAACACCCGGGGTCAGCTCCGCCCAAGGCAGGTAGAGGAGCGTGGTCTCTGGGTGGACCCTCCTGCCTTGGTCAGGAGGAAGGGAGGAATGGGGGCGGGGCACCAGGTCTTCACTGCAGTGCCGTGTCCACCACGATATTCACAGTAATGGAGCAAGAATGTCCTCTCTGCTGTGTGCAGGCATGGCAAGTGCTATATTGTTTGAATTTTCTAGAGCTATGGTGACATAGACTTTTATTTTTCTCTGTTCTCCATAGCTGTCTCTCGAATGAATTCCAAAACAGGGCATTTGTCGTCCTCCTGGTAGATGTGTGACATGGGGATTTCAGGCGCCGGGCCAGGGGGCCAGGGGTAGAGAAATTCTACAGGAATACTGGGATTACAATTCTGTGATTCTATTGGACCGGGGAAGAGGGGGATCTGGGCCCCTGTAGGAACCAGAATAATACTAGCTGACACTGATCGAGGTCTTCATCTGTGCCAGGCCCTGTTCTAAGCTCTCTACCTGCATCCTCTCATTTGAACGTTCCAACAGTTCTCTGCGGCATTAGCCCCCTTTCACGGACAGTCAAACCAGCGACAGCAACTTGTGCACCTGCCGCCGCACGCTGGGGCGAGCTTCTCACCAACATAGTCACCTCCCCACAGCCTCCCCACAGCCCTGCCTCCTGCTGGACAACTCTCTAGTTTTCCACCATATTCCTGAGGCCACCCCAGGGGTGAATAATGAAGGTTCTAGGCCAACTATGGGATTCTTTCCCTTTGCTTGTGATTGGTGGACATTGATCCACTTCTACCAATGAGGTGCAAGGGCTCTGCTCTGCCATATTCTGGGAAAATCTTTTCTCCCTGAAAAGACATAGCTCATGAGAAGAGTTTCCTCTCTCCCCCTGTCCCTTCTTTCCTGCTTTGAATATTGGACACTTGGATACTCCTCCTCACATCTGCTGCTGCCACCCTGATGCAAACCATCATCTTTTGCCTAGAATATTCTGCTGTTCTTACTAGTCTCCCTGCTCCCACCCTCCTCCCCTGCAAGCAGCGTCTGGTTCTTCTGCCTTTCTGCCCAGAAGTTCTGGGGGCTTCAGCAGAGGGGCCCAGGCCGCCAGGTCAGCCCCCTCCTGGCTGCCCAGCAGGCGGGGAGGGCACAGCTATGTCCTCCTGCTGTCCTCCCTGCTGTTTCCCTGCCAGGACTTTCCATGCCCATGTTCCCAGGGCAGGGCTGTCCCAGCATCCCCAGCACGCAGCCCGTCCCTGCTGCCCTGGGTTCAGCTTCCGTATCTTTCCAGATCCTTCCTGCCCATTCACCCTCTCTCCAATCAAAGCCTACCCACCATCTGTCCCCCTCCCTCTGGCCCTGCTCCCTGCCGCGGGACACGTGCCTCACAGTGCCACGGGAGCCAGTGGGTAATGGGGAGACATTCCCACTTACTTATTTGTGAGAGCCCCTAGAGCTGTGGAAGTGACAAATGGGGGCTTTTCAGACACCATGACAATGGAAAGGGGAACAAACTGTTGCAGGCACAGGAACACTGCAGGCCCACAGGCTGGAGGAGGGCAGCCCTGCGGGGGTCACACAGACTTGCCACTGTCTTTTCTGGCTTCTGGTTCAAAGAGCTCTTTGGAAAAAAGACCACGGGCATGGCCCTGGCAGGTGGGACTTGTTTCCATGGTGTGGGGCCAACCTTCAAGGACAATGGCACTGCAGGCTGCCAGGGAAGAGCCTGTCAGAGACCAAGGAGGCTTGGGGGTGTGGGTGGCAGAGCGGCCCCGCCATCCATCACACCACCTGCTGGCAGGGAGCTGGGCAATGTTCCTGGCGGGGAGGGGGCGGCCAGGGAGGGGCTGCCATGTCTGCGTCCTAGCAGGACCAAGCCAGACCTGGATCCTGTTTGCAGAGGCCCGGCTACAGAACGGGGGGGGCCAGGAAGGTTCTGTCACCCTCACCCCGACCCCTCTTCTGTTTCACCTGGTCCGACTTGCTGGTGGCAGCTCAGAATGTCTGACCCTGCCTGGCCCTGCCTGAGGGGCATAAAAGGAAGTCTAGCGTCCCTCCTCCAAACTGACCGATGACCCCAGTGCCCATCCGGGACTGGAGAGTCAATATGCTGTGTAGTGTTAATTGAACACCTACTAAGGGCTGGACCCAGTGTTCATGCGAACGCGTCACTTCATGGATTCCTACGACAGCCCCATGGGGGCACCGTATTCACCCCGCTCCCACTGTAGAGAGGAAGGAGGTAAAAAGGCTTCCCCCCCGGGGGGCTCCTGGCATACCAAAACACGGAGACATGCCGGAACAGGGTTCTGAAGCCCACGGGTGGGCTGAAATGTTGAAGTGGACTAACGCTTTATCACGGTGCTGTGCAGAAAACAAGAACTGCCCTGATTTAAAAGAAAGATGCTAATTCCAGGGGCCCTCAGGCACAAGGACTGGGATGCAGGGACTGGTGGAGACAGAGGGCGGGGCCTCGTGATCAACTGCTGAGCTGTGTGGCCCGACTTCCTGGGTTCGAATTGGTTTTCCCGTGCCTCGGTTTCCCCGTCTGTAGCAGGGGCTCCCAGCAACATGTTCCTCACAGGGCTGGAGTGGGGCTGCTGGGTGAGCGCAGACAAAGCCTGTGCTGGGCGCGGGGCCACGGGGAGAGCTCAGGAGGCTGCACCGGCTGATGGGGCACACAGACCAGGTTTCTCTTCCACTCCCCAGGCGCCTCATTCGGGGAGAGCTCCAGAAGTCTGAGGGTCAGGCCTTTTGTGAAAGTGAGGCCCAGGGCCTGTGATAGCCTGGGCCCTGGGGACGCATTGCATCCATTTAGCTTACAAAGCGGTGTGTTTATCTGCATTTTCCACCTGAATGCTCCAGGGAAACGTTCATTTGTGAGGATGCTGCTCCCAAAATAACCGGTGATTTCATTTGAGGAGCTAATTAGGCAGAATCAATGTGGCTTACTCTAAAGAGGGTCCATTTCAGACAGAGAGGCTGGGGGATGAAGGCCTGAGCACCGCTGGGCTGGATGCAAAGCGGGTGAAGGGTTTCTCGGGCTACCCAGAACCTCCCCTGGGGAATCTCACCCGGCTGCCAGGAGCTGCAGGATCAAAGCCCGGGCCCCCTGCACTAGCGCTCCTGGCCGACACCCTCAGGGGCAGAGGTGGCCCCTGGTCCCCACGTGCTGCCCCAGCCCTCGGGGTCACCACCAATGCCCCAGGGGGACTTCAGGATGAGCCCCAAATCAGGAGTCGGATGGGCCTTGGTTCAAACGCCAGCTCGACTGGCTGTGTGGCCTGAGGTTCGTGCGTGACCACGATGAGCCTCAGTGTCCTCATCTGTCAAATGGGAACAAATAACAACACTCCCTTCCCAGCGGAATTGTGAGGCTCCAAGAAGTTACCTTAAGGTGCTTGGCAAGTGCCCAACGCGTTTGAAGTGCGCAGGGATGCTCGCTGTGATTATTACTCGCTCCTTCGCTAAATGGAGAATAATACTTCGCACGCGCACATTCACCATAGAGATTATAGCCTTTATACGGAGGAGCACAAGGCCTGGCGCCTGTGGGGCCTCGGTGAACGGAGCGGTTCTTCTCTGGGGGCGCATCGGTCTGAACACCCCGATGCACACACTCGGGATAAGCCGGGTGATGCTGCACCGCAAACGGCCCCCCGAGAAGAAGCCCTGCCCCAGATGGTGGAATTCTCGCTCAAAGTGCAGGCGCACAGAGGGGCGGCTGGGAGCTGTGCTCAGGAGGCTCCTCACTTGCGACCCAGGTGGTGGGGCAGCCCCGCTCCTGCGTCCCCAGGGCCTGGGAACAAAGAAGCCAGGTTGGCCAGGGGGCCTGGCACTGGCAGTGAAGCGCCCAGCCGGGGGGCGGGCAGTCCCAGTGCTCGTGGCTCATTGGCTAGAATCTGTCACGTGTCTTCTCCGCCTCCGCCCGCCCCACCCCCCGCCGGGACTGGGCAGTGCAGGGGTGTGTGCCCGCAGGGTGGACACGCCCCCGACTTCCAGAGGGTCCGCGGGAACCCAGTCCGCGTGGACGGTGGATCCTGCGCATCCGAGCACGTGGCCAGGGAGGCTGGGCCACTCTTGTCCCCGCGGTGAGCCGGGTTCAACTGCAGCCCCTCCGTGGGGGGCCGCGGGGCTTGTAGCTGATGCGCCCTGGGATCTCCTTCCCGGGGCGGCCCCTTCCAGGTCACACAGGAGCTCGTGAGGAGACACACGCGGGATCTGTTTGATTCTGCAGGAACCGTGTGCCTGTCTGCATTTCAGGTCCCAAAGAGAAGTGTTTGCTGCAGGAGGGCCTCTGTCTGATCACAGCAATTCTTAAAGAACAGTCTCACTCGTGGACTGTGTGTGTAGGGTGTACATATGTGTATGTGTGTATGAGTGTGTGTATATGTATGTGTGTGTATAGATGTATATATGTGTGTGTATGTATATGCATGTGTGTACATAAGTGTGTGTATGTGTGTATATGTATGTGTATGTGTGTATATATGTGTGTATGTGTGTATATGTATGTCTATGTGTGTATATAGATGTATCTATGTGTGAGTGTGTATGTATATGCATGTGTGTACATATGTGCATGCGTGTATGAGTGTGTGCTTGTGTATATGTGTACACATTAGTGTATGAGTGTATATGTATGTATATGTGTGTGTGTCTATGTGATTGTGTGTATATGCATGTGTGTATACGTGCGCGAATGTGTACATGTGTGTGTCATGCGTGCGTGCGCATGTGCACGTGTGGGTGAGAGACTTTCTCAAGGCTTCCAGGCTCACACAAATCTCCCCACGGTGCCCGGCTCTCAGAGGCCTGGCTGCACCCACGCGGGAGCCCCCGAGAGCAGCGGTGTTAAAGGAGCCCATGTGGACGCTGTTGAATTCTTGCTCACTTGGGACAGAGAACTCTGGAGTCTCCACTCTGCAGGGAATGGCAGCTCGGGCACAGAAAATTCCAGGGCACCAGAGCCGGTCTGACGGTGCACCCACATTCCCGGCCCCCCCCCCCCCCCCCGGAGAAGTGCAGAAGAAAGGTTGGTCTCTGGCCTCGTGCCTCATCCCTTTTACCCTGCTCCCTGGCTACCTGTGGTCGCGGGGTCCCCCTGCCGGACTTCCCGGGCTCCGAGGGCCTTCTCAGAGGCCCGAATTGCTGTGGGAAGGGGGGCCGGTGCCCTTAGCTGGGTCTCCGCTCCTCCCCCTGGAGGCCTCCCTGACTGCCCTGTCTCCTCCGAAGTCACTTCCCGTTCCAGAACGCCCGACTGTTTCCTTCGTGGGGTTTCTCCGTCCTCCGATCATCTGGCTCCCGGGATTATTGGCCGTCTCTCCTCGAGGAAGCCAGGTCCGTGAGCGCAGGAACTGTGGCGAGCCCAGGGCCGTGGCTCCAGGACCCCGCGCTGCGTGGGGCACAGTGGGTGCACTTCGCCAGGGCTCACTGTGCGCTCGAGTGCAGGGACGAAGGACCGGAAGCTCACCCTGGTACCATGCCCAAGACATCTCATACAGGTCCCTATGGAGCCTGCTTAGTGTCGCTCCCATAAAGCTCAGAACTTCTCACATGCCCTGCAGGCTCCCAGCTGACTGTGCCTGAGGACATCACCCAGAACCCTGGAAGGCTGCTCTGTGCTTCTGGTCAGAGACTTGCCACCCTGCAGGAGCAGCTCTCAACCAGTGACTCCCAGTAGCTGGTGCAAGAATGCTCCCAGCCCCTCCCGCTTGAGGGGATAACTCAGAGGTGTGTGTTGTCCATGCGTGTTTGTATGTGTGTATGTGTTTCCCAGAGATCCCTGCGGGATTGAGCATCAGGTGTCCACCCCCTTACCTGGGTTGCCTGGATCACCTGCCATATAAACCGCTTGCCCTTGAATCCTCACCTGAGGTCTTCGGGGGAGCCCAAACTCAGATGATCCTTCCCTTTCACCAGCCCTCTGTGTCACATTCCCTGCTATTATGACCTTATAGGTATCCAATCTTGTTTATATGATTGTTGTCTTCTGTCTGCTCACCAGCTCCACGAGGCCAGGGACCATGGCTGCTCTTCTGTTGTGCTGAAGTTCAGCACACAGTGCCCCGCATGCGGGACACACAAGAAATAGCTGTTGGGTGATTGACTAGATGAATGAACAGTTGAATGAGTGGAAGTGTACTCTGGCACCATGATTAGACTTTGCCCAGAATTTACCGGTCCCATGTCTTCCCAATCCTACCACCTCTGAGACCTAATCTGAAGAACTCCTTTGCATAGATGGATGTGTGCTGCGTCTCTCTAGTTGCCATAGGCTGATATCAACAAGGAATGTCCATAGATAGAGTTCTTTAATCCTGGAAGTCACCCCAATAATGAGAATGTAAAATGATAGTGATGAGAGGGTATGGATATTTAGGGCACAGAGGCCTGGAAGAGCCTTGGATCCCAGAACTGAGAAGGCCTCCTGGATGCGGTGTGGGAGGGTCAGGGGCATCAGTCCAGGACCAGGGCCCTCCTCCCGGCTCAGTTACCCCCTGTGCATCTGACACTGGGCAAGTCACTCCTCCTCCTTGGCCTTAGTGTCCCTATCTGTAAATGAGGATCCTAATCCACACCTCAGATACACAAAAAGTTTCAGATACACAAAATCCTCGTACTTTAAATTACAAAGTCTTTGCTCACCAAATGGGGGGAACTGTGGATAAAGGGCAGGTGGAGTGCTTTGGGCTGCAAGTAATAGAAAAATCCAACAAGAAGAGGGTTGTGTGATAAAGACAATGCACCACCTCAGTTTTTTATTGTCTGAGCTCATTCAGGCCATGAGTTTGATCCCTGGTCTGTTCTTTCTGTGTTCCTGGGGGCAGGGGCCTCGCCTGCCTTTTTTCTCCACTGTCCTGAGCATAGGCCAGAACGTGATGCAGAGAAGGCACCCAGTCATGATTCCACCCAGGATCTCATCTCGTCTTTATAATCACATGGTCTATTTAAGTTGTGATCTTCCCAATGCCAGGTGAAGAAACTAAAGATCAGAGAAGGTAAGTTACCTGCTCAAAGTCACAGAGCCATCCTGCAACGCTGCTGTCCTTGCAGGGCCTTCTGGAGGCCAATTGCCCCAGTTCAGCCTATGTGGGGAGGGGCCAGATAGCAGAGAGGTCTGCAAAGACAGAAGTCCAACATCCTCCTCATTTTGGTAATTGCACTGAGGACATAAATTCAGCAACATGTGCTTGGTCAGCTGCCCCGTTTCCTCCTAACTAGCAAATTTATGGGGCACACATGCACATGGGTGATTATTTCCTGATAGTTTATAGTATCAAGGCTCCTTTATTTCCTTCCAATAAATCTAATTTATATGGATTGGCAGATCAAACAGTGCATTTCCTGGCACCGGCAGGTTGTGAATCATTCACAGTGATTTAGGAAACTGGGGGTAATTAAGGTTTTGCATAATGCAAATTGTGATGGAAACGTATTTGGTTGGACTTGCTGTGGATGCAATTAGAGCAATGAACACCAGAAGAAATTCGTTTTCCCGGGACAGAGAAAGGTCCGCTTGGTATGTAAAAGAGCACAGTTATTTGCAGCACAGGAGCCCGGGACGTGGTTAGCAAAGCATCCAGTGACTGTTTGATTTGTAGCTTTAAAGAATTCAAGGATGAAGAAAACACTGAATTAATTGCCAAAGAACTGTCGCCAGCCGGCTTGTGATCTAAGCAGCGGAGAAAGCACAAAATAATCCAAGTCTGGGCCTGTGGTTTCCCTGTCCCTGGCCCCAGAAACTGTATTTGGCTTCCCGTACTTTATTCCACCTGGAATTTCCTCCCTTCGAGACTCTCCCTCTCTCAGTCCAACTGACCCTACCTCAAGTCCCCTCCTCCAGAAAGCCCTCCCTGCTTGCCCCGCCCTGCAGTGGGTGCTCTCTTGCCTGACCGCCTATTGTAATTGCCTCATTTCTTGAGTGACTATTTCTTGAGCACCTGCTATATGCCAGGCATGCTCTATTCTAGGCACTGGGGAAACAGAAGTGAACAAAGCCGAGGGTGATCCCTGCCTGTGGGGAGTGAAAGACAACAAGCAAATAGAGAAAATTAGTGCGTGGGAAATGACAAGTGCTGTGGAGAACAGAAAGCAGAAAGGTGGAAGGGAGGGTAGGAGATGCCAGGAGGGCGGATCAGGTGCAGATCAAGGTGGGGTAGGCAGGGAGGCCTGAGACGGTGGCACCTGAAGGCAGTGAGGGTGGGAGCCATGAGAAATATGTAGGGGAAGAATGTGCCAGCCAGAGGGGAGAGCATGAGCAAAGGCCCTGAGGCAGGAAGATTCCCGGGTATCTGAGACACAACAAAGGCAGGTGTGGCTGGAATGACTCAGAAGGAAGGCGCTGGGCAGGGAGTCTAGACAGGGAGCAGGGCCAAGGTCATAGAGGGCCCATTCCTTCCACCTCCCAATGCGTTCATTCACTCGGCAAACATTCTTTGAAGCCCTACTATGTGCCTACCCTTGCTGTTCTAGACCCTGGGAATCCAACAGCAGCCATGACAAGCAAGTTCTGTGCTCTCATGGGGCTCACATTCTGGTAGAAAATAGAGAATAAGTAAATGAGTAAATAAAACAAGGTAATTTCAGAGAGTGATCAGGAGGCATAAGAGAGTAAGATGGTGGAGAAGATGCACCAGGCAGAGATAAGGGACACACCCCAGGGTGGGGACGTAGAGAGACTCCTGTTGGAGGTGGTAGGGAGTGACTTTCCTGAGGTGGGCAGCGAAGCCCTGTCCCCTCCGACATCCAGTCCAGGCCCATGGGCCCAGCAGAAATTCCTCATTGCTCTTAAGTGACTCTTGTCTTCTCCCTAAGCCCATTTAACAGATGAGAAAACTAAGTCTCCTTCGGGGCTGGGAACCTGGCTTCCACCTTCTGACCTCTCCCCAGAGAGTCTGGCAGTTGATGGGGCAGAGAATGAGGCAGATTGTCCTCCTGGAGCCAGCATGAGGGAGGCTCTTAAACAAAGCGTAGGTTCTCAAACAAGCGGCCTCCTTCAACATCTCCTCCCCAGGAGGGCTGTGACAAGACTCCCGCCCTGAGCTCGCTGCCCCAGAGTCGCTGCTGGATTCTGGGATGGGGAGAATCCATAGTCAGGAAGGAGGAGCCCCCTCCCCTGCATTGCAGGCACTTTGGGGGCAAGGGGCTCGAGGCTCGCTGGGAACAGGGGGCAGGCCGTTCTCCTGGCTCCAGTGGGCAGGTTCGGGGCAGTGGGCAGGGGCCTGGCTGTAAAGGGAGGGCAGACCAGGCTACGTCTGGCTTGGCCACCCTGGCTCAGACACAGGCTGACAGGAGGGTCTCTGGGCAGCTCCTCTCCCCTCTGTGGGAATCTCCTTCCTGCCCCCGCCTCCACCCACCTTCCACCATCCATGCAGCCATGGAGACTCCGACACAGAACTCCATGACTCCCATGGGACCCAGGTTGAGAGGACAACCTAGTGACTTCACCCTCTGAGCCACGCCAGGCCAGGCCCTCCCAGCACCTTCGAATTTGTCCTCCAACTACTGTGAAGTGAGGACTCCTGTCATCCCCACCTGCTGAGTGGGAGCCCCCGCCCCCCAGCATGTGTTGAATGAACGAGTGAACAGGGGGTGACTGCCCCTCCTCTGCTGCCCCGGGCTCTTGGCAGGGCACAGACGAGGCCTGTGCCATGTGCGGGGAGGGGGCCGTCCTCCCTCAGGGGCTGTTTCTTCTTGGTCCGGAGGCCACGCCTGACTCTGCTCTTCCCCACGGGGGTCAGGGGTTGGGGGGCTGGGTGTCACTTTAAAACGGAAGGCCCTGCTCCCACTCACCAGGCCGCCGGTCCAGCCGGCTCGGTGTTCCCATCCTTGTGGCCTCCGAAGGCCTGGGGGAGGGAGAAATCGGATGTGACTTGGATGGGCAGAGGATGGGCAGGGCTCGGAGGGGCCGAGGCACAGGGAGAGGCGCTGGCCAGAGGCTGTTGGTCCAGGGCTCCTCCAGGCAGCCGGGGTGGACGTGGCCTTGAGTCCACTCTGCCCGGACAGGCCAGCTCGGTGGACATCTGTCTGGCTGTCTGCCCCCATTTTCACGTGAAAGGCAGGCGGGCCATGACGTGGGGGCGGGGGCGGCCATCTGCTCCTGGAAAAGCACGGTGTTGAGAGCCTTGTGCGCCACGACAAGGGTAGAGAGGCTGGCTGGGGCACAGGGTCAAGGCGAAGAAAACTAGCAGAAGGCGCTTTCAGGGCGGCTCCCGCGGAGGGCGGGCTCTGAAGGGCCGGGCTGTTCGGGGCTGTGTCACCATCTGTGCCCGTCTCCCTCCGAGGCGGCTCCGGGCTCGGTCCAGCTCAGAGGCACCCCTCCCCGTCCGGGGCCGGCCGGTGCTTGGCCCTGCTCAGCTGCCCGCTGCGGGGCCAACATCTGAAGCCGCTCCATGTGGCTCCGAGGTCTGCCCAGCAGGCCATCCTGCCTCAATCGCTTGGAGGCCAGAGTGTTGGGGACGGTCCCCAGGCCACACCTGCTCCAGTGGCCAGGAGGTGGCCCCTCTGGGAGGCTCCCTCCAGCTCTGACCCTCCTGGTCTGGACCCCTGGACACTCCAGCCAGAGGTGGCTCAGGATGCGGGCGCAAGCAGCAAGCAGGTGGGGGAGGGGGGACCCCCACCATCCTCTGGCAGTGCCTCTGTACGCTTGAATTTCCAGAAGGAAGAGGCTGTGGTCTTCTCTCTCTGCAGGGACTCTGCACAGTGGGGCAGTCCCCTGAGTCAGGACGGCCCGCTGTCTCGCTGCCGACACCTCCCTGCAGCCCAAATCCCAATGCTGACCTCGGAGTGATTCCTTTTCCTGGTTTTAGTGGAAACTCGGTGGGGCCCCCTTTGGAGCAGTTTTAGGGCCCCGGGGAGGAGGCGGGCTGTCCAGGACAAATGTGTGCCTGAACGGCAGCCCATGTGGCGCAGAACCCGCAGGAGCATCTGCAGGGGTTTGACTGGTGACCTGCGGGAGGGTCACCCAGACGCAGAAGGGAGAAAGGAGGGAGCTGTCTCGCTGGCGGCCGCAGGGCAGCCGGGGTCGGGATGGAAGGGAACCGCCAGGCCCGGCCATTCCTGCCAAGCTGTCTTCACTTCTCTCCCCTGCACACCCGCCCCTGGTCACTCGGCAGGAATGCAGAGATATTCTGTTTGTAATTAAAAAGTAATTTAATTATCCACTGAGACGAGGTTCCAGAATTAATATTGCAATGAAATCTAGCTGTGCCATACAACATCTTTTCTCCTATTGTTAGAAAATCAGGAGGTTGGAGGGAGAGAAGGCCCCAGGAGGAGGTGTGAGGTTCCTTCTTTGGTAGATGCCTCAGCAGCCCAGCGCTGGGCTGCGGAAGGGAAGACATAGCCAAGGACACCCCCAGACCCATAGCATCTGTAGGATCTGGACGAGACAGGGGGGCGGATACAGTTACCATCAGACTGTGGGGGTTTTATTGGCTCTGCCACTCAGCA
Organism: Zalophus californianus; assembly: GCF_009762305.2. Classification (NCBI taxonomy): domain Eukaryota; kingdom Metazoa; phylum Chordata; class Mammalia; order Carnivora; family Otariidae; genus Zalophus; species Zalophus californianus. The sequence continues at coordinate 127,476,636 of NC_045602.1, forward strand.
GCTGTGTGGCCCTGGCTAAGTCACCGAACCTCTCTGAGTCTCACTTTCCTCCCATGGAAAACAGGGATGACCATGCTCTCTCTCATTGACTTGTTGGGGGATTCTGCAAGCCGCTTGGACTCCTATGTCACTCATGAGCAAAGCTGTCCCTGGCCACCTCGCCTGGAGTCCCCACCCAGCCCCTTGCCAGTACCTGTCTCACTTCCCTCCAAGTTCTTCATGGCACAGAGCCCCGTAGCCCACACGGTGTATTTCCTCTTTCTCTTGCTCTTTGTCCTCCTATATCAAAATAAAGGGAATTTTGATGTTGTGCTCATTGCTTTCCTTCTAGAACCCGTGATGCTTGCTGGTGCACAGTAGATGCTCAGTAAAAACTTCTTTGGGTGAGACAGTAAATAAATGAATGGATGAGTTGGCGAATGAATGAATGGGATGCAGAGCCACGGAGCCCTGACTGCACAGAACAGGCTCCTTGGGAGTGTTACCTAATGAGGCCGGCAGCCTCCTGCTTCCCTCTGTTCTTTCTCTTCCGCTCACTTATTCAACAATTATCCACGGACTTCCTGCTAAGTGTCAGGACTTCCTAGGTGCCGAGTGAATACAGCCATGGGGCTGGGGGGGTGGGAAGAAAAGCCTGAAAATCCTGTCCTTTTGGAAGGTTTATTTCAGGCGCAGAAGACAGGACACTGAACCTGTAAATGGTTAAATACACAATGTAGTGTTAGGTTGGGGTAAATCGTAGGGAGAATAAATATGTCAGGGCCGGGGATGGAGAGTAATGGTGCGCTATGTCCGCAAGGCCGGTGGAGAGGACCTCTGGGGAAGGTGGCCTGTGAGCAGAGGCCTGCGGTGCTGGGAGGAGCCATCGGGTATAGGGGTGGGTCAGGGGGTCCTGGCAGGGGGACAGAGCCAGGGCAAAGGCCCGGTGGGCACCGCCTGGAGAGTAGGGGGGCCACAGGGGCGGGCAGTGCGATGCCCGGGGGACAAAGAGGAGTTTGGGGGGGGGGCCGAGGTCGTTCCTGCGGCGCCCGTGGGCCGGGGTGAGGGGTTCGGCTTCCACCCTGAGCGAAGATGGGAGCCGGGATGTCCCCCCCAGGAGGGACCTGAGCAGGGTTTGAAGTCTCCCTCGGGCCACACGTGGAGCCCTGCAGGGGAAAGGGAACGAAGGGCCAGGGCGGAGGCCGGGGAGGTGGCGCACCGGCAGGACGGCAGTGTGTAAATGAGCAAGGGAGAGAGAAAGGTCGGAGAAGAGTGTGTGCGCGCGGGGTCTTGTTCTATTTCACACGTTCCCTTGTCCTCCGGACAAGCCTCAGCCCCTCAGGGACACAAAGCGCTGGGGGAGCGCCCAGGCCACGCCCCTCACACGCATTGGCCACGTGTGGCCACTGCCCACCAATCGCAGACAAGGGGTGGATCCTGTCACTGGCTCAGCCCCATGTGGCCCCCTGGGCTGGGCACGTGGCTCCAGGCAGAAGTGGGGTGTCAGCGGGCCAGTGGCAGGGGGCCGCGCGCAGAGGGAGGTGGCCCTGCGGTGGGCCGCAGCCTCGGCAGCATGAGATCCAGGACACGGAGTAGCTGTGCCCGGGCCTCCAGCATTTGCAAACCACAGAGAGCCAACCGCACCCCCTAGTAATTACTGGTAGTAACGACTCAACAGCAAGAATGCCAACTTTTGAGACCAAGATGGTGGCAGAGCAGAATCCAGGGTCTTGACTCTGCCAGGGCCCCCATCTTTATGTGCCCCACTGCCGGCCCGCCTGCCCCCCGTGGAAGCTTCCGGGATGCTCTACAGGGCCTTGGGAGGATAGGCTCGTCGAGCAGTTCAAGAACCCCATCGACCAATGGGCTGATCAATACTCTGTCAGCTGAAGCTTCCTGGCAGGGGACCGGTTCCCAGAACTGGGCTCTCAAGACGGGACTGTGACAGGCAGGCACACGGGAGACCTGGCTTCCTGGATGCCCCGGCCGGTGGGTGGGCGCAGGTCTCCGGCAGTGGCTCTGACAAGGGCCCCATCAGTCCCAGCGGGAGGATCTCGGGATCTGCCGGCAAGTGAGGGCAGGACCGCGGGGCGCATGGGAGAGCAGGTGCTCATGCAGAGGGCACTCACCGGGCCCTGCTGCTTGTTCAAGAGTGCTGTGCGTCCTGACGTCCCGGCTGTCGGGAGTGTCGAGCACCTCCGGCCCGCTCACACACCTGTGGGCTGCATGTGGCGCTGGGAGGCCTGCTGTGACCCGGGCAGTGGGCCCTTGGTAAGTAGCTGTTGAGTCGGTGGTAGAAGCGGCGCCTGGGGACGCCTGTCGCGGTGCATCATGGACCCTAAGGGCGGCGGAGGGAGGGCCTTTTCCAGGGTCTCGGAGCATCTTGGTTTGCTTGTCTTCTCTTTCTCACTCCGCCCCTCCCCGTCCCCCGCTCTCCGATCGGGCACAAGGGACACTTGAGTCCCCGAAGGTCAGGGGATGATGGGACCTGCACAGACACGTGACTGGGGCTGAGGAATGAGCAGCAGCCGTCCCTCCCCAGGCTGCTGGGGGGTTGCCCCTGCTCCTGCCTTGGGGGAGGCCGTGGCCCTCACCTGGCACGTGACACACAGCGGCAGCGGACGTTCTCCCCAAGCTGGGGCTGTGCTGGCGGCTGGGGACGGAGGGAGGAACAGACCCTGTCCCCACCCTTGGGGATGCCCAGGCCCACGAGTGTGTGAGCATAAGTCAGGCTGTGGGCTGAACCCTCGACCCCACGCTCAGGTGAGCAGGAAATCCATCCTGCCCTCCCCCCAACTTCAGCCCGCATGGGGGCTCCTGCTAAGGGGTGTAGTGTAGTGCAGTTCTGGGATCTGTCAAGTGACAAAATGTAAAGTGGGCAGATACTTTTCCGGCTTCTATCAGTTGGTCCTTGGGTGTCACAACTTACTAGTGATTCTCTCTTTCTCACACATTCCAAATTCTGTCCCAGAGTAAACCATGCCAGCCCACCTTCTGCATATATCCAAAAGCCATTCACCTCTTGCTGCAAGGTGCACCCAAGCCGTTTTATGTCCCTCCCAAGTACTGCTGTGGGCCCCTCCCTGGTGTGCATCCCCCTTCACCCCACCCCTATTCCTTCTCCACATTCAGCTAGAGGGGCCCTCCTCTGCATGGCAGCCCCCTCTAAAGTCAGCATCCTTGAAGCCATCCACAAGGCTCTGCCTGATCTTTCCCGTTTGTATCTCACTCACCCTTGTTACAATGCAAGGCAGATGTATTTGCGTGTGCAACAATGGGATTGGGAGATGAGACAAAAACGAAAGCAGGCTTCTGTCAGGAGAAGATCAAGATTCTTAAGTAGCTGACTTTGGGATCCAGTGCAGTGGGAAGATATATCCCGCACTCTCCTCCTCACTCACTCCCCTCCGGCACCCTGGCCTATGTGCTGGGCCTCACGCTCACAAGCACACGGGCCGTAACTGAGCCTCAGGGCCTTTGCACTTATTCCCTGCATCTAGAATATCCTTTCCCAGATATCCAACCTACATGGCTTTCTTCCTCAACTAACCCAGTCTTTTCGCAAATGTCATCTGATCGGTGAGGCCTTCCTTGGTTCACCCACTTTAGAATTGTGTGTGCCTGCAAACACACACACACACACACACTTTCTATTCTCTTTACCTGCATTATTTTTCTCCTTAGTAATTATCACCATTCTACATGTTATTTCTTGTACTTATTTACTTCACTTACTGTCTGGCTCCCCTTCTAGAGTATCAGCTCCAGAAGGGCAGGGACATTTGTTTATTTAAGCTATGGCCATAGCACTTGGTGCTCATTTTCTTTTGATTGGATGAAGGGTGAATGGATGAGTAGATGGATGGATGGGTGGATGGATGGATGCATGGACAGATGGATGGATGGACAGATGAGTGGGTGCCTTTGTGTTGTCCCTTCAAGCTGATCTGGAGGCCTCTGCTTTTTCTGGGTCCTATATGAGACATATAAATCTTAAGGAATCCCCCCTGCCTAATGCCACAGAGAGGTGGCCAGGGTCCCCAAAATGTATGTGGACTTTGAGCAGAGCCAGGGCCTGGGCCACTGGCTGGGGTAGAGCCCAGGGAGGCCCCAAGGCCCAAACACAGAACGACTGCATCCGAGTGTAGGATCAGCTCAGGCCCAAAGACATTTTATGATTGACCTACTTGGTGCTTTTTAAATTGTCATTTTGCCAATATTTAAAAAGCAGATTTCACACAAAAGCCCTGGCTTCATTCAAAAGCAAAAAATTAAGCTGCATGGGGCCTTTCTTCCGTCACATAATGATTGGCCAGAACCCCCTTACACAGAGCACGTGCACTCGGCTCGCGGCAGCCCTACCTCCACTCCCACCCATTCAGCACTTAGGTCACCTGCCCACCCCTGCATGTGGCTGGGTGGGCCACACTTTCCCTGGGCAGCTGGGCCTTTGAGGATGGCAGAGAGTGCCTATCCTGCAGCATAGGAGCTGTGGGGTGACTTCCGTGTGCCCCAAGTGGCAACAAAGTAGCAGAGAGAATGGCCATCTGAGCGGGCCATGGGACAGGCACAGGAGCATCTCCATGGTAATCGCCTGAGCCAACAGCCAGGACCCGGCCTGAAGGGTGGATGGCTCAGAGAGATGGTGCCTGAGGACTCTGGTGGTCCTCCCGTCCCCTGAAACTAGGTAAATCTTCAGAAAAGGAAAAGGATCAGCACGAAATTGTCTGAAGTCAAGTTTCCACCTTCTTGAAGAAAAGGGACTCAAATAGAACTAAAAATAGCTAATATGGCAGCCACTGTTCTAAGTGTTTTTACAGGAAAATGTTTTTTATTTTCTCAGTACCCTAAGTAAAAATTCTGTTATTGCCCCATCTCATAGGTGAGGAAACTGAGTCACAGAGTATTCAGGTAAAGGTGGTCAAGAGAGAGGACTCCTAAGCCCAGCTGCCTGGGTTCAAATCCCTGCTTCACCATTTTATTGCTGCATGACCTTGAGTGCCTTCCTAACATCTCTGGTACCCAGCTCCTCAGTAAACTGCACCATAATCATCCCAGCGAGTTCTCAGAGCTCTGCTAACAGAGCTGCTGCACCCCGAGGACATGGGCCTGAGCTGCCCCGGGGAACACAGCACTGACAACAGCTGCATAGATATTATCTCCATCACTCCTCAGTCCTCTCATCTAAGTCGGTCCCTC